>NW_026901490.1:2400000-3016253 GCF_033783945.1 Neopsephotus bourkii
TCCCCACACAGAAATCAAGTGCTTTGCTGCTGAGTGGCCTACTAAGGCACAAGAGTGTCTGCGGCACAGCAGCAAGGAGCACTGAGAGGACAAGGACTCTGCTGTGTCATCAGGGAACCATGGTCTCCCATAGCTCCAGCTCTTGTGCCTGAAGGGTCAACACCACGCTGGCTCTGCCTGTGGACTTCAATAGGTCCACTGAAATGTACCAGAACCGGATTTGCCTTTGCTTTGTTCTGTCAAATGGATGTAAAAGTAACAGAGAAAATGCAGAGAGAGGATTTTTCTGGCCTGTCATCCAAGTAGAAACAAGAACAGGAAAAAAGAGAAGGAGAAAGAAGAGTAACAGAGAAAGTCAAAATGAAAACAAGCAGGGGAGACAGGGGGAAATATACTTCCTAGCTCTTCAGCCTAGGTTCTTCACTGTCACAGCAACTGTATGATGAAAATCTCCTTAAGCTTGATCTCACACTTGTCTGACTTTTTCTGAACCCCCCTACTCCCATTGGAAAACTATTTTGAAACCCCATTCCTCCAATGGTAGAAGTCGTTTAATTTCCAGACTAATCTAATTCATAGCCACATGTCCACCTGTTCTTGTGCCAGCCTTGTACCATAGCTTAAACAGTTCTCCCTGGATGATGTTAACCTCTCCATTCTGGTTTCATGCTTAGCTTAAGCCGATTCTATGTGTGACCTGCTGCCAAACAGGCATTCTTTCACCTCCCTCCAGGCAGGGGAATGGGCACGGGCACGTCCTGCATCTTGACAAGGTAGTCAGATTTCTTCCTCCATTTTGCCCCAGTGCTGACACTATTGCTGACCTCATGGTCAGCCAGTCTTGGAAAAATCATCTAGCTGAAAATTAACTCAGAAAAGATACCCGAACCATGAGTTATCCAAGCATAAGCACTGGGCCAAGGGAGGTGTCAGGACTATGCAGCACAAGCAGAGAGAGTTCAAAACCCCCTGTGCTAACAGCCTGAACATTGATTGGTTTAAAACAATTGCTATCCACAAGAGAGCAAGACTTCTCTCTTACCTTTTCACATTGCCAAATAATTGTTCACACACCTAATACCTTCTTGTCAGATAAGTTGTCCATATTCCATACATTCTTTGCATTTGTTTCTACTGGAGTTAATTTCTCTGGATCAGGGGATGGCAAGACCCGGGCATACTATTCTGGAGGAGACCTCACCAATGTCCTCTTTAATGGCATTCATGATACTATTCTGGAGGAGACCTCACCAATGTCCTCTTTAATGGCATTCATGAACCTTTGGAATATCAGATATCTTCCCCTTAAACTACCTCTGTGTCCTGGTTTCAGCTGGGATAGAGTTAATTTTTTAGAGTTCATTTGATGTTAAACCAGGACCCTCTGCTTGGTTACAGGATTATTATTACAGTTATTTCATGAATAAAAACCAGGAAACAGGTAGGAAATAAATTAGAGTTACATTCAATATTATTTTAGAAAACCCTACAAATATGAGAATGACCTAATACTTAGATTAAAGCCATATGAGGAGACCAGAGGGATATATAATTACTCTGCTGTCGGGATTATCTGATGAAGTAACACTCAGAAGTACTGCTTGCCAACTGCACACAAAAACCTGATTTATCACATCCCCATCAAAGTAGATTAAGTTTTTTGTGATGCCCTTATCCATATGTTCAATCAACAGGACTGTATTACCTTCCTCAGTGACCTTCATATTGCTCTTCCAAATTAAACAGCCAGGCACTAGTCATCAGCACCAACTAAGAAAAAGACTGGTGCGACTGGTGCAACCTGGTGCAGAGCTTTGTGATGGCATTAAGGTCAATTATCTCAGAAGAGAGAAGAAATGCCCCAGCAGAGGAGACTTTCACCTTGAACCTGCTGTGCATCACCAAGAAGGCTCAGCCCTCCTGAATGCTTTGTGCTGAACTGTGGCCTGACACAAATGTCATCAGGCACCAGCGAAAAAGGGAAACCAAATAGCAGAGTTTCCCCAGTGCTGTTCTAATTAAACAGTTAATTAGGTCTGAGCTGAAATGGATGCTTTGCTGCAGACTGTGAGTTTGAGGTCCTGGTCCTAGCCAGAACAAGAGCAAAGGTACAGATTTCAGCTCAGCTGGAATAAAGTTGGAAACATACAAGTTGATCTAGCAAGATATTCTCCAATGCTGAAGGACTTTACCAGTTTTAGAGGTCATATGAACCTGTATGATAGCATACCTGTCTCCTTGATCTCATTTGGCATTTTAAACACAGTCAAATCTGAGGGACTTCTGTTTTCTGTGTTTCAGAGACCCTTGCTGCTTACCTGAGTCCTGAAAAAATGACAAAGGAAAAATGTTTTCTATTTTACATTAATTTGTCATGCATTTAAGAAGTATATACTGTAACAGAGCTAAAAATGTTTAATGCTAAACTTTGCTATTATTGTTAACTGAAGAGAGAAACCCCTAGATATTTTAAAACTCTAACCCTATTGTCCCAGCTGTGTTATCCACAGAGAATATGATAGAGCTATGTAAAGCTGCTAGGATTGCTAAGTGTATTCTATTATCTCAGCTAGTTTTGTATCCTCCCCCCGCCCTCCACTCTCGTCATCTCAATGTACACTAAATATTTTAAGCTTCTTGAGCAAGTTCATGCATGCATTACAAATAAGCACTTTGGGGGAAAATATGGCTGTTTTATCCACCTCAATGTATGGACATGAACATACTACTAATCTGCATAGAGCTGTGAGACCCTGTCCCTCTTCCTCTTACCCTCCCCCTTCAGACAAAAGAGAAATCAACCACCAAATTTTGGAAACAGGTCATGCAAATGCAGGGATTTCTATAGGGAGCCTGTGGAACAATGTGTGCATTCACAGCATAGTGGGCTGCCATTGTCTTTCCTTCACACATACAATAGTCTTTGCTGGTAGGAAGGCCAAATGCAGAACAAACAGATGGACAGTAAGGGTGATGTTGGCAGAAAGTGCAAGAACTCATTCTGCTTCTGTTTCTTTCAAAAGCTTGTGCACAGCAATTCCTCTTTATTGTGGTATATCTACCATATATATTCATGATATTCTTGCTAAAGAAATGCTGGCTGTGGTCAGCAGAGAGGTCTGTATATGTGCCTTTATTCCATTAGCCCCTTGAAGTTCAAACAGTGTGGCATCCATCAGTTGGGAGCAAAACACCAACTCTTATGTAAATGGAGATTACAGTGAAGAATGAAGGGGATGAAAGCCTGGCTGCTCACCCACTGACAGCAATTCAGGGGATTTTCCCTTGCAACACCAGAGGACTCAACTATAGCTAAGTTTCATCATAAAAACCATTTCAGAGGTTTCACAGCCATGCTGGAAGAATTTACATGGAGATAAGCCCTTCCTGTCTGACCTCAAACAAATGTAAAAAAGGGCTGTTGTTTTTGTGTGAAAGATCTAGAGATGAAACCACTAAAGCACTGCAAATACACATATGAAAAGCTGTGTAGTTAGAGACTGAGCTGGTATACATTCAGAGTTGCACCGAAGTCGGATTAAGTTAATTTACCCCAGATTATGTGAAAATTAACACATACATTTTCTAGCACTTTTAAGCCACACTATAGTAATTTGAAGCAAAAGAATTATTTTCTGTTAAATTCTTCAGGATGATTCAAGAAGCCTATAGAGAGGTGATCAGTTCCCATTCACTTCCAGAGGACTTTTCCCCCAAGGATTTGAAGTGGCAATCAGCAGCAATGGTAGTTCTTCCATTCCTTCCTCCATCAATCTCCTCTATAAAGTACAAGCTGTAAGATTTTAAACACTTACATTGCTACAAGTGGAGAAATAAAAGACATTGCTGAAGTATCACTTTTCAGACCATTCATAAGTCCTCAGCATATTTTTGGTCTGGGAAAAAAACCCCACCTACATTAATGCTTTTTTCTTCTGACCTATTGTTTTCATAATGCTTGATAACAAGATCCATTCCAAGATCCATACCAAGAATTCCTTGAAAACTATAAAAGGCATCTTCCTATTTATAAAGTTGAGCACTGGTAGCAGGATGGAATGTTTTTAACCTGTATGTCCTCTCCATCTCCACCCTGGGCTAATAGTGACGGAGAATCTTTTCTGCCAAAGGATGCAGTGGTGGCCCTGGTAGAATATGCTCGCAGCCTTTGCCTTTGAAGGCATGGGTCTGAAAACTGGTTTCACTGTGAAGAAACCAAAGATCACAGAGGGGCTGGGGTATCTCTTTCCTCATGCAAGCCAGCCCCTCCTAAGGAGAAAGTAGATCATGGAGAAAATAAGAGCACTTCCAACATGCTACCTACAGTAACAATTAAACCTATCCTAAACAAAGGAAATTAATACCAACCACCTCATTTAAATGAGATCTCATTCTGGACAAAAGCCAGGAAATATAAATGTTGGTTTGCTCTGCTCATCACTCACATGACTGTGCCTTTTGTTTTTCAGTGTGATGAGCAGCGAGGATAGAAAATCAGCCCCAGCTCTGAATTTCCTGGCTTTTGTCAATTGATGTCACACCCATAACATTATTCAAACGGGAGGTTTTGTGTGTTACAGATAAATGTCGACAAAGCCCTGTCTAATGCCTTTTAGGTTGCTAGGAAACCCAGCTCTGTAGCCACCACAGAGATATCTCTGGCTAGGGGTCTAGATAAGCTCTGACTTGTTTTGATTAGGTGAGCTTTATTGCAGAAAATACAGCAGCATGCTTGACACCACAAAAATATGACCTGCTACAAAAATATTGGCACAAAGATCATTTATTGCTCGCAGTTGCATCCATGGGAGGACACTAAGAATACCTTTCTAGGCCACCAAATCACTTTCCCCCAGAAAAATCCACACCTCCTAATTAAGGACTCCCATGGTCCTCTCAGCCTTGGAGCTGCTGCTGCCAACACCCCTGTGTTGAATGCATGTTGAAAAGTCATTATTAGCCTGGCTTAATTTAATGTTTTGGGAGAATGGCGGTATTTGTGGTCCAGTGGGCAGAACAGATACCTGTGTTCTCTCAGCTCTGCAATTTAATATCTGTACTTAGAAAATAAGTCTGAATGAGTTATACCTGTGGAAGATGTTCACACAACCCCACTAATGGAGGGGGCGAAGTGACGTGAGCCGCTTTGCTGCTGCTAAAGATGACATGAGGTCTGTTCATGGGTACTGAGGCTCTACTTCTCCTTTCAGAACCAGCCTGTCTCTTGCTTCTTACACTATGCCAATGCCCTTGCCCCTGCCTATGACAGGTATTTGGTGAAATGGTAGAAATGCCATGCCCTCCTGATAACTGATTTCTGACCTTCACCTCCTTACTGAGAGGGAATCTTTCTCTTGGTATACCCTACTGCAATCCAAGCACCCTACTTCTTGTCTTGTTCATAGCACATGTAATTAACAGGTTATCCCTTACTCTCTGCAATGACCTTTTATATAGTTGAAAACAGTTCTCCTTTCTTCTTCAGTCAACTTTTCTCTAAACAAAACAACCTCAACTTTCTCAGTCTTTCAGCATAAAGCATATTCTTCTGAACCTCTTTATCTCCATTGTGTACTGCCTGTTGTCATGGTTTAAGCCCAGCTGTAAATCAGAACCACAAAGTCTCTGTCTCACTCCCTCCTTCCCCCACCCCTGCTCCTGGAGGGATGGGGAGGAGAATTTAAAGAATGTAACTCCCATGGGTTGAGATAAGAGCAGTCCAGTAACTAAGGTATAACACAAATCACTACTGCTACCACCAATAATAATAATGATAAGGAAAATAACAAGGGAAGAGAATACAACCACTCACCACCTGCCAACCGATACCCAGCCCGACACAAGCAGTGATCTAGCCCTTCCAGGTAGCTGCCCCCACTTTACATCCTGGGCATGAGGTGCTGTGTTATGGAATACCTCTTTGGCTAGTTTGGGTCAGGTGTCCTGTCTCTGCTTCCTCCCGGCTTCCCTTCCTCCCTGGCAGAGCATGAGACTCAGAAAGTCCTTGGTCAGACTAAACATTACTGAGCAGCAACAACTAAAAACCTCAGTGTTATCAGCGCTTTTCCCAGGCTGAAAGTCAAAAACTGTTGAACCCAGGAAACCTGTGAAGGCAGAGATGATATTCTGCAAGCTATAGACAAAGCCAACAATATCAAGGCAAA
Organism: Neopsephotus bourkii; assembly: GCF_033783945.1. Classification (NCBI taxonomy): domain Eukaryota; kingdom Metazoa; phylum Chordata; class Aves; order Psittaciformes; family Psittacidae; genus Neopsephotus; species Neopsephotus bourkii. The sequence continues at coordinate 2,406,165 of NW_026901490.1, forward strand.
AGCACCAGTCTGACCTCAGGCTAAGTCATGCTGTACCTATGAGCTATGCAGTTTCTATCCACATTGCTGGCAATAACCTGGGATCACATAACCTACTCTTTAATGAGGAAGGGATAAGGCAGACAGGATGTATAGGGTTGCCAGGGGTTAGACATGTCCAGCTGGAGCTGTCGGAACTACATGACAGAAACCCTGAGTTCATGCCGGGGTGTAAGCAGACTCATGGCTTACAGTTTGGTCTAAGTTTACATTTACATATTTACATTTAATAAAGTGCACGGCTCAATGAAATACCCTTGTGTGACAGATACAAGCTGTGCCAGTCAGAAGAGACAACCCAGCTGAATTGCTAATGAAGTTTTTAAAGGCTCTCCATAAATTCACACCCAATTACATCAAAAGTTTCATTCACGCAGAAAGCGTAATCAGACTGTAATGACAGCATTGTTAAAGAAATCTCTGCTCATCAATCTATCTCAGGTAAAGCTATTACAGGAGTTAAAATGTGATCCAAAGGGTGAAAACAATCAGGCTCTTTCCAGCTAATTGGGAAAGCAAGCTTCAGAATAACAAGTTTTGCACAGAGAACTCTGCAGTTGAAGTGTTTCGGCTGGGAAAGCTCAGTACAAATAGGTACTTTCTAAATCATTCAGTATATAGGTTAATATTAACATTCAGCATTCCACATTTAACAGTCTAGGAAGCAATGATATGGTATGCTTCCCTGCACCCATGATTAAGCCTTGGGTTTATGTACTGTTTTCAAAGGCAGCATTATGTACTGGGCCCCTGTTAAGAGGAGACAAAAAGCCTGTTTACACTACCTTTCAAGCTCATCCCTGTAGCAAGCCCTGGTCCCCTGGCTGCCCAGTATGATTTGGCCTGTGTCCCTCGGGAACATGTAAACCATTATGACATTGTTGTGCTCTGGGAACAAACCTGGCATCTTACCAGTCTCCACTGCTCTTTGCAATTGGGGGTGAGCATACCCACACCACCCCAACATCAGGGTCAGAATGTACTTGTCTCATGTACAGCAAAAGACCACACCAGCATCCTCCTCATAAAGTGACTAAGCCCAATAAATGAATGCAGAGGCTGTTGCAGAAACACACCGCCTGCTTCTGCTATGACTGTGTCTATTGCCACTGCTTCCTTAGCACATGATGTCAGAGTCCCAACACAGAAAAACTCACACACTGGGGTGCAGGCAAAGCCAGTCCAAACTAAGGCTATGGAAAGCTACGCACAGATGCCTGTTAGAGCTGATTTTGGCCAGATGGTGTTTGTGCACTGCTGTTGCCCCAGTTATATGCCTGGCTCTTAGCTGCCAGCCAAGCTGTGACATAATAAGTTGTTATATGGATGTGTTCTCTGGGCCTGAATGTCGTTGTTGGCAAACAAGGATAGGAGGCTGCTGGTGGAAAAGGCTTGTCGTGTATGTGTTTGTATGTGAATGGTACTCCAGGCATGTGTGAGATGAGTCTTTTCTCCCAACCCTCGAGCTGCCCATCTTTATCCATTTGGAAGAATGCCCAAATCACACATAGTATCTTTCCTAAACATAGTTGTAACTAAACATAACAATTTACTCTTACTCTCCAGTAAACATAACTTAGGCAAGAGAGCTACCAGAGTTAGGGGCAATGTGAAAAGTGTGTCTGGGGCCCCTCCACTTATCCTTAGCATGCCAATAAAGCCATGAAAGAAGAGAGGAACTAATCAGGCATATGGCAAGCAATTTCTTTGATTGACTAATGATACTTTGGCTACCTTTAAACTCCACTAGTTTGCATATCTTGTTACTGGAAAACTGGGACTTTTTACTGACTGTAACAGTGGAAATGAGTTATAGGTCCATATACTGATGGCATCTCAACCCAATTCTCATAACTTATGATTCCATGAGCAGGTGAGATGCCAAGCTTATGCTTGCAACCCAGCCACTTCCTCAGGTTTCTTTCCCTTTTGCATTCCCATTCCCAACCATTTACTTACCCCTCCACCTCATATAAGATTCAACGTTCCTTAAGGAGCTCAAGCAGCTCCTCAAGCCAGGAGAAAACTACCCATTTTCCTTTTGCTGGGTTGGGTTTGTTCTGGATTAGCAAATGTGGTAAATCGCAGGTGGGTCTGACAACCACCAGTACTGACATAAGGTGAACGACAATTGTGCACAGCTGGAAATGTAAAAAAATGGGGGACAGCAGAACCTTCCCATCCAGTGGCCATTGAATCAGCTCATCCCAACTTGCAGAATAGCATCTTTCTGGTTTGGCCACATGCTGATGAGGTGTACTGATGAGAAATAGTCTAGGGAATATTAAGCAATTTCCCCTCCAACAGTCCAGCATCTAACAAAAAGAAACTTTCATTTTTTTATATGATAGCCCATAGGGAAGACAACAATACCTTCAGCTCAGTGATACAATAGATTCTGCCTTAGTTAAAAGGACCAACATGAACAACTGACTTCCTTTACTGTTTGTCATCATCCTCAAAACAACACAAACTCCTTGGATTCACAGAAACACAGAAAATCAAGGTTGTCTGTGTATTCTCAGATAATGTTTCCCAGACTCTTTACCAATGCCCTCATCTAAAGAGCCCAGACAACAGAGACATTTGTTGTCAAAAAGATCACAGCCTTAAGAGGTGATGTACCATGCCCATTGATTCAGCTCTTCCTTCCCTGAGTTGAGTATTACAAACTTGGCTCAGTAACAGGCCAGACAGATAACTTCTGGGCAGTTCCCACAGGCCTTAAAGACAATATGTGACACAGAGTAAATGACTGAAGTTCAACTAGAGTCATTGAAGTCTGCCCAATCCAGAAATGGAGTTTACCTCAGGGATGCCATCCAGGGCCATTTGAATTTGTGAAAGTATGTCTAATTTACACACTTTCGGTGTGCCTCCTATTACTTCTGCCATGAGGCTGAACTTTTTAATGAGATTAATGATCCATGGGGCACTGTAATCAGTGATTGATGAGGTTCTCAGTAAAATCAATATATTATTTAGCAAGGGTTGCTGCCACTGTAGTGCATCCCAAAGTAGGTCACAATTAAGACAACATAGTTTGATCTGTTTTCCCCTGAACACACACTTCAATTCAGTGCTCACAGTCTGTTGAAAACAGTTTTCTGACAACCTCAAGGGATCCTAATGGTAGCAGTACATTAACCCACTGACACTAAATTGCAGGATTAGGCATAAGGATATGAAATAAATTAAATTAGATCTTGTTTTCAAAAGGTGTCTGTCCTGTGTTCAGCAGTAGCAGTCATTTTTCTCCTTCTTAGTAGCTGGTGCAGTGCTGTGGTTTTGACTTTCAGCCTGGGAACAGCGCTGATAACACCGAGGTTTTTAGTTGCTGCTCAGTAATGTTTAGTCTGACCAAGGACTTTCTGAATTTCATGCTCTGCCAGGGAGGAGGGGAAGCCGGGAGGAAGCAGACACAGGACACCTGACCCAAGCTAGCCAAAGAGGTATTCCATAACACAGCACCTCATGCCCAGGATGTAAAGTGGGGGCAGCTACCTGGAAGGGCTAGATCACTGCTTGTGTCGGGCTGGGTATCGGTTGGCAGGTGGTATTGTGTTCTCTTCCCTTGTTATTTCCTTTATCATTACTATTATTGCTGGTAGCAGCAGTGGTTTGTGTTATACCTTAGTTACTGAACTGCTCTTATCTCAACCCGTGGGAGTTACATTTTTTCGATTCCCCTCCCCATTCCTCCGGGAGTGGGAGGAGGAAGGGGGAGGAGTGAGCGAGCAGCTGTGTGGTTCTGATTTACAGCTGGGCTTAAACTGTGACAGTACCATAAGCTGTCCTGTGAGCTTTGTGTGCTTTTGGACATTATTTGACACATTAACATTTAGTTTCTGCCACGCATGGCTCACCTTTCTCTAAGGTAAAGAGCTTATAGTGTGACACAGATCTTGTGCCTCTCTCCTTCCTCTGATAATAAGGAATACAAGATTCAGTTCTCTCTCCTCTTCCTTCCTCCACTGCTTTCCTCCCACAATGTTTTGAAAATCTGACAGTAATGTGAAACACAGTTGTTGTAGGGCTCTGTTTTCTTTCAATAACTCCTGGATCATGTTTGCTACCTTCATGTGCCAGTGCTGTTGAGAGCCGAACAGCAAGACTGGTTTTATTGCTCTTCACCCTTGTATTGTCCTGGGACAACTGCATTACTTGAGAACAACTAACAGGAGATTTTTTCCAGAGTCCTGGACTTGTGCTGATCCCATATCCTGCTGGGATGGGATTTGGGGATATTAGTAAGCCCACTGTGAATATTTGCCTCATACAGGCCCTCAGGATAGTTCATAGTTTTGCAATTCACTTTACTGTTTGATTTAAGGAGTTCTAAGTGACCTGTGACATAATCACTGCCAGTACTTGAGATCTTAGATTTTAAAGGCCAGTAGGGACCACTAGCCTTCATTATACCAGAAGCCAAATGATTTAATCCAGGAAATCCTGCCTCAAATTCATATTTTGTGGTTGAGCTGGAACATACACTTTCAGAAGCTGCTCCAAACTCAATGTAGAGATTTCATTTTAATGAAGTACCCCACTGAGCTCTCTGTGTCCCTGTAACCCTTGTATGAAGCACCATGCGTGATGTGCTCACACCTCCCTTCTTGCAGCACAGTTTTGCTTAAAACATAGCTGATTTTGGTTAGAGCGGCATTATTTACTGAGGGCCGACAATGTGTTCTGCTTTGCTTAAGTCATGTTTTTATGAAGTAAATTAGACAGATAATACTGTCAGTAAACCATACTGCATGATCAGATGGCAGACTAGGCTTAGAGAGGTAGAGATTTTCTTTTTAATTAAAACTGCAACACTTCTGTGTGGTGGATTAACACTGAAAGTGTTACTGGAGGAAGTGAATTAAAGTAGGACTTGAACGACGAGAAAATGGCCATTTTTGAGCTATTTAACAGCATAACAACCGTGTCACTTCCCAACGTCTTCTTTGCAGGATGCCCGAGATTATTATTTATTTACACTTAAAACTCCTTAAAAGTAGTAAAATTTCATCCTCATTTTATTGGTATAGAAACTGGGATGTGGGAGTTTAAGATAACAATGAAATCACGTTTGGTTTCTCTTTTATGATCTTCATCATGATTATGAAACTTTGTTTTTGGAGCTACCTGGTACCCAAGGCTCTCACCAATCTCTATGGGAGTCAAGGAATCTTTAACAGCTCCAGAAATCAAGCTCCAGTAGCTCTTTTTAGGTAAATTTTGTTTTTCCCTTGGAATGTGTACACTTGGCAGTTAAGCTGCCATATGAACATGGAGCTTTAATTCCCACGATACACAGTCCTGCTGGCCAGCTTGTTCCAGAAGGCTGTCAATAACCAGTGCTGCCACAGATGTCACACTTGCACTGAAACATCCTGGCTTTTTGATGAAAAACAGCTAATAATATTCTCTTTTCCCTAAACTCTCCCAAGCTACAAATTCTTGATGCAAGCCCATCTTCATATAAGCCTCAGAATGAATTTCTCTCTCTTAGTTTGATTCTGCTGTTCAGCTGACATCTGTTAACAAAGCCAAGCACAATGGATGGTTAACTCCAAATCTAAAACTCACACATGAATTCTTTTGCTAAACACTCTGCAATTAGACATTAGCTGAGTAAGGCAGAGACTGCAGTATTGTATCACTAGGAAACACATAGGGACAAGAAATCTGAGCCATCCTTGTTCCATTAAAAAAAAATAAATAAAAACCGCAGCTATTTCCCCTTGTATTCCTCAGGTATGCAAGAAATCCTGAATCAGCTGCTCACAGATGACAAAATGATCATCATGAAATTTCCACATGCATATTTACAGCAGTAGATTAGAAACTGCCTAGCAATTCTTAAGCAAATACCAGCTTTCTTCCAGAAAAAACCTGTCTGTTGAAAACAACAAATCCAATGTGGTTACAGGTATTACAGAACAGACCACCTATTTGGTATCAATCCTCCATAAATAAATTGAATAGTCAAGTATTTCTGTGCTGGCACAAGAAAAAAATAAGAAAGCATAACCCTGCAGATAGGATTATTGGGGGGGGGGGGGGAAGGAACTGAATTCATCACAGGCAGTTTCCTGCAAAAGTGACTTCACCCTGCTCAAGCTTCTGTGTGAAACAACCTATGGGAAAACCAGAAAGCCTCTAATACACAGGCTGCAAGCTCCTTGAAAAGGGAGCTGAATTTACTTTGAATACTTCAATAGCAAAACAGCATTCTCAGCCTTACAGAGGACTTCTGGGCAGAGGCAAGGTTAGTTTATAATAATAATAACAAATAAAACTATGCTGAGTACCTCAAAGGAAATGAATTTTCAGTTTTATAAAATAACTTGTGAATAAAAACCACATTAAGCAGCACAGGCCACACTCAAGACTAGTATAAGCAATGTCAGCTATCCAGAGACTTAGGAGCTGGAAAGAGAGACCTAAAGGTATATATTTTACCCCAACCCTCTACGTATCCCCTGTTGCAGAAATCCACATGATTGTAGATGCCAGCAGGCTGAGGGAGAACCCAAGCTTCCACCTGCAATTACCTACCCCTGTCATTTTATGCCAGCAAACTCTGCAATGCAGCAGTGAGTACTCTGCACTTGGGTGTTTGCTTGTCTCTCGATGTCTGTGCCAGTGAACGTGTACAGGCAGCAGGGAGCTTTAATAAAGCAAACTCTGCAGTAGACTGCAGAGCAGGCTGATTAACAGTTTCAGTGGTACTGGAGAGCATGGAGAAGCACTCAGCTTCACCTCTTCTACCCCACCTTAAGCCTGATCAAAGCTTTGACCAGCATCAGGTGGTTAAAACACAGTCCATTAACTCATGGTGCTTTCTGTCTGCTCATCATAGAAAGGCTGCAAGAGTTGCTTACGATGATCACATACTAAATGTGTTTACTGGAGTTCAAAACAGCTTGTGTCACTCATGCCAAGACTGCCCTTTAAAATTATATTAATTAAGCAAGCAGCTTTTATACAACAGGCAAATGGTGTGTAATCAGTGATTATAGCGGCAAGCAAGGACATGATCTCCCAGAGATTTAGTGAGAAGGGGTCAAAAGTAAGACCTTGTCTTTCCCATATGGCTTTGCACAGGGTTCTAACCTGCCCTGCTGCCCTTCCCTGTTCTCCCAGGTCTCACGGGTGGCCTCTACTTTGCACTTGAATCTCCAGAGGGCCATCTGAGGCTGAGGAAAAAAACCAGATCCCCTTCCCCTTCTGTAAAAAACCAGCTGGGGAAGAAGACATCTTTCCCCAGATCAGTTTTCAGACCAAGGGAAGGCAGGATGATGCAGTGGCAGAAGGATGTGAAGTCATGGTCACTCCAGCTGCCCTCATGGAGCAAAATGGGGGACAGCCAACAAGGCTCAGCTCCTTGAGGTAGGAGCAAGCACCACAAGGGAGGTGGTGCTGGCAGGCAGGGATGCGAGGTGCAGCCTCCAGCACATATCAGGGGCTAGGGACACAGCAAGAGGAAATGCTCATCAGGCAGAGAGCGGTAAAAAGAAGATTCACCCAGCTGCAAGTTGTTTACCAGAATGAAATTGAAAACCAATTAATAAGTTGTCCCAGCTCCTGTCCCCACACTCCCACTCAGTGTATTTGCTTTTTTTCCCTTCTGTCTTTGCTCCTGCCCTCCCACATGAAAAAAGGAGTTATTTGTTTATATTCTTTGCAGTCCTTTATAATGCCTTATAAATCCATTACCCAGGCTTCTGGGCCAAAACCCCATTTTACAGCTGTATAAAATGCAGCTTGGAGAGGCAGTGACTCAGTTGGGATTTTATAGCCAGCCCACATCAGAACCAGTTTTCAGTATGTGGTTTCTTTGGCTCCTAAAATGAACCTTCTTCCACCAGCACCACAGCTTCCCCCTGGAGCCAGAGTTACCAATCACACTGAACTTGCTATCTTTAGCCCTTTTGGCTGTGTATTTATTCTTTGTTCTTCAGAGTTCTGGATGTTGCAGGATGTAAAGCAAAGTGTCTACTATTGTTCATTTCAGCTTTGTGCTGGTGAAAGAACACGCAGAAAAGAGGAGAAAAGGGGGCACCTTCTTGTGTAAAAGGCTCTGAAATCCCATATGGAAAAACTCTACAGAAATGAATAAATGTTATTCTAAAACCCTATTGAATTTAAGAGAGAATGATCTCCTTCCCACATGGTTTTCAAACACTATATAGGCTGGTGCAGCATTTGAGCACATAGAGAAAAGAGATCAGTCTCTTTTCAGTGCTATGGATTTATCTATATAGAACTATTGCTTTCATTCCTACTAGGTACCTTATGGAAAAGGCCTAGGGAAAGTAATAAAAGATAATTAGGAAAACAATTTTGGCTGGTTTATTTCTGGATTTTGAAGTGGTTGCAGTATAGCAAGCATTACTGTTGCTTTCTTCTGATTCTGAATTGAGAGAATGTATTTGTTTATTTTCTTTATAGGTTTTTCAGTGGCAATTGCCACTATAGCATTGGGCAAGGAGTTTTTAAAATAGTGTGAATGCTTTCCTAGATATTTTCTGAACTGATTGGCTTGTCTGGATATTTATTTTCACTATACATGGAGGAGGCTTTGCTCAGAGGAAGGAAAAGTGTTCATGATTATTTTTCTTGCTGGAAGAAAAAGCAGGGGCAAGTGAAACAGAGGTATGTATTATATCATCTAAAGCTTCTTAGGAGAGGCAGAGGGGTGCAGAAGGCAGCATTGCAAGCAGAAAGCCTTTTCTGCATAGTTACTGCAGGAGGCACAGACTGTCAGTCTCCCAGAGAGGGGCACAGCTGTGCCAGATGTGCAGTGGTAACGAGTGCAATGAAATTCAACACGGCATTCAGGTAGACTAATTTCTCCACACAGAATTCAGTGAAACTGCTCCCATATCTTTCTGTACATATGTACACGTGTGTGTATGTATGTTACATAAAGGCAGCGTTTACCCTGAAAGCCCCAAGGAAACATGAAATGACCATGTGCACTGCTGACAGTGGACACTAGAAAGCCCAAAGGCAGCTTTTCTGTAATATGTCAGTTTTTATATGCTACAACGTCCGAGCTCAAAATTGGAGCTAGCAATCTAATAAGACAGCTTGATTATGAGTCTCTTGACCCTGATCATCTCCCTTTTTTAGATGATAAAATGTTTGGTCCACTTACTTACAGACTTCATTTCAGCTACCCCCAAGTTGTACGATCTCACTGGCAGAGAAGAAATCGACACAGAGAGTCCTGTGTACCAGTCCTCAGCCCTGAAAATTCCCTATCACTGTAGAGCAAATTGTCTGTCAGTAAGCATGTGCCTTTTTCTCTGTCCCAGTGAGCAGTCCTTTTCCTGCAGGCACTTATGCAATGAGACACAGTCCAATCTCTAGGGAAGCCCTCATGTCACAGGGACAGGCAGATACCCCAGAGCTGCTGGGCTTTTTGCTGAGGAGACAACTGTGCTGGGAAATGCCATACAAGAGAAAAGGGAAGGTTTCCTGGCCTCTGCCCCTCCCCTGGCCTGCTCAGGCAAGGCTGGGAGCAATCAGTCTTTCATCTCCCCTGGCCTTTGCTTATCCAGCCATAAAATATGGATCACAATCACTGTTAACCTCTCAGGAGGGCTAGGAAGCTTTGTTTGGTAATGCTTATAAAATGCTATGACTGTAAAGCAGTGTAGAAGGGCAATGTTTTAATAAATTATTATTGGTCCCCTAAATGTGTGGCAGGAGAGAGTTGTTGAAGGGAGTGCAGTGGAACCTTGGTAGGTTACAAGACTGTCCTGCACCGCTTTGTTCTTGTGTATGTCGGGAAGGCTGCTCCCATACACTCTGTCATTGCACAGCAGCATGGACTCACCAGGAAACCAGAGAGTAAAATAACACATTGATTCATTTGCAGCATCTCACTCTTCGGATGGCATTTTTCAGCATGCTTTTGTGTTGTTTCCATCTTATCCTGGGCCTCAGGTCTGACTTAGGCTGCTGGACAAAACTGCGTCTAGCTCCAACCTGTGGGGCCAGCCTCTTACCGTGGGTATTTATGGTACACAGAGCATTGGGTCATGTCACAGGCTACCTTAACAGACACAGCCATGACACTGTAATGCATGAGTTAGAGCATCTTTTGCTTTATCCAGGTGTCTCTTTCCACAGTTTTCACTGGTCAGCTCCCGCTTTCAGATTGCCCTGTCTTTGCCAGTGCCTTTAACTCTCTTAGAGGTCATGGTGGCGAGCACACCACCTGGAGCCCTTCCCACTCCCAGACCCCATTTCAGTGCTGCTGTGGAGGCTGCCCAGTTCAGCAGTGAGTTCAGTTAGGTGAGACTAGGACTCTGTCTCAGGTATCATAGTCTGCTCTGTGAGGGCCCAATATGCCTTGTCTTCGATGAGTCAGTGCTGGGTTTTAATTAATGATGAATTTTCAAGGTTATTAATTAACCCCATTCATTTTGCTGTTCCATTTCTTAAAGGGAAAATCTGAGTGAAAACTTCTGGACTCTTCCTGCACCGGTTTTCCCATCCACAGCAACAAGCAGCTGCACTGTCCTTGTGGGGTAGATTCCTGGGTTTCTGCTCTGGTTCTGACTAAAATAGGCGCACTGGTATCTGTTACTTTGGTACTTGCCTCTTTCTTACCTTGACAGGTTTTAATGAAAGGCATTGATGGAGTCTTTGCTAGCTTCTTTCATGAGTTCTGACAGAGCCTCTGTGTGTCACAGTGTGAGCTTCTCTTTCTGCATCTTTACCATTCTGATATTTTGCTATCTGCTTCCAAAGGCAGGGCTTTTATCCTAAGCATAAGTATTATTGTTTCACTCTTGGCAAACTCCAAAGGATGTCTGTGTATCTCATCATACAATCTGACACAATATCCTTCACAGATGGTACAGATACTATTCTGTTTCATTAACATGTTTCTCACTACTGCCAGAGCCCAACAGAGTTGTAGGAACAGTGGCTAGAGAGGCCAAAAGGCAGTAATGAAATTTTTTTATGTGCACCTTTATGGTGTTGGAGAGCTTTATGTATCATTCCTCCATGCATCATTCCCACTCAGGCTACTGCTGGTGAACATGTTCTGTCTGACTCTTGCATCAGCCACACTGTGTCTTGATTTCCACTTAAATCAGTCTCCTGCCATTTTAACCCTGACAGCCTTTGAAATCAGGAGGCCACTGGAACAACAGGCAGAATTTATACTGCAGTTTTCATCTTCACAGCAATTTTCAAACAAGAATGAATCAATCTTTTATGCTCCCTTATACGGGACATGACAAAAGACTGCAAGGCTGATTTTATGGACTGGGCTCAGAAAAACTGAGGGACTTGCTGAAAGCCACAAGAAAAAATACTGCTTGAACTGCAAAAAGAACAGATGAGTTTGTGGTGCCTTGTACTACTGAATTTTTACATCCACATCATGTTTCCAGGCAATATCTTTGAACTACTAAGCAGTTAATTTTCTGTCTGTCTTGCATTGCATCACTAACAGCAGAACCAGGACGTTCACTGACACCTCACTGTGTCAGTGATACTCATTGATGTAAGATATTATTTCAGTGGAAAAGGAAATTAATTATTGGAAGTTATAAGGCATGTGATAATGCAATGTCTGGCAATGCTGAATGCCTTGGTGGAGTGCAGGATGTACTCAAAGCTGTAGACAGGGAAAGGTCTTTGTGTGGAAAATGATTCTTCAGTCATCGGAAGCACACTCCCTCTCTTCCCCGTCATTACAAAACGCTACCAAGTGGTTTCCCCATGCTGCTGAACCTGCATCTCTCACTCCCGTATCTCTCTCATTCTGTTAATATAGCTGAACAATTTGCAGTTTCATCACTGAACCACAGCGTATCCTCATTTCAGTCTATTAATAGGTAGCTTTCTCATTTTGCAGATCAGAGGTACAGGGTACCTCTGCACTTCGAGATTACTCTAGAGTTTGGATTATCCTTTCCAAACCCTGTCCACAGAATGCTTCTTTGTGGGATAATAGTCCACTTTGGTTTTTAGGACTAAAGATAGATTGGGAATAAGTGATTTATACTGTATATTAGTGAGCTGAATCTGCTGGGCTGATAGTGGGCCTGAAAGTTTGGTTAAGCCAATATTGTTGTAATACAAGCAATCAGTCTGATAAAAACAGTTAACAAATGTGAAGGACTTCTGGAAGTTCTGGAAGTTAAATAGGGTTTTAAGTCTAGGAATCTCAGCTCTGACACCAATATGCTCCTTGAGCTTGGAAAAAACAGTTGTCATACTTTGCTGTAACAAGCTTCTGAAAAACAAGTTATTTTTTCTATGGCTCAAAGGTGTTCTATGAAATGAAATAACTGACCATGTAAAATATTCTTACCATGTGAAATGAGGATAAGATGAAAAAATAAAAAATCTTTCAGGTCATTGAGGACCCCTACAAAACCAGAAACATCCCCACAAAGAAATCAGAGCAGGTTAGTAACACAGCTTTTGCAGTTAGCTTGCAGTTGGAGGCAAAAAGGACCCATATAGAAGAATGCAACAGACTCTTCCTGACCCCTTAAGCATTTCCTGAATATTCCCAGAAGATGAGGGGGTCAGGAAGAGCTGACTATCCAGAAACTGCAGGTGCAATGTGTGTTCCAGCACAAGTGGAAATAGTGTGCAAAAGGGTCTGTCAACACAGTTTCTCCTCAGCAGATGTGACCCCATATTTTCATTTGGGCAATGGAAATCACTTTTGAAAAAGACAGAATTTGACAAATACTCCAAGAGAAAGCCACATAATTTGCTAGAAACTAATGAATCACATAGAGTCATGCTTCCCTTTCATTCTTTTTATTAGTGCCCACATCCATGGTCCACATCACTTTGGTTTGTTAAAGATCAGAGACCCTGTTTTAACTTCAAAGTTGGGGATATTAAAAAGACCCAAAACTGTCAGCAATCTGAAAAGAATGGTACCGCTTTTCTCCATTTAAATTTTCACTTGCTTTTATTATTTTTCCTATTTCCCATCAAAGCTGTGGGAGGCAGTAATGCCTTTGGACTATTGCCCTGTATCTTTTCATTCTGCCTTTTTCTTTCCTTTCTGGCCCATTCTGGAACAGGAAAACAATGTGGGTGGCAGAAGGGTGCCTTCCACCACTTCATTAAAATAGCTTTTTTTTTTTAATTGAAATGTCTTGCGGAAGCTCTCGTTATACCTATTAATATATGACTCCACACCATTCTTAACAGCTTTCAGCTATTATTATTTTAGAATTAATTCCATGTACTTTTGATTTAATACATTGAACCCATCTAAATCCCCATATATATGTTGCTGCTAGCCAGTTGTTAGCTGTATAATATATATTTCCATCAATGATGTTTTAATGATGCATTGTTCTAATATATCACCAAAAAGACAGTTCTTGCATGATAGATTAGTGCCATACATCACTGTAGCGAGGAGTTTTTATGATGTATTACCCAAACAAAGTCATTGGAAGGGAAGAAGAGAGGCATAAGAAATGGTAGGGTTTAATTTACAACATTTTTGAAAACACTTCTAATATTCTTAACACAATAATAGCTGACCTAGTCTGAAGTGGAAGAGACTTCAGGTGATATTAAAACAGAGGTCTAAAGCAGATATCTGACCCAATCCAGTTGGTCACAAGGCATCATGCAGACTTTTAAGATATACCGTATATCTATTTACACCAGCAGACAGAAAGTAAGCAGAATAAAGGGGCAACCTAATTTTTTGTTTTCAAAATGGATGCGTGTCTGATAAGAGATGTGTGGCTTCTTTGACTCCACAAAGTTTGTACTTTGTGGTACAAACTCCAGCTGATTCCAGCTGCATTGACCTATGAAATTCCCTTGCTGGAGCTGAAGTAGAAGGAGGTGTCATTTTTGATGCGGTATCTCTTTGCTTTCTTTTCTTTTTTTTTTTTTCCTTTTTTTTCTTTTTGCAAACTGGTAGTGATGCACCAGAAAAGAAAAAAGTTCAACAGAAATATGGCTGTGATGACGAGGTTGAATGTTAATGTTAAATGGTTAATTAAGAAAGATTGGTATTTGGGGATAAGACTGGCCGAAATATATCTGCCTTGATCCACCTCTACTGTTGTTTGGCTTGGTATGACCAGATGTGCCCCTGATACATGTGCTTGTTTCGTAGGGAGAAAGAGGTATGGAGCTTCCAGTTATTCACCATCTTTAACTCACAAAACAGTTGTGATGGAAGACTTAAACCTACAGTTTTTCAACCATGGACCATTGGTTTAACCTTTGCTGGGGCACAGGGACATTTGATTGCAGAAATTCACCCTCTATATGTTCTTGCAGATACTTAACAGGTGTAATGTATACAGTTCACTGGTTGCACCAGCACCCTATCACCTGGAAGGAGTGGGATTTCAGTATTTCAAGATGACTGTGGAAGGCTCTGTTAACTAGTCACATGTACCAATGAGTGCATATTGGGGCAGCAAGAAAACACATCAGAAAAAGAACACAAAAGCTAGTTAACTGAGCACTGAGATGGTGAGGGAAGCAGCAGAATGAGCCATCCTTAATCAGATGCAAAGAAAGACTTCTGGAAACTGTCATGACCAAAGCATTTCTTTCATCCCATGGCTGCATACAGTGCTCCAAAGGAAGACATTGCAAGACAAGAAATCACAAAAAAGCAACTGAAAACTAAAGCTGGTGTGCAAAAAGCATGTGTTTCTTCAAGAAAAATACTGCTGCGCATGAAATATGAAGCACATTTAATTGTCTGATCGTGCTTTTCCTATATGTGTCCTTCCAATGACATCAGCTGGAACAGTGAATGAATGGTAAGAAAAAAAATTAGAACTATTGGCATTAAAGTACAAAATCCCTCTTCACTGTTATTATCCACTTGTGTAGTTAACACGTACCTAATGTAGAAAAAAAGCACCAAGTAGATATTGTACTCCAGGCAGAAAATATCAGACTTCGATTAAATGAAGTAAACATAGAATCATAGAATCATGCTATCTCTATTTTAACAGACACTAATGAACATAATTGCTGAAGGGGCAAAGAAAATAAGACAATGAATAAGGCAAAATATATTCCTTAACAATTTTGAGTAGTAAATATTTCCTGTAATCTAACAAAGTATAATAAGAAAACCTACTGTATTAAAATACCTTTAAAGATGTAAGAAAACTGATCAACTCAGCTAGAAATTAGACCACACATTTCCCCTTGGCTTTTTAAAAACTCCTACTCTGATTATAATGCACCACTGGAGATGATAGTGTTACTTATTTTAGGATATTTCACACTAGGAGAGCAGAAGCTCTCAACTGCAAGGCAACCTTGAAAAAGGTATAGAGAAATTTGAGCAATAAAGACCTCAGTTTTAGAAGTTTTCTTTAGCTTCTTCTTACTCTTTTCAGGCAGGGTAGCCTTCCTTTTATCCCACCTCTTCCCACAGGTTGCATGGTGAGATTCGTACTCGTCATGTTCCACTTTACCTGCAAAATTCAGGTCACACAGCATTTTTGCACAAAGCCTGGGCAAAAGCTCCTTGTACAGTGGGCCTTGCAAGTTGCTGTGTTTTCATCGTTCATCATGGGATGAGGCCTACTCCTCCTCATTTCTGGTGCCTCCAATGCAACTCTGACAAGGGCTGTACCCAGGCTCTACCGTGTCTCTTCCTCTTTCCTGGTTTTCCTTCCCCAGCTCCTTGCTGTTTTCATGACATGTCACCAAACAAGGAAGCTCCCCAAAGCTGCCAATTGAAAAGAGTAAGTCTGGACCAGGAGAGAGCTCTTTCATACCTGCTGGGACCTTCTCTTCTGCCTTGTCATCTTTCACCTTTACTTTGTGCCTCAGTCACAGGGAACATAGCTTTTCCTCTCTGCATAATTTTCCCACGTCATACCCAGCATTGTTCTCTCTCCATGATTTTAGAGTTTCCAAGGCATCAGTGAGTTACATCTGCAAGCCTGAAGAGCTCCAGGAGGTGTCTTTATCCAAGTGCCCTGCTTCAAGCAGTCAGTTCTTTCCCCAATGTGCTGCAGTACTACCAGCTTCAGCACTGATCATAAGGCTTTGATAAGCCGTT
Source organism: Neopsephotus bourkii (assembly GCF_033783945.1). NCBI lineage: Eukaryota > Metazoa > Chordata > Aves > Psittaciformes > Psittacidae > Neopsephotus > Neopsephotus bourkii. Next base: position 2,422,261 of record NW_026901490.1, read on the forward strand.
TTAGAAGGACATGTAGTGACAGGACAAGGGGGAATAGCTTTTAGCTGAAAGAGGATAGATTTAGATTAAACATTAGGAAAAAATTCTTCACTATGAGGTCAGTGAGACACTGGAACAAGTTTCCCAGAGAAACTGGATGCCCTGAGATCAGGGGGCAGTGTTCAAGGCCAGGTTGGACAGAGCCTGGAGCAACCTGGTCTAGTGGAAGGTATCACTGCCCATGGCAGGGGGCTTGGAACTAAATGACCTTTAAGGCCCCTTCCAACCTAAATCACTCTATGATTCTATAGTTCTGTGATTCTATTATAACACTTCTATACAGGAGGAGGCACAGCTTTGTACATACATCTTGCATTACTCATTCATCAGAGCTCACCTGTGTGATTGCTGATTATTTACAGGAGGCCCTGTCTTTCTGCCATTTCTGCCACTTCTCTGAAGTGTTGAATATAAGAATATAAGATGTTGCTGGAGGCAAGATGCTCAGTGCAAGACCCACTTCGCTTCTGCCCTGGAAATCAAGATCAGTCATGGCTTATCACCCTGTGAGCCAGATGGTTAGCAGGGCTGTTGAATTAATTTCTTGGTCTTTCTGTGCATAAATCCAGCAAAATGCTTTTACCTTCCTACAGCTGGCAAATGTGCCTAATGATTTGATCTTTTGCATTTTAAATATTTATTCAGTACTTAATTTAAACCCCTGAGAATGATCCTGGTGCTTTAACATAGCCTTCGACTAGTTTCACTGAATCATCTCTATCACAATTCACTGATCTTCAACAAATAGGTTTTGTATACTAGTAGATCACAATACTTTTTCTGTTTGTATTTTGGGGGCATTTTGGAAAGAGCTACTGGTGATTTTTTTAAGTATTACAAGGCATTAAACTGTTGTTTCTGTCTTTTAAATTATAGATGGTCTCCATAGAGACACTGAAGTTTTACATTGCTCTCTTGAATTGCCTGAAGAAGTGGCACTTAGAATAACATTCAGAACAATGCTAATTAGCAATGCTGAATTTGAAGCAGGCTTCACAGTGAGATTTTTGTCTGATAGGAGCAGCAACCAGCAATTGACTGACCAAACTGACAAAGCTGAATTACAGACAACATGCTATTTAATTATTCATTAGGCATTTTACAGGGTTAACTACAATAGGCACCATTCCCTTTCTAAGGAACCAGCAAGCCAAGCATAAGTGCCATAGAAATCCAGCATAATAAACAGTTGGGCAGAATCAGCAAGATGAAATCTGCCTTCCAAACTGCAGATTTATTGAGGAGGGCAGAGGCAGAAACAAACCTGTGCAGCCATTTGATGAGAAAGCCCCAGGGCATGCATGAAATAGAAATAACTTGTCAGGAGCCCCATCCTGCAGATAAAGCTACCGTAAGACGGTTTTGGTAAGGCTTTTGGTGAATTGGGAGGAGGACAAAATAAACATCCCCAGTTTAGAATTAGGCCTGCACAGCACTAGGCAAAGGAAGACGAAGACCCTGAATCTCCTGTTTCTGCCCAGAACCATGGATATCTCTGACTCATTGGTCTCAGATACACAGGTCTCTCAGCTCCTCACACAGACCCCCTGCACTCCACCCTCCTGTGCAGGGTGTTCTCTGAGGGCTGCGGGATATTTTGACTGCAGCTGAGGTCAGAAACTGCTGGTAGCTGAACACAGAAGCCAAACGTTGGTGCTGGAACTCATTAACCTAGTGGGGTGCATGTAAGGAGAAAAGGAAAGGTTTGGAGAAGGCTTTTTTACTAGCTGAGACCTTGACACTTGCAGAATAAGTCATGGGCAAATGAAATGATTGCAAGATGGAGAAAGATTTGTGGATTCATGCAGAAGCTACAAAGTGTGGGGAAAGATCTTTAATATACACTGACTTAAGCTCAGATACAGATAGGAAACAAGTCTGCTCCAGCAAAGCCAGTGAATGAGGACAATGTTCTGCATCTCCAAAATCAAAGAAAACTGAAGAGGAAATGCTGCTGGTTTGTGAAGATGCAAGTGCAGAAGCTGCATACATGTCCCTGTGAGCAGCACTGCCAGGCCTGCTTCAGGTGGTACTCAGGTGATTGTAGTTATCTGTGGCTGGATCACAGACCAGGCAAATGACTTTGGGCCATATTTTGTGCCAAGATTTATACTTGGGAGAGGACAAGTGGACTGCTGGCATGCTATGTCCTTTGTCTGGAAGGCAGGGGTAGCAGAGATTGCCAGTATCACAGGCAGGAAGCTCAGTCAGCATGGTTATAAGTGTACGCTGTTGTAAACTTATGTTTGCAGGCAGCACTGATCCTTAGGGAGAAATGTTTTATTGAAGAGTACCAAAGTTATAGTTTGGTTTCAGTAATAACGTAGTGCGATCCCTTACCATTCTGTATCAGTCTTTGCTGTGAATTTGTTACTTAATTGGAAGACAATGAGAAATCTTGGGATTATCTCTGAAAGCCTTGATTTGTGGAGCTAAACTTTCCTCCATTAATGAATTCAGTGTTCCTGTAACTCTCTCAAAGGCTTCCCATTCATTAGACACAGCACCACTGTAACAATGGGTTCAGAAATGGAGAAATGAGCAAATCAGTAGACTAGACTTCACCTCACATACACGTGTCTGTCAGCCCTCCATAATGGATGCAGTACCCACAGATGCTATTTGGCACTGCAACAGGCATTCACCCACCACCTGCTCTGTGTGTGGAGAAACACGAGTGCAAAACAGGACAAATTCAAACTGGTGCATGCTCCTTTGGCTGGGATGATGCACTAAATATCAGGTATTTCTGTCAGGAGATTATATTTTCTGAGATGAGACAAATGAGTGAGTAGGATGAAAACTCCTATGTAATCAAATGCAATAAAATGTGACTGAATGCCATTCCCAGCTATGGTACACTTCACCATCCTTATTATAGTATAGCTACCTACATACAAGCAAAAACTCAACTTAGTATAATTTAATCTATCTATCTACAGTGGTTCACAATCTGTACTCAGTTATTTTCCTACTATCACTTTTTCATATCAGCAGTCACTGTGCTTGCCACAAGCATTTGAATGTTCTGTCATAGGAGAGACTTGCCCTGCAGTTTCTCTACAGTGTGGTTCTGGTAAATAATGCTTGTAATGAACCTGACTACAGGAATGAGCTATGACCTCATCCTGTGTATTATTTTCTATGTAGTATCCACCATTACTATTACTGTATGTCCCAAAACACAGAGAAGGGATACAATTAATTCCCTTTTATTTTCAGCCTGCACATGTTATTCTTGCTGGTTTTGTTGGCAGCATAAAAAAGCTGGGTGCTGAAGCAGGCAGACTTCTCATTCTCTCCTGGCACTTAATCCCACACACATCTTAGAGAGTAACTGGTCTCCTTTCATGTGCCCACTGAACACAGCACTGTAGGAGTATACATAAGGGAAAGCCTGAAACAGGACCTTTCAATTTGACAAATGGGAATTACAACAGCAGGGCTGCCACTGTTGCTGGTTAAGACAGCCACTGTCAGCAGTATCCAGGCACATCAGCAGAGCTCAGCACAACCACAGAGATTTGAGTGAATGTGCAGTTTCTCCTGGTCACCAAAGCTTTCATAAATGATCATGCAAAGGGATTAGAAAAAGAACATGGTGTTTACCCATGCCTTTCCCTCTCTGTTTGTATGGTGCCAGCTATATAAATATCCACTTCTTCATTATGTGCTTGCTTTCAAAACTAGGGTAAGATCCTGCCTTCAGGACAGCATCCACAAATGGACTTGCCCTTCTTCCGTGAAAAGATAAACACTTTGTAATCACCCCAAGTCCCCAGACTCCCAGTTCTATTTCATGGTCTGAGATGTTCATGGAGGAAACTAAAAGGCCATGTGAAAGAAGGCATTGGCATGCTGAGCTGGGACCTCTTGCTGAGCCTGAGTGTGCTGTGCTCACTTTAAAGCAACCTTGGCTGGGGCTGTGAAAGCTTAGGGCAAATCAGCCCTGGTCCACATGAAGCTGTGGTTGGGCAGGGAGTTTGGAGGAGAGGGTCCCAGGAGACTGAGAGAGGAAACACAACTGGGGCATGCCTCGCAAGCTCTGAAGATTTTAAGTGTTTAAAACTGAGTCTCAGCTCCCTCTTCCAATGTTTCCCAGACTAGGAAAGGCTGGGTCTGGGGTTGGATCATTTGGCTGAGTGAAATGAACAGAAGTGAAAATGAAATTATTATTGAATACTTGTATTCATTTCAATGTGTTTTCCTGCAGCAAATCAGCCATTACTTCAGATCTGATATCCAAAGAATGCACCTTTGGAACTCACCTGACTACGTGAGTTCTGGCTGCACCTTGGTCTGCATGTGAGTCTGAGCAGTTTGGTCTGTGTCCAAAAGTAGTTTGAATCCAAACAGTGCTTGCTGTTTTATAAGAGTGTGTCTAATTGATGAATTATACAGAAATAAGAAAAAAAAATAAGAAAAAAAAAGGAAGAAAGTAAAAGGAATTTTTAACTGCAATATAGCCCATTTGACATTCCCGTATTTATTGTTGCAGTGACCCATCTCACTTGGACCCATTCGATCTGCACTGGTCCAAGAACTTTAAAGCAATAGTACTTTCTACCAAAATCTGTATTACAATACATTAGCAAGAGAGCTCACTCTTTTCAGAGCTGAAGCTGTCTCCTTAGACTAATGTTCAGCTTCTGTATTTTCTGGGTTTTGGTTGATTTATCCATGCAGCCATAATATCATAATGCTGCAGGCTTTTATGTTTCATTTCCTAGCTTTCTAAAGGAAACATGAAAAATAAAAAGCTAAATTAATGCACTCCACAATTACTATTTAAGCATTACATCATCAGAAAAGCTGTCACTAATTCAGAAGTGGTCCCAGTGACAAGATAGCATTACCTAGCAACTGCAGAGAAGTCATTAACCCTTTTGTGAGTACCATATCCACCACTGAAGCTGGAAATACGTTGCAGGAAAAAAATGCATGTGCCCAAGTGCCTGAAAAAAACCCAGCTTCTTCCATCTCCTGATTATGGTGTGAACATTTTGCTCTGTAATTCTGAAAAGATGCCCAATTCAGTTTTGTGAGAGAACATACGAGGCTCGAGCGGCTGTGAAGGCAGCTTCTGAGAAAGAAGGGAAGCATAATGAATCATACTAGTGCTATGTGTGCAGACACAGGGTGAGGCAGGTTTTTTTCTGTAGCCTGAAGAAGGATTACTAGTTAAAATATTGCCAAGAGTCTTACGAGGTTTACAGCTATTATTTGTATAGCTTATGGGTCTTTGCAGATCATCACCCAATGTTTCAGGGAACATGTAATGCTCATCCCCTGTCTACATAGGAGAAACAAGTACAGTTAGCAATAAGCTTTAAATTTAAGTAAGATGTGCGGGGAAAAAAATAAACAAAAAACAAACCAACAGCCAACCAACCAAAAAAAAAAAAAACACCAAAAAAAAAAAAAAAACCACCAAAATTAAATCTGAACTCTGCCATGATTCACCTTGAAATGATTAGGATGAAGCACCTGTAAGGCACCTCACAGGCCCATGCCCTCTCCTGACAAATGTTATCAGCCCTTCAGTTTGTGTACCTCCCAGGAAACTTCTGGGATTGCTCTTGCTGCAGGGCTGTAACCCGCAATCCACACTGACCAACAGAGCAAGGAACTCCACCGCAGCTGCAGCTCAGACAGCTAGACACCAGGAAACTGGCAGCAGAAGCAATTGCTGCAGACAGGAGGAATTTGGAAGATGCACCAGGAACCAACTACTCATTCTAAGGATCACACTGGCTGCCAGAAAGGCAACATCTTCATGGGCTGTTATCTTCCTAAAGACCTGTCTTCAGTTTCAAGAGCATGCCATCTTTTCCTGTTGTGGTCTTACACACTGCGTCCATGTGCAGAAGGAGATTGACAGACACAGAGCAAAAACCCTGATGCTTGCTGTATGAATAAAGAGTGGAGAAAAAAGCTGTGTGCCCTGTTTGCCCCCTACACTAGACAGGTTTTCAGGCCCTTAGAAGGACCTCCATGGTAATGTCAGCAGGCTCTATCTTCAAACAATGTATTTTGTTTTGTTTGAATATGTATATATACTAACAAATACAACAATTTGTAGGTCTTTTCTTAAACTGCATGGCTTGTAGTACCTGTGAAAGCAAGCAAGCCAGGAGATTAAAGAAGTGTGAGGAGAGAAAGAAATGCCCAGAAAAGAGCAGCAAGAAGAGCATAGTATTTTCTTTTCAAGACCAAAGCAAAGATGGTCTGGACAAACATCACTCTAATTGGAGCAATTGTTTACTATTTTATTCCAAATAAAGAACCTGTCCAAATCTATTATATATAAGATGTTGTGTATTTGTTCCAATGATTTGTAACTGGGTACAGGGCTTGCATCACTTTGAAGGTCCCCATTCCAGTTGACTAAAAGAAGCTTTGTAAAATCCACCCAGAAAAATGATGTCCCACTAAATCACAGCTCCAATATGATTATAAAAAGACTGACTTTGATTACTGTGTTACTTTGTCATAAACAGTAATAAAACAGAGCAATAACTACCCAGCATGAAAGAGCAAACATTTTCAGCAAAAGTGCAGAGAAGCAGACAGGACCTAATTTGTGTTCTGCAAAGCATCAAGCCAGCCAGGAGCTGACACTCTGCCTCTTGCTGACTTCACTAGAAATCTCTCAGCATCTTACAGGGTCACTGCACATCTGGTAACATCAACCCTGTAAGAGAAGCTCCAAGTTCTCAGTGTCCACATCACCTGTTAACATAAATCAGGGTAAAGGGGATACAGTACTTGTAAGAGCTGGCCCAAACACTGATGAACGCCTTTACTATTTTACCAGGTCAAAAAGGGTGCACCCACTCAAGCCATCAATTAAAATATCATCAGTGCCATGAGGATCAAATCATGTAAAATGATTTTACAATATTTTCATATCATCAAATATGTACAGATATATAAGCCACCGATCTTGTTGCCTACAAACACTGCTGATCCCTAGGAATTTTCTAAAGTATCCACACAGCTTTGTGAACTGTCTTTAAGACCTGAGCCAAATCCCAGGCCCTGATCCTTCTTTCACATTATGACCACTTTTATAGCATCCAATTCCAATTGTTTTTCTTGTTTTAATTAACAGACTTCTTACTAGCAACAAGTATGCATTTCACTGTGAGACAAGGGGGAGCACAAAATTACAAAATGGAACATATAAACCTTTAAAATCAGTTTTAAGTAATGTTAAGTTTGATGGCTTCGTAACAGGAGCAGATTATTACACAGAAAGTTTGTTAAATACATTTGGTCTATGACCTCACATCCTCTAACACCATCTAAGTAAGCATTGAATGCGCAGAATTGCACTGTATTGCCTGCAGCATCCAGACACCTAAGCCCTTGCACCTCACACAGAGAAACTCATTAGAAAACAGGCCTGAAGGAGCAGAAATGAAATTGAGACAAAACATGGAAACTCTTGTTGCAAAGTAAAAAGTGACCCAAAAGAGGGTAATTCCATTAGTACTTTTGATAACATAAGGCAAAATTGCAACTCTAATGGAGACTTTCAGCAGAAATCATAAATGAGCAATGAAGATACTGGTCAAGTGCCACACGGCTCAGTAGAGAACTCACAACCGTTTAATGAACAATTTGTTAAAGAAAAGACAAGTAGCGAACCCTTCCTTCAATTAAAGTCAATGGAATTGCATGTATAAGTCAATTGTAACTCAAAGTGACATTCTTGTAATATTAAATATTCATTGAAATTCTACGTTAATACATGTATTGTTCTAATGGATCATTTTATTCTCTGTGAGTGCAAAACTCCCCTTTTTTCAGCATGGCACTGTATATTACCTAATCAAGTTGAGAAAGCATAAACAACTTCAAAATGTTGCACTGCAGAAAATTTTTACAGCTCAAGACGCACAACCAGTGCCATCTCAGCAACATCACTCCAAGGGGCAAATTAGTGGGAGAGTGACACCTCTATCCATCAGGGGAAGCCTTGACTACCCAAAAAAGAAGACAGATTTTGTTTCCAGAACTATTCCCCATTCTGCAGCTCCTGTTCTCTTTTCAACTGAGCCACTGCTGGCTTTGAAAATGTGCCCCCCCCCCCCAGATAGTCTGTGAGATAGGAATTGAGCTACAGATATTATTTTATTTAACTTTACATTGAACCCAACAAAGAGAAATACAAAATGCAGTGTCAGACAATGAAACAATTAGGAAGTTCTCTTCTGCATATCCCAGCATTTGACAACTTGAAGATTGTATTTAACTTCTTTGCTTTCTTTTTAAAGGAAAAACAAACAAACCCCCAAAACTTTTGGGTGAAGGCAAAAAGGTGATAGTCAAACTTCCCCTAAATATTAATCTTGAAAAATAGCCAAACCAAATATATTTGCTTCAAAGTTGCTGTTTCTATTTTTGTTTTCTAAGTTAGGAATATGTGAGAAAAAGAGCTTGTAATAGAAGCTGGTTTCATTCTAGACCATACTGGCAAGACCTCATTATGATTTATTTGCATACATCCTGTATTTCATTCCCTTATCTTTTTAAACGAGTTGTGAATAATTCAGAGGATGACTGGAAGGATAACAGAGTTTGTGCACCCATGAAGATAAAAATTTTCTGATTACCCAGTAACAGATACAACTTGGAAGTGGTAAGACAAGGTTTACTTACCCTACCTATCCATGGCACAGGGCCCATCCCTATGCATGAGTCTTTTGCTATCCAGTTCCCAGCTAGTTCTCAGCTTGTCCTTCAAGACATCCAACAAGGCTGACAGTGAAGGTAATGTTTATAAGAGGCCACTTGCCCTGGGGGAAGTCAACTGTCACTATCAAACTTGTTCCAACAAAAAATGAAAGGCTTGGTATGTGATGATAACATACCTGTCACTACTGCCTCAAACCAGGCTTCAAACTCACCAGAAAGAGGCTCATAAATCCTTATTGAGCTTATTTCCCAATATGCCTTCCTCTTTGAGCATTAGGTCTTGAGCTTATTGCCCTGAGTAAACACTGACCAAACTTTGTTAGTTATCTAAAAAATCATAAAATGATGGGCAGAAGCTGAGTTAATAATTTGGACATATGGAAATAATGTGGTAATGTTTATATGCAGGCAGGCAGTTCACTAAACAGCATTGCTGCAAAACTTTCAGAGGTCTTTAACTGGAAAAAAACCACAAGGGAGCTGCACAATATACCCAGAATTCAATGGATTTGATTGAAAGCTCTTCTTTTGCTTAGTTTGCTGTGGGCATAATGAGCAGGATCTGTAATTGCTAAACAATATTTAGAAATGGCAGCAAAATGCAAACCAAAAAATGGTAAAGCTCTTCAGTTAGGAACAGAGAGATTGACTGGATGGTGGGAAAACACCAGTTTTGCCATAAAACTCTTACTGAAATATACTATAATAAACAGTCCTGGCTATTTAGCCCCACTGCAAGTGCCATTATGAAGACAGGAGACAGGCTTAGGTTTGGCTTTTGGGAGATTCAGGTAATCACATTGTCTTTTCCCATTGGTAAGGCAATTCTTTTTCTCCCGTAGAATCACAGAACAGTTTGGGTTAGAAGGGACCTTAAAGATCATCTAGTTTCAACCCTCATGCCATGGGCAAAGACACCTTCCACTAGACCAACCCCATCCAGTCTGGCCTTGAACACTTCCAGGGATGGGGCAGCTACACATGGTTACTTACAGAGTGAGCGCTCCATAGCTACACCCTTCTGATGCCAGGAAACCTTCAATTTCCAAGGTAGGTTTACCCTGGCCCCTTCCTACCCATTTGTCCTTCCAGAACTGTCCTTTGACTTAAATGACCCTTCTTTTCTATTCATTTTTGTCCTGGGTTCAGCAGTAGCAGTCATTTTTCTCCTTCTTAGTAGCTGGTGCAACGCTGTGGTTTTGACAGCTGTGGTTTTGACAGTGACAGAGCAACTGGCAACGCAGAGGTAAACCTATCTGGGCTGCTGCACTGTGGCAAGATACCCATGCTTGGCGGAAGAACCTGGTGGCGAAGGTACATCATGTACCCAAGAGTCAGGCCACTGAGGAACACCAGAACAACCAACAAGTGGATAAAGTTGCTAAGATTGAGGTGGACTTAGACTGGCAACATAAAGGTGAATTATTTTTGGCCCTGTGGGCGCATGACACTTCAGGCCATCAGGGCAGAGATGCAACATACAGATGGGCTTGTGATTGAGGGGTGGACTTAACAGTGGACACTATTGCCCAGGTTATTCATAACTGTGAAACACATGCTGCAATTAAGCAAGCCTTAAGCAAAACCTCTTTGGTACGGAGGACGATGGCTGAAGTACAAATATGTGGAGGCCAGGCAGATTGACTATATCACGCTCTCTCTCCTGCTCTGAAAGACTGTTACAAGAGATGGAGCCCAACATCATGGACTGGATGAACTCAGCAGCTTTATAGGGATTGGTCCATGCACTAAGGAATGAACTCTCTCTTTGTGTATGTGTGGATATATATATATATGAGACAAGAGTGATGGTATATTGAAAAATGTGGGATCTGAGCACGATGCGAATGGTATGGAATAAGGGGTGGATACTGTCCTGGGTTCAGCAGTAGCAGTCATTTTTCTCCTTCTTAGCTGGTGCAGTGCTATGGTTTAGACTTTCAGCCTGGGAAAAGCGCTGACAACACCGAGGTTTTTAGTTGTTGCTCAGTAATATTTAGTCTGACCAAGGACTTTCTGAGTCTCATGCTCTGCCAGGGAGGAGGGGAAGCTGGGAGGAAGCAGAGACAGAACACCTGACCCAAACTAGCCAAAGAAGTATTCCATCCCACAGCATGTCATGCCTACTATATAAACTGGGGGCAGTTACCTGGAAGGGCTAGATCACTGCTTGTGTCGGGCTGGGTATCAGTAGGCTGGTGGTATTGTACTCTCTTCCCTTGTTATTTTCCTTACCATTATTATTACTGGTGGTAGCAGTAGTGGTTTGTGTTGTACCTTAGTTACTGGACTGCTCTTATCTCAACCTGTGGGAGTTACATTCTTTCGATTCTCCTCCCCAACTCTCTGGGAGCGGAGGGAGGAAGTGGGGAGGTGAGTGAGCAGCTGTGTGGTTCTGGGTTGCTGGCTGGCCTTAAACCACAACAGTTTTCCTGATAATATTTATAGAGACCAATCATAAAAGTATTAAAGATGTTCATATTGATCCAGAAAGAGAAAAAAAAAAAAAAAAAGTATGCTTGGCATGCTATAAACAACTTGGTGGGTGGAGAGGTTTAAGGCTGTGAAATTTCCCTCTCTGAATTTCAAACATTCAACATTTTGGGGTGACAGGGAAATGGGGGGGTTCATTTGATTAACAACATACAGACCACCAACAGAGTTTAAATCTGAGTTTGCTAGAAGTTGTCGGGGTGTTGGCTGCCAGCGTTTAACGCAGATCACTGTGTACTGCCCTCATCCATTTGTAAGATGTTTCCTTCCCTGTATTTACATCCCTGGTGGCAGCAATGGAAGCTGCTGAGCTGAGACCAGTTTCCTCCAGTCCCTGCTGAAATGCAGATGTCCCATCACGTTTATCTGGGCTGGGTGGTTGGGGGCATAATCTGCCAGTGAACTGCAAGCGCCAGGCTCAGGTCGGCTCCTGGCTGGCTGCACAGGATCTGTCCTGGCAGCTGCCAGGGAGGTTTCAGGGAGGTTTCACCTAGGCAAGAAGGAACCAGCTCCATAGCTGACTTCCTTGTGAATGGCAATATGAAGTAGCAAGCAGGGATCTCATACCTGCCTGTTGGCTCCAATAATTATGTCAATAATTACAACAAAACCCTTTTTTCAGCCCAGCCCTGTGGAGCAACAGAGTAAACTTTGAGGACGCAATGCCCAGCAGCGAAGCATTGTGTAAGACTCTCCCAGCTGGTTTAAACTGGGTTCATCAATTGCCAGCACCAGCAGAAAGGCAGAGCGCTCAGCATGGGCTGCAGAACCTGCCTGGGAAGTGGTGGATGTCCAGCAGGTACCTGAGGCCAAGCCTCACCCAGGCCAGCATGTGCCCTCCACAGCAATGAGCAATGGTCCCATCCAAAGGGTGACAATGAGGACACTTAGCAGCCATCGGCCCCTGCTGGTCTAGCAGCCCATGGTCACTACTGTGACACTGAGCCTTGGTCTCTACTTGCAGGGTGGCCTGCACAGGCACCTATTCAAGCTTCAGAGCTGTGCCTGCTCAGCCTGCTGAAAACAAGGACATCTATTTAGCAGCTGGAGTACCACAAGGCCGGGAGACTGAGTATTTTCCCCCATCATACCAGCACCTGTGAAAGGGAAATTAGCAATCACAAGTACTTATATAGGGTAAAGTCACAAGCAACACTCCTCTGCTGACTGCCAAGCAGGCAATTGGTGGCAATAACTTCTGTTAACTTCTTGCAGGTTGCATCTGAACTAATGAACTTGTGCTGGATGGCTCTGCACCATATTCCTTTTTCTAAACCTTATGCTAAACTGTTAAAAATGAGGAAAGTGTTTGCATTTGATTTTGCCACTCTTAACTTAGGACCTACTACACCTTCTCTGTAGTATCTATCTCACTAGTTTCAAAACTACGTGATGAAATAAAAAATAAGGGCTAAAGGCTAAAAGCAAGGAGCTAGAAAATATTGTAATGTATTTTAAACCATTCACAACTGTTCCAGGTGTGCTTAAAAGCTCTCACCTGACAGATGTCAATCAAATAGTCCATATTCAAGCTTAGTCATGTGTAAGGCTTCAGTTTGAAAGTATGGCCTGCTAATATTTTAGAAATAGAGGAGAACTGCATGTGGACAATAACTGGACAGAAAAAACGCCCCAGAAACCAGTACCCAGCTTGGTAACATGGATTGCAGCACAGGAGACAAGATCAGCTTTAAAGACTCCTACTCAAGCCAAGCCACAGCTAAAGTCACTGCTGGAACTGAAACACAAAACAAGATTGTGTCCCACTTCTCCTAAGTCACAGTCCCCTAAACTGTTGCTCAGCTTCTGCCGAAAGGCAATGGTGCTGAACATTATTTTCAGAGTTCTTGGACATGCCTGTGAGCTCCTTGGCTTCAATATTTACCTCCAGCATAGTCCCTGTCCTCTTGGGATCTGTGTGCAGTAGGGTCCCAAGTCTGTTCGATGATGGGTGTTTTGCATGGGCCTGGGCACCAGCCTTAGGTCCACTGGCAGCTTCACTATCCTGAACACAGCATTCCTGGTGCAAAGATTTGAGATGGAGCTTTCCTGTCTCCAGGGAGGACAAGACACAAGAGATGTGCTTGTATGTGCATGTTGTTTTTCTCTACACCAAGTGGTGGGCACTCAAGGTGGGAAGTTGTGCAGGGATGGAGAGAATCTGACCCCTGCCCCCTGTATCACAAACAACTATGTGACCATCATGGGTGGCCCTGCCAGCGAAGTCCTTGCTGCAGGTAAGCTCGGATCACTGATTTCCCTCACAATGGAGATGCCTTTCAGCATCCCATAGTGAAGTAGTTAAAGCCTCGAGACTGGCAGAGCATAAGGCACAATCCCAGGGTTGACCACAGTGATGTCTGGTGACAGCAACCATGTGGTCCTCAGCTGCTTGCATTCCAGACAGGTGGGAACAAGCATGGTATAGGAAAGAGCTTGTACAGGGCAGCAGTAATTATGGTTCTCACCTTTTAGTACTTTTCCTCCAGTGTCCACATTAAACAGGTCCCTCCTGATTCTTCTCCTGTGCTGGTACTTCTCCCCTAACCCATGCAGAGTGTCTGGGAGCTTAATGCAGGCCTTGGTGGCTTTGCTACTGCAGCAGTGCTGCTATAATTTGTAGCAGGTTGGATTCCCAAGTCCATTTGCATGTTTCACCTTTTTTTATCTTAGATCTTCCCTCAAACACTTCTGCCCCTACTCGCTTCTCTCCCTGCAGGGATTCTCCCAGAGCTGGCTCTATAGAAATGTCTCATCATCAAACGCACTCATCTGTTATTCCTCCCAAAGTCCATCAGTCCAGCTTTCCTGCCTTCGCTTATACCAGTAACACCTTTTTCCTTTTAAACTCTTTTGTTTCTTGCAAAGGGTATAATAAAAATTAAATGAATCCACAAAACCTCATTTTGTAAAAGTTGGTCTGACCTACATCTCCAGAATCAAAGAAATTCTGAGCCAATGATGAATCTGCTTTGTTCAGCTAATCCTGCCTATTGCCAGAGTTCATGGGCACTGAGTTCATAATGCAGGAATAGAACATAGTGATTGTAAAGTGATGTTTACACTGATTTTCATTGGAAAAGGTGATGGAGATTCTGTATTTGAAAAACATAAAATCAGGACAAAATTTGATGTAAGGTGATAAATTTGCAATATGGGTCAAATCCCAGGCTGAAATATTTGACAGTAACCTATTCACTCAGAAGGAACTATACTTAAATCATTAGAAAATCTGCATGCAAAAAGACTTTGCCAAGCTAATAAAGTAAGACTGAAGAGATGAAATAAATTCCAAAACTAGCAGTCGACAATGTGCAGCCAGCAATAGCCTAAAAAAACAATGGTTACATTTTCTCACCAATTCAGCCACGTGACCTTAATGCCTACTCCAATTGCGCTTGTATTACCTGTTCATATTAATTTAATCTGGAATTTGATCAAAACAATGCCTTACAAGTTGTAAATCACTAAAAATATCTACATTGTCTTACAAGTAAATTCTATAACCTCTGGGTAATAGCTTAGGAATTAAAGCTGCATGTGAGATTCAGTATTGCTTCAGTAATTAACAATCCACTAGCAGATTAGTTTCATACCTCATCCTTGAATTAATATCGTCATTTGACTGGCAGTGTGAAGTCACTTGTATGTGAGGATACTTGTATTCATTAATCATGAATAAGAATCTGAATTCTTCCCTAACCTGGTAAAAAAAGAAGTGCTAAACTACATTCCATTATTTCATAGTAAGCAATGTACTGCAAAAGCCTTAAAAAAAAAAGTACCTAGCTATATATATTTTCTTAGATTTTACTTTTTCATTTATATATATTCACTAATGGTAATAGCTTTGATATGAAGAAAATTTTTGCCACCTCAGAGAAGAAAGGTTATTTTTCCCCAGATAGTAACTACCTACTATATGGAAGCAGGTCTGATGTGTCTAAGTACAGAATACTAGAACTATGTTATTATAACTATTGCTTCATAAAACTTCAAACTACCATAATAATTTAATATCAGCGCAATCAAACTTTATATGACTTTTTCTGCAGGCATAATTCTGCAATTGAGAGCTTCCTATTTGTGGGGTTTGTGTGTAGGTACTCCTGCAGTAGTTTAGCAAATAGTAACTGATCTCCTAATCTAAAGCTGCCTATTAACAGAATTAGGTTCAGTAAGGTGCTTTTTGTAGAACAGGTAAACTGTGCCTCATGATGCCTAAGAAGAGATCAAGATTAGGTTAGAAGGGAAGAGAGAGGGAGAGGAGAGTTGGGGGAAGAAGACTGCTAGGAGGAACGCCAGTGTCTTGGGAGGGTCTCTCGCTGGTACCAGTTTCCTCACTATCTCAGAAGTACACACTATTGCTGCAGGTTCAAAACATGATGCACCGATCTCCACTGGAAACAACCCATGTGCAAAACCAATCACTTAAAATTCTACCATATTTTAGGCTCAGGATAGTTGGAGGTCAGTGGTGGGTGAAGTGACTGCTTAGGCTTATATCTAACATGATTCTGCTCAGAAAAGGACAGCAAAACTCTCCTTGGATGCAAGAACACCCGTGTGTGTCTGTGTATAGGAGGGAGTGGTGCACCAGACATTTTAAGAGATAGTAATTCTTCTGAGATGAAAGCAGCGTTTCAGGAAAGCAGTGAGGCAGTGCAGTGCACCCTCACAGCTGCCTTCCTAGCCAAGGTGGAATTCCAGTAGCTTATCTTCTCCCATATCAGGTACCTCCAGCCCAACACCTGGGGCAACCTGCTCCTTATAGGGTTTTTTTGCAACCATATCTCTCTGCTGCTGCAAGCCAGCCAAGGCCTAGATTGGCATTTACAACCTGGGGCCTGAGCACAGCACAAGAAGACTTTCTTCTGCACCCTGACTTCACTGATGAACCTGTCTTAGGCAACAAAGAGAAGAAAATTGGTGAGAAATCAGCACCAACAAACAGTTGGTGGGTACCTGTGGGAATAGAGATCTGGAAGAATATGTCAGTAGCATCCCTAATCAGAGATGGAAATATAAGGGCTGATGTATTGGTTTGGACTGGGATAGAGTTCATTTTCTTCGTAGTAGCTTGTATGGTGCTGGGTTTTGGATTTGTGACACAAACAGTGGTGATAACACAGGAATGTTTTAGCTATATCTGAGAAGTCCTTACAGAGAGTCAAGGCCTTTCCTGCCTCTCTCACCACCCCACCAGTGAGTAGGCTGGGGGTGCACAAGAAATTTGGAGGTGACACAGCTAGGACAGCTGACCCCAACTCACCCAAGGGACAGTCCATACCATAGGATGTCATGTTCTGCATATAAAGCTGGGGGGAAGACAAAGGGGGAACATTCAGAGTTATGGCATTCGTCTTCCCAAATAACCACTGCGTGTGACGGAGCCCTGCTGTTCTGGAGATGGATGAATACCTGCCTGCTGATGGAGAGTGATGAATGAAATTCCTTAGTTTGCTTTGCTTGCATGTATGGCTTTTACTTTCCTGATTAAACTGTCTTTATCTCAACCCACATGTTTTTGCGCTTTTGCCCTTCTGATCCTCTCGCTATCCTACCAGGGAGGGGAGTGAGCCAACAGCTGATGGGGCTGAGCTGCCCACCAGTTACCCCACAACAAGATGAAAAAGGGGTAAGGGCCTTGGGAAAAGGAAACCTAGAAAAGTCTGAGGCACAAACCTGGCCTGATAAGGGCAGAGAACAAAATAGAAAAGATGAGAGGTATGGCGTCATGGTTACAGTAAATGGATGGAAGAGCCCAGGACCATCAAAGCAGAGCCTCATGGAGAGCCCTGAGCTGCTCCCACAGTCCCCAAAACCACCTTTCCCCTACAAACCCATGGCAAAATATTCCCTTCCCATTTTGGGTTGGCTGAGGAAGTTTTGCTTACTATCCACCTGTTACCTTGGGAAGTCATGGTCTGTGCTGAACCCAAAGGCAGGGGCTCAGATGGTGACAGTGTCACTGTGATACCAGACAATGGAGTTTCCTGTGCTGGGGCCATAGTTCTGCTTTCACTCTCACAGTACTAAACTATAGAATTGAAACAGCAGCAAAAGCACAGGGATGCCTCAAAGTCAGAAAGTGCCAAATTGAGTTTCTTTGCAACTTTTATTCCCCCACTTCACTTCTACCCCCTTATTTTGTGGTCCTAACGCAAAATGACCATGTTTATTTCAGCTCCCTCTCTCCCTTTGCACAAGGGGAGCTGTTCTGGTTGTGAATCAGCATGGTGCAATGAAAAAACACTGCACAGTTCATCTATTCTGTTGCAGAAATTAGGCAAAGCATAATGAGTGATATAGGGGCTGGAAGAAGAGAAGCTTATCTGCTGGACTAGGTATGCTACTGCTGCCCTGGAAAACAAGCACTTGTGGTTTCTGCATGGAATCCTTGCATGGGGTGGGTTGATTGCTTCGGCCCAGCTGTCTATAGGCAGTCGCTTCCTTTAAGCACATCAGTCAACAACTGCCTGACCCTCAGACTGATTTCCAGGCACGAAGGACACTGCTACTGATGAGGTGTCTTTATACCACACGTAAAGCATGATTATGATTCTGACAAATAAAAATGTGTAAGACTGAGCTCTTAGAAATACTGCTTTGAACTTTAGTGACTGCACCTCAGCTCCTTCTGTTTGATGAGCATAAAGCATGCCCTCACTTCAACTGTGTGTCCTAGAAAGAAAGCAGTGTTTGTGAAGTACTCAGATACTTAAGTGCCATTGGAAAAATTGAAGAAACTAGTAATTCAGTCTTTGAAACAAGAATTGGGTAGTGGGTAACAACTAGGGTATGGAATAAAGTGCGTTCAAAAAGAAAGCTACCATGAAATATTCAATACACTAATGCAAAGATGCTGTGGGCAGTATAGTATGAACAAGACAGTTGCATAATGTTTTGCAATCACATTTGGAATAGGCCAAACTGAAGTTTAATGGACAACCTTAATTGGGTATTTTTGTAAATTTTGAGTGCTTAGTTTTGTAGCCCTAGGACCATTCTTTTGCTATAATGTTTTCCGTATCTGCAAGTGTTTAAGATAGAAAAGAATAATAACCGTAGAGAAGCAATAATCTACCTTCCTCTACAAATTAATATGATAGAAAATAAACCAACAAGGCAATTTTCACACTTTAGCTATGTGTTTTGTAACTGTGGTGTAGAGCAAGCTACCTTATTCCGTAGTGAAAACGTATTTTACATGTTGACTTGATTTACTGATTGAACCTACTTTTATTTCAGCTATGTAGGATGGACAGAATCATGCACACTGATTACTTGCCAGATCATCTGGTGTATGTGTGTAGGAATTTTTATTTTACTAATATCTGAAGAAACAATTAGAAAATATCCTTCAAATTTTATGTCAAAGTCCTTGAGAAACTAGTTTTGATGATGTAGCACACACTCCTAGGGAAATACTCTGGGCTAAAATAATTAATGAAAGAGACTCAGTAAAAACCTATTTGAAATCATGGTTACATTTTGTCTCCTACCAGCAAGTCTGGAGGAAATTACTCTTTTTAGTGTACTTGTAAAGAACGCTCAGAATAAGCAGAGTATGTTTGGCAAATTCTGAACTGCAGCAGGCTTACAACTAACTTTTCCAGGTTGCATATTGGCAGGTAAACATGGAGTTATCACAGAGCAGGAACAGGGGACAAAAAGCAGACAAACTGAGCGGTAGGACTGCTGCTAGAAAATCTTAATGCCCAGGAAGCTCACAGTCAAATATTTATAGCTTTATGGGCAACAAATACTCCGTGAGACAAGACTCCAAAGCAGTCTATCACAGGTATTCTTTTTGCTCTTACCCTATCCCATTTCAGACTGCTTACTACACTGTCAGCATTACTATTGCCAACCCCACGACTAACTAGTAAAATGGGGAATGCTGTTTAATAATTTTTACGGATTTCTCAGTTGCTGTTGGTTTCTGCACAAATACTGTGCTCATTTTAAGCGCTGCAACTGGTAGGGCAAGTAGAACTTTTGCTCAAGAATCTGTTTTTCAAATACATCATAGAGATCTAGAAATAATAAAAATCAGAAAATGTTTTGATTACTTTTTAGGTGATTAGCCTAGTTTTCATGTTGTATTTCTACCACTAATTATCTTAGAAGATGCCTTTGCCAGGAAAAGGCTGCACTATGAATAATTCCTTCAGTATTTCTGCAGATGCGGGCTTCTGAGGCAACTGAAAGTGGCTCTTTGGAGGAGATCTGTACAAGATTTCCCAGTTGACGAAGCTTCTATCTTCTGAATGCTTTCCTAGGATACCCACTGATAGGGGTTCTTAGAAAACATATGATTTTTTAAGTACTTAAGCCTTCATACAAATTTTCTATAGCAAATAATATGTTGAAATCTTTGGAGCTCCAGATCCATACACAATTCATCATCTGATATATTACTTCAAAAAAAAAAATAATCTTATATTTGGATTTAAAAAAAAAGCTAATAAAAAGACGAACAAAAACCTAAAACAAAGAAAACCCAACAAAACCCAGAACAAAAGCCCAAAACACACCTTCAATAGCTTGGAATTGCACTGCTGTTATGTGAAAATCCCCACACAATTTTATGTGTTTGTTGTACTGATTTTAATGGTCCCTCTGCTCTATATGCAAGTATACAATTTACTTTCCTAAATATCAGTCAGTAGAAACATGGCATCAGCCTTCATTGTCTATGTTCACTTGGTGGCCAGACATCTATGGTCAGAAATTGTGTTACGGCCCTGCTACAGTCCTTTCTGACAGATTTCACTCAGTAACTAAATTTTGAAAACAAACCAAAAACCCCTACCCTCCCAAAAAACCAAAACAAAACCACCACCACCAAAAAAAACCCTAATTAGACTGCAGTAAGACAGTGTTCCTGTTAAGTTTCATGGCAGGTAAAAAGCAAGCTGTATTAACTCTGTTGCTTCTAAACCCCAAGACTGTAATTTTAGTTTAGGATGGCATCACGCTGGAGCACAGATCTCCATTCACATCACATGTGTGCTCAGTGCAGGGATGAAGGTACAGGTTCACCCCCCCCCCCCACTCACCTGGGCAGGGTGGGGATCTGGCAGTGCCAGCACTGTACACTGCCCACACGTGCATCTAACACATCAGTAAGGTGTAATTTCTTCATCAGTTTTTGATAGTATCTGTGTTTCTGAAGCTGCACACGTGTGACAAATGGTTGGTGAATAAGAGTCTTCTACCACATCAGTAACCTACCCCCTCACACATACCCTCCTCCTCCCCCTCCCCCAGCAAAAAAAATAAATTCCCCATACCTGGAGATGTTTCAGAGCCTGAATTATTAATAAAATAAGCATGATAATGAATAATCTATGTTAAGCATTTTCTTACCCTTTATTTTTTCATTATGATCAGAAGAGGAATATGATTAACAGCAGTTTAAATTTTAGCAGTACAATTTCAGTATTAAATATAAAACTACACTGCAAGTTGATGTGTTTTAAAAATGGTTATGTATACTCTAGCCTTAAATTTATGTATCAAATACAAGTAAGTCAATTGCTTCTTGCCTTGACAATTAACATATCTAACAAATTTCAACAAGCCAGACATCCATCTTTTCCATTAAAAAAAATAAGCAAGCACACCAACTCTTATTCATAGCAAGGGGGTGTAAAGATTCAACACTTTCCTGAGTGTTGTGCAAAGAATAACAGGTTCAAGTCAGTTAAGTAAGTGTAATGATAAACCTAAAGCTAAGCCGGAGGACCTTTTGATTAACTTCATATTTCATATATTACTTGCATCAGTTGAGAGCAACATGAGTTACAGAACTTCCATGAAAACAAGCCACTTACAAGCAGGTGGTTAAGCTTGATCAGTTTATTAAAAGGATTATGTGACACGGTTGCCTGCAATAGCAGGGGACTGGATCTGATGACCCAGGAAGTTCTTTCCAGTCCCATGTTTCTAAGCCATGCACCAAGTGTATCCAGCCCACACTTTCACATTTGGAAAAAGCAAAAGCCACACAAACACACTCACAGAAAAAAAACAAAACAAAACAAAACAAAAAAAAAATAACCAACCAACCAAAAAGAACCACCAAAAAAAAACCAAGAAAAAAAAAAAGTCCTTGATGACACCATTTCATTTCTCTACATATTCACTATGCAGAAGGGAACAAAGCTAAAGTCCTGTACAGAGGATACATTTACTCGAGGTTGATGTGGTACTGAAGTCAGTTAATAATTAGATACCTCCAGGCAGATTCAGTTACAGGGCATACCAACACTGCACACTGCCAGACAACTTCTAATCAAGCCAAGAACCTCTTGCAGCAATGAGGCCCCTTTGCTAGCAAGCACAGAGCACACTGAGTAAGCTAAAAGCGGCTGTTCTTAAATGAACTACCCTACCAACCATGAGTGAATGACAGATAAGATGGTAAGAAACATTTACCTACTAGACAGATCTCTGCACACTCAGGCAGAAGAAGTAATTTGTTCAGAGCAGCGACCATTGCTCCTACCTTGCCTGTCGCTTTAGCACGTTCTCTTTAAAAGCTGGTCTACAGAATCAGTGCAGCCATTCTCAAGCACTACCAAAGTAGCGGTTTGCAGCTGCCATGCAAGACTCTACTTTCAAACAGTAGTCAGACATTCCCATCATCCGGGCCAGATTTGCTAGGACAGCGTATGCAGCCATAGCAAAAAGCCTTTGCAACAACTAGAGATCTAAAGAATTGCCTACATTCAGCCCATCTAACTTTTAGGCACTTGGTTAAGGTGTCTGGGTCCCTAGTCACCCAGAACTCCCCCCACCCCTTCCCAGAAAAAAATAAATAAATAAAATACATAGTCACTGAAGGCAAATAGTGTCAATTGCCTTCTGGAAGCATCTCTTAACCCCCACTGAGCAAAGCCATATTTCAAGCAACCAAGTTCTTAACACAGGCACCTCAGTTAGACAGGATGAACAGAGACTTGCATCTTTTTCAAGAGATAGTATCAACGCTCTCCAAAACCAAAGGCAATTAAGCAATTAAGGTTTGCAACTCCAGTTACATTTGGAAACAAACTTACAGTCAAGTAATTAAGCTGTAGTCTGTCCCTCCCTCCCAAGCATAGAAGCCTGCCACATGGAGGCTCTGCTATTAAAAAAAAAAATTAAAAAAGGCATTCTTCTCTCAGACAAAGAAGAGTGCACACGGTTGCTTTGCCACTCATTCATGGGGAAGCTGAAGGATCAGAGAACACCTACTCAGAGACCTGGAATGACTAAGCACTGCTAGTGCATGCAAAGCAGAAGTAACAAGACTGTTTTCAAATTAACCCTAGTCCTCTTCTCCACCCCACAAAATTCATGCAAGTGTTTGAGAAGATAAGCCACACATAAAGCCTTTTTTGGAAATGGGCTTTCTTTTTTTTAATGCATATTGTAAAAGAAATATCCTTTTGTTTTCTTTCTGTGGGTGGGCAGAGAAATGCATTTTCTGCGTGTTTGAATCGTATCTATGAAGTCCATGCTGTTTTAAGTTCTCCAACTAGTTTCTATAACCTGTCAAAAAAACATAAGCAACCTACACATTTCCCCAGTATTGACATGCATGCTCAGAGCTCTCCACTTTAGTGAAATGCAGTGTTACTTCTGTGCCGATAGCTGACGAGTCAGCATTACACGACTTTGAGACCAACTAAATTAACATTGTCGTAATATGAAAGGCAAGCACAAGTTCATTTATTTATAGCAAAGGTCTTGGGTTACAGGAGGTCAGTTCTTGCCATCTTGAAAAGATAGGGGATAACTTATTGCATACATGTGCATTATAATTTAGCAGCAAGTCATTCATAGAAACACTTCCCTCCTACCGCTTTTTTGGTTTAGTATCTCAATTATATATATATATTTTAGCTTTACAAAGCATTTAACACCACCTTTAAGTTAATGGTCTTTTATTGGAAAAAAAAGACTAGCATTTACAACTTGGAATGGACATAAACCGTAATATCTTGAACAGCGATGTTGATAGTTGTGCTGAAGTCCACAGGCTCCTCCGCCAGCTCCAAGTCATGGTACAGAAGGTTTTAAAAATATGAGAGTCCAAAGATGCTCCCTTGGTGAAGGTTTCTTTTAAAAATTTTTGTGAACGGTAACAGCCCGACACCCGTTTCACTATAGTGCAATGCAGACAACGTTAAACCGGTATTTTAACACAGACATGCCATCCATAGTTAAGATCATCATATTTTTGGAGCACACTGCTACGTACAGGAGAACCCTTCAACCTTTAGGGCATTTTCTCTAAGTTTTGCATCCTTCAACCATTTTGCTGCATACCATCCTGAGGTATAAACCAATTTTAAAGTAAACCAGCTATGACAATTTATACTACAAATTGAACTAGAATCCACCACTGAACAAAAGGGTGGATCCTTCAGGTTGGTTTTTTTTTTCCTTTTAATACAAATGTCTGACTGTGCTCAATTGTCAAGCTGCATGCATGAAAAACTGGCCAGCCCAAACAGTGTAATAGTCATTAGCAAATGGAACTTCTGAGTTCACTAAGTGCTTCCTTTTTTTTTTTTTTATTTTCAAGGTAGTACAATTACTTATATTGTAAAACTGATGTTTATCTTTTGGGGACAGGACCACCAACCATTACATGCAGTTTGTGGACAGAAGGTATTTTGACATTCAGTTTTGCTATACAGAAACAGAATGAATAAATGAACATTTTTTTTTTGCAAGAGGTAAGTAAAAGATTCAATTTGATTCTTCTAGAGGAAAAAAGGTGTAAAGGAGGTCTCTTCACTTTGCAGTCATCATCTGTACGAATTCTGAAAAGATAAAAAGTCACTGTGATTTACTGTTTCTGAGTACATAACTGAGAAGCCTCTTAAAAACACTTGACATAAAACAGCCTTTCACTGAATGTAGGCTTTTGTCCACAGATGTAAACTACCAAATAAACTGGTGCCTCCAGTACTAAAAATCTATGCCCTATGCAAGAGGCTTTCACTTAGAGTAATTGTTTTGAGACAAGCATCTTTTTACCTTCATAGTTGACCTGCCCATCCCCATCAATGTCTGCTTCTCTGATCATTTCATCTACTTCTTCATCTGTTAGCT
Organism: Neopsephotus bourkii; assembly: GCF_033783945.1. Lineage (NCBI taxonomy): Eukaryota > Metazoa > Chordata > Aves > Psittaciformes > Psittacidae > Neopsephotus > Neopsephotus bourkii. The sequence goes on from NW_026901490.1 coordinate 2,446,612, forward strand.
TTTCTCCTAAGTTTGTCATAACATGACGTAGCTCTGCTGCACTGATATAGCCATTGCCATCCTGTGAGGAAGAAGTTGGAAAAGACCATGATTAAACTGGCATTGATTAACCCTGAAACTACAGCTAGGTTTCCAGTAACTGCTTTCAAACTAGCCTTACAGCACTTGGGACAGATACACAGATTTGGTACATGCTATAACTCTACAGTACATACTAGTCTCATTGCCTTACAAAGCATGCATGCCACCATATCTTTCTGCGCAATTATTGTACTGTAAGAATAACTGCATGTCTCTGATTTGTAGCTGCCATAAGGTATTTGCAATGTTTTTAAGAGCTTTCAAAAATAAACCCATCAACAAAATGGGTTTTGTTCAGTCTCTACTGCCTAGGAAAGGGAAAGAAAAAGAAACCCACCAATTTCCCTATCAGCAATAATACAGTCAGCTTTCTCTTCTGTGCAATACTACCTGTAAAACCCGACTGCTTAGGCTTCTTGGATGTTAGATAGAACAAACCTTCAAAGCAAGCCTTTAAGCTCTAAGGAGTTGTGAAAAGCTTTCTGGCAATACGAAACAACAACAATAAAAAAAAAAGGAAGAGGAAGAGGAAAAAAGGGAGGAAGAGGAGAAAAAAAAGGAAAAAAAGGAAAAAAAAAAAGGAGAGAGTTCATCCCTGGCAATTTGAGACAATGTCCTCTTCCATAGACTGGAAAAATATACTAGCTTAGAGCAGAAGCTCATATGACCATCACCAGTATGTAAGCTACCTCAGTGGCTTTATAAACACAAACACAGTCTTCAGAAATAACCCCACAGGACAGGTACTAACCAAATGACTGAACAATTTTCCAGCATGTTTGGCTAAGTACTACAGATGGCCACTTTTATCAATTAAAAAAAAGTAGTAAGGCCTCCTTCCACACACACATGTGCAACAGCTTAGCAGCTATAGCAGCCATTACTCAGCACAATTCTCTTGCAACATCTGCCACATCCAATCAACCAAAAGATGGGAACTCCTCTTCCAGAAATAATAAGCCTTTATCATGTATGCCCAGGTATCTTTAAAGATGACAAAGGGAATCAAATTCAAGTTCTCCTGAAAGCAATCTCAATGTCCACATCTTGAAAACACAACATGCAACGCTTCATATTCCTCTGAATGCTAGTGACTTCACCTTAGCTTCAAAATATTCCATAAAATATAAAACCCCATGCATGCACACAAACATTTCCTCCTTCTCCCGAAGTCAAGAGGTAGAAAAAAAAAATCCCACCCACCAAAACAAAACAAAAACACCAACCCCACAAGCATCAACTTCTGCTAACCTCTAAGGAAAGGTCAGAAGGTTTTCCTTATGGGTGAGCCTAAAGCTTAAACGTGCTGTGTAAAGCAGGCAGAACCAGCCTGCAATAATTCTGCTTCTGTTTCCAGAACAGTCCCATACCTTGTCAAAGACCCGGAACGCCTCACGGATTTCTTCCTCACTGTCTGTGTCCTTCATTTTTCTGGCCATCATGGTTAAAAACTCAGGGAAGTCGATAGTGCCATTGCCTTAATAAAAAGAAACTTCAAAAAATTAAACTTCCATGCTTTTCTTTATACAGAAAAATCAGGCTTTTAACTTAGCCACTGACAAGACAGATGCTCTGTAAACCATTCTTCCAGAAGAACTGGATCTTCTCCCCAGATTGCTGCCACTGCCTTTTTGCTATTATACTGTGCAGTAGCAGCTGTCACAGCAGTGTTTCACCACAACAACAATCAACTGTTGCCTTCTCTCCAGGTCAAGCCGTATAATTTGCCACTCAAGCTGCAAGCAAAGTGTCATTCTGATGCTCCAAGGTTGATCAGTATTACAGCATACTCCCCAAAAGTAATTGTTTAGTTTCTTTAGAATCTCCCAATTGCTGTGGGAGATTCCAGGAAAGAACATACTGTAAAGCTGGCACTACAAATCCAGGATATCTGAAATCTGAGGAAATAACACTTCACTAAAGCCACTCAAATGTTTGTTCCTTGCTAAAATAAACTTCCTTAACAACATTATGTTGCACACCACAGAAGTAATGCATCATTGGTAGAGGTGCACATCCTTTAACAAGGATCTGCAAATTCCAGTAACAAGAAAGAAGATGCTATTATTTGTTATTTCTGGAAAGTATAGAAGCAGGTGTTCTTATAGGTGTTTCTTCACTGCAAAACTGAAGATCCCTGGTAATATCCAGGCCTCACCCCTAACATTTCTAAGCTTTCCATTCAAACTTCAGGCTGCTCAAAGCTATGAGAAAAGTGGAGCAGTGGAAAAAAAACTTCTCTAAACCAGCAGAAAGTAGATTTGTAAAAGTCACAATTCAGCCCTAAATGCCAAAAGCCCCACATTAAATAGCTCACTGTGCAACCAATATGTACCCATTGCTTGAGGGAAATACGCAAACTCACTGTGTAAGTATAGCAGAGAAACTACATAAATGTAGCTTAAGAAAACCTTTGAAGCTTAGGGATTCCAGATGGAGGCATACACAACGATTTATTATAGAAGCCAGCTTTACCTACCAGCTAAAATCTCAACACAGGTCTTGTACTTAACTTTGAAAAATCCTCAGTGAAAGCATTCTGGCACAGAAGTTTAAACAGATGGGCAGGCATACTTGTCTAAAAGCTTGAGTTTCCTTTCATTTTTAATCTACTTAGTGCAGCAAGTAGACTGCAACCTGAAGAAGCCACTGGATACAAACTCTCTGTAGCACTGCAAACAGTGAAGCTTTTTAGAATCTGCATCCAAGAGTTAACAATTAAGGTCAACTTAACACTTTTAGGAAAAGAAATGTAGACAGATAATTAGATAATCTATACTCTTGCCAGCATACTTTCACAGAGGTGTTAAGAGAAATATCACTACCACAAAAACATACAAGATCAAAGCTTTGATATTTCTGTGCAGGGGAAAGCATTTCTACTTCTGTAACTCCTAGCCTACCTGGAGTCTCAGAAACAACATGTGCAGTTACCCTTTCTGACATTCATTTAAAATAATTGATAGACTTAATACAGGATGTTTTCTCTGCCTTTGCCTCCAATCACTCCATCCCATCTATTAGGGATCTAATGTACTGCACTAGACTATACAGTCTCTCCCTGTTGCATTTTCAATTCTTGGAAATTAGCACTATATTCCACTCCTACCACATTTCTGGCTTGAGGAAAAAAAAGCAAAAAAAAAAAAACCACAGACATCAGTACAGCTATTAAGACCAACACAGGCTGAAACATGTATAGAAAAGCTGGGTGGAAACACAGGTTAACAGTAGGTCAGGGCAAATAAGATAGCAGTAGGAAGCCTGCGGCCTATAAAATATTAAAGACTAACAGTGTAATTTTGTCTCTGCCTATCCCCTTTAAGATTTTCACTAATACTGCTAGCATCTTTGACTGCTGTGCAGAGCAGTCAAGATTTATACCCCTCTCAGTTTAGACTGAGTATTTCAAAACTGCTTCAAGAGATCAATGTTACAGAACCTTGCCTATGCAGTCCAAGGCCAGGTATGGAGGTCATGCACTAATAACTACCTTTCAACACTTACCATCAGCATCTACCTCGTTGATCATATCCTGCAATTCTGCTTCTGTTGGATTTTGACCCAGTGACCTCATGACAGTTCCCAGTTCTTTTGTTGTGATAGTACCATCACCATCTTTGTCAAATAGGGAAAAGGCTTCCTTGAACTCTAAAGGCAGAAACAGTCCCAGTGTTTAGCAACATCACCAGCATGAGAAAACTGCTTCCTAAAAATGCCCTTAACTGACAATGCCTAGTACAATTTTAAGAAACATTATCTCTAACTTTCCATGTCTGGACAGAATTAACACTTAAATATTAAATAAATATAAATATTAAATATAAATATTAAATAAAGTATTACTTATAGTCTCAACACATATTTGGCATAGTATATTCAAACTTCTTTCATGTGATTATCATCTGCATTAGAACTGTATAACACATTTCCATATAATGTGTTATATTATGCTGAATATCGGGATTCTGATACTCAACAATATCTTGAGGCACAGCTGCACCATAAACAGCAACTACCTGGAATAACTTAAAGCGACTCACTGGGTTCACTTCATCATTAACAGACTTACAGGAGCAATAAGTGTTGTCATTCACTATTTATTTTTAAGGCAACAGACAACACGAATGTGCATCAGCCACAAGTGGGTGACTGGTCCCCAGAAGGCCAAATAATGTGCCTTCTCCAGCCTGAATTACAGACAACGTTAGAAATTATTTGAAGATACTGGCCTATATTAATCCATTTTAGGTTTATTTGTTGCCATTTCAAGTTTACCTTCACTTGATTAAAAAAGAAAAGAGTACCTAGGCCTGCTTTGACTTCACTTGAATCTAGCAATTATTTCTGTTTGCAGGAAATCTAGAAGGACTTGGCTCAAGTCTGAAAGTCTAAAAATTGTTCACTTGTCTACAGATAATAAGCAATCTAAATTACAAGGCAATGAGCCAGTAATTTTCCGCAATATGGGGTTGTTTTGTTGTTGTTTTTTTGTTCTAAAAATGAATGGGGTTTTTTTTGAGTGTTAGTACAGATTTGAAATTGTCAGAAAGGGGTTTTTTCCATTATGCTCGAGGTAACATTTTCTTTTAGTCACAGGAGTTAACAAAAAAAAAAATAAACACTTCTCATCAACACACTTACCAGCAATCTGTTCTTCAGTCAGCTGATCAGCCTACACGAAGAATAGAACATTTTAGAATATTTTTTACTTCCAGCTATAATCAAGCCTCAAGATACTTCCTGGAGATTTCAGTAGCAATTTATCATTACTTTGCAAAGCCGCTTTCAATCCCATAAACTCTGCCTCTGCAAGGAAATTTCACTCACCTACATCACACAGCCATTTCCAAAAGCAAAGAAGCTAACTTGTTTTGAAATTGCACATGAAGAACCACACATGCCATCCTTCAGCCTGAAGAATCCGATTTGGTCAAGTGAAGGACACAAGGCAGGCTCCTTGCAACTAGTCAGAGAGGCATGAAATCCTTAATGACATGCGTTTGGAGTTTCACATCACATCAGATGTCATTTCCAGCAGTACAGTGACCCTAATACTGCGTGGGGGGTATTTGCACATTAGTGGACTAATGACAAGTGTGCCACCTAGTGATCTATCGCTACTGAACCTGCCCTCCCCCACCACACTGCACCAAGCATTAGCCTACTGTAAGCTTAACGGAAAGGACTGTGCTGCGATATGAGGAGGAATTACTGCTCAGTATTAAAGAGATTCTTGCCATCTCTGACCAAGAAAATGCCCGTTTTCAGGCATCACTGCTTTTCCATTCAGCCAATCAGTTTAAGGTGCCTCACAATCATATACGGGTTGTTTATTACATTATTTTAAATAGAAAAATTTAAAACACCTGCTTATGACCTTTCAAGAGGCCACTGCTGCATCCAACAGTGTACACAGCTCAGTGGGTACCTGAAATGGGTTCTCCCCAAGCTTAACTGACCTAGCTACATCCTTCCAGAAGCCTCTCCCTTTGGTACAGGTAGCGCATCACAAAAAACTGCTGGCTGAAGTCAGAGGAGCTAACCAGTTCTCTACAGAAAAATATGCACTTTCCTAGTAATTAAAAAAAAAAAAAAAAATGGATTTTAAATGTCTAGTCGCAGTTACTGGAGAATACAAGCTATTAACTCCTTTTAAATTCATTTTATTGGACAACTTTTACTAACAGAACATAAAATTTTGTACGTCAAAGGCATCTTGTCTTTTGTATTAAAATACCATTATTCAAGTATAAAAACCACTTAACTGCAGTAAACAGCAACAAATACAATGGAGAATTAGCAAGCTATATACAATCTGTTAAGCTCTTGCACAGCAAAACAGAATAGGATTGAAAGCCTGCTGTATATGTTAAGTGACATACACAGATTTCACCTGTAAATAGGTGTTGAGACTCGGGTTTAGGGTTTTCTTAATACATTTTAACGCCTGTATGCAATAATTAAACAACTTCCCATATGCACAATGGGTTGGAGGGAGAAAAAGGTAGAAATGCTAACAGCTAAAGACAAGGTTCAAATTTAATAAATCTCCTTTAATAACAACAGAACACTTGTGTTCAAAAACCAGTTCGACTTTCTGTATGCCTCTTTGTGATTTTCCAGAAAACGCAAGATTTTACTTAAAAGATTATCTAAGGAATTTACATAACAGACTCCATGCCCTGCAGAATAGGAAACGGAGCCACACCTCGGCAAAAGCCTCCAACCCACAGTACCGGCTCAGTGTGCCCCATCATTCGTAGCTAAATGGATGTTTCTAAAAATCGTATTTCGACTAAAAAAAAAAAAAAAAAAAAGAAAGAAAAACACCAGCTCTGCACACACCGTGATGCCAGGACACAAACAGACCCTAAACCTCCATGGGGTTCACTTTCCCAAGCAACAGGCACAACTACTCGCCCCTACTACAGGACAAAGGTACCCAGGGCTGGAGCCATCACCCCACCCAGCCAAGTCATCAAATCCTGCCCTGGTGATGTCAGCCTTCCCCGACTGGAAGGGGACATGGAGAGCCAGAGCCGAGGGACACCCAGATGGCCAAAATGCGATTAGAGGTCAGCCTACAACCGTTTCGCCTCTCTCGCAGGAAGATAAAAACCGCCGGGAAAATCCCATCCCTTCCTCTTGTCCTCGTTTGCGAGGAGTCCGGGCTGGCACTGCAGCGCCGGGAGAACAACGAAAGCGGTCCTGGAGCCCGCCCGCGGCGCGCTGCGGGAGGCTCACTGCGGAGGCTGGCGCCGCCGGGCCGGGGAGCGGGTGGCTCGCAGCCCGCGGGCGCAACAGGCGCCATTCCCAGCCAGCGGCCGCAGCCACCCGCTGCTGCAGTGCGGCCCCGCTTCCCCTCCCTCTCCAGCCGCCGGCCACACTACGTCCTCACCCTTCAGCAAGGAGGGTGCCTGGGCTCCGCAGCCAGCCTTTCCCACCCCCTGCCCGCAGCGGCTGAGACAGTAGCTCTTCCTCCGCAGCCCCCCACCCCCCCAAGCGAGACAGGAGGCTGCGCTCCCCAAGCCAAACCCCCCGAGCGGGCACTGGGCCGTTTCCAACCGAGCAAAGCACAGCGCGCCCCAGTCCCCCTAGCCGGGGGGTGCGCGGGGGCCGGAGAGGAAGAGGAGGAGACATGATGTAATGCAGACAGCGATGGGCTTCGCCGCTGCTGCTGCGTTTTTGGGGGGATGGGGGGCGAGGGCGCAGTAGCTGCAGCGCGGTGCCCTCCCCCGGGCCGCCCCCCCCGCTCCCTGCGCAGTGCAGCTGGTACCGGAGCCTAGCGGAATCCCTGCCCGCAGCCCCGCGCCCCGCCTGGCAGAGCCCCCGCCCCGAAAAGCGCCTTGCACGGCTGAGGGGCCACAGCCCCGGGGGGGAGAGCCCGGCCCTTTCCGGAGGGGAGCCAGCGCAGCACGCCGGGGAAAGCGAGGAGGGGCCGCGGCGCGAGGGCGCTGGGCTGGGGCGCCCACACGGCCGTAGGCCCCGGGGGAAGGAAGCGGCGGAAGAAGTAAGGCCACAGTTCATCGGCGATCCCGCGCAACACGGCGGGGGGACGTGTGCTGCTACCAGCCTGCTCACCCCGCGGGGACTAGGGCGGGAAGGGCTACGGCCTCCCCCTGCCCCTTCCCACGGGGCTCCCCCTCCCCGTGGAGCTCCCTCCTCACTGCCTTACAGGGAGAACCCATCTCCAGCGAATCATAAGCTCCTCAACGAGCCCCCTTCGAGCGAGACCCTTTCGCGCCAGCCCCCGCGGCAGCCCAAGCGCTCCGCGTCGGGGTCGGTCGGTGGAGGTACCTACCATGGCGAGGCAGCGGCGACTGCACGAACTGCGCGACCACGAGCGGCGGCGACTCCCTCCTTCTTGGCGCGGCTTAGAGAAGTGCTGGGAGCACGAGCCTGCTCCGCCCCACTATATATGTAGAGCTGTATCCCTCCGCCGGAGCGGGGCCTTTTTTTTTTCCTCCTCCCCGGCGTGGTATGTGTGAGGGTGACTGCGGCGAGCAGCCCTGCCCCCTCTGCGGCCCAGCCCCTCCTCCGGCGGGCTCGCTTCCCCCCCGCCCGGTTCCCCCGCGGTTCCTCGCCCCCAGAGGCGCGGCCGCCGGCCGTCTGCCCGTTGTGGGAGCCGGGGCCGCAGCGGGCTCTATTCCCGCGGTGCCCCCACTCTTCCACTCTTTCTCCGCTGGGTTTCTCTCCCCTTCTTGTTTCCTCGCCCCTTGAGGTAAGCCACGTAGGGACAGGCAGGCGAGCAGCTCCCTTCTGCTTCAGGGAGAGGCTCCTGTCCCGGGCACTGACTGTAGCCCGCCGCAGGCTGCGAGGCCGCCCCTCCAGCCCCCAAGCCGGACGGCGGGGGATGAAGGAAGCCTGGGCCCACAGTGGCCATTTTCCGCCGACCGCAACTGCCGGCAGAGACCGCGGGGAGCGGCCGGACTGGCCGGGAGAGAGCTGCCCGCCGTGGGGACCCCCCGGCCTCTGTCTATCCCCTCGTTTCTCTTTAGGCTGGGACCCCCGGGGACGAAGGGAATCTCAGCCGAGACGGTGTTTTTCTGGTGCTTTTTTTTTTTTTCTAGACAGCATTCCCTCCGGCAGTGCGGTGGCCTGCGCTCCACCGGGAGCCCAGGGCGGCACCTGAGAGAGGGTGATGCCGGGGGTGTTAGTAAAGCACTCCTCGTGGAAGTCTGAAGACAAGGGGGTACGACAGGGGCTGTAAAGCTGGTATACTGAAGCTAGCATACCTGCCGGTTTTTTTTAATTGTAGGGCTTTTGTAAAGCACCAAAATCTGGATGGCGGTAAAATTCAGTGTAGAATCATATGGTCTACGATTGACGTGTCACTTCAGCCGCTTCTCAGCAGAACAGCAGCCTACAAGTGAGGGGCAACAAAAGCATGTCCTCATGTCAAATGTTTTCTTTCTCCTCTGTCTGCTCTGGGTTTGAGGATTTTGTCCAACTGATGATAACCGAGGTAAATATTGTAGCATTCACTGTACCTCCTTTAATACGTGTGGAAGCACAACCAACCATGCACACACACACACTGGAATCAAGGATCTTGGTTCCATTCATGATAGCTACTGTTAGATTTTGAACTTCTTTGTAATTAAAGATATTTTTAGTTAAGGTTTTAGTTTGGGCTTCTCTCTGGATTGGGAAGCTAGCAGTAATTCCAGTGTGGTCATGATTCTGATGAGCTGCTTGTAGAATATTACTAAATCTTTTAAAATACATTTTTCTGTTTGAAAAATCATGCATGCTTTCAGTGTTTGAAATAAAGAAAATCAGTAGAGTTCTGCTTGTTTAACAATTTCAATAGCTTTACTACTGAAGTACAATTTATTTGCTTAACTTTTTGGAACACAGTGATAGGTTGGCAAACACAACACTTACCTGTTTACAATCTAGAAGGATTTCCAATAGCAAACTACCCACCCCCCGACCCCATATTTAATGTGTCATAGTTTGGTCCCTAAACGATCCTAACATTTGTGTAGGAACTAGTATATGAAATTGTGTCAGAAAACCAGTTTGCAACTGGCTAGTCTGCGAATAACAGTTTTATAGACAGCTTCCATTTTTTGATGCAGAATGCCCAACCTCCTTTTTTTGAGTCTTTCTTTTTTTTTTTTTTTTCCCCCAACTAGTAAGCAGTGACTTTGGATTTGTTGGTTTTGGGGTGGGTTTTGGTTTGTTTGTTTTGCATTTTTTTGCTTTTTGTTGTTTTATTTTTTTTCCTATGGAAGAACACACAAATTAATCTTTTGTTTTCAAACCAGACCAACAAATTTAAGCTCTTATTTTCCCAGCTTAATTTCTTTCTGGAGAACATGGCACAGTGTTTGATTGCTGTGGACTACAAGAGCTTTTGCTTGGATAAGTGAACCTTGGATCTCCCCGAGTCTTGCAGGGATGTGTGAAGGACAATCAATGTTCATGTACAAATCATTCACATCATTGTGCTGGTATTATGAAGGTGAAAATTTCATTACTGAAGCACTGAATTCTCTATAAATACTAGGCTAAGAAATTTGTATGACTGCCTCGCAAAGATGAATACCTAATGCAGTCTCATGGTCTTTGGCCAAAATGTTTCTAATGTGGAAGGCTGAAGGTATTATCAGAAGAATGATCTTACCAACATTTAAATGTGATGGTTTAGAATGTGCATGCCTTATTTCAGTCCTTAAAGTTAATTTTAAGTGCATGTAGGATGTTCTTCCACTGATCCAAACCTTTACTTGTTAAAAAGTGAAGGGATTTAGCTGTTGAAGAGAGCCTATCAGACAAGTACTTAAAATTTATGTAGATACTCTTACAAACTATCAGTATGTTTGGACAAACATGAAGAAGCTTGGAAATGTGAAGTAAAAAAGCCTCTCAATGACATTCAGTGAATGCTGCCAAAGATTAACAGGCCTTTGAGTATAAGGATTACTGTGCATTTATTACTTTCTTTTTTTTTTTTTAACCATTTTGTGTCTCCTTTTTCTAACTCTTGATGGTTTGTGCTAATAATTCATTTATATTAAAAATGGATTTTCAAAATAAAGTTACTTCTGAAGGAGTTTGAGTATAGTTATCTTGCTTGCTTTCAGGCAAATATCAGGGTAATGAATTAAGGTGCCACAGTTAGGTTCTGCAGTAGTTTCTGTTAAATTGCATCATTGTGTATTTGAAAATATTTCACAACTAATGCTTCAAAATAACATTCTGACTAAGGGGAGGGGTTTCTTCCTAATTTGACAAATGGCAGCGACAGATGTAAACAAACCAGAATACTAATGTTTTGCTGCCTATTTCATGTAGGAAAAAATCATCTAAACTGACATCTGCCTGCTCCTTGTAAATCTGCTTTCACTCAGTAGGACAGATAGATTTCCCTTAAAATTTACATTCTGCTGTGGGCAGACAAGAAATGCCCCCATCATTCGAATGACATACAATGTAAAATGATTCGCCAGGATCTTCTACAGTCTCATTCAGAATCTCCTGGATCTCAGTGGGAGCTGGACTGGGCCATGGAATTACTCACTATTTGTGCCTAAAACTGTAGACCTTGGCCATCAAATGGCTACTGAGCTTTTTTATGAACAGAGGGCTGTGCGATAGCTATTAAGATGAATTTCTGACTGGACTGATTTACTGTTCTAAATTATTTTGCTGTCTATCAGTAAGCTTACTTTTGTTGACTTATGTTTAAGCTGTAACATTAGCAAAAGCTTATTTTATAAATACATTAATTGCAGTGATGAAAGATTTGCAATCAGTCTACCTAGTATTACATTTCTAAATTTTGCCTTAATATGATAGAAGGTTACAGTACTGGTCTCTGTTTCTGCAGACACTTAAGATGTCCATTCTTTGGGAGCAGCCTAAGATATAAGAGGAATTCTGTTAAGAACTTGGAAAAATAATAAACCTTACTACTTACATGTAAGGTGTGCTTTTCAACCTTGGCTTTATTAAACATAAGGACTGGAGAACAGGGCCTCATACATATCAATTGTTTATACATACATAACTTTAAAAAAATCCAAATTAAAGCATTTCACAAACATCTGCCCTGGGAGAATGGTGTGAGAACAGATGGACAGAAGTTTGTCATATCATTTAATGCATAGCAGGGAGATTGATATCATGGTGATAAGCATAGATAACCAGTATATAATAGGTTAGAAGTATAAGAAGCCAAAATCAAGTATATATCTGCATGCAACATCTGTGCAACTGGAACAAATTCATAAGTAGTTTTCTTGACTACAGTATTGCCAGTTTTATATGTGAGCTACACAAACTGGGTTTGAATTTGTTTTACTGCTTTTTAAGTCAACTGGAATTCTGTTGGCATAGCAGATAATACTTTTTTACCCTCTGTGTAAAATTCTGTCCATATAGGCAATGTTTTTGGGAGGGTCACCATTTTCCACAAAATTAGTGTTCCTAAATGCCATTGGCAGCTGTGTAAATGTAAGACAGTATCCTTATAAAAGTATTCTATGGACTTCACTAAAATTGCAAATAAGTGGGTGGAAGTCCACTAAAATAAAGAGCTAGAACAGAATTTAATTTGACCACATTTATACAAAATGTGAAAATTAAAATCGCTTTAGTCTTAACATTTACATTTCCAAACCTAGTAGCTCTTTTAAATGGAAATATACATGTTTCTGTAGATTAATGTTTCTTTTTTTGAGAGAAAACAACTCAAAACACCTTAATATTTCATATTCTTGTGATTTCTTCATATTTGACTCATTCCCACTGGCACGTATCAGAGTCACATACAATTATGGATTTTCACTGAGCATTAAGTGTTAAAGGCCATCTATGTAACTGAATAATAGTAGTTGCTACATATGTTGAGTGTCTGTTGTCTTGTAAAGTTTTAGATGGTGATATAAAACTGATTTAGCTGCTGGTTAGAACTAAATTATTTATACATTGTAATTAAATTAGTGAATCCTTTTTTACATAGCTATGTAAATTGGCATCCTTGAGGCCCAATAATTTGAAACTTTCATGATTTAAACTTAGGCAGTTTGAGTTGGGAACCTTAAAGATCCTATCTTAAAAAGACTTGTACAGATGGGAATTACAGCCTGCTTGCATACATAAACTCAGTCACACATCTTGCAGGTTAAACATTATAAAATGATTATTATAAACCTAAGTGCTTTTCCCTAGATTTTAGATGTAAAATAAATGACAAAAAAAAAAAAACAAGTTTATTCACACAGTCTTAAAAACAACCTTTCTTCACAGTCCTAAGAGTTCTCTGGAAGCATCTAAGCATATGAAAACAGGGTTTTCCTTCTCAGTTTTCGTAATTGCCAGTTTCATATGAAGATAAACATTGGATGATTCATGATACAAACAGAAGTTACTCCTTCCATTTTTGTGTTGTTTATGTTTCATTATCATTAGTGTTTTTACGGAAAAAAAGCTAAATTGTATCCTCTGTTTTTTAAGAATCAAGTGCAGAAGAGGACAGAATATTTATGTGTTTGCTACGTATTTCGTATTTTACATAATATCATGAAGCATACCTGTGTCATGCTTCTTCACTGTTGGATGCAGGTGTATGAACTATATTCCAGTTAATACATCCATCAAAGAGAAGTAACTTATTTTTACCACAAATATTTAAAAATATTCTGTATAAAAGATATGTATTGGAACAGTCATCTAATAGTAGGTTCTGGTTCCAATTTCAGAAGAGGGTTTCCTCAAAATTTTAAATGCTACAATGTAACAAATTCTTAGATTCACCTTATTAGGAATGGCTCGCATCTGCATTTCATTTCTTAAGAATATGCAGGAAAACTGAGTGGTCAACAAACTGGTTTATAGGTTCAAATTTCTGTCTTAGAACTAATAGAAAAAAGCCGAACAGCTGTTGCTATTAGCTACAGATTTTGAACCAATATACAGCCTATAATGGTATAATAAACGTGGGTAAACAAATATGTTTCAGAATTTAAGTCCTGAAGAAAGGCTAGAAATCAGTTCATTCAACTCCAATACTGTTGTTTCTCATTTCAGTTTGTCCTATTTAACACAGAAAAAAAAAAAAATCTTCAAAGATAATCAGGATTTGCGCCTGTTTGTGTTCTTTTTACACCACTCCTTTGTCCATGAGTAATTAATTTTCATCTGAATATTCCTATGGGGCAAACTGGGGCATTAATTTTGCAATAACAGTCCCAGCTAATTTTAACAAATATGTATATGAGAATGGATGTGACATAGGCAAACAGATGTGTAAAATAGACAGATACATCCTCTAATGGCCAGGTCTCCCTTACTTAACCCCAAATTGCAATTTTGTAACAGGTCTGTTAAAAAAAGTTTTCTTTGGCTCAGGTAGGGTTGTCCTAAGACTGCATGCTACAGCTAGAGGCAAAAAAATCAACAACTCCACATATGCAGTTCAAGGATGATCATAATTTTAAATCAGAATTATATTTTTTGGTACAGATTTTTAGCAACTGTAAACATGCCCTGAAGTCAATAAATCCATGTTAATTTGCATCAGTTGGGGATTTATTTCTTTCCTTTCTCTCACACACCCAAACAAGGAGTTGCTATCAGTTCATCAGATTCCTTGGGATAAGAAGTTAGAAAATCAAAACCACCTGAGTTAACGGATGTCAAATACTACTGTCCAGGAGACATCCAGTATTCTAATCCACCATGCTATGGCGCTGGCCTGAGTTGAGAAGTGTTATGCATACATCCCAAATTACAGATGCTGGAAGCCAGAATCATCACCAGGTGATACTCTTCAGTTGTCTTAAGCAAATGAAGAAAGCTATGGAATTGTTACACTTCTTTGGACAGCTATTTTGTGTCATTTGTGCCTGCAGCAATAATAAACCCACCTGATAATGAGATAACTTCTCCAACTGCCAGATCATCTTTTGGGGGGGGGGCCCCCCCCCGGAGAAGCAAGGGGGAGAACTCCACCAAACAAACCCCTAAGTTTTCCAACAACCTTGAAGAGAAGATACATTTCTAGTATCAGTTCCCATAAACTGTAAAAATAAATTCCAATGTCTGCAACCCGGTGCCAAAGAGCCAACAGGCTGCATCTCCCCTGGGAACCTGGCATGCAGTACCTAGGAAATCCTCTACTGAGGGCTCATCTTTTATGAAGTCTTTTAGTGGAAAGAAGTTTTAAAACAAGTACATCTGATGCATCCAGAATATGGGCTCTGATATCCCCCTTAAGGTTTCTCTTTGATCCAGTTCTTTATCTAGAACTTTAGGTTTATACCTTTGGGGCATTAGCCTCTTAAAATGTCTGACCCTCTGAGTATGCACGTGTCTCCATCCTAAAACACTTCACACCATTGTTGAAATTGTAAGAATGGTACCAAGCAAAACCAATTTTCTTTGTAAACCTGGAAAACAGAGCTCTCTCACAGGGCCTGCTATTCTTCCCAACGTTTTTGTCAGGGTACAGTTCACATCGGCTACCTAATTAAATCTGTTCTGCCTGCCTTATTCTGGGGTTGTCAGCTTCTGTGAAATAAGAAAATGCCTAAAATCTTGTCTGTCCCAGGCATCTAGCACTTTGTGCACACCTTTCCTGGCAAGCAGCATTGACCTTCCCCACAGTATGTCTATTTGTTGTTATTTTTGTGGTAGCAGAAGTATGCTAGATGCTAATGAAGCACTTATATTTAGTAAGTGCACTGTTACGTGCTGGCTGTGAAGCTGTCAGCAGCACTGTGAAAGAGCACAAGCCTAACACAAAGGTGCACTGCACCGGGAATGGCATTTTTATGTTATATGGAAGGAAAGTACATTTAATGAGTTTATTTTGGTTAGCCTTCAGTTTAGTTTCAGGCCTGCCAATACTGACATCATTTTTCCAAGCAGGGAGCACCATCTAAGACTTCTCTGCATCACTATCCTTGGGGTGGGCCTGTGTGTGGGCTTATGCAGTGCTCAGCACTCCAGATCATTTCACTTTGGCATCCATTCTGCTTCTGCTGTCTCTATCTCCATATTCTATTTTAGGTGCTTACAGAGCACCAATCTCCTTAACTAAAATATAACTGAAACAAGATATTCAGCATCAAATAAGCAAAAAGCAAATCGCTCAAAATAGACTATGTTATTATTATGGGGTTAAATCACTTAAACATAGATACCTTCCTACTCCTCCTCCCACTTCTTTCTTTAGTTTGTCTCATCTTGTTCTCTCCTCAGGGATGTACTGCTGGCCCACAAGATTCTGAAAAAAAATAAAAAAAAAAAAAAAATCTGTTCCATGGTGGGTTCATGGGTGTCATCTAGCTTGATTCTTGTAAAAAGTATGGTATCATTAGAATCTCGACTGTCCTGACATCCTCATGTCAGCCCCTCATCCTCCACTAAGGCCAGACAGCATCCTTTAGAGAGTGAACCTCTATAGATACCCTTACCAGGCCCTCCTTCAGGTTGTTCCAGCTGGGTGTTTGGTAAAGTAAGGGATCTCACATCACTGTCCCAGGCCAGCAACTGCAGTATTGCATTGGCATGAAGACTCAGCTACATCTAAACCTTCACTTCAAAGTATAGTGTATCTATTACTAGGTCTGAGGGTATGACGAAAGGGGTGAATTTTTAATTAGGCACTCAAAGGAAGGATGTTGAGGGATTAGTGTGCTAGAGACTTTAGTTTGCTACAGGGCATCTAAGTAATTTGATGAGACCCAAGGCTTCTCTTACCACCTATTCCTTGCCTGGGGCTTGTGTGGAAGTGTTCAAGGCCAGGTTGGATGGGGCTTTGAGCAACCTGGTCTAGTGGAAGGTGTCCCTGCTCACTGCAGGGGGGTTGGAACTAGATGATCTTTGAGGTCCCTTCCAACCCTAACCAGCCTCTGACATCTCCCTGATGTTGTGCTCTTGGCAGTCAGCACTACGGGTACTGCTCCTGACTCTCAAAGGTGCTACGGCTGGCATTCACTATTAATTGAAAACCATTGCAGGGCTCTCAGCTGCCTCTCCAGCAAATGCCATTTGCCGGCTTGGCACAGGCAGCTCCGCAGCTCCTCTGGAGTCACTTTAAAATTTGCCTGAATTGAGGCTTTGGCTCGACTCGACTCTGGTGACGCTCCACGGTCTCCACGCAGGTACATTAACGTTGCGATTAACATTGTAACCATCACCACGGCCCCGGGCTCCGCAGCCCAAAACGTTTTGATCTCGTAGAGCTTCCTGTAACCTCCCGAGTACAGCTTTATTTCCCCCCTCCCTCCCCTTTCCCCAGCCAGCGGGGCCGCAGCGGGCTGGGGCGCCGGCCGTTAGCTTCCCGGGCAAAGGCGCTCCGCGCCCTGCCCGCTCCCACAGCGTCAGCGGAGGAGAGACAGCGGATGAGGCGCCGGGAGCAGACAAGCCCGCTTCCCTCGGCGGGCAGCCGGTGACAGCGAGTCACCCGCCTGCACCTTCGCTGCCGGTAGGGCCTATATTCTCTCGCGGAAGGTTATCGTTCATTGGCACGGCTGCACCCGACGGAAGCGGTGCTGAGGCTCTGAGGCAGCGCTTTGTCAAGGAGCGCCTGATTGGCTAAAGGGACTCTGCAATGGTTAGCTGGTAAGAGTCAAGCCCTGTGATTGGTTGCATTGTACCTGCAATGCGTCAAGTGAAGGTGCTGGAGAGCGTGTGCTGGAGTGGAGGGCTGCCGGCGGACACCAGTGGCCGGCTTCCTGGGTGGCGGCGGTCGCCCGCAGCCTGGCCCTGGCCGTGCCCGCAGAGGCCTGCGAGAGCCCTAGGGGTCTCGGCTCTTCCTGGCAGTATCAGCAGCCGTAGCGCTAGATTTCCCGCCTCTTCATGCTGCCGCAGCTTGCAGCAATAACAGTTGCTTGGCTCATGAGCGAGAGCTGGCAGGAAGAAGCTTTTCCTCAGTTATCTCTTTAGAGTCAGGATTCTGTACCAAAAAGCAGCAGAAAGTTGTTTGGTTTTGTTTTTTTTTTCTCCTTCCCCGCAACACAGGGTCAGAGACACAAAATGTGGCGGTAGAAATTCGTTTATTCTGCCCTTCCATTATCAGTGTGAGAAGTGTTTCTTTGCTGCTCGAAATGACAGTTTGAGTGACAGTTGGAGGAGGATGCGCACGATAAAGTGATGAGTGATCTCTTAAATATCTTGCTGAAACGCTGCAAAATCTTTCAACACAAAGAGACAGTTCTGCAAAATTAGCCTCAAGCTGCAAAGCTGCGCAGAGGCACAGGAGGCTGGCCTGCATCCATACGGGATTCAGAAACATGGTTGGGTGTCTGGCCCCTTGGTCCTAGCCAAAGCCCGCTGCAGCCTTCTTGCATAAGCAGCTGCAGGCATGCTGTAACCACTTGTGTGGTGGCTTTTGTGTGTCTCTAATTGAAATAAGCACAGTTAAACCAGAAGCAAACAACAAAGCCGCCTCTGCACCAGTAAGAGGCTTACAGGACCGCTTTAAACATGATGGGAGTTTCAAACCAGCAAAAACTTCCCGGCATATCTGCAAAGCTACGTCTAAACGTAGAAGTAGGTTACAGACACTCCTATCTAAATTCTTCAGTATTTCTGTTACTGGAATGTTTTCATTGCTCTTTTTCAAAATCCCATTCTTGACGAGTGAGTCAGCAAGAAGTCTGTGAATGTGTCAGGGAGCAGTATTTTAAACAAGGTTTCACTGCTAAGCAATTATTAAAGAGCATGTTTACATATGAAAATATTGCAATTTTGTACATGGACATAATGGCCCAATTTCTTGACTCTAGCAAGAGTTCTCTTCCTAATTACCATTTTTAGGATGACATTCCTGATGTGCTCTTGGGAGGATTTTGAGTTAAATTCCATGGTAATTTCTTTCCTTTATTCTGTTTGCTTACTAGGAAGTAGAACACTTTTTATTTTAAAATTATCATGATTTTCTTTTCACAGCCTTACCGAATACCAGCTGCTTTCCTGCTGGCATGAACACTTCTTACTGTCTTTTATTCCAAGGAATTCATTCAAAATATTAAAAACAATCTAGCCACTTTTCCTTGTAGTCCTAGCTAAGTGGAACAGGTGCAATGAAACCTTTATGGGAAAATTATGTGCCTATGTAATTATAATTATAATATTTATGAGTGAAGGTTTTCTAAAGTGAAACATAAAAGCAAGACTGCAAGCTCATTCAGTTTCTTACTTGGCCATTTAAAGTACGATAGCATTTTTGAAAAAAGACAGTTTTTAAAATATTAGCCTGAGGTCTTAACAAATAGAAAGGAAATGGGTTTAACACACTGGTAAAGGCATTACACAGCATTCTGCAGAACAACCTTAAACATTATGTATTAGTCATAAAGCCAAATTTTTGTATTAATTCACTATAATGACTGTACAAATAATAGAACTACATTCATGTCAAAGAACCTGAAAAAAGCTTTTAGAAATGACATCATTATTCAATGGGAAATAATTATACCAATTTCAAGGTTAACAAGTAAATCATAGTTGCCCCAGATAGTCTTCTGTAAAGCAGACTGTTTAAAAGATGAACTCAAGAGCCTTAGTGTATTCAGGACAGCAGTGATAGTCTAAGAATTGTCTTGCTTTGAGCACAAGTCGCTAGAATGAGTCACTGTGAATAAATACCAACTACATGTTTATTAGAAAGCGTTACATTGATCAAATTTAGGTAATTCTAAATCAATCAACTCTGAATGATAGTGCTACATTTTCTACAGGTGCTCTATGTAGGCCATGTCCAGAGCCATTGGTAAGCATGGAAAAGGTAACGTGGAGTAGTAAGCAGAGTTCGTTACAGTTCTAAATATATCACATTCAAAACATTCTGATTAAAAACATGCACCGTCCATTTAAAGCAACCATTTTAAAAGCAATGTATTTACAGTAATGTCATTACACTAACATGTGTTAAATATATGCAGGTCTGCCATCTTATGGAGCCTGAATGGTACTGCCAAATAGCAGAATATGAAACTACATATTCATATTGGAGGAACAGTTTCAGTTTTCCCTTTTCATGTAATCTGTCCTTTCTTCTAAAACTGGCACCATATGACTCATCGTTTCTATGTGATATGTGTTTCTGTGTAGTATTATTTATATGTGATACTGTGTTTATGTATGCATGCAAGTGTACACGTGTAAACACAGTCAATAAAGGCATTACAATTGCAAGTTCAAGCATGGAAAAACTGGGAAGCATTTAAGTTTGTTTGTTTACATTATATGACAGCCTTGAACAACTCCATTATATGTTATTTTTTTCTTCAGGACCACTACCTGATTCAGCATTCAGGTGCTATTTAGTGAATAGCTGTCAGAACTTTGCTTTAGTGTCTTTGCATTGTGACTATGCTGTATTTGCTACAAGCTAGTTAAGCCCTACTCTAAAGACAAAGTTATTAATTTCTATATGGGCTTTTCTGTACTGTTATTATTAGAGTATTATTATGAACAAAATTGAATGAAGTTTGTACAGGCAGACAGTCATCATGGAGATTTTCAGCCCAAGTGATTAAAGTTTGGCAAAGCTACTAACGTTGCTGAAATGATGCTCATTTTTTTGTTTGATTTTCTGTTTTTATAAAAGCTGATGTCAGATAAACTTGATCAACGACTTCTGGGTCAGCCACGAACAAATACAAAAGAACGCGTGAGTGTTATAATTAGCACATCAAGTATTATTTTACATTATTTTCCCTTTAATTGGTTCAAATTTATTTTCAGGTGAGAAGGATTCCTCAGGAAGACCTTGTTACTTTGCTTTTGAAAAGTTTGAGGTGAGTTAGGAAGGTGGTTGATCCAAGTGATTGTGTTACTGTCAGATATTGTAGAGGAGCACTTAAGCAAGTTGTACAGCTTTCAGTAAAGTTTTTCAGAGTCCTACCGTTTGCTGGAAAATGTGTTTACCATTTTGGATTATTTTAAAATAATACAGTTTGCCATTTGAAAGTAAGCCATCTTCCAAGTGAACACAAGTATTTTTACTCTAATGTAATAGCTATCACTTTGCTTTAACAGATCATCAAAAATTTAAAATGAATTCATTCTTAGCAAATATTCAGATAAGGTGCACAATGTCATTATATCAGTTAGCTTCAGGATTTTCATTTTTGTGTGTTTTGTCTGTCCCATATGAGCAATACCAATGAAGCCAAACAGGCTGTTGGCTGGTTCCTATGTTGCAATCTTGTGTGATATTATGTTCTCTAGTAATGCCAATTCTTTTTGGCCCAAAGAGTCAGCCAGCTTTCCGCATCTTTAAGGTAGTTTTCATTAGCAAAATAAATTGATGAAATGAGATATGACCCCCTTTATTTAGGAAAAATGGGCATAACATTCTGATTTACGGAGCACAGAGAAATTCAGATGATTAGGAGCAATTTATTTACCTGTAGTTCCCAGAATCTCTGTAGGCAGCTGTATTCTAAAAATCTCCTTCTGGCAATTCTGATGCCGCACAGACAGAATTACAGCAGCTTCCAGACCACTTTCTCAGTTCTGAAATGATCTCTAAATCCTCAGAAGACCAGCTGGACTGTTTGACCCTCCTGTTGCTGGCTCAGGCCCATCATTCACCAATTATTGGACAGTGAGCTTCATACATATGTCATATGAATTACCAGCCTGCTTGCCTCTGCACAGTGAATGTGGGAGCATATGAGAAACTGGTTATTTACAGTTTCAGAATGTAATTTAAGTTAATATCATGTGCTATTTGATTTTTCAGGTAACAGGTCTATATCAAGGTTACAAGAAACAACAATGCAATGATTATTAACAACAGAAGCATGAGATGTAACATTGGTTTCAATACATTGGTAGATTTTGGCGACAAGTCTTTAAAGATACCATGCCAGTGATGTTTAGTAAGTCTGGTTTCCACTTTCACTAATTGAAACAGTTAATTCTTATCATATACCATTTTTACTTGTCTTTCATCTAAACATTTTCAATTTCTGACAGATGTTGGGTAGCTTTGGCATTTTGTTTGAGAAAGGCATCTTGTGGATCAAAGATAATTCACATGTTACTGTATCTTAAATGGTGTAAAATAAGACATCTTTTGTTCAATCAACAAGAAATTAATCTGTAAATCTGTTTGCTAGGTACAGATCCCATCATTGCACATCAGTTTCATGGGCTTCCATTATGGGTAACAGCTTACCAATTAAAATTGGTTTTAAAGTAAGAATGGGTACACATAACTTTATTTCCCTTTCTTGAATTAACGGCTCAGTAGTTAGCAGCCTCTCATGCAGCTAACAGCACTTTCTCAAATGAAGTATAGTTGGGAGCTTTGCCACAATTTACAACAAAATGCAATAGATAAGCTTTTTACTTTGCACATCTTGTTGCCATAATGCCTATTGATATCCCTCATAACCTATGCCTATATATATTCTTTATATACATTCTCACATATATATTCTCACATATATATCACATATATATTCTCTCTATATATTCTGTATATATATTCTGTCCTATATTCTCACAGTCCAGAAAGCCAACTGTATCCTGGGTGTGATCCTAGAGGTGATCCTGCCCCTCTACTCTGCTCTTGTGAGACCTCACTTTGAGTAGTGTGTGCAGTTCTGGTGTCCTCAACATAAAAAGGACATGGAACTGTTGGATGAAGTCCAGAGGAGGGCCACGAGGATGATCAGGGGACTGGAGCACCTCCCATATGAAGAGAGGCTGAGAAAGTTGAGGCTGTTCAGCCTGGAGAAGTCTGTGTGGAGACCTCATAGCAGCCTTCCAGTATCTGAAGGGGGCCTATAGGGATACTGGGGAGGGACTCTTCATAAGGAACTGTAGTGATAGGACAAGGGGTAATGGGTTCAAACTTAAACAGGGGAAGTTTAGATTGGATATAAGGAAGAAGTTATTTACTGTAAGGGTGGTCAGGCACTGGAATGGGTTGCCCAGGGAAGTTGTGAATGCTCCATCCCTGGCAGTGTTCAAGGCCAGGTTGGACAGAGCCTTGGGTGGCATGGTTTAGTGTGAGGTGTCCCTGCCCATGGCAGGGGTGTTGGAACTAGATTATCTTAAGGTCCTTTCCAATCCTAACTATTCTATGATTCTATGATTCTATATGAAGACTCCTTGGGCCTATGTGAAGTCTGCTTGGGTGTGCAGGGATAAAAGGTCCCATAGATTGGTTGGTAAAATGTCATCATTTAAAGCATTTAATATTTCATGATGATTTTGTTCCCAAGTCCATATAGCATTTTTCTTCACCAAATTATAGAGATCCCCCTAACATACTGAATCCAGGAATGTGTGACCTCCAAAGCCCAAACCTTCCTAATAAAGCTTGTAACTCCTTTTTATCAGAAGGTGCTTGAATACTTTGTGTCTGATAATACAAATTCTGCAACTGTGTTGTTCTCCTATCCATCATGTACCTAAAAATACAACTACTTGACTTGGTACTTGCTGTTTCAAGTCAGGAACACTAAAACTTAGTAAGTGCAGGACAATAGCATTGATACATTTACTCAACATGCTCTCCAATTACAGTATCATCTGTATATTGCAAAATTGTTACTTCAGGTGACAGGATGACTGATTCAAGCTGTTTAGCTAAGGTGGCATGGACAAAGGTGGGTACATGTTTAAAACCTTGGGGTAGGTGGTAAAAGGTATACTGTCTTCCACCCCAAATACATGCAAACTGTGGTTTGTCTTGCTCATGTATTGGGATTAAAAAGACCATACCTTTTGTAGCTAACACTCCCATCCACAGAAGAGCATGTTCATATCTACTGTGCTGGAAACAAGGGCTGTTAAAATGCCAGTTGCTTTATTGAAAGCCCTACAGTCAGTAGTCATATGCTATATTCAATCTGTTGAGGTTTTTTTTAAAGGCCATACCGGGCTGTTACATGGTGGGTGAATTCCTTCTATAGTACCCTATTGCTCTAATTGTTTGACTAATTCTGTCACAGGTTTTATGGCAGGAGTTTCTGGCTCTGAGCCTCCTTTTGTTGTGAGGATGTGTTGATCACTCACAGCATGTGGTTAACTTCCTGTGTGTAAACTTGAACTTGTTTGTTATTCGTCCTAGCATAGATTTCATGACTACAAAACAGACTGATACAGAGCATGGACTCGCAGGCTTAATCCATTAGATAGGGGTAAGACTTTGGTGCAACTGGTAGTGTCAAACTTATGTCCCCAGACTGGTCTGCATGAATGTTCAGGAAGATACATGCTTCCACACCTGCCTTCTTACATGACTTCTGTACCTGTGTCCATGCATCACATACTAAAGCCCCAAATTTTAACTCGCCTCCCTCATCTCTACAAAAAGGAGCCAGCTCCGTTCCCTCATCCACCTCCACACCATCCATGTCACATTTTCTACCTTGTCGTGTTCCCAGAGTCTTGGAAAAGGTGGATCTGGCTAGGCTTCTACAGTGGGGGCAATGATGGTGGAGAGGCAAATGCTGCTGGCCTGGACAGGAGCAAGTCACTCCCCATCATCTGACTAGTGTTAGCTGCTGATCATACACAACTCCAGGTTTAAAGGAGCTTACGCATGCATTACACATGCTGTTTCAGACTAACTGCTCTATGCCAGAACATACTAGAGACAGAGAGAGATTTTGCAGGGTGACTTGGAACTACTTTTGCAGTGGTAATTGCTCCACAGCTCAGATGAATATGCGTCTGCCATTTGTGTCTTTACTTGCAATTTAAAGTGTCTTTAAAAAGCAAAAATCATAGAATCATAGAATGGTTTGGATTGGAAGGAACCTTAAAGATCATCTGGTTCCAACCGCCCTGCCATGGGTAGGGACACTTTTTACTAGACCAGGTTGCTCAAGGCCCTGTCCAGCCTTGACTTGAACACTGCCAGGGATGGGACATTCATAACTTACTCGGGCAACCTGGGCCAGAGCCTCACCACCCTCACAGTAAAGAACTTCTTCCTTATATCCAAACTAAGTCTGCTCCTGTTTAAGTTTGAACCCATTACCCCGTGTCCTGTCACTATGGTCCCTGATGATTAGTCCCTCTCTGGCACCCTTGTAGGCCCCCTTCAGATACTGGAAGGCTGCTATGAGGTCTCCATATAGCCTTCTCTTCTCCAGGCTGAACAGTCCCATTTTCCTTAGCCTATCTTCATATGTGAAGTGCTCCAACCCCATTATCATTCCTGTGGCCCTCCTCGGCCTTTTTCCAACAGTTCCATGACCTTCTTGTATTGGGGGGGCCCAGAGCTTAACACAGTACTCCAAGTGGGGTCTCACAAGAGCAAAGTAAAGGGGTAGAATGATCTCCCTGGACCTGCTGGTCAAGCTTCTTTTGATGCAGCCCAGCATATGGTTGGCTTTCTGGGCAGCAAGCACCCATTACTTCTCAATATATTCTCATGAATTCTCATAAAATATTGTTGTTAATCGACAGGATTATTGTCTGAGTCTGAGAGCACCACAGTGCTTAAACCCTCACTATGTTTTTCTGCTTAAATTGATCAGAAGCTGATGCCAAATAGAAGGGAAAACAAAATGTGGATCAAACTTTTATGCAAAGCTGCATTAAAAAAAACAAACTGCACAGATTAAAACATATTTGAGTTAGTATGTTGAGAAACATATATTTTCTTCAGGTCCCAAACAACAGGGGTGTCACAGGAAGATCAGAGGTTGATACATAGAAAATACTATTTTGGATCAGACTTGGGATCAGACTGGGCCAGTATCTTTCTACAGCTATGGCAAGATCAGGTCCGTGAATCAAGTACTCACCGATGGGAACAGGATACCGTCTATCCCATAAAATATTATATTCTTAACTGTAACAGTGATAGATTTTTTGTAAATGTGAAGCATGACATGTAATAAGGCTTCCAGAATCACTGTCAATCAGTAGCAGTTTGGTATTCATGCACATTTTAGAATTTACTCAATTCTTGACCATGTAATTACTCATTGATTACAAAGAGTAATTAAGTATATTACTTCTCCAAAGATGATACAAGATTCTATGCACCACTACAAAGCAGGCAACAGTCCAGCTCTCATGTTTAGCCTGAGAAATTAACACACAGTAAACTACTCTAAGCTGACTGTATTTTTAAAATTAAGAAATCATATTTGGATTCTGATGTTAATTTGCAGTATCAACACATCTTAAGCTGGATGCTTAGTGTTTTACTCACACATAATGTTTTTGGGGTTTTCAAATAATTCAGAACAGCTTTTTCTAGCTATTTTCAGCTTTTCTAATTCTGTGTATTTTATTTTCTTACCAAAACACATACGTAAATGAGTATCATTTAGCCCAGAATTTGTTTTTTTCCCATTTAACAATAAAAGACTGCACAGATGGCTGCAAAACAGAACCTTCAAACACAGCCGGATTTGTACATTTGTGCTGATTTCTTGCTTAAGGGAACTCAGTTCAAAATGCTGTACTGCCAAATCCATCCCTGCAGTAATTCTCTTGGCTTCAGTGGATAGCCACATGGGATTGCCTGTGATATCTGGCTAAGCTATGAGATTCAGTGCAATTCCAAAGGGATTTGTTTGACAATATGAAAAAATGAAGTCTGAAGAGCATGCTGCTGTGTTGGTCATTGAGCAGTAAACCATTTTGTTCAAACTAGTGGCCATGAGAGCCACTTTCCATTCAGAAACCACATGAAAAAATTAAAATTTATGTTGATTTAGATAATGGGCAGTAGAAAATGTTGTATTTGCACTGGGTCACATGCAGGTGCAGACAACAGGAGGGTTAAACAGTCCAGCTGGTTTTCTGAGGATTTAGAGATCATTTCAGAACTGAGGAAGTGGTCTGGAAGCTGCTGTAATTCTGTCTGTGCGGCATCAGAATTGCCAGAAGGAGATTTTTAGAATACAGCTGCCTACAGAGATTCTGGGAACTACAGGTAAATAAATTGCTCCTAATCATCTGAATTTCTCTGTGCTCCGTAAATCAGAATGTTATGCCCATTTTTCCTAAATAAAGGGGGTCATATCTCATTTCATCAATTTATTTTGCTAATGAAAACTACCTTAAAGATGCGGAAAGCTGGCTGACTCTTTGGGCCAAAAAGAATTGGCATTACTAGAGAACATAATATCACACAAGATTGCAACATAGGAACCAGCCAACAGCCTGTTTGGCTTCATTGGTATTGCTCATATGGGACAGACAAAACACACAAAAATGAAAATCCTGAAGCTAACTGATATAATGACATTGTGCACCTTATCTGAATATTTGCTAAGAATGAATTCATTTTAAATTTTTGATGATCTGTTAAAGCAAAGTGATAGCTATTACATTAGAGTAAAAATATTTGTGTTCACTTGGAAGATGGCTTACTTTCAAATGGCAAACTGTATTATTTTAAAATAATCCAAAATGGTAAACACGTTTATGGTGCAATATAAATATCACAGAATAATCAGCTGAAAAGCTACTAGGTGGCACTAAAATATACTTTCACTCTGAGAGGTGATGGTTTTATCATGGTTTGCAGGAAACTACTGTGCTTGCAAGCTTTGTTTTAGCACTGTAACAGACAACCAAGAAAAAGTTGTCTTATAACCAGTGGGATCCTATGTGTCATCCAGCTCAGTCAGGCTGGAGCTGAGCCAAAGAGAGAATGCTTCTCAATATCCTATTCCTAATGGTAATGTTTCCTGTTTTCTTTTGCAAGTAATACTTTATAGTGTAAATGCCTCACTGGTGGTGTCACCTGTGACATTTTGGCCTTTTCATTCTGCTCCCATACTTTCCTCCAGAAACTGGCCAAGCTTCTTGCTGCTGACGTTTTAATGCTATCTCCTTAGTTCCCTGAGGGAGAACTTGTTGGGTCAGATATCCAAACTGGATCCGTACATGTGTATCGTATTCACCTGACCTAGAAGGCCTCCCATAATCCTGCGTGCTGGGGATCATTTCAGCTGTCTTCACATGCAGCCGGCTGCAATTGGCCTGCAGCCCGGCTGGGTCTGAGTTGTTCCTGAGGGAAGCAGTGAGGTGTGACTGCAGCATGCTGTCACTCCTGGTTCTGGAAACAGTGAGGAGAAGGCTCAGCTGTTTCACAGAGGGAACTTTGGTGTGACAGAATTTATGATCTCAAGTCCCCTGCATGAAGGTGCATATGCTGTTTCCAGGCCAGGCAGTCTTGCATTTGTACAGTGGCGGACCTCACCTAATACCTCTGCCAGATGCACAGTAGTTGGTTTAACATTTGTGGCACAGATAATCTGCAACATAGGTAATCAAATCACAGATAATTGAGAATTGGCTCAGGGGGTGTTACAGGCCTGCTCTCACTTCTGATGTTGCACAGGCTGTTATTTTACTGCAGTCCAAGCAGCAGTATCAGCTGGAGGTATTTCTGTTTCCCTTATTTTGTTCCCTCTTCTGCCCATGTCATGCCATCCATTCAGTTGTGCTAACACATCTTTCCAAGATATTTTTTTAAATTCCATTTAAGGACTGTTTAAGAAGTCCTACAAGCAGTTGTGTTGGCACAGCTGAGGGGTAGAGGGGGTATTAAGAAGGCTTCAGGCTACTCTTGCCTATAGCTACAGGGCACCTATACTCCTGTAATTCCACTAATTTTAATAGCTGTACCATTGTTAATTAGGACTAATCTCAAATAAAACAATGCTTCCAAAATAACTGAACATGTTTGCCCTGAGAAGGTGAAATACTAAAAAATGAAAAATGCTGTAAGGCAGCTGGAGATTTGAGTGAAGGTTTTTTCGTCCCTGCAAATAAAACAATTTAGGAATGGTATTAATAAATAGAATTGTTTCATTTTAGCACATGAAAACGGCATTCTCTTTGTTTCAGTACTGAACCACCATTTAGAAAACTGCAGGGTTGCAAAATTACAAACCACACACAGTATTCTGTAAAACTAGATGGCTTCACGGAGCTATGTACCACTGTGCACTTCATGGCTTGTTGGGAATGAAAAACAATAGAGCCTCAGGTTTCCCTGTCAGTTTTGTCAGCAACTTCAATGAAGAAAAAGCTACAAACAAAGTGGCTGCAGGGAGTTCTCTACCCCTCAGGCATGGTGTCAGGGGGCCACAAATTATAGAGAAATAAATCCCTGCTTGTCTTTGCTGCTGCCTCCTCTTGCTCCACTTGTGGGAAAGGAAAATGTATGGGGTGGGTGGGCACAAATGATCACCAGGCTTCAGGAGTCACTTCTAGGAGTGGCATATTATAGGTTTTCCTTGAGAAGGTTGAGAATCCTTGTGTACAAGAAAGATCATTGAAAAGGAAAATAAATCCAAACAAAGCGAATAAATACAAGCACTTTTCCAAGGAGCAAAAAAAAAAAAAAAAAAAAAGAAAAAATTCCCTTGACAAGCAAAGGAACTGATGGCTGTCGAGCTGTTTCCTCAACAGGGAAGAGAACTGTCAAGAGTTGGAGAAATCTCCCACCCAATCTGACTATCAAAACACAGCTGGCAACCACAGGGAAAGAGATCCCTCAACAACAGAGAGCACCTGCAAACACTGTATTTCTTTTGACTTGAACAGATTCTATTACCAGAAAACTCTCTGTTTGGCTACACTATTAACTAGCATTTAGCATCTCTTATTTTCTAACTCTAGCCTCTCTTATTGCTTTCCTTCCTCCCTAAACTCTTCTGTCTCTCCTTGTACCCCTCCCCAACTTCTCTATGTTCCTGACCAACTTACTGAACATATTGTGATGATTATCTGAATATGGTGATCTCCGGGCTTGTCTGCAACAGGTCGTCCTATTAATTTACCTTTCTCAAATATTTACTGAATAGCAATAAAGGGTAATTACTTCTATCAGCCAAAGAAAAACCCTGATCTTAGCATTTTAAAAGATAGTGCTTTCTAGACTAAGTCTTAAAATCTTAAGGCTTCATATTTCAGTAGTGGTACTCTAGTATATGGCCTCCATTAATGATTATGGCTCTTCAAGCAGTTCTATAATGTCAACATTTGAGGTTTTTTTCCTTTCCAGTATATTGTTACCCATTTGTTTGCTTACAAATTTGGGACACCAACTCACAAACCCAAGGTATAGTGTTCTATAAATGAGCTTGGACAAACCTAGCAGAGCCTGTTTCATGTAGCTCTTCCTAAATGAAGGTTGCTTTGACAGTGTTTAGAGATTCCACAGTTCATATGAGGCTACTGTATACTTCTGCCAAAGGCTGTAACATAGTTTGGGGTGGAGTGCGGCTTCCCCTTTCAGTGTGTAGGTGCCAGAAGTTTTTGATTTAAGCATATGGTGTGTTTTCTTCATTTAAAAGGCAATATGCTTAGCTGAAAAGAAGTACTTTATTCTAAAACTTGCTGGCACCCTTTTGGTAACAAAGGTGGTAGAGTACCGTTTCACTGTTACTTGGATTTTAGGACCTTGAACAGTTCTAAGTACCAGGAATCAGTGGTTACAATTCCTGGGAAATATAGCTGCTGTGTTTTATTGCTTCCAGTACAAGATTGTCTACTATGGTTGGATACACTTTAAAGATTAATTAATTTGTTCTGGATATACTGGTGAACACTAATAGTAACTTCTTAGTCATTAAAAAATTGCAAAATTGGATTTCTGTGTACTTCTATACGATTTTTCTCTTTTTTTATATATATATATATATGGTTTCTAGTTTGGCATAACAACCTCATGTAATTGATAGGCTAAATTATACATAGAACAGCTCATATCTAATATGGAAAATAATGGAAAGAGTACACAGAAATGAATGGAATAAGGCTGTTTATCAAAGTAAAGTGTATGGAATAATAAACTGTCACTGAAGCATTTTAGAGGTTTACCATATTTAAATAATACTCTTCCACTTGTAGAAGAAGTTCTTGACAAATAACACTACAGAAATTCAGTAGTTTTACATTTTTCTGATTCTTTTTTCCTTTTTTTCTGTTGTAATTATTTTCCAAATGATCCCATATTGCTCTATGGAAAGACTTTATTCCTTTTTTCTACATGCTTCTCACAATTCTTTCTCTGGTGGCTGTTGATCAAAACGAATAATACACTTCAGGTACTGAGATTTTATTGTGTAATTTTCCCAATACTTTTCCCTCGATAAAGAAACTTCTCACTTGTTTGAAGAGGGAGAAAATACTAAATAGAACTTTTTGTGTGTTTGTTTTTTTTTTCTGTCTAGTATTTTAAATAATGAGTAACCTTGTTCCTATAAAGTTTTGGAATCAAGCCTTGTAGGTTTCATGAGGTGTTTAACCTTTAGGAGGATAAAGGTTAATGTTTCCTTCCTTTTGTATTTTAACCTACACCTACCCATACCCCTCAGATCTCAAGTAACAGTATGAACTACTTTTCTACAAATCTACAGTTAGAAGCAAGATAACTTACAAAAACAATATCCACCAGGTGATTTCATCATTAGAATGCTTAATTATATTAGCTTATGTATTGACACATTGACTTAGAAGAATTTGGGGTATTCCAGATGATTTCAATCATAACATAAAACATATTTTAAGCAAACACTGGTTATAGAAATCAATCTTTTGGCTTCTTCATTCATGGAATCACTAATTATAAGCCTGGAACACCTTTTCTTTGTTGTTGTTATTGGCTGTAAGCTTTGGTTTCCAATGCTTGACCTCTCAAGAATGACTAGATAATTAGAGGTATCATATCCACCAAGGCCACTATGGTTACCTCCCACCTTGATGTTTTGCAGAGATGTGCACAGTATTTTGGAAGCAGAGTATAATTACAGATACACTTACAGGTATGAGTGAAAAAGAATAATGCAATCTTTCTCACTCCATACATGTATCACGTTCCCTCACACATCTGGACCACCCATAACACTTATTTTGCAAGCTGTTGAAGTCTAGCCTGGACTCATGAGCTGGTTGTTGTTCCTTTGTCCCAGTAATGCCTTGGTTCCATCCCAGTGATATGTCAAGCTTGTATTTCTGAGGGTGGAAAAATACAAATTAAATGGAAGAATAAACAATGCTGTTTTAACAAAGTTTTGGAGGGCTTTTTTAATACCATAACAACAAATGTTGGTAGATTAGACACAGTAATTGAGGTATACGAATGGACTGAATAAATCAGAAGCTTAAGCATGACAGAGATCTGGAATTTATCTAACTCAGAGATGCAAAAACTGTCTGGAATTTACATTCCAAGTATGGAAGCAGGATGAGTAACCACCTCAGCAGTTAGAGTAAAAAACAAGGAAAAGGTCTATATGGAATGGAGAAGGGAAATTATTGAAGCAAGCTGTTAACTGGAGATTTGGAGGTAAAGGACTCAACCTAGACTTTCCTAGATCTTGTAAAGAATAAACCAAAAAGCAAAAGACTAGTGGTTTAGGTAGCACAGTGCAACTACCACAAAAGGAAAGGGAAGCCCTAAAGCACTGATGTTATATATAATCTAGCTACACTCCCCAGCCTACTGAGTAATTTTTGCAGCTTTCAGAACAAAAATGTAGAAAGGAAAGACAAAGCTAAGTTTGCTGTTAGAAGACAATATACACAACGTGAACCATGGCAAGGAAGCTAAACTAGGTGAGCTCAACTAGCTTAAATGGGGAAGCATTAATGACTAATGTAAGAACTAGAGCACAACATTTTATGGCTTGTGGTACAGATTT
Organism: Neopsephotus bourkii; assembly: GCF_033783945.1. Lineage (NCBI taxonomy): Eukaryota > Metazoa > Chordata > Aves > Psittaciformes > Psittacidae > Neopsephotus > Neopsephotus bourkii. The sequence goes on from NW_026901490.1 coordinate 2,478,807, forward strand.
TAATCCATCTGTTGTATTGTGGTGGTACTATATAGCAAGTTTCACTTTTTATAAATGTTCAATATATTTGCAATTATTCTGTTAGTCTACAACAACACTCAAAGCTTTAAAACAAATTTTGAAAATAATGAGCACTATGGATACAAATGGAAGATGGGATAAAATGCAGCCCAAGTTTACTAAAGGTAAACTTTAATGGCAGCAGAAGTTTTATGGCTGGAAATGTGACAGATCCAATTGATTTGGATATAAGGAAGAGGTTCTTTACTGTAAGGATGGTGAGGCACTGGAATGGGTTGCCCAGGGAAGTTGTGAATGCTCCACCCCTGGCAGTGTTTAGGGCCAGGTTGGACAGAGCCTTGGGTGACATGGTTTATTGTGAGGTGTCCCTGCCCGTGGTAGGGGGGTTGGAACTAGATGATCTTAAGGTCTTTCCAATCCTAACTATTCTATGATTCTATGATTTTTATCTCAGCAAAGCACTTGACAACGTAGTACCCATGAGATTATTAGCTGAAACAGGAAATAACACAAAATATATAAGTTAGATAAAGAAGTGGCTAAAAGAGGGATGAAAATAGGTCTGTGCTGGAAAGGGCACTATGAGACCAGAGGGATTTCAAGTGGGGCTTCTTATACCAGCACTGGGCCCAATCTTATTTTCTAAAGGCACTGGCACAAAAATAAGAGCATGCTATAACTAAACTTGGTGGTGGAAAAAACTAATACACCTTGCTCACAACAAGCCATATCAAGAATTTAATTCCTAGAAAACAGTTGACCTAGCAGCCTGTAGTAATAGAAGTAAATTTACTACAAAATACAAGGCCATGTCCTTAGGGATTAATAACAAGATGTTCTGATATAATAAGGGATTAATCAGAGGAAATGATAAGACTGGAAATGCTCAAGTGTAATTATTGAACCTTATGAGCTACTAGTATGATTCAGCAAACTAAACAATAAATGCAGGGCTGTGGAATATTTTCAGTAGAGAATGAGATGCAGGCCATCCTGCAGAGAACCACTGTGTCTGTGTACAATTCTAGTTCAAAATATGATCTGAGAAAAGTGAAAAGAATTCAGGGGACTGAGCAACTGATTTTACAAAATTATAGAATTGCTTAATGGAAGAAAGGCTGAGTGGCATATGATTACTGTCTGTGCATAGATTACATCCAGGTTAGCACCCTGGTGAAGCGAAGAGCTATTTTAAGCCATAGGAAAATGCTGGCCCTGAAACAGATGGATATACACAGAGCATGAATTAAATTAAGGAGGAAATCAGGATGTTTCTAAGCATCAGAAAATGGAGGTTCTGGACGTGCTTTGCAATGGGGATTGTTGGTAAAAAGCCCAACAAATTTTAAAATTGCATATATGAACAGACTTAGTGGTAGGTTTTCTGCAGAGAAGGCTGAACTCAGACCATCCCTTCCAGACTTACGTTCGTAAAAGCTTACAGACTAGGAATAAATGGCTAGAGCAACTTTACTTGGGGAAAAGTTTAATGAGAAATTAGCATGGATTTTACATAAGAAATCATGAAACCCAAGGAAAATGTAGCAGAATTGCTAACTGCAATAGAAAACGGAAAATCTCATCTGTTAGACAGGGTAGCCTATTTTTTAAAATCCTAACTATTTAAGTATGCTGTATTTCATAGGCTGCATTTTAAGAGTTTCATCAGGAATATTACCTCTCCCCCAAATGAAAATATCTGAACCTATAATCCCTATAAAGGAAGATCTATTCTTGTATTGTTTTAAAAGGAAGGATAGTGGGCCTCCAGGGTGAAAGATAAAAATAGGCCAAAATAAGGGGTGAGGTGGGGTACATTTTTTTGGTTGGGTGGTTTGGGTTTTTTCAGGAGCCAAACTCCTTGGCTTGTTTCTCTACAAAAAGTGTATAAAATGGCATGGTTTGGGGTATACAGGAAGTTCTGATAATTCAGAATTTCTTAAAATTCTCTAGTATTCCTCCTGAGAAAGCCTGTGTAAAATGCTAGGGGACATTTCTAGCAAACAGAATGCTCTGCTTTTTTCTGTAAAATACCTCCTTCCTCTTCTCCATGTAGTTTTGTTCACAGCAAAATTCTCAGTAAATACACTGGGAGCAATATCAAGACCCTCAGTTTTTGTAACCTATATAGAAATACAGATTTATGTTCAGATATACATACATGCATGTACATCAAAAGTTAAAATACAAGTCACAGGTTTATGTCTAAACTAATAGGCTTATCTACAGTATGGCTTTGAAACAAAGGTTTTTTCATATTAATTTGGTTGCTTCTTCTGTTTTGTATTATGGAACAGCATACACATATTTCATACATGCACACAGGGTCAATCTGACCATGGCTTTAGTTCAAAGATCAAGGAAAGCACTACCATGTGGCTTCAATAATCAAGTGCAGAAATCTGCTTTAGGTTTTTGAAGTGTAGAACCAGAAGGTATATCTGAACTGATCCACTAATCATTTACATGTCCATCAAACATAGCTGTAATAGCTGGTCTACCCAGCAAGCATTTGATAACCCGTTTATCATAACTGAAGATTTTACAGATAGAACTTGGATCAGTAAATAAATCTCCAGATTTATTAAAACAACAGAAAGATGGCCTGACAGCCTTTGTAAAAATATTAGCAGTAATGCGTCACTGAATAAAATCAACTTATATATGTTTATTTTCTATTTAATTTTATATGTTGAAGAAAAAATATTTGCACCACTTCCCTGCAATTTTATATCCCTTTTTTATTAATAATTTAAACTGCTAAGATTTTATTCAGGTGTTATTTATTAAATTGTAAGAAGGTGGGAGTAGAATTGCATATTTTCAGTGAGCAATAATGTAATTTTCAAAATCTTTGTGTAAGACTCTACAAACTATATACACAATGACCTGCAAAATAGGTACTTTACAGGTAAAATATAATGCATAAAATTTAAGAGCAGTGTAATAGCCTCATCTAGCATATTTACTGTAAATATAATACAATATATAATTAAAACCTTAAGAGAAAGTTAGTAATTTGTGGCTAAATATGAGTCAGCTCATTTCCCTTTAAAGATACAATCGAAGTGTTTTTGAAAGACAGATGCAAAATTATTACACCTTTGTACCAAACTGTGTTCAGTTTTGATCTGTTAGTTTTGAGGATTGGGAGAATAATAGCTAGAAATTTAAGAATATTTTCTTAGAAGACGTCTTCTTGTGCTGCTACTCTCAAACAAAGGCAATGAATGAGAAAATGAGAAAACGAAGAGCTATACAGTTTCCTTTGCAAAATGATCCAGTGATGCCACACCTAAAGTTTACAGCGTTGAATCTGGTTGCCCGGGAAAGAAAGCAGGCGGGGAGGAGAGCTGGGAGCGTGGCAGTGGTGCTGCAAGGCCACATCCAGATTCAGGGGAGGCCAGTCCTCTCCCTCTTCAAGTGAAGGGCAGAGATGGGAAGGGTGAAGGGGTGGGAAGTGCAACAGCACCTTCAAAGGGGAATGGCATCATTAAAGTCCCAAACACACAATGCTCCTGCAGGAGATCATCTCTTCTGGTGCGGCTGGCCATGGGACAGTGCTGAGGTTAAAGCTCTGTGGCAGTGTGCTGCACCTGGCAGAGCTGAAACTGGAGCTCTCACGTTTCTGTCTGCTGAGTGGGTCTCAATAAAAAATTAGCCCTTGGTAAAATTACTCAGTAGATCTCAATACATCTGAGTAGTGTTGGCACAGACAAAAGGATTTCTTAGTGAGAGAAACCTGAGAAGGGGCTGGGAAAATGCAGAGGAAGGCTGGAAACTTGGCACACCATCAGAACAGGAACATGTGTTACTGGAAACCGTGTTGTGCTCTATAGGTCTCACTGCAGGGAGATACAGCTATAGCACCCAATTTTACATTTGCTCAGTTCCTCTCACTGTTGGAACATGCCAAACATGTCATATTAAAACCACGTTTTTTTATTAAGAGAGTAACCTGCATAAGCATTATTATCATGAGACAAGTACATTGTCACATGATGCTGGCAACACTTGGTATATCAACAAGGCTTGAAAAGGCTGGTGGGACACTGAGGTGAAAGCCTGGTAATCCATCCCATGAGGGTTGTTCAGGCAGGCCAAAGGCAGCACACATAAATACATCAAATTGTCCCTCTAGCTCTGTGTGAACACAGAATTCCTTTTTTTGTCCTCCCTAATGTGATCGCTGCTCCTACAGTCTCAAAATCTTACACTATTTTAGGGATGCTTATTCCTTTAAATGAGTGCAATGTAGCCCTTACTCAGAATAGCTGCCTTTACTTCTGATTATCCAAGGCACCCACTGTGTATGTTTTAAATAACACCATTTAATAGCTCTATATTATAACACTTGTTCTGTAATTTTCTGCATACAAGAACAAACCCTTATTTGTAAAGAGGACAGTATTTTGATATCTTATAGAGAGATATCAAAGAGAGATACACAGAGAGATGAACCTAGCAGCAGCTCCTCAGTCATCAGACTGGAAGGAAACACTAACTACAGGATTTACTACAGAGGAAGTAGAAAGTCTGGAGAAGCAGGAGAAAATATGAAAGATATGAAAGGCATGATATCACTAGCTGTAAAGTTAGGGTGTGGAGAAAATGACAGAGAAAAATGTGAATGTGTGAGGCCAAGAATGAAACCATTCCTCTGTGGCCCTTCAGGCCCTGATGAGGGGCCTGAATTACTGCCTCACATGGTACCCATTCCACAACAGTCAGATTCACAAATGTCTGCTACAGTTTTATTGTAATAAGAAAAATATTATGGACCTGATGAGAGGTTTGTGGTGTTGGGTTTTTTTTCCCCTATAATGTTATGATTTTTATCAAGATATACAAAAGAATTCAAGTCCCAATGTACTGAACACTGTTGCTCACACATCTGCTTAGGCAGTGCAGTACGTGACTCACTGTAAGGCTTTCCAAAGAAGCAAAATTCTTAAAATGGATTATTAATTAAAAAAACAATAATTTTAACATGTTAAATAGGTAGATACAATGTAAAAAGTGGACCAGACTGTTTTTAAGTAAGGAACTTATTAGTTCCTCTAGTTAGTTAGTTGCTCCTTCTTATTAGCAAGGAATCCTTGTTGTATACTGCTCCTGTAGTTTTGCCCATCTTGTAAAAGGCTTAATGCTTTGCTGTTATTAGACTAGAGCTAAAAAAACAATGCTGAGTGCTTCAGGTAACTTAACTGTAGACATAAAGAGATGTTTTGGTCATGTTCTTCATTAAATCCCAAGAAACATCTTGGCTCAACTGTATTGAGGCAAACAATTTTTTTATACTATTTTTTGCCAGTAAAGGCTTATAAAATATCTATATAAAATTATTAAAATGTATTTTGCAGAGGTATGAAATACAAAAGGTATGAAATAAAACTTGGTAGACATGAGGGTAAATAGACTACAGAAAACTACATTTCATCAGAATGGGCATTGCTCAGTCAGTAAGTCAAGGAAATGTCAATGTAGATTTTATTGCATAGCTAATTTCTACTAATGATAAATACAAACTACTTGTACAAATAAATGCAATAATCTAAAAGCAACATTCATGCCAGCTTAACTTCCACTTGTGGTAATGGAAAATACTGCCTACATTTATATGGCAGTGTTAAATATGGTGGTGGTGGGGTGTTGAATTTTTTTCCTGTTTTTTTTTTGTTTGTTTTGGTTTGTTTGTTTGCTTTGTGGGTTTTGTTTGTTTGTTTTTTAAACGTCACAGTAATATATATGTATGGCAACAATAATAACAACTTTATTAATTTATCCATCTATCCAGATTATGGGCTGATTTCTAGGGATGCAGGGCATGAATCTGTAGTTAGGATTCTTATAAACTCTGCCTTTCTTCATTTGCTTTACTCTCGAAAAGCACATTTTCTGTATTCTCTTTGTTAAGAAGCTGTTAGCTACCATCACTATAAGCAGCTGAGAGACAACGTAATGATATCCAGCAAATAAAATCAATGATTTTGTTATGAAATCCGTTTTGTTTATCCTGCACCTACAGCATCTTCAAAGGGCTTTGAGTTTGGTTCATGACAAAATAGGGAAATAATGCATTTTTTTGTATAGGTGGTAGTTTTCCCAGTGCTCAAGCATGCAGAATAAATGCATTTACAAACTTCCATAAATACCCAAATAAGATTATAAAAAGTATTACCATGAACAGGAGAGTTCTGACTCAAGTTTCCCAGTAGGTTAGGCTCCCAACATGAACTACATGCACCCTGGAGTTTTCCTCCCACTGAAAATCCTGCTATGCATTGCCACCTGTTTTCATGTAATTTGAAGTAATGTAATAACCTGTAACCTCCTGTTAAACTTGGTTGAAACTGGTCACAAGTTCTAAAAGTACCTGGAGAAATTATGCCTGGGAGACAGAAAGACACATGTTCAGGTGGCACAGTTACACAGGCTTTCTTTTCTCAGGAAAAAGGCTAAAAAGTACATGTGATGAGATAGGTTTTGTTTGTTTTTTTAAATTGTCTCTTCAGAATTTGGCCACAAATTGGTAATGTGCTTCTTTTAGATATTTTCTGTATCTTCTGTACCAGTTCTAGGCAGATAAATATTTCTGTGTTTTATGTACTGCATTTTCCACATTCCAAAGTTTTACTACAAAACTTGATACATATTAACAGACTTGAACAAAAACATTGCTCCACATCAGTATGTAAGCATATATTTTAAAGCCTATTCTTTCCAAGCTAGCAATCAAGCCTCACTCATTTGATGACTTCCAGACTATCAGCTCCCAGGACCACCATTTTGTTCTGAATCCTTTTCTCTCTGTACTTAATATTATTCTCTCCTGTTGATAAAAATTAATAGCATTTTATGGATTATTAATAAATTAAAGGTAGAAAACAAGGACAAAGAAATAGTTTTATAGTTTTCTAAAAGAAGAAGCCACCAACAGGATCCCTCGGAATCTGACAGTTCAACATTTACAAAATGGCTGCAAACAGTAGTGAACATAAAGTTGTAAAAGTCTGCAGATGGTGCAAAAGTATTCAGGCTAATCAGCTGGAAAGCTGAATGAGAAAAGTTGCTGAAGTATTTCAGAAATAAATTAAAGAATGATCAAATAGACCAGCTTGGCAAGTGCGAACCGGTGTGTACAGGGAAGCTAATCCTAACATCTAACACAATAGTTAGTTACTTACTATCTTTTGCCACTCAGGAATAGGCTCTTACGAGACACTGTAGCTTAGGAGAAGCCAAAAACCAAATAGAATGATCAGATGGTATTGGAAAAGGAGCAGAAAGCAAAACAGCCATTGTAATTCCATATAATCCCTAAACCCATAGTACACATATATCTTAATCACTACATGAAATTCTGGTCATGCAGTAGTATTAGAGTAGGAGTTAGAAAAACAAAAGAAATTCAACAAGGAGAACATTATGGACTAGCATTAATACATAAAGAAAAAAGGCAGACTTTCCAGCCCAGACAGAATACTGAAGTGAAATATCTTAATAGTGTATAAAATTTTGCAAAGAAAGTGAGTAGGGACGCTTATTTTTCCTCACAGTGCAAGAATCAGGCACTGGGCTTGAGACAAAAAGGAAATACTGTTTCAGACAGTACATAATTAATTTTCCTTCCTGCCCAAGAAGGCGGAAATGTAACAGCATAAAAAATTATTTTTCCAGTTCCTTTATGGAGGGCAGGCTCATGGATACTATTAAACATAATGGGCAACTCCCTGGTCAGGAGTTCACAAAGGACCAAGGGCAGGAAGTTGTTTCTTCCCAAAGCCCTTGCTGCTGGTGTTTGAGGCAGGCTGCCTGGCTAGACGAGCCTTCAAACATACAGTGGATACTAACTGAAAGGATGCATGCCTTCTTACAACATTCTCCTTTATACAGCTGAACGTTCCAGTCCCAAGGAGACTTGTTGCTCCTGTGTTCCCGGGAACAACAGGGTGGTAAACGAAAAGGCTGGCTCTGGAAACACCATCCCCTCCTCTTCCCCCAGCAGTTCCCTTCTCTAGTCTCCTTAGTGACGGCAGCGGAAGGCGCAAGATACGCAAATTTCATGAGAAAACAACCCCAACACTAAACCTTATTTCCCTCAGCAAACCCCGCGGACCGCAGCCATTTTAAGAGGTCGGGCGGGCGAACTACACCTCCCAGAGTGCTCGGCGCCACGGCGCCATCTTGCCCCGCCGGGCCGCGGGCCACTTCGGGCAGACAGTACTGATGGTAAGCCGAGACATGGCCTTGTTCCCGGCTTTCGCTTGTGCCGCCGAGCCCGGGGAGCCCTCAACCAGCAGCGGCGAGGGCTCCAGGAAAGGTAAAGTCCTAGAAGAACCCTTTTTCCCCCAAAAGCCCTCCGCGCCCCGGTCCTCGGGAAGCCCATCCGCTTCCCTTCGCCTTCACACAGAGTCGTGTGCACCGTGCCGGCCCTTCTGCCTACCCCGCCGGGCCTTGTCAGGCCGCGCGTGTCCCCGTTGCGGGCCGTCGCGCTCCGCCCACCGCCCCGGGTTGCGGCATGGGCGGTGCTACCGCTGGGGCCTGGGCCCCCGGCAGCGGTGGGCCGTACCCAGCGCTTCCGGAGGCTCGTGAGCGCGGTGTGGGCTGTATCTGCCCGGTCTGCCCCCTCTTCCCCAGCGCCTTGTGCCCCTCAGTCGCGCTCCGCCCTCACGTGCGATGTGCCTTGCGCAAGGCGTGTCGCTGGCGCGCTGAATAAAGTTACTTTCCGTCAGATAACTGGGGAGAATCTGAAATAGTTTTTTTTTTTAATAAAAACTGTTGCCCGCTCATTGGCGGGTTCTCAAGTGTGTTCAGATTTCCTTCCAGCTATAAGTTGGTGGGTGTTGGAGTCATGGTTGGTGAGATACCTTTGGAAAAAATCAATGTATGTTAACTTCGTGTGTGGTGGAGCAGGCTTGCTTTATGCAGAAAATTAGATGATTGTGGTTTTATTTTTAACCACTAGCCTTGGGTAACTTGAAAAGTGTCTTTTCATCTCCTTGTTTATTAAGCCAAATTTTAATGTTTTTATTTTTTTTAAGTTTTTTTTTGGTGGCAGGTCATGAGATTATGATTCAGTTTATCACTTTGACTGGCATGGTTGCTGTCTATGAAGTTGCGGTTTTATTAAATGAGTAAAGAACCCTGTGATCTATTGACAAACTGCAATAGAATAGTCCTAATTCTACTGGGCAATGTTTTGAGCTAGGCTTTCTGCTCACCAGCTGCCACCAGCCTCGCGTCTGCCCGTCCTCTAGGCACTACAGCAAGGGGAAACACTAAGATAATTGTTTACCTAGGCTGAATTTATTGTGTATTTGGTTCAGTCAGTATGGTGACTTTTTGAAGCTTTTAGCAATGCAGACGGGGGTTAGTTCTTGTTCACCTGTTGATAATCGGTCTGCCAGTACAGAGATAAGGAGCCTTTCTGGTAATAACACTTGGCGCAGGGAGTAGTGGACATAAGATCCCAAATTACAGCTTCTAGGAAGGGAGGAGCTGCTCTGCTAGGCAGGAGTACAATAGAATTCTCTAGTAGTTATACCTTGTTTATACTGTAAAACTCTGGGAATTTATACTTTAGGACAGATGTATTAGATTTAGTCTGTGTCACTGCAGACCACCTGTCTGGAAGATCAGATTACACCGAAAAAGATGTTAAAACTATTTTTTGATATGTATTTCTATTTCAGTTATTAGCACTGTTTGTGAGCTATATTTTGATCTACTGGAAGTTTTTTGTATGAGAATTACTGACAAAACTTTAAGGAACATAATTTATGGAGCTTTTTTTAGTTAATATTGTACTCTGTTTTTAACAGCTGCACTTCAGTGCAAATTATAAAAATTATCAACTCGGAACCACATTTATGGTGGCATATATCAGATTTCACACTTTCAGCTTGTGAGAACTTGAGAACTTGATGAACAACTTCGGTATCTCTCTGATAGATGGCTCTCTTTCCTCAGAGCTGATAGGAAGCCAAAGTCTATCATAATACAGCAGTCAGAATATGTTGTATTTATGCAACACTGAGGTATCTTTTGCAGTCATTTAGGACTGCTTTACAGTTTTATTGTAAAATTTGAGTTAATAGTGTAAATATGCCGTCCATGTTCCATTCTTCTGACCACCTCTGTATCTTACAAACCTTCCTAAACCATTTGTAAGTGCTACCTGAAACAGAAGTGTTGCTATACACTTCCAGCCCTGCTAGATTGACGAGTTGCAGCAACCTCTAGAGCACAAAGTAATTTCGTATATGGTTTCTTACAATTATGTTGTCAAGCTTAATTAGCTGTAGGTAGAAGATAAATTGCAAGTATATCAGTAGCCATGAACAAGGCAGTGGTAATAATTAACCCTACTGACAGTAGTAAGCATTCTGCACAGCATTATTTAGAATCTGAACTATTCTATGGGTAGGATGATGCAGTGATTTTTTTTTTGTTGGTGAAAACAGATTTTCAGGATTCTGGGAGGCAGCAAAAGGCTTTGCATAACTCTTTACAATTGTCTCTGTAGGCATGCACTGTACACTTAATTTTCTTGGATTTTTTTTTTGCTTGGGAAGTTGGATTTCTTCTACTGTTGTGCTCAGAAATGTGGGTGATAGAGTAGAACAACAACGGCTACATGCATGTTATTACAAAAGTTTTATAATCTTTTTTATTCTTTTTGCTCAGTTGTCTCATCTGCAAAAACAATAAACTTTTTAGACACATGACAAGAAAAGATAATAACAGATTTAAAGGTAGACTTTTAAAGTTTGGAATGCATTTTGATGTTTGAAATGCTTGTATCCAGCTAACTGATTCACTGGAGATTATTTACAGGGGGGTTTGGACTTCTGTGTTGTGTAATGGAAAAAATGGTTCAGCTCTTTCCAAAGTATTAGGTCAGTTTGATTAAATTGCTAAAAAAATACTGTAATTGGAGAATTCTGAACATTTCCCTGGTGTATCCACAGACGCATACTGAGTGTGCTACAGGGTTGGTTCTTGCAGTGTGATCCTTCAGTGTTTAAAAAATGCAATTTGGTCTCATCTGCTCAGGTAGAACCAAGTTACAGGCAGTCAGGGGATTAATGTTTATGACTCCATTTCTCAACGTGAGTTTTCCTTGGGGCCCTAAAACAGTAATTTAAAATGTAAAAAATAAACTTTATTCTCCTTGTGCTCTCTTAATTGTGTTGCACCAATTTAGTGAGTAACTTTGTAAGGGAGTAACATACTTTCAGGTAATGTTTAGTCAAGATGACATCTTGGAAGTTTATTTCTAACAGTTAACAGTGATAATAGACATTATTTTGCTATAAGGCGAATATTCTATGGAAATGGATCTTACACATGCTTGCTGCGCATCTATCTGCTAGCCTACTTCCTCAACATCTCTCTCTTCCTCGTCAAGTTTTAACCATTTCAGTCATGTTTGCTGTAGTGGGAGAGAGAAATTGCGAAAACAGATTGTGAAAATCTACATTTGCTCAGGAAAGATAAGTCTAGATAAAGTGCCACTGCTCCAAGAGAGGCCATAATACGAATTGAACTGTTACCAGGATAGATGGGCTTGGCAATGAGCATCTGTATATTAACCAACTAGGAAACATTTTTGAGATCACAGTCTGACATGGCAGAGGCTCCCTCTTGCCCAGCTGATAATCACGGGACATGACAAAGTACTACAGAAGGGTCTAGAGAACCTAGATAAATTCCTGAAGCTGTGGTAGCAGTGGGGAGTGTAAAGGATGGAGAGTACAACTCGGAAATCCAGGCTTCATCCTTCTGTTTGAACACCTTAAAACCCCAAATTCTGAGTTAATTTGCAGAAGGGAAGAGGGGAATTAAAAACTTTACCAATGCATTCTTTAAGAATGTGGTTTGGTCTTAGAACAGGCTTTTAAAAAGATAAATATAAAGGTAACTGCTTTCCCCTGTTCTGCCTGTTCAGGTCTAGCCTCTTTTGTTTAATCTGTGTTTTTGTGCCTCAGGGAAATTTATATCATTGGTCAGCCCCATGTCTTATTGTGTCTTCTAAACAGCTGGACCTTTACTGCCTTTTTTTTTTCTTTTTTTTTTCCTCTCCTCTCCATTTTGTCAATATGATTAGTAATGTCATTTTAAAAATAAATCTGTCTGTTGCTTTATATTTTTCAGTTTTTAAGACTGAAGCTCTTAGTGCTCCTTAGGATCTGAATCTCCATTTGGAGGTTAATTTGCACTGTAGTGCCATAAGGCTGAAGGTTATAATATTCAGCATACTTGATGTTGTTTGCAAACATTTTTTTTCCTGGTTCAGGCTGGTCTGTATCTAAAGTGTTTACACTGATGAATAATATTTAAAAATATATTATTTGCATCAATCTTTGGAGGACCTGACATTATTCTCTTGAAATTAACAAAAAGCCTGTTCTAATGTATAGTGTTTTAACAGACCTTAGATCATGATCTTAAATGTCAAACATCTTGGGACCTTTTTCTTAGTGGTCTGAATATTGTATGTCTTGAATTCAGAACCCTGTATGCCTAAAGGCAAATTATTTAACTTCGTTCTGCCTTTGAGCTTACTTTTAAAACCCATGACCCAATGTTTTGTTAAGCATCATAAGTGTCAGTATTAATACGTATCAGGTGATTTCTGAACCATAATTCTTCATTCAAATCACTGCAGAACTACCTTACAATAAATTTATTTCTATTGAAAAATAATACTAATAAATGATTTATTACACATTACAACGGGGACCAATATCTTATTAAAAAGAAGCTCAAAGGCTACAGAGAGTGTCTTCATGACTGAAGTATGCTATTGGAGTTCTGGCCAAACACAAGTTAGATAAGTTTTATATATCTTTGGAGCAGGTATAATAATCTTAAGGAGATCTGTCTGGCTAATAAGTTACATTTTTGTGCTGTTATGTGATACACATTTAGACCAGAGACTGCCAGCCAGTAATGTTTTCTGTTAGGTAGATGTGGGTAATATAATACAAAACAAAGATGGATTTTTGTTTTAAGGAACTGTCTCCTTTATTTCTTTAAAGAAATAAAAGGCTTTATTCACAAGTTAGTTGCGTTTACTGAAATCTGGAGTGCTCTGGACCATTGTAGTTTCTCTGAATTTGTCTGTGTTTTAATGAAAACCAGAGTGTGAATAGTGGAAAAACATTGTAGGGTTGCAATTTGTTCCTGCATTCCTTTACACCTGATCTTCATTACCATATGAGCAGAAATAATTGAATATAAGGAAGATAACTATTTTTAGAATCAGTATCACTTTTAATAAATGGACCTCAAAAAATTCAGGTATAAAATGGTACTTAGTATACTGTGTGACAGATATTGAATTGTTAACTCAAATTTAATTATGTAGTTATCAGGTACATGAATTTGACTCCTTGTGTTTTAAATATGTAATAGTTAGAAAATTATCCATGAGAAACATTTTAGTATTTCATGGAAAATACTAAATGCAAGTTTTCTGAGAAGTAATTCTGATTTTTAGGTTGGTTCTTAATACATCTCTTACAAGATTGAAATAAGACAGTAACTTATTGTTGCATTACACTTTACCCCACAACAGGGGGTAATAATTAGACAAGCTAGTGAAATGTTGCTTGGGTATTATCGTGCATAAATCTTTCTCCTTAAACTCACCAAAGGTTATAGAAGACTGTAAATCTGCCATTTACTGTTGTAAATGGTAGATTTACAGTTTTGAAGTCACAGACATATACTTAAAAGGAAGGAATTTGTGCTTGGACGGGTTAATTTAAATGATAGATTTAGATGATATTTTGGATAGGCAAGTGAGGATCATGGTTTTAAGGTTTCAAATTTTATTCTAATTTTGCATTGATGTATCTTAACATTTTCCTGGAAGGGAAAATAAAAAATCTCCTGTTGATTTGCAGGTTTTGAGATTCTGCTTTCCAGGCAGAAGGTTGCAATAATATATGTGTATATTACACAGCTGAATTTTTATTTTTCAGGCTTTATCCTTTGTTTTGGTGAGCTGGTGCGTAGTGTGGGAGTGTTCTGCAGCCTGTTATTGGGGTGCTTGTGGGTTTGGTTTCTGACAGTGCCATGAATGGTGGGTTCTCCTCTGCCCAGAGATGGAGGTTCAAGATGAACCAGGGAAGGTGGCCCTCCCTGCATGCCTTTAGTAGAAGGGGCAGTCTCTTGGGAAATGTGAACTGGAGCTTTGCTTGGTTGTGCATACTGCTTGATGAGTTTAATTTAGGCTAACAAACTGTTCTGCAGCCTGCTTCAGTTTAAATCCTTTTGTGGACAATTCATGGACTTGAGACAGAAGAAAGAATTTGGTATGAAGAGCTATTTCTGAAAGAAATACTGTAGAAGGAGGAGAGATGTATGGCTTGGCAGACAATGAGTTTGTGCTATTTAAGGATTAGAGGTCAGTGTAGTCAAAAGCACAAAGACAGAAGTGTGACAGGAAGAACATCAAGGCAAAAATGGTTGCAAAGAGTGTGCAGAGCAGGCGGGAGACCAGATTCCTTTAGTTGCTACCTTCTGTGGTCTGGCACCAGAGAGGCTGCTGTTAAATTTTGTGCTTGTGAGAAATAATGTTTGTTGTTTAATATGTTAGAAAATTTAATATATTTAAAATAATTCTAGAAATGAAATCTCTATGATTTTTTTTTATGAAAGTTTTAATACCAGTAAAATTATAGCAAAAAATTCCCCCTCCACATCCTATCAGTATCTGATCTGATGACTGAAGTGGCTGAGGGCTAGATGCAGAATGCTTAATGCTGATATAGCAAAATTAGCATCAAATAACCTTTTCTCACACTATTTAGAAGTCTAATACATTCTGTAGTTTGAGAACTGAGAATCCAGTAACTTATTTTGACCTTGTATAAAACATTTGAGTATTCTTATTAGTACTGGGTGTCCCTATCAATAACATTGTGTCCATGCTGAGAGTAAAGTACATTTTGTAAAAATCAATATTGGACAGGTTGGGGTTTTTTAAAGTATATAGCAGCATATGAAACATATTATCTGCTTTTGGTATGAACTTTCAAGTAATCTTTCTTGTATAGTGGGTTTTTGAAAGCTTATATTGATGTCAAGGGAGGATTCCAGCTCCTTAAATATTTTACCTCATTACAACCTCGTGTTCTGCTAAATGGAAATTTTGTGGACTGCTTTCCAATATGCTCCATTTTTACTCATGACTCAGTGACATTTGCTGTGAATTTAGCTGTCTGTCAACTAGATTAACCCTGAACTTTAGAAAGCACAGCAAGCTAATTCATATAGATATCACACTTCTCTTTACCTGCAGAATTGGACTGGCTTAGTAACCCAAGCTTCTCCTCAGAAGATGCACTGGTACTGCATCAGCGTGCTACAGAAGGTGCAAATCTTACCCCTGAAAAATCACCACTACTGAGAAGGTAGAATATAGTTCTGTATCCTTTAAAACAGGCTCTTTCTTTTTTCCTGCTTATCTTTTGTTATGCGAGACCAAAATCAGGAGATTTTAGGGCTGCTTTTCATTCCACTGTTCTCTATTTTAGAAGTCCTGAACTGAGTCATGTATAAAAGTATGAATAATGCTTCCATGTCCTGCAACTTAAAATAATGAGAAGTTATACTTACGCAATTACATTCCCATGTTCTTTTTCTCACAGCTGCATTTAAATCATTGTTATTTTGGAATGGAAGGGGAACTGAGTGATCATAATTCTTCATTAGCTTTTGAATGTCCTAAGTGACCCTTGAAATAATGTAAAGATTAAGCATGATCTTTGCGATTTCTTTGTGAAAACCAGTTCAGTCAGCCATTTCATAGTCGAGTTTTTTACTTTTTAAAAATCAGTTGAAGATGTGAATTAATGAAATAGTTCATGTATCAGGTTGTGCTGTTAGAACATGCTGATCACTCAAGTGGGTGATTACATTTTTTTACAAAAATTAGCTTTAAGCAGCCATGTTTGCTGAACAACTGATTTTAATACCTTCACTAGAACAGTTGCTATACTTGGCATATCTACACTGCAACTAGTACTTAATAATTAATGGACTCAAGTTGCAGTTGCTGAGTTCAAAATCTGAGTAATTTTTAATTTGATACAAGCTTCTATGTTTACAATGTGTTGGTGGTCATGATAGAATATACCTTTATACTAACAAGCACTGCTGAATGCATCTTTTTGTATAATTATTCTTACATTTATATGCATTGTGTGATTGAAATGCAATCATTGCTCTGTTCATCAGTCAATATATTCTGCTTGCATTTCTTCAAACTTTTTCTGGACTTTCATGTCATAAACCTAAGGAATTTGCAAATTATCATTCAGATAGGATGACATAGTAAACCCACCATATTTAATTAATCTTTGAAAAATAATTTGTCAAAAACTAGTGTGTAGATAAATGTTTGTCTTTTTGCCAATTACTAGGGTGTGTTCTTAATTTAATATAAACCAGTTACTCCACATGATTGGTGGTTTTGTGGGGAGGTTGGTTTAGTTTTTTAGTTTGGTGGGTGTGTTTGTTTTAAAGGCTGGCTAATGGTTCTCTCATGGCTTTTTTTTAATCGTTGTGCCCTTAGACTGTGTAAGTTGGTTGGGGTTTTTTGAGATGCCTTGCTATTAAAATACTGCATTTCTTTTATTGACATATTAGGGATATTGAGACTTGTCACTCCTTTATTGAAAGACACCAGAGAGCTGGTGCTTTTAAGGGTTAGGGAAGACCTCCATTATTTCAGTTGATTATTAAATATGGGAGTATTAATAGTACATGCAATGCTATACATATGTTTTGCCAAAACTGTCCGTACTTTGAGTGATCTCAAGTCAGTTGTCTGTTGCGTGTAATGTTTGTTGCTACATTATATTATGTAATAACATTAATTCAGTAGTTATCAAAAATGGCTCCTTAATTGGTGAGATTTGTATTTCTAATCTGAAAGTGATTTTTAAAAGTATGTTTTTGATATGTCTTACATAAATCATAAAGAAACAAGGAAAAAAAAAAGTGCAGATTTTTCACTTCTGCGGATCATCCTGAAAGATTTCTTATACTTTTTAGCTTGACCTAAGTTGTCCTGGCAAAATTAGGAAATTTTATCAGCTCAGTCATATTCTTTAATTCGGCATTGATAACACATGGATATTTATACAGATCACACATCAAAATGCTTTTGACAATTAAAACTTAAACTGGTTGTCAGTAATTCCAGCAGCTGAAAAAATACAGTTGTTATTTAATACAGATTTATGTTCTTTGTATTTTATGTGTTGCTGTTAATTCTTTTCTCAAAAAATACAGAGAGAATAAAGATAAAGGATGAAATGATTCTGAACTTCCTTATGGTGGTATTTCTTTACAGTTCTACTGTTCAGGTACGTATAGCTATATATGTACTTGTTTCCAAGCAGGAGTACATCAAGATCAGAGTTGTCAGGGGAAAGCGAGAGTCTGAAACAATCAAGTAAGAAAAGAAAAAAAAAGAAAAAGAAAAAACATCACCACTCTAAGAAGGCAAAAAAGAAAACCAGAGGGGACTCCAGTAACAGTGAATCAGATGTGGACATTAAGGACATCAAGGACAAAGGTGCAGGAAGTGACAGAAATCAAAAAAAGGGAGCAGAAGCAAAGTATGTATTTATTACTACTATGAAAGATGTAAATTCATTGTATTCTTGTACTTGGTGCTCATCTCTTCAGCTTTATGGATGAAATTCTTACCACTGGGAGGATTTTTTTTTTCTTTGCTAAACTGTATATGCTTAAACCTGCATTCAGAGTAATGAAGATAGAATTAGAACCACTTGTTTATGATGATAAGATGAAAGAGTTGAAATTGTTTCAGGGTGCTTATTTTTACTTTTTTCCCATAAATTATTGTTGCTGAGAGAATACAGAATTTTCAGGAGACTGGTTTTGAAACCTGAACCACAAAATTTCTCTAAATGCAGTAGGTTTGTTGAAATTTTAGAAAGCTTCCCAAGACAGTAAAACTCATTTACTTAGTTACATATTTGTAGCATGAATTCAGATTGGAAGTTCATAGTTGTCTACAGTTTGGAGGCAGGTGGCAATTTCCACTTACGTTCTTTTGCATAACTGTAATCCATAAACCACTTTGATGTGCACTGTTTTGTCAAATGCATGGGTATAATTACAGCTAATCAGCAAAGTCTTCATACAGATGATCCTCTTTTTTTCTGAATTGTAGCATCTTATTAAGAAAAGTAATATATGGCTTTTAGATGATAGTTTGCCAAGCAATTGATTGCTTTAATCTGGCTACTACCTTCCATAATCACAAATCTAATTTTTGGAAGTGCAAGCAGTGTTTGTGTTTTGTTTTGATGGTCCTGTTAATGTATTTCTACTTGTTGTTTATCCGAGCATGTGACTGATTTTGCAAGAATGGTCATATAGCATAACTTTGAGAAAATTAAATAACTACCAAAATGTAATGTTTCCTGGGTTTTGAGAATGCTGAGTATGTGCAGAAATGCGTAGAATATATTTCTCCTTCTCTGCAGTTTAGATAAGAAAACATCAAATTCTACCAGCAGTCGCATTCTTTGGCTTGATGATATCCAGGCTTCTACCACAGAAACCTTCATAATAGACAAGAAGCCAGACCCTTCAAACTGGGCCTACAAATCCCTGTATCAAAGGGACATACCAAGGTACAGTATGTTGGTTTCTATTGGTATTCAAGCTATCATGAAGTCAGTATCTCAAGATTCATTAGCTTAAGTCTGGCTGTGATATCTTGGTGTTGGAGACAAGAAGTTAGGATAACTGAGTAGTTTGGTTGGTTTTTGTTTTTTCAGAATTTTGCTTTACACTAGGCATAGATATTTTCAAAGGGAAAAGGTGTCATGAAATAATGGAATGAAGTGCGTGATTTTAATTTTTTTCTAAAAATATTCCCTGTATCCTTGCAGACTACAGGCATGTGAGCTTATAGAACCTGCAGCTGGAGGTGCCCACATGGGGCAGATTCAAAAGCGTGATTTTGGCAACAGAAATCCCAGATTCTGTTATAGATCACTGGGCAAGTGCCCCTTTTGATCTCTATTGTTCTGTTTCTGTCAGAAAGAGAAAAGAATTTACTGATTATTTCATGGTAGATTTTTCAAAAGGTTTGTTTTCTTTAGTAGCTTGATATCCTTGCACAGAGTACAGGTACTTTGTTAGCAAGCAGATTCTGTGTTAGATCACCCAGACATTATACCAAAGGGTATCTTTCACATTGCTGCATTTCAAATCAGTATAGATGATATTGCATATTCAACATCCCTGGTACTATGATGACCCTTCAGAATATTTTGCCACATTAACAAAGAAGCCCATCCAAGGGAACCTATGCTGGGCTCATGCATTATGTATGTACACCTGATTCTTGATGTTCTGAAACAAAATTGTATATATAAAAAGTAATCATCTGTAAAGGAGGGAGGATTTATGGATTTTGTTTTTGTAGTGTGTATGCCTTTGCAGTAAAATTGCCTGGTTACAATCCATTCCAATTTTATGCTACCTTCAGATTGTCTGCTATTGTTTGAGGTGAAAACTGTTATTTTTGCATTGCACATCACTATGTCTGCCACTTTACTGAAATGACATTCTTGCTAATGGTTTAAGATGTCATTTTCCTTTCTTAATCCATACTTATTGAGGCCTTTATAAGCCTGGTCTCTCTTCTCCAGCCCACTGCCTACTTGGCATATAATATGGATAGAGGCTTAGGGGTACAGAAAGGTATTACTAGACTGAACTACTGGTGTCTGAATTACAGTTTAAAATCATCTAATTTAAATAGCCTTAGATAATGCTGTCTGATGTTCTTTGTCCACGTTTGTCTACATGGCTTAAAATGATAGAAGAAAAAAAAATCTTCTGGGTATGGCAGATACTGTTGAATTCTGAGGAAGCTTATTATGACAACAATAAAAGTTATGATGGCACTGAAAAAATACATAAATTGAAGTCTTAAATAAAGAGAAAGTTACCAAGTTCCTACACTTTTAAAGGTGTATGCATACATTATTTGGGTTAATTTGTATTACTTATTCCATTTTCTCATGTGTATTTTAGAAAATGTTTAATTGTATTTTTGCTTCTAAGATATAAAAGGAAAGGAGAGTACTGTCTTGGTATAGATGCCAAGAAACAGTCTGTAACTTTGGACAGTTCTGCATCAAAAAAGAAGCAAACGCAGAGGCAACCTGAGCGTTACTTCACAAAGGACAATGTGAAGATGCTGAACACTGATGGAGTGCCTGTTTGCAGCAAAATTTCTCCATCTGGCCCAACTACTTTTATACCAATTTCCCAAGTGGAAACTGATGATCCTTCAGGCGCAACGGAGTTAAATCCTCTTGGGATATATGATTCATCAACTTTACAGTGGCTACAAGGAAAAGGGTGCAAGAGTGCAGACCGTGAGCCTGAAACTACGCAGCAAACAATTCAAGAGCCTGGGATAAATATTAAGTCTGATCTAATGACAAAAGTGGAAGAACATAACAAGAAAGTCAGAGAAAACCCAGGAGATATTAATGCTTGGATGGAATTTGTTTCTTTTCAGGTATGTATTCTGACAGACCTGCTTGTTTATTGTGAGTAACAAATACATGAACATTTTAACTGTAGTTTCATTTGTTAGGACTGTGTATCTTCCATTGGTGAAGTATGAGCTGTTAATTCATCTTCACAATTGTCAGCATTCTGCTTGTGATTCTAGTAATGATTCTTTCTAATGTAAAAATGTTGATTTTTCTTTTTGTTTTAAGGATGAATTGTTGGGAGGACCTGGCCCTTATGCCAGTAAGGGAGAGCAGGAAGTAAGACGAAAATCACTGAAGTTTATCTTAGAAAAGAAACTAGCAATTTTGGAGAGGGCAATTGAAAGCAATCCAAGTAATGTTGATCTGAAACTCGCCAGGCTGAAGATTTGCACAGAATTCTGGGAGCCACCAGCTTTGATCAAGGAATGGCAGAAGCTAATTTTCTTACATCCTAATAGTCCAGAGCTGTGGAAGAAATATCTCCTGTTCTGTCAAAGTCAGTTCACTACTTTTTCTGTTTCAAAAATCAATAGTCTCTACGGAAAATGTTTGACTACATTGGCAGCTGTGCGGGACGGCAGCATGGTATCACATCCTCTTCTGCCTGGCACAGAAGAAGCTATGCTAGGTAAGGCTCCCTCTGTTTCACGTTACGGTCAGAACTTCATAGGAGTTAACTATATTTTCTAGAAGAATAGACTTTCCTGTGTATTACAGGAAGTGTTTATTCTCTTCGAAATGCCTGTCATCCTGATGCCTTAGGTGAGAATTAAAGCAGATATTCCAGCCAAATATGGATATAACAGATGCTATTTTTTCCCAAAGGGAATTTGTGATATAACATCCAGTGAAGTTTCAACGTGCTGAGTGGTTTACAGTAGGAATGTCAAGGCTGGAGAATTGCAGCCCACAGCCAAGAGTTGTGCTTTTATCTTTGAGAAATATTTATTAAGAAAAATAAGAAGTTGGCTTGTTAAAGAATCAGTTCTCTCTTGTTGAGAAGTTTTATAGGTAATTACTTTAATCCAGAAAAGAGAAGGAACATGAGCAGTCTCTCATGAAATTTTCTTTAGCATCCCAGTTTGTAGATGAAGAATTCTAAACTGTAATACTTTGTAATCATGTATTTTTATTTACTGTATGCATGTATCTACTCCTTATAATTTATGATGTAATTATCACTGGAAAGAAAATTAGTCGGTTGGGATGCTGGACTGGATTCAGGGATGAAATGAGTTCATGCTCAGTTCTGGCATGGCCTTTAAATTTAATTGAAGCTAAATGACTTAACTTATCCCTTTTCGATTTTGCTTCTCTGCCTCAGAGGTCATTGTGATTATAAATTATGAATACACTGAGGGTGGGAAAATATTAGTGTTACTATGAATATGTTAGTTTTTTTTCCTTTTAGGAATTATTTTAAATATAGAGGAGACTATTGTGAAGCAGTCCATGTTTCTTCAAGTCCTGTAATTGCTGTTTGAGCGATGATGCTATGTTATGCAATATCTAGTCTGGATTAACAGGTTGAGATGCTGGGTTACAGATTGTTAGATTGAGATGCTGGGTTACAGGTGTTCAGGTCTTTTGTGGTCTTTGATTCCTCTTGGATCAAGCACTGGAAAAACTGCTGGAAAGGAAAAATCCTGTGCTGACAGGTGGATATTATACTGCCTGATAGCTTCTAATTGCTTCTGCTGTCTCTGATTTCCAATGTTTCAGTCCCTTGGGCACATGGGTGCAATCACAATGAATGATTCTCAGGACAGATGTTTTATTCAGCCCCCCCCCCCCCCAGTCAGGAAGGTTTTCCTTTCATTTGGTTTGCCTGCACAGAACATACTTGACTTGTTAAATACTATTTATCCATTGGTATAAGGTTACTGGTTTGTTTTTTTTTAATTGAGTTCCTTTAAATTGATTTACATTTTTCAAAATACTTGTTTGCTGGCAATGTCAATAGATAGGTTAAAATGAAAATGAGCTGAACTTTGTGTTTCTGTTCCACTCTTAATGTCTTGTTCTGTATTCATACTGTAGCAATTTGTTTATGAACACTGAGGTTTGGTTTTTTTTGTTTGTGTGTGGGGTTTTTTTGTTGGTTTTTTTTTTTTTTTTGTTATTTTTTTGTTTGCTTGTGTTTTGTTTGGTTCCCCCCCATCCTTCCACTTTTTGAATTCAAATTATAGGAGTGGAGAAATTTCCACTGGGGAGACTTACTGATCTGAGATCTTTTTTTAGTGACTCAACTATCTTAATTCTTGGTCTGAATTTGCATTACCAGTGTCCTTATTAGGAAGATTACCAAATTTTTCATTAAGATAAATATACAAAGAATTTCACAGATTAATTAGGATATAAGTAGCAGTGTGGAAATCTGGTAGGCTTGTGTCTTCAACCTTTGACCTTTGTGATAGCAAAGTATGAGAGGCAATTTTAAATAGTGGTGGGCCCTGCCATCTAGTGTTCAATTCAGTACGCTGTACTATCTGCTTGAAAATAGATGGGTGGTTTTTTACAACATGAAATTTAAGAAAGCAGGTCAAACTTAAGTTGTAGATCAGTTTTACTTAAATTTTGAGATAACAAGTTGTAATGTTTTAGATTTACTAAGACCTGTTATTACAAAGCAGATGAAGGTAAGCATTCTCAAATTTTCCTGTGAGAAGGGAGTCCTGGTTTTCGTATTATACCTACTGGCTGGAGAGAAACAACCTTATATTTCAGGTCAGTTGAGCTGCAGAACTGTCATAGCATCATGACCTGAATTAAGTGTGTATTCAGGATTTTTTCAGCTTTCACCACAAAAAAAAAAAATAACCAAAAACCAACCAACGAAAGAGCTGATCTTTGCATTTCTTCAAATATCTTTATTTTTTATCCTGCAGAAAATCTTATGCTAGAATTTATTTTTGGCCCTGTTTGGCAGCAAGTCCTAATGAGAGATTCTCTACATTCAGACTATTTTAGTCAAAGCTGTTTGAAGCTGAGAGGCGAGGAAAAGACAACTCCATGTCAGTTGAATACACTGCCTAAATGCGTTAAAATACTTTGGAAGGTTTTATTACGTACTTAAGCATACTTTCTGTTGTTTAAATACCTTCAGAAGTTGCAGGGTTTTCGTTACCAGAAAGAGTCACTGGCTTTGCAGGAAAATCAGATGAAATGCCTAGTTTGTATATTCTGTCTGAATTCAGATTTTTTATGTGTACAATTCTGATGTAAATCTGAATAGAGGTAAAAGGAGTAAATTTACCACTTTGTATTAAAAAATAAGATGGTCATTAAGAAGCAGTTGATCTGTGTATGTAGCCACTTAAATATTTTGATTGTTTAAAATCCTCCAAAGCAAATGAATTTAAGGAAGAAACAGTAGTTTTTGAAGAACTGTTTTCAAAACTATAATTATTTAAGACTTGATTTATGGGGTTTGATTTGTTTTGGTTTTTTCTTAAGCCCGTTAATATAATAATTTAAAGCAATTTGGTTTTTGAACATCCACTGTTTTGTTAAGACTTGAGTGTAATTTGGAGTGATGGAGTATCTTTGAAATGTCCTTGAACAACACAGAGTTTTTCATAATACTGTTTTTTCTCCAGCTCTTTAGTTTAAGACTCTGGTTGCAGATCTATGAATAGAGAAGCTGGGGCTTTACTTCCCTTTCTAAGCTGAGAATTGAGACTCGGTGTGTGGTAGGGATATGACAGTGATTACAGAAATAATTTATTGAAGAGCAAGGGGTAGGACTCTAGTTTTAAGCAGTAATACTTTGACCAAAAGACCAGACTTCTCTTAACCGAGTTATTATGTAAAGGAATAGAAAATGGGAATGACAGTTGAAATGAAATGGAATGTTACTGACATACTACTGATGTAACTAGCTCATATAACATAGAGGCAAAAAGGTTTTTTGTTCTGATCACTTACTGTGTGAATTATAAGAATGCCCAGCATCTTCAGAGGTGGTAGTGGCCCACTCTAACAGATGTTGGATAAACTGAAGTTGGGAGCATTGCATATATACTTTTATTCATCAACAAGAACAGTGCTTGTGTGGCATGAATAAAAACTCATCTCTTGGTGCATTTGAAGTGGGAGGTCTTAAAGTTAATTAAACTATAACAGTTTTGACATTAGTTTTTGACATGCAATATCTGCTCCCTGTGTTTTGGATTTTGATACTGTTCAATAACACACTCTACAGCACTTACTTATGTCTTCTTTGTTACAGGCCACAGATATACAATACTTGGCAACAAAATTTATTTGAAGTATTAAAATTTTATCTTTACTTTACAGCTATATTTGTTCAGCAGTGCCACTTTCTGAGACAGGCTGGACATTCTGAGAAAGCAGTGTCTTTGTTTCAGGCTCTGATTGACTTCACCTTCTTTAAACCTGACAGCGTAAAAGATCTGCCAACAAGGGGACAGGTAACAATTTCCATTTAAATGGATGTATGTCCTTTTGCGTTACAGAGAATGTTGCAACAGATAAATGTTGATTAATTTTAAAGGGCATGGGGAAATACTTTGAATCACAACTTACTCTGCAGTTCTTCAAGGTGATGCTTGCATTGGAAAAATGCTTGTGAGTCCTCTGGAACTACCTGCCAAATGGCTGCTTCTGCTGTATATAGTGCAAGCGTGATAACCAGTCATTTCATGTCTTTTTTTTTTCCTAATTGAATATGAAAAAAAATGAGCTGGGTGACCAGTGTCCATATCTAGTTAGAACTTCCCCTGCTTCTTTTCCCCAAAACTACTGCTGTTTTGTTACTGTTGATGGAGAAAGCTAATAGGATCTATAATCTCTGTTCTGTACAGTTCTTGCAAACTTTTCTTAGGTTCTCCATTATTTAATATTTTCAGTATTTCTTTGATGGCTACATTAGGAATACCTTAATTCTTTAAAGTATCTTTTATTTGACTCATGAGATTCTATCAACTTATTCTGTTAAAGTATTAAATCACATTTTCTCTTCATTTGCTCAGGAGGATATTGGGTGTGAACCCAGTAATAATCAGTAAGTTAATATTAGAGGGGGCAGTTGCCAGTGTAGCATCATCCCACTGAATTGCCAGCAGGTGCTTTCTTTTTAATGAGTGGTAGGGAGGGCCACCAGTTAGGCAGCTGGGCTACCACAGAGGACAGAAATGTGATTTCCTTCTGTTACCTCACCACTTTGCCCAGCAACCACTAATGAGTCTCTATTTTTGCTCTTTAGATTAATGCACCAATGGGCCCGTCTTGTAGTTCAAATAATAGTAGCGTTCTCTTAAAGAGCCAAAACTTTGAACGGAACAAGAAAACTCTGACTGAACAAGAATTCAATCATAATTGCTATGCAGGATAGGAGATCAGGTATAGTTAAACAGATGAAGCTATACTTGCAATAATTTGAAAAACTTCAGGATTATCTGTAATGTCTAAAAACTCTTAGGAAAGCATGATGCAAAGAAATCTCAGTTTAAAAGGACAGTATTTAGGTTGGAAGGTGCAGTTTTTGAAAACAGAAAATGCCAGGTGTACAGCTGATTGCACATTCTGCCCTGTTACAGAAGTGTTACAGCTCAGTCTTGAGTTGCTTGTTTCTGTAATGTTTTCACATTTCAATTTCTCACTTGGAGCAAAGAATGAATCCATGAGGAGTTGCTGTAAGCCCTGCATTTTCTGATACGTTGATAATTTTCCTTGGAGTAAAATCTGTTCTTAATATTTGTATTAACAGTGACATATTTATGTCCAAGCTAAGGTTTGGTATACAGCAGAACATACAGTAGAGAGTGACAATCATTAGAGCCAAGTATACACAAAGCAGGGGCAATTGATGACTGTGAAGATGACAGATTGCATACTGGCAGTGATAAAATCAGGACTAGAACTCTGGACTTCTGATTCAGTGGAAAATGCCCTGAAGTTGTTGACTATCCTGAAACCTGAGAGGTGAATGGCCTTACTGATCTTTTCCTCTTGTCCTCAGTCTGGTCATATTTATGCCTAACTTTAACACTTTGATTTGACCATAGGTGTACAGTTGTCCAAATTATGATTCCATTAGCCAAATTCTTCATGGCCCTATGGAAGATAGGGAGAAGGAGAGATTTGGTTTCTGAAAGCCACATCTAGGGGACTTTGGCACAGAAGTCTTTTGCTTTCTTTAAAGCCTAATACCTTTTAAAAACAATCTTGTTTCCATGTTCATGTTTCAAGTTCATGAAAAGAGCTGGTGACAGTCGTGCTGTGCCACAGGTATAACTGAAGTACTCGTTGTTACTGATTCTTTACCAGCATCTAACAAAGCCTTGAACTACAGAAGTTGCAACCAGATAAATGATTTTAGGGTCTGAAAAACTTCAGTTGACCCAGGTAGTGTCTGTACAACAGCAAAAATAATTTTCCTATGTTTTGTTTTGGTTGCTCCTGCCCAAACCAACAGGTGGAATTCTTTGAACCCTTTTGGGATAGTGGAGAACCACGAATTGGAGAAAAAGGAGCAAGAGGCTGGAAAGCATGGATGCACCAACAAGAAAAGGGCGGCTGGATTGTTCTTAATGCTGGTATGCCTATATCAATATGTGTAGTTGTAAATTCATGTGTTCTTTTGAACATTTTGATTAGAGTGGTACAAGCTGTTTCTTCTGATTTTTTTGCATTGAACTTTTAAAAAATATTTACCAAGATTAAGACATAGTATATCACACTTCACAGGGAAAAGCATGTAAGTGAAGTCTGGCTTTTGCATTTGGTGGATTAATTTTTTTCAATAATTTTGTGTGCTTGTCCTGATTTGGCTTTAGATGATGATGATGATGATGAAGAGATAGATGAGGATCAAGAAATAAAGGATAAAACTCTTCCCAGGTGGCAAATTTGGTTGGATATTGAACATTCTCGTGAAGCCAGGCATTGGTTACCTTGGAGGCCAGACAAAAACAAAACAGAAGCTGAAGAAGATTGTGAAGATCCAGAAAGACAGGTCACTGTGATATAATAAAATAATTATAAGATGCATTATCCTTCCATTTGAATTCATTGCCAGTGGATATTTTAGAGGAGTAATCCTTCTCTTCATTTGGAAAAAAAAACCCCGAGTTTTCTAATTCTGTTTGATTGCATAAATTAATGGTGTTTGTTTCAATTTGGATTTTTTAGGTATTATTTGATGATCTTGGACCATCTTTAATCCAGATTTCTAATCCAGACCTTCAACGTCAAATACTGTACTCGTTTTTGCAATTCCTGGGAGTTCCATGTACAAAGAAACTCTTTCCTTCCAACCTCTATGTTGCCATGGATGAAAATAACATCTTTGACAGTATGCTTTCTGATGAAAAGCCACTCACTTCTGTTGATTTTCCACTTTCTGGATTCAACAGTATTGGTCATATGAACACAATGCTACGAGGGAGACCTCATATAGGCCACTACAAAGAAGGAGAGGAGTTCATACAGAATGTTTTTCATGCTCTGTTCCCGCTGTTTTCAGGAAAGGAAAAATGTAACCTGTCTATTTGTTGGTTACAGTATGAAATATCTAAGGTAATGAGGAATCTGCATGTAATCACTTATGTGATGTATGGCTTTCTTGTATATTAGTGGCTATATTGAATTAGAATAAATATTGCTGAAAATTAAGTCTTGTAGGACTAAGTATTCACATCAGGAAATAACGGTTAAGATTGCACTGGGTGTAAAAAAAAAACCAAAACAACAAAAAACAAACCACAAACCTAACCCTTCTCTTCAGTATGTGTTACACACAGCATGCAATTAACAAAATATTGTTTCATAATGTTGGATAAGTGTTACTGTATGATACATTGTATGCTAGCCAGGAATGGATGCAAATGTTTTTTTCCGCAAAGGCAAACCGAGTCAGCCAAGTACTTTTACTAACCTATATTACTAAGCACATAATCCCCAATACCATGTAAGAGCTTATCAAGTAACTTACTACTTCCTATACAAGTTAAATTTGTAATGTTATTGAAGGAAATAACACCTTATCACTTAAATATGGATTTATTTAAGTAAAACTGCTCTAATAGATGCCCACAGAAGGATGAGAGTCCAGGCTGTCTTCCTAACACTTCAAAAGTCTAGTATTGTGTTTCTTTGTGGAGAAGTTCCCTGCCTCTTACCCAAACATTACCTGACCAGATCTCATGTAATTTTCCCATCCAGTCTCCACATTTGTCTGTCAGCACATTCCCCGCTGGGAAAAGTTACTTGGAGGTTTAATTGTGCTAGTCGTAAGCTGCATCTGGCCAGACAGGATCATTTATTTCCCGTTTCTCAACCATTACAGGTTAGCAGCTCTTCATTTGAGCAGTTGGCCTTTTAGAAGTGTGAGATTTGATATTACTTAATGGCAGTGGCAGGAGTAAGAATGATAAGCCTGTGTAATTTGGCTGTGTTGGAGTGAACTGACAACAGGCAGTTGTGACAACTTGCAGTACTCAGTAGCAACAGATCTGGCTGGTGGTGAAATATGGAACAATATGAGAACAAACACAGTAATGAAATCTAAAAAATGCTGTGAGGTTATGTTTTGGGTTGTTTTTTGTTTTTCCTTTGTTCTCCATCCCTCTCAATTTGTTCTGTTTATTCTCGCGTGTAGGTAGTTCAGTGTCTTCAAGGAAAAAGCAAAAAGAAGTTGAAAGCACAAGGGAGAAAGAGTAAAAAGTTGGCCAAGAATCTCCTTAAAGCACCTGACAACCGAAACCACCTTTCTCTCTGGAAGCTGTATGCCTACCTGGAGTGGCTGCTTGGTAACATTGATGATGCCAGAAAAGTATTTGACACAGCTCTTTGTGCAGCTGGAGCGGAAGGATTGAAGAGTCCTCAGCTCTGCAGCCTCAGTCTGCTTTATGCTCAGCTGGAAGTTGAAATCCTAGAAAGTGTAGAAGTAGCTGTTATGTCACGTGCTGCTCATATATTGACCACATTGGCTGAGGGTGGACCATATGTGCCTTATAGTGGACAAGTGTTATCTGTGAATATGTTGAAAGCTCGTAAAACATACGAGAAAGCACTGCAAGATCATTTCAGTAAAATGCCGGTTTCTGATCAGCATCAGGGCAGTGATGCTGATCAGCTGGTTAACTTGGTTGGTTGTTATGCGCTGTTCCAGTATTTGACTGTTGGGATTGATGCTGCAGTACTGATATATGCACAGACTTCAGAAAAACTTGAAGTTTCTGGTCCACAGAAAGGTGAAAATAATGAAGAGAATTTTGACGTTCAGAATCTTCCGACCGCTCTCGAAGGTGTCACACTGCTGCATACGAATTTACTGAGATTCCACATGAAAATCAGTATTTATCCTTTGAATCCTCTGCGGGAGGTGCTAACCCAGGCTCTGAAACGGTATCCTAGCAACCAGTCTCTTTGGAGGTCATATATCCACGTGGAAAGGAAGTCTCACAGTGCTAGCAAAGCACGAAGATTTTTTGATGGTGTCACAAGGTCTACTAAGTCTTTAGAGCCGTGGCTGTTTGCAATCCAAGCAGAGCAGATGAGAAAAAACCTCACTGACAATGTCCAGAGGTATTATCTTGCCGCTCCTTATGTTTATGCTTTTTTTTTTTAATCTGTCTAATCATTTAACAGAGGAGAAGGAATGCCATCATAGTTCTCATTTTGCAGATGAAGCTATAGCTGGGTAAGGTTATTTGTTCGAGAGTCAGTGGCAGAGTCCTGCGTAGCATTAAAAGACCTGCGCGATAGTCTCATGTCCTTTCTGCTGGATCACACTGTGTGTGGCTTTGTGTTCGATTACTTGTGACTGATACCAAGATGGTACACACTTCTTTAAGTATTTTTTTAAATAACTAAGAGCCTGCTTAGATGGCCAAGATAGACCCTGTGAGCTTATAAACTGCTGCATTTTAATATTACAGCAATAAGGAGTGTAATACAGAGCTATGATGCAGTTTCTGACTGAGCTCACTGCCCTACTTTACTCCTGGATCACAGGATACAGTTGTGGCAGATCTGTTTCCATAGTGAGTAGTTTTCATATGGGGTTGTTGCTAGGTAAAAGATACTGGAAATTTCCTTAATTCACAGTCTGGTCTGGGCCCAGATTTTTTTCTCACAGTGTAGGAGATGTGGGGAACAGAGGTATGTGTTAGTTCTTAAAGCTTAGTCTGTAACAGTTGTCTAGCCATTGCTTGGAGTTACCTATGCTGCTACCTTTGTATCTCTAATAGTGTTGGCAGTTTGGTTCTTTGTGTCTGCACATAGCAACAGTGATTTCTAGGAAAGTGTTATCTGGAAGCTTTGCATAGCTGTAAGCTTACAATATTCACACTTGATGAAATTACAGAATTATCAGTATACTTTCAAATGACAGTGCTCCCACTGCTTTGATTGCCACAGTCTGGCAAGAGGCGTGCATGCATGATAGTGACATTCCTGAGCTGTCAATGTATGTCATCCTAAATTGTAATAGGAATTCTACAGACACCAAATGTAAAGAAGGATTGTAATTCAATTTATTGTTAATTACAGACTGACACTGTGATAGCTTTTCATTATTGGTACTGGAAACCGATGTTAAAATTCCAGAACAGTTATTTTCTCTGTGACATTTAGTTTCTTTCCAGATTGTTCTCTGCTAGTGTATCCTTTCCTATAGGTCATATTTGTGCAGGGATAAGTTGGATGTTGCAAGAGCAGAGCTGAACTACTGCAACAGAGAGAAATGTCCTGTCAGTCATGCATAAAACTACTGGTTTATGATGTTGTGACAAACTAAGAAAATGTCTGTACTATGTGGGACTTATTTCCTATTCTGTTTTGTATTTCTGCTTGTTTAAGTGCTTGGTATTCATTCAAAGACATGAACACAAAGGGTAAAGCAGTAGTCTGTGTAAGCCAGTGTGAGGTACAGTGCTTTAAATGTCTGACTTCATGCAGAGTAAATTTCATTGTTTTCCCTCACGGAAAGTTTAAGATGAGAAGAAATACAACCTCAGAGTCCCTTGAAAAAAGAGGCAAGTTAGGAGCAAGTGTTAAGGGTGGGTAGTGGAACAAGCTGGCAGGCTGAGAGAGCGCACACAGGCAAAAGTGATGTTGCCATGAGTGCTCCAGGCTGTCCTTCAAGCTTAAGCATCAAAAATAAGCCTGTCTGTATTGGCTGTAGATAGAAATCAGTGCTTCAATGAAAAATACATACCTGCTTTTGTATTATACTTGAAACTTCATGGATTTGAAATTCTGGGTGAAAAAGCAAATCATTATTGTAATCATGGTTGAGATGCAGAGCTGTAATCTAGCCCTTGATCCAAGACCCAGTGTGTATGGTCTTACAAAAGTGACAGGGGTAAATTTGAACAGGCTTGTCTGGGCAGCAGAAGGCAGTGTGCTGACATAGACTTGAATTGGGTTTGAGGTGCTATGCCAAGCTTGGAATGATAAAGGATCTTGAGTGAAGCCTAAGATAAGTGTTTTAGTTCACATGATAGGGATTATTGTACTCAAAAATAAATTATCTCCTCCAGTTGGGCAGGGTTAATTTTTCAACATGCTAAAAGAATTTTCACAAGACTGATTTTCCTGATTTTCCTATTTAGAGCTGTGTTGACTTAGATTAGCAAGTGCTAAAAGTCTGCTTTATGGCATTCACAGTTTGTAGCATGAAATGCAAAAAGCTGGCAGTACACAGTGCTGTGTGAACAGAGAGTACATTAATCTTTATGATCTTTTACCTGGATGCAGTCATTTAGCTTGGATTTAAGGGATTCTGGTTTCTTTTTTTCCTCTGTGTTTCAGGGCAGATGTTGGTGAAGTACATTCTACTATTCCTGAAACTGGACTAACCAATAGGATTGTAGCTCTGTTTGAACACGCGGTGCAGAGTGAAAATGGTACCCATTGTCCACTGCTGTGGAGAATGTATTTGAACTTCCTGGTAAGAAAAGTAGTAGTGGGTTTCGGTTTGGTTTGTTTGATGTTTTGCTGCTTTGGGGTTGTTTTTTTTAATAATATTTGAAATTTCTTATGAACACATTCACAATACTGTAGCTTGAAAAGGAGTACTAAATGCTGCCATACCTCATGATTTGCAAGGTGGTAAGGTTTGAATTTTCATGCTCTTATTGCTGGGAATATTAATGAAATGTAATGCTATGGATTAAAAAGAATAATAGCTTCTGGCATTGAAGCGTTAACATAGATGCAGGCAAGTTAATTTGTCTGACATCTTACACAGATGAAAAATACATTATAAGGTGTCAATAGATGGATTGCACCCAGTCTTAGTAAGAATATAAAAGTAAATGGGCAGGGAACAGCAGTCAGCATGCTGTGAAATACAGAAGAGGTAGGGGAAGGAGAAACTTGGTTTGTGTTTGAGAACGTCTTGTGTAGCACTATTACAGTGACCATTTCTAAACAAATCATAGAACCATAGAATGGTTTGGGTTGGAAGGGACTTTAAATCTAGTTCCAGCTCTCTGCCATAGGCAAGGACACTTTCCACTAGACCAGGTTGCTCAAAGCCCTGTCCAACTTGGCCTTGAATACTTTCAGGGATGGGGCAGCCACAGCTTCTCTGAGCAACCTGTGCCAGTGCCTCACCACCCTCACTGTAAAGGATTTAATCCTAATATCTAATCTAAATCTCCACTTTTTCATCTTAAAGCTATTACCTGTTGTCCTAATATTACTTGCTTTTATAAAAATAAAAAGTACTATAAATTATTATATGAATTGCTATAAAAATACGTGCTTGTAAATATTTTATACAACTTGTGTATGGGATGTACAATTGAATTACTGTTATTCTTTACAAACTACTAATTAGACTTCAGTATGCACAAATGCTCAAGTGAAATCACCCAGTATGCATTCTATCACTGATGATGCATTCATGGAAGGTATCTTCTTTACAAGAACGAGCATTTATTACATGCTAATAAGATGGAGGAAAAGAATGCTTTTAAAGTAATAGCTTTGAACAACATTGTTCAGAGAAGAAATATCAACTAGAAACATTAACATTTTCAGATATGGAAGAAGTTGTTATTGCCCAATATTACCTTAAGATCTGTAGATCTGTTTTCTCTTTGGGTATGTCTAGATAGTCAGTCTTTGGTATTTTGGGAAAAAGCTTCTCGCTGTTTAAATACACAGAACTTTTATATATATTTTGAAACAAAATGTTTCTCTTAAATTCCTATTTATTGTTTATGAAACCACGCTTGACCAATCTGGTAGCTGCCCTACAGTGAGATGACTAGCTCAGTGGATGAGGGGATAGCAGTGGATGTTTATCTCAACTTTAGCAAGCTTTTCCACTGCCTCCAATAACATCTTCACAGAGAAGCTGATGAAGCATGGATTAGGTAAGTGGACAGTGAGGTGGGCTGACCTCTGGCTGAACTGCCAGGCTCAAAGGGTTGTAATCAGCAGTGTGAAGTCCGAGTGTAGGCCAGCGACCAGTGCTGTACCCCAGGGAGCAGAGCCCTCTAACGTCTTCATTAGTGATCTGGATGATGAGAGCATCTACTGTCAAGTTTGCAGATGATACAAAAATTGAGTGGCTGATCCACCATCTTCTGCTGTTGGCCTGTCCAGGTCCCTTTGAATAGCCAAGAGCCATGAAGATGAGTAAGGGGTTTGAGCATGTATTGTACAGAGAGAGGCTGGGAGACTTGTGATCGTTCAGCCTGGGGAAGTGAAGGCTCCTGGAAGATGCTGTGCCTGTGTATAAATACCCCATGTGAAGGTGTGAAGACAGAGCCAGACTTCTCAGTGCTGCTGACTGACAGGACAGGAGGCAATGGCCACTAATTTAAATACAGAAATTTCCATTTAAGCATAAGCAAAAGCTTTTTTACTGTGTGGGTGATGAAACACTGAAACTGGTTGTGCAAAGGTTATGAAGTCTTCATCATGGAGATACTCAAAACCCAAATAGACATGGTTTTGAGCAGCCTGCTTTTGCTGACTCTGCTTTGAGTGAGCAGAGGGGTTGAAGCAGATGGTCTCCAGAGGTTCCTTCCAAATTCAGTGATTCTGTGAAAATGTAGAGGCAGAATGCTACTGACAGCTCTTTGCAGAGCTGCAAAACATGTGTGCATCTGAGTGCACAGCTCTGGCAGCAGGGTTTGTAGCGAGTAAAGTGCATTGCAATTCAGTAAAGGGAGATCATGACACACCAGAACAGCACAGGTTTCTTCTACAGCCAGTGGTTTTTAAAGTAGCCAATTAAAAAAGATTTCTTCACAAGAAATCGTAATTATTTCTTCCTTTAACTGGGATGACTGAAGCTGGGGAGGTTGATCAGCACTGACCTCTGCTACTCTTCTCTTCATGGTAGCTGTGTACTCTGTACTTGTATCACATAGTGGAATGAGTACTTGGAGTAAGAAGTTTTAACTTCTTCCAGATAAATGCTAATTTGACATACCCATATGTGAGGGTCTTAACAAGCTTCTGCTGAGTAAGGGAATGTGTATGGCATGATCTCTCCAGTGCACAAAAATAATGTATTATTGCCTTCAGTGTAATAAAGATGCTCCTGTGTAGTATATGTGTAGTATAATAGGGTAAATTTTGCTAAATGATTTGCACTCTTGCAGTATTGTTGTCAAATAATAGGCAAAGGCACTGACTTTAACTGAAATACTTGGCAGAGGCTTTTTCTGCTTATCCTTGTTCTGTTATTTGTCATACAAGTAAAGCCCTGCAGCTTCTTAAAAACATCTCTTCAGTGACTTTGGAGAGTGCAAGCAGTATCACGAGTGTAACCTGTCAAGTTGCATAACCACAATATATAGTAATAAGGATTCCTCTGCAGAATGCTGAGCTTTCCAGCAGTAATTTCTTTGTTTCGGAGATAATCGTTTCATTATTCCAGCTATTACTGCATTGAAACATGAACATCTTTTTTTTTTCTTTTCTCACACAGGTTTCAGTAGGAAAAAAAGAAGAGAGTAAAGGCTTATTTTATAAAGCCCTTCAAAACTGTCCTTGGGCAAAGGTAAGCACAAAAAATATAAACCTGGCATCATACTTTATTTTTTGAAGTTCTGTATTTGAATTAAGAAAAAAGTTAGACACCGGTAGTTGTTGTACTGAGTTACGTGCAAATAAAAGGAGAGGTTTCTGAAGAGGTACTGTAAGATTTTCTGCAAGTAAGAGATGCATCCAACACAGAAAGAAACAGTGGTCAGTGCTGTTTGCATTTCAGAACAGAAGGGTGTTGTATTGCATGAGGCAGGGAGATAATTCCCCTCTGGATGAATGGATCCTGTCTTTCGGACCCTGTTACATTGTAAGCATAGTAGTAAAAAATATGCAGGCAAATAAACTTGAATCTAGAGCTTAGTGTCAGAAACTATTCAGGAGCACATGCAGCTCCTCAGTAATGTCTATGTGTGCTGCAAATGCTCCAGCGCCTCTTGACCTACGTTGTATCTTTTGGAGTGAAATTATTTAGTAAGACTTGGAAAAGACTTGATTAGACATTGGTGTCACTGCAGATGTAGTAATTCTGTTTGTGTTATTTTAAAGTAGCATATGCAGTGGAGGGGATGATGCCAATCTCCCTCTGGTGACCAGTGATAGGACATGAGGAAATGGCATGAAGCTGTGACAGGGGAAATTCAGATGGGGAATTAGGAAAAGGTTCTCACTGAG
The DNA here is from genome assembly GCF_033783945.1 of Neopsephotus bourkii. NCBI lineage: Eukaryota > Metazoa > Chordata > Aves > Psittaciformes > Psittacidae > Neopsephotus > Neopsephotus bourkii. Next base: position 2,515,058 of record NW_026901490.1, read on the forward strand.
AGGGTGGTTGATCACTGGAACAGCTTCCCAGGGAGGTGGTCATGGCACCGAGCCTGTCAGAGTTAAAGGAGCATCTGGATGATGTTCCTAAGTCATATGGCTTAGTGTTACGTAGTCCTGCCAGGAGCATGGATCCTTATGACTCCCTTTGCGCTTGAGATGTTATGATTCTGCAAGATTTCTGACATTGTTTCTATGGAGTTGTGTATCTCTTTGCTTCTATATACTATGTTTCTTGCTGTGATAGAAAGATGGCATAGAAAATGGTTCTCATTGTCTTTCTAGGTACTCTATATGGATGCAGTAGAGTACTTCCCTGATGACCTGCAGGAGACACTTGACCTAATGACTGAAAAAGAACTGAGAGTGCGGCTGCCTATGGAAGAGCTGGATCTGCTATTAGAGGTTTAAAAAAGGACTGGAGATGAGCAGGGAAAGTACAGAAGGTAGTTCCAAAATGGACAGTTGCACCTATCTCTGTCCAAACAGGAACTCTGTTGGGACCGGATGTTATGGGTTTTTTTGTTGTAGTTTTTTTTTTTTTTTTTTTCCCCTGAGATTTTTTGGGTTTTTTTTTGGTTGGTTTTCTTTGTATTTTTTTTAAGCTTTGATATAAATTGCCATGCAAATGGAGTTCCATTAGCTGCAAGTATTCTGGAGCCAAGTACTGCATTTTGCCCACAAAAATGCATCCATTTCTCTGAAGTATTGCTGGCTCCTGCAGAAGGATACCCTCATATAAATAGCCTCCTGCTGAACATTGCCCACATTTCTTATTTTGTTGTTTGAAATTACATTCCCTAGAGTTCAACAGAGAGTCAGTACATGCCAACTATGGTTTGGTGAGCAGCACAGGAAATAAACATCTGCCAAATAGATGCTCCACTGTCCCCCAGTTGGCAGGCTTCAGTAGTTTTGTTCAGCTTGGTATGCGTGTGCGTGTATACATAACTAGAGTCAAACAGACATTACATCTGTATATAAACTGTTAGTACAGGCTGAATCTCTGCTTGAGCAGGCACCTATTTTAGGCTCATATGTTTTGACAGATGACCCTTTTAATATGAATATTTATGAAAAATATACCTGTTTGAAAAATCAAAAGGAACTTGAATTATTTTTATTTAATTTAATAAACTAATTGTATTAAAACTGAGATTGTATCCATAATGCATCTCTAAGCAGCTCACTTTTAAACAAGTTTTTGTAACTGATTACTCTCTTTTGACCTAAATACATGCAATCATCATAAGGGAAGTAGACGTCTAGTCTGTATTTAATCCTCACCAAAGGTGGCAAAGCAGTCAAAACATGAATGTTAGATTAATAGTTTCTATTCCAAGAGTCTTTAGGCAAGCTCCTAGAGAAGTATTATGAAATATAGTAAATTTAAAGATATGGTTAAACTGTGACACTTACATATTTGTTTTATAAGACTGACTGTGCTGAAATACATACCAGGCTGTTTAACATCCACGCTCTTGAGACCCAAATACTCAGAAACTGGATCTCATTTGAGAAGAGGGCACCTGCAGCCACTGAATAGCCAGAAGTGTTTCAGAGGCTTTTCAGGAGACATCTAACTGTCGCTAACAGCACTAAGGCCCTTGGGATCATCTAGCTGGTGAGATTTGAGTACGCAGAAAACTGGCTTGACAAAGCCACACCAACCTGTGGGTCAGGTTTCCCTGTAGCACTAAAATACAAGATCCAGTACATCTTAGTTGAGGCTGCACTTTATTTATTTCTAAAATGATTTTAAACATTACAGGCAAGATGTGCAATTCTAAATGGCATTGCAGCACTTCCTGAGGGCCGTGTGACACTGCTGTGACTACAAGTGATGCTGGTTTTGCTACAGAAGTAACTGATTAGCATGTGTAAAAAAAAACCATATTTTTAAAATCTGTGCTTCTTTCAGGAATTGAGAGCCCCTGACCTGGAGGTGGGAGTCACTCTGTGCACTGAACATCACAAATTATGTGTGTGGTTTTCTCTCCCATCAACGTGGAATGCCATTTCCTGTAAAGACCTGGAAGGGACATGAAGACGGGGGAAGCTCAGTTGTGTTCCTGCCTGTGTTTCTCTTCAAAGGCATGGAATCAGAGCAGCTCAGGTTGCAAGAGACCTTGGAAGATCATCTGGTCCAACCTTTAGGGGGACAGGTAGCCTAGGTGAGGTCATCTAGTACCCTGCCCAACTGCACAGTGGAAATTGCAGTAACAGAGGCAGGAATGACTGGTTTCAGACGCTTTTCTGTACATCCCCTCCTCAGCCCTTCCTTTTGCACAGCTTCAGACTGTGCAGCACTGGTGCTGCCCCTTCGCTTGGGTTGCTTGGAGGCTGCTCCCTTCCTGGAGCCAGTCTTGCCTTGTAATTGAAACTCCAGAGGCTTTTCCTGCCCTTATGGGAATAAGTGAGCTCACTGTTCACTCGCTCCTGATCTTTATTACCTTTGTCTTGATCTTCGTGACTCAAGTTCAAAAATGCTGGAGAAAATGGCAGAAGTTAGATTCTGTTACTGGTGTGGCAGACAGCACACCAGGACCCAGCTCTTGGTTTAGCTTAATACATTGCAGCTCCTTCAGTTGAACCAACTGTACTTGTTGCTTCCAGCCAGCATCACCAGCCATGTGCTGAATAAAAAGCCTTGCTCACCACACATTTGAGCTCTCCAGCCCCTCCGGCAATGATGAGATCAACAGCCATGATTAGAAAGTGCTAAAACATAGCTGGCTGTGACCTTTCCAAAGAGACAGATCTCCTAAGGTTTGTAAGAATGGGTAATAAAACTCTGCTTGTTTTTCTATCCATCTCCAGATGAAAACCAACTATTTCAGGGTTCCTGTCATCCGGATTCAAGACTCCATTCAGCTGTAGGGTTTAACAATGAGCCACATAATTTTTACATGAAACCCAGAATCTCTTGGCCTTGGTGCTGCCATTGTTGTTGCAGCACTGGCAGTTACCAAAAGGATTGATGCGTGCAGCTCCTGGTGTCTTACTGGCCAGCATTTGCTTCACAGAAGGTTTCCAGAACAAAGACTGCACACTGGTTGGCTGTCTTCTGTGTATGGAACTTCACATAAACCTTAAAGAGTCAACAGCTGGAAATTAATTACTTGGAACTTAATAAAAGTGCACTACACAAAATATAAGCAGTACGTGCATTGCCACCACCTAGCAAAATAGAAATCCAGCTCCTATGGGGCTGGAGCTGCAGCCATGAGTTTATTCAGAGGGCCAGAATTCATTTCAAGGTTATGCTGCAGAGCACCATGCATGTGACTTTTGAACTTCTCCCTGCAGAGCACCTTGAGACCTGGATTGGTTAGCACCTTGGCCTTAGTAGTACCTACAACTTGCTGTGGACAGCACTAGGATGTAGAACCTCCTACTGTCTTGGTTTCTATTGGACACTTCTAACTCAGTGAAGAAAGCATGCTTGTAACCATAATCCTGTTGGGGAAAAAAAAAATAAATGTATGAACTCTGTAATGCTGCCTTACCCAACCGTGTTTAGATCTTTAAGAATACAAGTAAGTGCCCACCTCACCTTCTTGTAAGCACAAATGGTAAAGAAAGCTGGTCCTTTTAAAGCATATTTGAATGTTTTTCATTAATTTATATGTATATGACATAGGACCCTGAGAAGTGAGTGTAGGTCTAGTTCCTTGGCCCCTAAGAAGAGATACAGAATGGTAATTAAAACTTTTAACAGCAGCAGCAGCAGCAATTAGCAGTTGTGAAAGACTTTGGTGCCTCACAGTGATTGAGAGGTGGGGCTCCTGCCTGTACAGTGTGGTGTGGAGCACCAAGACAGGCACTCATATGACACCAGCACTTTTAAGTCTTACAAAAGCAACAGCCAGTGTCCTGTAAAGAGCCGGTCTTTGTTTCCCAATACGACATTTATTTGAGTTGGACTGCTTTGGTAGCAAAGCGTTACACTGACTGAAAACCCCCAGCAGCACTTAACCTCTTCAAGAATGACAATTAGCCAGACTGGTTTTACATCATAGATATCAACTGTCATCAACGCAGAAAGAGTTCCTGGGAGGCCCCAGTGAAGCAGGTGACTTAAAGATACAGTCCCTCAGGGGTTCCCTCCTGCTTCTTATAGAGAACGTTCTCTTTAGACTTCTTGAAGTCTTCATTTGTTACTTTCATTCGCCGTTCCCTCAGAGCCATCAGTCCAGCTTCTGTGCAAATGGCCTGCAACAGAGAGCAAAAGTCACCATCGCTGCACAGCCCCTTCAAGCCCTACCTCAGAGGAGAGCAGCACCTCCACGCTGCTCTGAGCGACTCCATCAGAAGGGAAGAGCATTAACAAAACGTGCATTCTGATGTATGATACTGTTCAGTAGCACTGAAGCACACAGAACACTGGATAAAGCCAGAAAAGCACATCCTCCTGCAGGCAAGAGTAATGCTGCTGTAACAGAAAAGCACTTTCATAACCGTGTTGCTTCTCTTCAGTGAGGACATGCACCTCCAGCTTGGGTAATGTGGACTGTATTACCCTTCTGCAGTGAGCTGAGAGTAATGTCATGTGTAGTACCTCTGGCAAGGGCCCCAGCTACTTCAGAAAAGCAGACTACTTATGTCTGAACCTGCTTAAGCTACAGCTGCATTTTTAGCTGCTTGCAACTGAATCCGTAAGATGCATAGAAGTAATTTTAAGTAATACCTAAAAATCTTACATCTTTGTGGAAGATTCTACATTCCCCTTCTAATTTCCACTTCGCTACTTCTAAAATCACAGTATCACAGTATCACAGTAGGTTAGAGATTGGAAGGGACCTCAAAAGATCATCTAGTCCAATCCCCCTGCCGGAGCAGGAACACCTAGATAAGGTTACACAGGAACGTGTCCAGGCGGGTTTTGAATGTCTCCAAAGGAGATTCCACAACCTCCCTGGGCAGCCTGTTCCAGTGTTCCGTCACCCTCACTGAGAAGAAGTTTCTTCTCAGGTTTAAGTGGAACCTCTTGTGCTCCAATTTGTACCCATTACCCCTTGTCCTTTCATTGTTCGCCACTGAGAAGAGCCTGGCTCCATCCTCGTGACACTCCCCCTTTATATATTTATATACACTAATAAGGTCACCCCTCAATCTCCTCTTCTCCAAACTATAGAGACCCAGCTCCCTTAGTCTTTCCTCATAAGGGAGATGCTCCACTCCCTTAATCATCTTAGTTGTCGTATTTTAACAGGTAACAGATACACGCTATTCTCAACAGAAGCTACATCATTATTACAGGTTTGATAAATTCCCCCTGTGTAAAGCCAAGTGCGTGGCACTCATAAAAGGTATTTTAAAGCCAGCCAACTGTCCCCCAGCGATGGAGCCACAGGTCATTAGAGAACAATTTCAACTGTTTTTGAATGCAGTAAAAATGAGGTCCAATTTGTGTTTTGAAACATAAACAATGGTCATGTATACGGACCTTAATATCTGCGCCACTGAGATCATCTTTTGCCATAATCAGCTCATCCAGAGTCACATCATCTGCCAATGTCATCCTGCTTGTGTGAATCTGAAAGATTCGTTTCTTGGTCTTCTCATCAGGTAGGGGAAACTCTATTTTCCTGTCGATACGTCCTGTGCAAAAGGAAAGCTCAGTCTTAGGGCTTTTGCACACAGCTACTGGGAACAGCACAGGAAGAACACCTCAAGGTGAGGCTGACAGCAACTGTTCTTTCCCACCACAATCAATCAATCACATCTTGGCACAGAAAGCAAGATCAGACTGCTGGCCATGAACAGGAAGCCATGGGAGCTGACAGATACCACACTGCTGGAAAAGCCTGTGTCACTGCAAGTAACAGACCCCTCACCTGGGAAACGTGACACCCCCCCCAAACACATCAGAGTATAGAAAAGGATTAATCAAATACTTAAGAGTTTTGTAATTCTACTCCAAGATGACACTTAGCTCTCAAATTTGTTTTTCTGTCAAATTCACATACACAAACCACCACAACAGTTTCCTCTCCCTGTGTAACCAACATCCTAAAACCAAAAAACCCAAAATAAAAACCCAAACCCTCAGCTGATGGCAGCAGGTTTTGCCTGAAGAGTTGTGCTGTGAGCCCCTGCCAGATGTTTCCTGTGTGTCAGCAGGGGCTTTGGATGTTCTGGTACCCATTGTTCCAGTTTAATGAGCAATCTTTTTAAAGACATTTTCCATCTCTGGATCATTCCTATTTTTCTTCAGTTTTACAGCATCTTCTCTAAGGGGTTGATGGCACCACGTACAATACCCCAGAAGATCCTACGTAACAGCAGCTCTGTCAGTTGCTAGACATGCCCTGTTTGCTCACAGGATGGTTGTAATGTAAATAGCTGACAGGTGTAGGATGCTTCCTTCCAAAAAGTTTTAGATCATCTCAGCTTGTCTTTCAATACTGATGTAACAGTATCTCCTCTGGGCTCTCCTGGCTGTGATTTGGAGGAGTGTGATGACAAAACCAGACTTCTTTTAAAAACCACAAACACACCTCTGCACCTCCACACTGTGGAGGTTTGTGTAAACCCTGCAGTCCAGTGAGAGCTCAGAGCAGATTTTTGACAATTTCAGCCTAAATTACCTTTTCTATCTTACCTCTATTACTTTAGAAGAATCTTCACAATCTCTTCAATACTGTGGATTTACTTGAGGACCCCCCAAGGGGAGGCTTAGCTTATTCCTTTTCTCTCTTATGTTGCTTTCTACTTTCCAATCAAACAGATCCCAGATGTGTTACATTCCTGTACATTTTTACTGGCTATTTATAAATACTCCTTGTGCCTCTTCAAGCTCTTGGCTCAACATATAATACATATGCCAAAATAAGTCATTACTTGTCCCCTGAATGACAACAGCAGTCCCAGTCAGTACAGAAGCAGACTGGCTTTCTGGTGTCAAAATCCTGGACCGAGTTCTGACCCATGAGGCATGAGTGGTGCTGCCCCACCTCCCCCAGCTGCTGAAGGCAGGAATGAAATGCTGCTGCTGCACCACATCTTGCCCCAACAATGACTTCCCACAGCAGGAAGTCTCTTACCTGGCCTAATTAAAGCTGGGTCCAGTGTTTCTATTCTGTTCGTAGCCATGATAACTTTAACATCCCCCCGAGAGTCAAACCCATCCAGCTGGTTCAGCAGCTCCAGCATTGTACGCTGGATCTCTCTCTCACCACCTGAATTTGAATCGTACCTATAAGAGAACAGAGTCAAAAAAAGCACTTGGCAAACTTAAGAACATATTTCACAAAACTGCTACAAGCACACCAGTATAACAGTGTGTGGTGCTTTGTTGGGGTTTTTAAACACCCATAATAGATCATCATTCAATTTAATGTTCAACCATAGAAATTAAAAAGCACCTTTTCAGAATCATACCGTAACATCAAGGTACAAAGACACACTGAACTATTCTTGTAGCTGAGGAAACTAACAGCAATCCTGCAAAGGAAATCTTGTCGTTTTTCCAAACAAAATTAACATAAAAAGGAAAACCCCTCATTATTTAGAGCACATGCATCCACTTCATAGAAAAAACACCTTGTCACACTTTTTTCCATCTCAGTTTTCCCTTACATACACAGTTGTGACTGAGCACCCTTCAGCCCTGCTAGTGTGGATCCTGGTTTAACCCTGATCTTCCTGAAGCACAGGTACCAGTGGCCATAGCTCTCCACTTTGTAGCTCAGCTATTTTGTTTTGCTAGTAGCAGACTAGACAATCTGCACCCAAACCAGCACAGCCATATTCAGCACCTGTGCAAAGCAACGTATAGGTTATGAATAACTGCACGTGTTACACACTTTACCATCACTCCAATCCTTTCTGCATGCTACATGGGGCAAAAGCTGCCTTAGGCTGGAGCTTCAGGATAGCAGCTGTTTAGCAGTATGTATGAGCACAGGTTTACTTATTTAAAAATATCTGACTACTTTAAAGACCACTTGTATTGGACAGTTCCACACAACCTATGAAATTTTCAAAGTAATATTACTCAGATGCAGGCTGAACTATAGTGTGGCACAAGCAATGCTTCTCCATGGTATAACACTCCGTAGCTTAATACGTAATACTTTAAGAATGTAAGTATTTAGCCACCTACCTGTGATGCAAATGAGAAAGGGATACACTCTGCATGAAGGATGTTGCTTTACATTTGAACCAGTGAAGCTGATAACTGGATTTGGATTTGCCCTTAGGGGATGCCCTATGAACTTGTACACAGAGTCTCCTTCTGCCTAAGATACTGTGTCACAGAGATGCTAACAGGTAGATGGAGAACAGGGGCTAAGTTTCTGGTCATACCTATTTAAAATGAAAAGGTTGTGATGTATTTTAGTTTTGGGGAAGTTATTTGAAGTCTCACTTGTTAAAAATGCTTACATCAAAAAGAGTATTATGAGATGGCAGCAGAGTTACCAATATGGTTGCAAAAGAAATGTTCCTAGTAAGCCATTTACTGTCCCTGGTAACAGTTGTGTGTGAAGCTAGAGCTGGAATACTCTACCTCTTTGTGCCAATGGCATCTATTTCATCGATGAAGACAATGGACGGGGCATGTTCTTCAGCCACACGGAACAGCTCGCGCACGAGCTTCGGACCATCACCCAAGTATTTCTGTATCAGTTCTGAACCAACCACTCGCAGGAAGGTTGCTGAAGTCTGGTTGGCCACTGCTTTGGCTAGTAAAGTTTTACCTAGGTTTGGATGGGAAAAGATACTGCAGTTAGTCTTGGGGGGTAGGGCAGGGGGAAGGGAGGTGCTTTAACAAAACAGTCACACAAAATCTGTGACAGACTTGGCATTGCTTTAGTACTAACCAAGTATATTTATTTCACTTGTGTTAGCACAGCAGAGCTGTTACTGTACTGTAAAAAGATACCTGTGCCAGGAGGGCCATACAGAATGACTCCCTTAGGTGGCTTTATACCCATCTCTTCATAGTATTCAGGGTGGGTGAGAGGAAGCTCCACAGACTCCTGCAGCACAAGAAAAACAGTGAGTGAATGCTCTGCACAGTTCTGTGGGGGTCTCAACAGCATTAGTAGAAGTAACGAAGGCAAAAAGAACCTAACTGATTTCAAGCCAGACCTTGAAAAGCCTGTCTCTCTACTGCCTCAGTTCTAAGGCAGACAGACAACTACTCTATCTGAACAGTCTTCCTATTGCTCCCACCTGACATGGGGAAGAGAAGCAGCAAGTGTTCCCTCTCCTCCAACACTGAATCTAGAACCCTGGAGTCCTTGACTCCCAAATGCTCATGGAAGACTCCTTATGAATGGATGTCTTCCACCATGAGTTATCAGACACTGCAGGTCTCATAAGTGATTTTGAAAACAAGTAAATCAAAGCAAAAGGGTTGAGTTTTACAAGGGTTCAGACAGAGATCTGCTGGTAGGGAAAACACCACCCCCCCAAAAAAAAACCAAACAACACCCCAAAACCAACCACCAGAACCCAACTGAACACGAAACCCCCAACAAACAAATGCAAACACAAAACAAGCCCCCATCCCCTGCCCACTAAATCCTCAGACTGCATGGCACCACACACTCAAAACAACCTCTGCACTTCTTTAACTGTCATCATGCAACAATCAGTAACTTTGTATGCTGCAAAACAAGAGTTTTGCAAAAGTTATTGCCGAGATCTTACAAGCTCGGGCTCTACAGATTCCCCAATGAAAGGTTTCTGTATGTAATGTTGTGGATGGGTATGCTCCCACCTTAAGAGACTTAGGCCTATGAGCCTTCCTAGCAAAACCAAATGAAGAAAAGCTCTAGAGCAAGATACAGAACACTGTGTGAGCAACAGCTGCCTGTGGTGACACTTAACAAGCCCCCAGCACAGCAGCTACATCAGTAGCTTGCTGAATAGTGCAAATCAGCAAAACTGAGTACCTTGATTTCTTGAATCTGGTTGTCAAGGCCACCAATGTCAGCGTATGTTTCTTGAGGAGCCTTCTCCACTTTCATCACAGTAACTAAAGGATCTGTGTCATCCATCAGGACTCCAATCACTGCATGAACCTAATTCAAGCATTAAGAGTTGTCAAATCAATCAAGTGCTGTTCATACAGGCTCAAGCCTAATCCCAGTGCCCATCTACTTAGATGAATGAAATAAACAGCATCAACTCTCCTGCGATTCTCAGAAAAAAAGGCCAGTTAAAAACCGCACAAGAACTTGTGTTTCTCTTTATAAAACCAGCTCACCTTATGGTTTAGCAAGACAGAGCAGCCTGGCTCCAGCAGATCCTTATCCACAAAAGACAGAATACTGACGTAGTGTTCCGACCCTACTGATGTGGACACAATAGCGTGGTTGTCATCAATGATCTCCTCCAAGGTACCCACAGACATCGGTGTTCCTCTCAGATCATCCACTTTTGATCTTTCTTCCTGTTGCCAAGAAGAACCCAAGAAACAACTCAAGAACACAGGAAAAAAACATTCTTGTACAACACTGGCTCAACAGTTCACACTGAACAGAACTGTTTTTTTCTGTGGCTGATCTTCTGCACTAGAAGGTATAATAGCAGAGGCCAGTAATGAAATCCACTACTGTTTTCATCCTATTCTATAGACACTACTATATGGATGTGCACAGCTAGAATATTCTTTCTGTCTCTGCTGATGGCTACCTGGGAGCTGCAATTGGACAGACCACTAACAAGCTAAAAACCACCATGGCCTCATCTGTAGTAACCAATGGACTAAAACCATTACACCAGTAGAAAAGAAATCTTCTCGTTTTTGGACAGTAATTGAGATTTAAAAAATAATTGTAACACATACAGTATGTTTGTACTGACTTACATATTCATGGCACTTTATTCCCACTGCCTGTATTTCACATTAGAGCACTTACTGTAATACTAGACGTAACAGTTAACTCAAGCCTCACCTCTTGTTTTTCTTCCAAAGGTTTCATCTGTTCTTGATTTCTGATAAATTCTTCCTCCATTAAGAGGTAATCTTTAATTCTCTCCAATTTCAACAATTTGAGTCTGCACTGTGTGTGAGGAGTCACTGCAACCCAAGTGGAATCACAATATTTTAGATCAAGTTTGACGTATTACCAATTATTCACTAATTCATTATCAGAAACTCTGCTTTATTTTTACCAATAACTTCTATGTGAGCAGCAGCCACTATTTTACTTGTCTCACTGTAATCCTACATAAAACCCCCCATCTTTAAAGATAATGTTTCCCCTGCATTTATCCTCATTTCAATTTCTCTCTCTGTATCACTCATGAATTCTTGGGCTACATCTTGCACAACAATAATTTACTTCTAACTAATGTAAAAGAACAAAATAAGATTACATTTGCCCTTCTGTCACACCACTTGTGACACAACACCCAGCCAGCTCAAGGGGAAAGGACAGCTCTGTGCCTCTCAAAGGCCAGTGTCCACAGCACTGCTGGGGCTGGCACAACACTTACCCAGGGGGAGTTTGCTGGCAGCATCTGGTCCCTTTGTTTTCTTCTTCTTTTTTCCCACTCTGGTTGGAACTGGAGGTTCATATTTCTTCTTCTTATCCTTATTCATAAAAAAAAAATTCATGAAAAAACAATTTGGGTTATTAACAATGAAAAATACAGACGTTAGGTGCACAGAATGAGTGCTCAGCTGAAGTGAATGGATACATAACAAAACTGTCTCCTTTATGATACACGAGAAGCCCAAAAGAAATATTCTTATTCTTTAGCGAAGTTCAAAAATATCTTCTCCTGCTTATTTTACATTTAGTAACATATTTAGATTTATGCCAATTTTCAGTGAATACAGCACACAGAAGGCGAAGCCTCAAGGAAATCACAACTAAAACTCAGATACAGAAGGATGAGGCAAATGCTGAATCTGAATGTTTCTTCTGCAGTTTAACCCACAGGTAAAGCACATTCAATCGGTCAGTTCAGACATAGGTTCTCATGTGCACTGTACTTCCATCTCCAAACAAAAATGGAAAGATCTCTAATGGTCCACAACACCAAGTACAGACCTTATGCAGATGAAGGTATCGTGTCATTTTCAAACCACAACTACTGACTTGACAGCTAGAAGGCAACTCATCTTTTGTAACTGTCACAGATTTATAGTTTAACAGATATACTACTAGTGTCAAATAACTTCACTTTTCCTTTACAGTCACCCTCTCTTTCTATTATTGAACAGCAACCAGTTTTCTCCACTGTGCACCTGGAAAAGAGAAGGCATTTCACCAAAGCCAGCAAGAGCAGAATTCTGTGTGGTTCCGAGTACAAAACCAAAAAACAGTTGTAGGTTGTAAAATAAAGCCTACTGCAGCCACTCTCCGTAGTAAGACATACTTAGTTCATCCCATAAGTAAAAGCCTTTGTTGTGGCTTTAGTTACCTTGTCATCCTTCTTACCCCCACCAGGACCATGTCCACCACTTTGACTTTGACCCTAAGAAAAACCAAAACAACAGACAACATTAACACACTACTGTGAATTGCGAAACCCATGGGCAGGTCCATGTAAAGAAATGACATCATTAGATTCCTCTTACCCAAACACATCACTAATATATTTCAATTTATTGCAAAAAATAAATTACGAGAAGTGTGGACTTGAGACAGGAAGGCCACATTCAGTGTTGTCTGCACTGTCGTGGTGCATCGTGGGTTTAGCTCATTCCTTGCCAGTGTAAATTCACGAGCAACGTGCAGCAGCACGTACCACAGAGCTCCCAACACCTCCCGAGAGCAGAGTGGGCCCAGCTCCGCTGCCCCTCTAGCAGAAGGCCCGCGGCACGATCGATGGCCCTGCTGCCGGGACGCTGCAGACCCACCTCTACAAACCCACTTTCGTATTAGAGCAGCGAGGCGAGCGTCCCGGAGCACCCGCCCGGCTCACAGCCCTGCTCGACCTCAGAGCAGCCGGTCGCGCTCACCCGGCCGCTGCCGCCGGAGCGGCCTACGGGCTCGGCGCTGACTCCGCAAAACCCCCGGGCAATGGCTGGGCGATGCCTGAGAGGGCCTGCCCTCCCCCGCCCCGCTCAGGCACCCCCAGCGCGGCCCCTGCCCCACACGGCCGCACTCCCGGCGCCCGGCCCGCCCCGAGCACCGCACCGCTGTCTCACCATCCTGCCCAGCCCCCGCAACGGAACTAAAGTACCGCACCGGAAGTGCCGCACCAGCAGCTCCCGGCGAGGGACGCGATGGCGACGTCACTACGGCGTACGGCCAGGGCCAAACTCCACAACGCGGAGTGGGTGGGGCGAAGCCCAGGTCACGTGATCCATCGGTCGCAGTGGTGGCTTGTCCGCCTTAGCCCGCCCGCCATCTGGGCGAGGTCACGTGACCCGGACGGCACGGGGCCCTGAGGCGGCGGTCAGTAGAGGGCGCCGGGTGCCGCAGTTGGTGCGGAGCGTCTCGGGGTCACCGTCCCGCTGTGTACGGGTGCGCGGCTACTGTGCTACAGGGGAAAGCCGGCCGGGTTGGTGTGAGTGCCGCCTGCGGGCGGGGCACACCGCGTCGGAATCGGTCCTCCTCAGTGCAGCGAGACATCTGTTGGTGAAGTGGTGGTGTCTGTCCCGTCGGCAGGCACCGCGTTGTCACATTCCAGCTACGAGAAAAGTCGCGGTAGCTTTTGAATATAGCGTCAGGTTACCAGCACTTTTCACCATGATTAAGTAGGGAAGATGTTTCAAACAGTCTGATAAACCTAGACAAAAGCAGAGTTCCTTCCCTATGAGGTATTTCACAGGTATTCTTACAGCTCAGTTCATTACAGTTCATTATGAGCTTCGTGATACACATTGAAGCTCATAATAACCAGCTGCAGCAATGTTAACATCTATGAAAATGATGCTTAAAACCTCTGAGTACGCCGGGAAAGTATGCCTTCACCCTGGTAGTTCAAGTTACCTCCCTTAAGCACTACTACTTAACCACCGAGAGATGGCTCTTCCTGGCTGTGTTGGGCCACGAGTGAAAACCTTGAGGCACTTGCAGCCTCTGCCCGGTTTGTACGGCGGCTTTGGGAGATCCCTGCTTCTGCTGGGTGTCATGGGAGGCTCTACGCAGTCACAGCTTAGCCTTTTACCTGCTGCAAGCTCTGCTTTTAACGTGTGGCCTTGTACACTGGAGGGAGGCATGTGAGTACTGTAGAGGACTGCAGCTTTAGAGCCCACGGGGGTAGCCTGAAGTATAGAAAAGAGCAAACCCAGAGCCAATGTTTTACCACTGATGGAAGGATCTTCTTCAGAGACCACGACTGCTATGCTGAGTACATTGCAGCAGATGTTTTCAGAGTGCTGCTGGTGTTGGTTGTTCTTCACCTGTAGAATGAGTTGCCATGTGTTTTGGCTGTTCCAGCAATATAAACAGGCATTCATTTGTGTACAAAATGCCAGTAGCTCTTCCAAAAGTTTGTTTTCCTGTAGTATTTCCCCATCTGTGTTTCCGAAACAAATGGAAGCATCCAACCTTGTTTTTAGGTTGTTTTCAGGGGTAGTAACCAGAAAAGCTTCTCAGTAATGAAAGAATGGAAATACAAATCAAAGAGAGCAAGGGAGGTTATATGTCTAGGGATAACATCTGAGCTTCATGAGTTTTAACTGCCAAGAAGAGACACTGTGACCTTTATGTTAGGACTTACTGCTGCTGTGGAGAAGCAGAGGAAGACCTGTATTTAAGGTTACAGCTCTTTTCCTAGACCTGATGCTTTCTTCTGGCTCTTGCATTGGCCAGTCAATATGAAAACATAATTTTTAGTGTGTGAGAATTGCTTTTCCTATGGCTAGCACTGTAAGAACACTGGTAGTTTTAAGGAAATCCCTCTCTCCAGATAAACATTACACTTGTACCTACAGTGAGCTCTACCAATCTGTAATATTCCTGCAGAAACACAGTGCAGACTTCTGGCGTCTGCCTTTGGCACTCCCAAAGGCAGAGCACAGACTGAACACAAGCATGTGCTCAGTCCAGAATCAAGCACCTGCTTTGGGTCCAGCCTGTGCCCCTGCAGCAGAGGCCCTGTTGTGTGGGACCCACAGCAGTGGCTGTATTCCTGCCTGCCACAGAATACCAGTGCCTGCTTCCTCTGCAGGAGCACTGGTGGTGCAGCTAATGAATTTGGGGGATCTTTGGGTACTTTATCTTTTTGGGGCTCAAAACTCTGCGGCAAGATACTGTGGGGTTATGTGGGGAGTCGGTGTGGAATGACAGGGTCTTCTGTGAGCATCACTAGCAGCAGAAGACTTATAATAAAGATGAGGGTGTAGTCTGAAAATACTTCTACTCTGCCTTCAGCCTGTGGACCAGGACCACAGATTATATGCACATCCGTCACTGTTTTCAGGGTAATGATCGGGAGTGTTCATGAGCCTTCACTTTAGAGCAGTCAGTAGGACATGGAAGATGTCTTGCATTTGCTTTCATGTTTTTTCTTTCACACTTTCTCTAGAATTCACGTCTGAGTAGGGAACGTGATCAAATGTTAATGTGACTGGCTGGGCTGTGCAGAGACGTGTGAGGTTTTGATCTTTACTTTGGTTCCATTTGTTCACAAGGGTTACTGGTTTGCACTATGGATTTAATCTGATTTATCTATTTTTATTCTTTTAAGATTTAGCTATGGGCTTTTTATGGCATCAGCTGTTCTGTAACTTTTAAGGACACTTGGAATGAAATTTAAACAGATGTTCTTTAATAACATTCACTTAATGGAATTTACTGTCTTACAGGATTGCATCTATATTTCTTGTAACACTACGATGTACAGATGCTAGAACATCCTCTCCCTCAAATATATGCAAGTTTTCCTCTCTTCAGCCTCACTTTAGATACAGAAATACCCAAATTTATTTAGAATTATACTTGTAATCGATAGTGCTGGTATTGGTTCAGATTTCTTGACACTTGTTTCTTACAAAGTTTAGTGTATTGTAGCTCTGCAGTCATTTGAAGTGGGAGAATTATTTTGTAAGTTGACCAGAATGGTAGGGGTGTAAGGTGAAGCTAAAAGCTCAGCTTTGCATTTGTGAACTCACAAGACACATCTGTGACAGTATATCTGGTTTTGTAGCCTTTACAAATATTTGGAGATTATATATGGAAGCAACAGTAAAAGGATGTTCTCCAAGATTGTCTCCTAGCTCATTTTCTTAAATACATGCCATGAAACAGCTGTGGCAGAAAACACAAATCACAAAAGGGAAATGCTGTGGGTTTTGAACCAGCTTCCCAGCTTGGGGGTATCTAGTTAATGGCTTTCAGGTGTTGGGGTTAGTAATGCTGCCTGTCAGTGCTGTGGAAAGGTAGTTCTGTGACCTGGCTGGTTCTCCACGTCCTGGATGTGGAGAACTGACCTGGATGTTTATCCACATCCAGATTTTTTGGTTTGTTTGCAGAGTGCAGATAATGTCAAATTAGGAAACTTAAAAAATAAATGTTTGATGATCCAGGTGCTTCTGATTTTGTGTGTTACCCTCACTTGGGAAAGGAAAAAAAGAAACCCACAACAAGAAAGCGAGCAATTGGGGTAACAGGAACACATAGTTCTTGTTTGCTACAGATCAACATAGCCTGGGGGGTGTCAGAAGGCTTCTTTTCATATAACAAAATGCTAAGAGCTGTTCAGGAGGGATGAGGAGGGTTATGCTTTGTTTTTCTTAGTGTTTCCTACTCCCTCTGCTTTTTTCTGAAGCCAGCTTACTGCTGATCTTTTAGGCATATTGTAAAGCCCCTCCTCTGTTCCCAAGTTTCTGAGGAGGAAGAGGGCAGCTGAGGGCTGCGGGAATATTTGGGCTGGGATTAGTACATAGCAAAGAGGTTTATTTTCCCTTTACACATAGAGGAAATTACTAGGATTGCTCATGTTGTTGATGTTAATTTGCCTTTCTTATTATATGTTTAGGTGCCTGGAGCTTTTTATGTTTCCATAAATCCAGATAATAAAAAGATTAATCTTGCTATTGTAGCTACATATAGTGGGTTACATACTCAAAAGTTGCAATCTGGATGCCCTAAGTGGGTTATGAGCTTATATCACTTCAATAAATGAGTAAAACTGCAGGTTATTAAGGGCCATTTAGAAAAGATCATTTGTTTTAAGTGTGCATGTGTCCAAGTACCCAATTAACTGTTAAGTTTCTCTGCTGCTTGCAAGTTGTTCAAACATTTTAGCAGTGAAAGGTACTCCAACCACCTACTAACCAGCATGTAACTATGTGAAGGGTAGTTATTAGCAGGGTATTTACTCCTTGTGTGCTCCCTACAGAATCAACTGAGAGAAGTTTCTCTCCCAGTTGAGAACAAGGCGCTTCACCTTCTGGAAGAGTCTTACTTTACATTGCCTATCCAGGGAACTAAGGACATGGCTTTTTTTTAACTAAGCTGCTCAAATAAGCGCCTTATGTGAGGCAGCATGATTACTTCCTCCTTCTCCCGTCAGAAATACTCAAATGTGATGATTTTAAAACCAGGAATGTTACCTTCACCTCCATTTTTTTTCCTGAAGTCTGTATTGTACATTTGTGCCAGTTCAAATGGAAGCCTGTTAGCATCAGCCCAAACTACATCAACAGCTGTTAGCTAAAACCCATTTGATTTGAATTACTTTGTATTCACGAAGTCAGCATTCCCTTAGAAAAGATTCACTGATGTTCCACCACTTGAATCATCAGTCACAACTTTTGTGACCTTTCTTGACGTAGTGTTGTGTTTCTAACCGGTGAAGGGTGGTGTCCTTATGCCTTCCTGATATTCTATAACCGCCTTGCTCCCAGTGTGGATGAGCCTCCTCTGATCTGCAGTGACTCTGCTGCATCCCTGAGGCACAAATTGCTCTTGACTTGCCTTCCTTTCCCTGACATAACCACTATTAGCTGTATTTGAGCTGTTACTCAAGAGAAAAGAGTCACCGGGAACTGAAGGCAACCTGCTGATCCCTCACTTCAGTGGAAAGCCCCAAGATGGATCCCCAGTCTTTGCATTTATAATTAAAAAAATTCTTTGTGGTACCAAAATTTCCCAACGGGGGCTTTAATCTGTCTCATGCCTTTAGATGACGAGATTACTGGTTAATCAAAAATTCCTCTTCACTAAGAAGATTTAAATCACTTTAAAAACAAACCCTCTTTTTGTTAGTCAGAGGAATCTAATTGTTGTCATGAAGTCTAAGGACCTAGTTAACAATTTAATCTCCTAAATTACTTATGCTTTGGAAATACAAGAAGTTTCAGATTATTTCTTGCTTCCAGTGAAAGCCACGATAAAGTCATATTTCTAAAGGCAGGCATGAAAGCTTTCTTAATATTATTCTGACTGCTACTTACGCTGTGAGTTTGAAATCCTTAGACAGTAGTAGATGTTTGCCAAGTCTGTGTGTTCCGTTGAAATATTATCTGCTAATGATTTGTATGTGTTTCCTCACGAAAGAGCAGGGTTGTTGTAATTACTTATCTAATGCTGCCAGTGCTCATGCTTTGCAAAATCAACACAGGCTACACCTGCTCCATGGGGCTTCTCCTCTCAGTGCAGTACAGGAAGGAGGCCAGAGGGCAAAGCACATCAGCGCAGATACAGCAGAGAAGGGTTCCTTAAAGACAGTAGTTTTGAGGAGAGACTTGAAGTCAGAAAGCATCTAGGGACTGGCCCAAAGCCCACTGAAATGAATGGGAAGAAAGGCTGAATCTAACAACGAATAGCATAAGTGGACTGAATGCACTGGAGTATTAAAGGGAAGCAGAATGCAGAGAGAAGGGAGAAAGCTATCATCAGTGCAGAGAAAGAATGGGAAGTCATTGTCTGACACATCAGAAAAGCAAGCAGAAAAAACCTGAAAGTCCCTAGCAATCCAGGAGTCACCAGGTTCACCATTGAAACTGAGATGAAGATATGTTGGTTTTAATTGCTCCTCACTGAGGTACTGGTTCTGCATTAATCTGTTGGCTGTAATGTAATCACTCCTCTCTGTCATTTCCTGCAGCACTGTAATCCAGTCCTGCACAAGTGTCTCGCCATGTTCACATCCTCTATTGAATAATCGTGGCTTCAGTTTCATGAAGCACAGTCTGTTCAATGAGGCTGTGATTGCAGCGCTATCTGGAGGTATGGTTTGTATACCTGTGTAATTATATTTACTGCTAATAATGCAAATTGAATCTGTTGAGTTAGTCAAATCAGTCATCTTCACTTGCAAGCAGCAGTTTCTACAGACAATTTCTTAAGCTCCCAAGACTATTTTTCTAGTTTTACTTTGCTCATTCACACCAAGATAATCTCATTGAAAAATAAGTTTAAAAATAAGAAACAAAGCCCCATTGAAGAAATGTCAGTTCTTACCATAGAGGCTGTGCAGAAATCTTGTCTGCCCAAAACAGCTGGAGAAGGCCCTGAGTTTAGTGGAATGAGGGTGGTACTGCCATGCAGAGCGACAAATGAGAAGTGCATGAATTCCTGTTTGCTTTGGGTATTGTTTCATATGGGCTTTTTCCAATATGGGGCGGGTGATGAATTCAGAAGTACTGGGAGGTGTCAGTCTCCTCTAGGAAAGCATAGAATCTATGCAGATGCTGTGGCTCTGAAGCTCTATTTCATCTTCTACAAAGACGTCTGTTGGAAAAACTTTGTCCCTCCCTCATACAGCTTTTTCCCTCCCAATCCCATTATAAAGTCAGCCTTGCAAAGGTTTTTAGATATAGGTTTATAGTTAGTGAAATTGTCCACATTTCCTGCTGTAAAAACAGCTCCCTACTTCAGTGTCCTTTTTAATTTGCAGCAGTTTCCTTCATTCTGGGAGCAGGAGGAAAGGAGGGGAGAAGGGGGTAGTGGACAAGCGGCTACATGGTTCTGAGTTACTGGCTGGGCTTAAACCACAACAAAACTGTATTACTCAAATATTACAGCTATGAGGTTAATATATTTCATATTCTAGTGGGAAGTGTTTAGAGACCATGAGAGTTTGATTTGTAGGATTATACTGTTTTTCAATAATGTCAAATTGCAGTGGGGTCATACTATGACATCTTCAGAGTCACCTCTTCTTTCATAATCTTCTGGTTTAAAAGCTATGCTCTTTACTCCTGAGTTTGAAACATGTAAAACCACCTGTTGTATTACTGATTTCTTGAATTGTAGCACAAAAAGGTTGTAATGCTTTGGCAACAGGCTAATGTGCACAGTTCTTCGTGTCAAAAAGTAGTACCCTGCATCAGTGTGAGGACTGCAACTGTCTGTGCTGTGATGATTTGGTAGTATTTGTATCCCCTCTAACACAAGAGAAAGGAGTGATTCAACCAAAGATATATAGAATTCTACAAGCTAGAGGAGGAAGAGACATTACTTTTTGCAGAATATGTTTCTCAATCGAAAAAAAAGTTCATGTAGGCTATGAGAGTCCCCCCCAGCTGAGTCTTAAGTGACCTGTCTGACACAGAATACATGTGACTCAATGGCAAGTTGCAAAATTCGCTAGTCCGTCACCCTGCTGTCCTCACTCTTAATGCCTAAAGACAATTTTCTGCTGGCAGGTCTCACATCCAAATAGTGATACAGCCCACATATTCATACATGAAATGTGATTGCATCATGGCACAATCGTGTCTTCAAGAACCTCATGGAAGTGTTCCAGTTAATTCAGAATGAAACAGAAACAGTAGTTACAACAATGTCAACATGTTCTGCTGTCAGCTGTTAAAAGGAGAACTCTTTGGTAAACCAAAGCTTCTGCGGCCTGAGAATGAAAAAGGCAAATGCTCACTCAGGGAAACAGTGGTCCTTTGCAAAACTACAAGAATTCCAGCTATAATGGTATGTTAAACACAGTGCACCATGGGCAGTAATTTTACAGGGGACTGCATCTATCACTGGATCTAAGAGTATAATTTCATTTAGAGAAATTAATGTCTTCTCATGACTGATTGTACTTTTATTGTCGATATCTGTCTTTGTATGTGATCCATTCACTTGTGCTTCCCTGGGATCATCTTTAGTGATAACATGATGTTTACCATATATTGCCAGGATTCAGAGCAATTTCTTAAAAAAGCATTTACAATTTCAAAACCCGTCTGGTGTCAAGTGTCAGATTTGTTTCTGATTAATAGCCTGGACGTCTGGCTCCAAACTTGGCTTTGGTCTAAAAGCAAAATAAGTAGCATATTTCTTTCCTTCTCTCCCAAACCCAGACTGTCATACAAGCCTTAGCTGACCCAGCATACATTTTATGTTTATGCTGTAGAAAAAAGCACGAAGTTTCAAAGACACGGTCTGCCTGTAAGATTAGTTTTATACTTTCACCATATAAAGTAGAAAGACAGCAACATTGTTTAACATTCTTTAGCTTACTAAAACCAGTTTTGTCCAGAGAAACAAAATGCTCAATTTTAAGAAAAATTAATAACTCATTTCATGTAGGTGTGCTAGGAGCATGCATGTGCAAAGGATAAGGTAGCTGGGCAACTCTGAGTTCAGGAATGGAATTTGACCTTATGTCAAAACAAGTCAGGGAGGAAAGGTAGCAGTGCTCAGATTATGTATCTTTCAAACTACATCAGTAGTATACTTGGTAGAAAATACACATTAAGAACAAATCATGCACTGTAACAAATAGTGCCACGACAACATGACAATATTCCTCCACAAATACAAAAGTGATATTTTACTGTTACATCACTTGTGATATAACAGCCTTCCACTAACTAAAGAGGGTTTACAAGAAATCTGGAGAGGTACTTTTCACAAGAGCAAGTAGGACAAGGGGGAATGACTTTAAACTGAAAGAGGGCAGATTTAAATTAGATATTAGGTAGAAATTCTTTACCATGAGGGTGATGAGACACTGGAACAGGTTGCCCAGAGAAGCTGTGGATGCCCTGTCCATGAAAGTATTCAAGGTCAGGTTGGACAGGAGCAGCCTGATCTAGTGGAAGGTGTTCCTGCCTGTGGCACAGGGGTTGGAAATAGATTGTCTTTAAGGTCTCTTCCAACCCAAACCATTCTGTGATTCTATGATTCTATTTTATGAAGTTAGAAGTAAGATTTATTAAACAGTTTAACATTTTTAGCTTCTCATTCTCTTTTCAGTGATTCTTAGATAGAGCTTGTCAGCATAGATCTTCCTATGTATGTGTGTTTCTGTCTTCATGAAGAGATGCACTTTTTGCTCTAGGTTATCATGTTGTTCCCCATTGTTACTCATTCTTTGTTTGCTGTTGCTCTTATTTACTGTGCACATTTATGCAGTGGTCAAACAATCTAAGTAAACTATCTCCCTACACAGAAAGGTCACAGATGCAGAGGAAAATAAGTGAGATACTTATATGCCATTTTAGCTCAATCCTAGATACGTACTAAAGTGAGAGGCTAAACAATGGCAGAATGGGATGTGATAATAGAAATGGCCAAGCAGGAAATATTTAACATTGCAAACCCGGTAATAAATAGAAAAGAAAAAAAGATCTAAGCAGTATCTAAGTGTATGTCAGGGTGTATATATGGAAAGGGTTAGGAAGAACAGAATAACAGAATATAATCACCCAGAAGTAAGAGGTAGTACATATATAGGAATACTGTGATGGCAGAAAGAATATAATGTTACTGCACAGAAAAAGCTACTTAGAGATGAGTCTGTGGAGTATTCTTGTAAACAGAGTATTTGAATACAGACATTTAAACAGACAATAAGCCAAGTGTTTGAGCACACAGCGCTGGCAATGTCCCACTCCGGCCATGAGTGGCTCTGGCTAAGGGGCAGGGATTTCTGCTTCACAGCAGTATATGGGACATGGTTTCCTTCTGCCAAAGCCTGCTTTTTTGGGACTTCCATGTCAACAGGAATTACTCCCTTTGTGGTCTTTTTAGCTCAGGATGCTCCTTTTGTAAATGAAGAAATGGTCACACAGTATGAATAACATTTTGAAATGGCTCTCTTGAGTGCATTTAATTGAGACTGAATTTAGCATTGTTACAATAAAATAAATTCAGCTCAGCCTCCAACAGATGGGAATGCCGCACATTTTATGTTACACAGTCCCAGAGTTCTCCTCTCTTTTCTGCATTTAAGTGGCTATTGGAAACCATTTGTTGGTACTATGTTGTTTTCTGGCCAGTGGTATTGCCTATGGCTCTGTAAACCCCTAGAAAACAATTATTAATGACTCTGAGTATAGCTGTTGCATAGCAACTGTGGAGTTTTCTGGGGAGGTGCCCTCTGAACATGCAAAACTCTCTTCATTTTCCGGCATGGTCCCCCAGCTCTGACTGAGTCCAAACATCACTTCAGGTGCTCATGTGATGAAAAAGTGCACAAAGGAAGAACTTTCAAAACTGGAGCCTTCAAGGGGTGGTGGTAACTCGTAAATGCCCCTCAAGGCCCTCTCTGTCCATTTCCCTATCTCACAGGCACGGGGCTGTGGCCACACATTCTATGTCCCTGCCTAGCTGGCTGGAGTTTGCTGGGGCCACAGGACAGTTCTGTGAGAGAACCTTGCTGGTGTCTGGGGGGGTAGGGTTATAGAAAAGGTTATAGAAAACAATCAAGGGGAACCTACCAAATTTGCTATTTGTTCCTTAGCAGCACTGTCAACCTGTTTCATACTTCATTCCTCTGTCCAATTTAAACTCTGAAGTTTCAGAGTATTAGTGAGAACTTCAGTTCATTATATCCAGGCTTTTGGATTTAATGAGGTAGAGGGACCATAAAAATGTGTTTCTAAAAATCATGAAAAATCATTCTCATTTGATGTTTCTCCTGATCTGGAGATGAAATGGTGGGTTTTTTTCTCTACAATATGAGTGACAATATTATTCATTTGTCACCTGCAGGCCCTTGCTCTCATGGCGGACTTCAACCACCCCGATATCTGTTGGAACGATGGTATGGCACAAGCAATCCAGGAGGTTCCTCGATTATGTGGAAGACAACTTCCTTCTGCAAGTAATAGAGGAGCCGACAAGGAGAGGTGCCATGCTTGACCTTGTACTCACCAACAGGGAAGGGCTCGTTGGAAATGTGGCGCTCCAGGGCAGCCTTGGATGCAGCGATCATGAGATGGTTGAATTTGAGATTCTCAGGACAGTGAGAAGAGCGTGCAGCAAGCTCACTGCCCTGCACCTCAAGAGAGCAGACTTTGGCCTCTTCAGGAACTTGCCTAGTAAGGTTCCACGGGATAAAGTCCTAGAGGGCAGGGGGCCAAGACTGTTGGTTGATATTCAAGGATCACCTGCTTCAAGCTCAGGAGTGTTGCATCCCAACTAGAAGGAAGTGCAGCAGGAGGGCCAGGAGACCTCCTTGGATGGATAAGGAGCTGCTGAGGAAAATTCAAATGAAAAAAGAGGCTTATAAAAAGTGGAAGCAAGGACAGGCGGCCTGGGAAGAGTACAGGGATGTTGTCCGAGAAGCTAGGGACCAGGTTAGGAAAGCTAAGGCCCAGTTAGAATTAAACTTGGCTAGGGATATTAAGGATAACAGGAAGGGATTCTACAGGTACATAGCAAATAAAAAACAGACTAGGGAGAACATAGGCCCCCTCAGGAAGCTATCGGGAGAACTAGCTACACAGGATTTGGAGAAGGCTGAGGTTCTGAATGACTTCTTTGCCTCGGTCTTCACTAGCAAAGGCTCTGACCGCACCACCCAAGTCTTGGAAGGCAGATGCAGGGACTGTGAGAATGAAGACCTTGGGCCCACTGTAGGAGAGGAACTGGTTCGAGACCATCTTAAAAATCTGAACATGCACAAGTCCATGGGTCCTGATGAAATCCATCCACGGGTCCTGAAGGAGCTGGCGAATGAAGTTGCTAAGCCACTGGCCATCATATTTGAAAAATCATGGCAGTCAGGTGAAGTTCCCGACGACTGGAAAAAGGGAAATATAACCCCCATTTTCAAGAAGGGGAAAATGGATGACCCGGGGAATTACAGACCAGTCAGTCTCACCTCTGTGCCTGGCAAAATCTTGGAGCAGATTCTCCTGGAAGGCATGCTAAGGCACATGAAAAACAACAAGGTGCTTGGTGACAGCCAGCATGGCTTCACTAAGGGCAAATCGTGCCTGACCAATTTGGTGGCCTTCTATGATGGGGCTATGGAACTGATGGACAGGGGTAGAGCAGTTGATGTCATCTACCTGGACTTGTGCAAAGCATTCGGCACTGTCCCACACGACATCCTTGTCTCTAAATTGGAGAGACATCAATTTAATGAATGGACCACTCGGTGGATAAAGAACTGGCTGGATGGCTGCAATCAAAGAGTTGTGGTCAATAGCTCAGTGTCCGTCTGCAGACCAGTAACAAGTGGTGTCCCTCAGGGACTGGTGTTGGGACTGGTGTAGTTCAACATGTTTTCTTAGTGACATGGACAGTGAGATTGAGTGCGCCCTCAGCAAGCTTCCTGATGACACCAAGCTGTGTGGTTTGGTTGATACACTGGAGGGAAGGAATGCCATCCAGAGGGACCTCGACACACTTGTGAGGTGGGCTGATGCCAACCTCATGAAGTTTAACCATGCCAAGTGCAAGGTCCTGCACCTGGATCGGAGCAATCCCAGGCACAGCTACAGGTTGGGCAGAGAAGAGATCCAGAGCAGCCCTGCAGAGAAGGCCTTGGGGGTGCTGGTCAATGAGAAAATGAACATGAGCTGGCAGTGTGCGCTTGCAGCCCAGAAAGCCAACTGTATCCTGGGCTGCATCAAAAGGAACGTGACCAGCAGGTTGAAGGAGGTGATCCTGCCCCTCTACTCTGCTCTTGTGAGACCTCACCTTGAGTATTGTGTGCAGTTCTGGTGTCCTCAACATAAAAAGGACATGGAACTGTTGGAACAAGTCCAGAGGAGGGCCACGAGGATGGTGAGGGGACTGGAGCACCTCCCGTATGAAGATAGGCTGAGAAAGTTGGGCCTGTTCAGCCTGGAGAAGAGAAGGCTGCGTGGAGACCTCATAGCAGCCTTCCAGTGTCTGAAGGTGGGCTATAGGGGTGCTGGGAAGGTATTCTTCATTAGGGCCTGTAGTGATAGGACAAGGGGTAATGGGTTCAAAGTTAAACAGGGGAAGTTTAGATTGGATATAAGGAGGAAGCTCTTTACTGTAAGGG
This sequence comes from Neopsephotus bourkii, assembly GCF_033783945.1. Classification (NCBI taxonomy): domain Eukaryota; kingdom Metazoa; phylum Chordata; class Aves; order Psittaciformes; family Psittacidae; genus Neopsephotus; species Neopsephotus bourkii. The sequence continues at coordinate 2,541,137 of NW_026901490.1, forward strand.
TGGTGAGGCACTGGAATGGGTTGTCCAGGGAGGTTGTGAATGCTCCATCCCTGGCGATGTTCAAGGCCAGGCTGGACAGAGCCTTGGGTGACATGGTTTAGTGTGAGGTGTCTGTGCCCATGGCAGGGGGGTTGGAACTTGATGATCTTAAGGTCCTTTCCAACCCTAACTATTCTATGATTCTATTATATCTTCTTGATAATGAGACATTATTTGGCTTTTTTGCTTAACATAAGCATCATTTGCAACACTGGGGTCCTTGGAATTGAGCATACCAACAAATGCAAAATCCCTGTGCCAGGGCTTGGGTAAATGCAAACCATATTATCTACAAACTAATTTCAAAACAGAGAAGTGGGGTACTCCTCTGAAACTTGGACAGCAATGATATGTTCCCAGAGAGCCAGCAAGTCTCAGGAATCAGCTGTGATCACAGGGAGTGACGAAGTCTCCTTTTTTATCTTGGACTACTCTTTAAAGATGCCACATTTCTTCAGCCGATAGTGTGCAGCATGTCTTAAACACAGCACACTACCTGTGAATCTTGCTCTGGAGGTCCCGACTTTTGCTATGCTTTTCCCAGGAGAGCCCACACACCCAAGTCAAGGTGATGATTTCCAAGAGGTGATGAGAAAGAATTCACAGTCATGGGATTCTAGAGGATTTTGGTTGGTGTCTGAATCCCAGCTTGGCATTTACCCATTTGAGGATCTAGATTTATGGCCTTTATAGTAACTACAAACTGCCCTTTATTGGTATGAACCGAGCAGAGGAGAAGCAAGCATGTTACTGTAATTATGATACCTAGGTAAAATTTTTAATATGAAGTACCTGTTAATCTGTAGCATTTATAGTCATGGTGTTTTTCACTCATGCTAGATCCCAAACTTCATATGCTATCTGTAAAATATAAGAAAATTTAAAAATAATCTGACTCATTGCCTTGCAAGGAGACTCTCTCTCTTTTTATTAACTAACTGCAATCTGTGTCTCTCCATGGTATTTGAAGCAGCTGATCTGTCTTTCACTTTATGTCTGGGTTATTGGTTATGTCACAAACAGGATATATGGTATCAAAATAAACAGTACACGACTGATGCATTTGTACAGTGAATGGCAGCAGTGCAAACTACTTGTGTGGACTTCATTGAAAGCCTGAAAATTGTTCGGTATCATAAGCAGCATAAAGTAGAAGGAGGAATCTCCAGAGCAAGTGGATTTACTACCCCAACCAGATGCATTTTTCAGAGATCCTACTGCCAGTTAAGAAGTTATTTGCTATGTAATTACAGATATGATTATGAATATTACATCAACAGGCTGACAATAATTGTGGTAGCTAGATTTTAGTCTCCGGCAGAAATGAGATTAACAATTGAGAAGTCGTCTGATGGAGACTAACCAGATTTCCTTGCACGATATAGGCATTCCCTATTAAGCTTGTTGAACGAAAAGGGCACAAGACATCCTGAAATAGCAATTCCAAGAAAACTATCATTTCATCTGTTTTTCTTCCTCTTTTACTGCCTGATGTTCCCATCAGTTTGTTCTATAGACTACTCACATGGTGTGGAATGGGAGCCGGGTTTGATGAGCAATTCAGACATGGCAGAGAAGCTAGCAGAACTGGATCACTGCTGGGTGAGGTATCTCATCTGAATCTGGAGCAGGATAACTCATGTGGGTACTGGACAAGCAGTGGGAGGATGATAGCACAGGGCAGCAGCCAGGTTTGAATTGCAGTATCAGAAGTCACCAAAGTCCTTGCCAAACAGGCAAAGGTTTTGGCTGAAGGCAGCACAGCCCCTGAGAAGGCAGCCAGCACCGTTTACTTCACATCTTCATAGCACTGGGTACCTCTGCTCCTGCCAGTTTGTGGAGTCCGAACACTCTGCCCCTCAAGGATGCTAAATCCCTTATAAGAGGCTCTTAGAGTCTGCTGTCTCCTCCTGATGATTTTTTTTTCTGTGGAGGCTGCTGACAATCCAGCCCCATTGTAACAACTGCTGGCTGTGGTGCTTTTGTGTAACATACACAGCACTACTAACCCCAAATCCCAAATCCTCAATGTGAACACCAAAATGAGAATGATTTTCCATGACTTTTAGAAACACATTTTAATGGTCTCTCTGCCCTCAGCTTTATGACCTTACAGAGGGCACCAGAAACTTGTGTTCAAGCTTTTCTTTGTAACCATGAGGTAGGTGTTCCTGGATCACAGTAATGCAGGGGTTGGAAGCTCCAAGGAAAATATTTGGTATCCTCAATACACCAATGAAATCAACAGTGCTGACAAAAACCATAATTACTGATGATTGCTTCAGGAGCAAAGTGGAGACCTAGCAGGGCAATGATAAAACAGTAACAACTGGATGGCTAGACAGAACACAACAATAGCTGAATCAATGAAAGAAGAGGCAGGGGAACAGCACTTTCTAAGGGCATGCTGTCTGGCTGCTGGCTGAAGTATGAAGGGGTTTCAGCTGATCCCTGTCACCTATAGCCAGAGAAAGTATTTCTAGAAGAGAAAAGTGAAAATCTGGAGGAGATGTGTAACAGTGAATAATTAAAAAAAAAAAAAATAAAAAAAAAGATCACAGTTTCTTTTTCATCATTAAGCTGAGGTAGGAACACTGGAAAACAACTGTTTACATACACCCCAAATAAAAAGGGAGTGCTGGGGAGACAGAGGTCTGACATGCCCTCAGTTAAAGCAAACCCAGCAGGATATGATGTGTCTGTGCTGTTAGGCTTCTCGGAGGAGGCAAAAATTGTTGGGAGAACCCGTAGCCTTTTATTGCATTAGTGTCCTGAGTTTAGAAAAAATTATATTTCTCCCACTATAAGAGGTGCAAGGGAGGAAAATAATACCGAGAGCGTTTCAGTTCTGGGGTGAGATATCCTGACAATACTCAGTGTCCTCTGGAGCCAGCCTAGCCCTGCTTCCCAGAGACTCAGGGCTACTGGGGAGCTCCTACACTCACTTCTGGCAGCTGAAAGACAGTGTCATATAGAAACAGAAGTGCTCAAGTGGTCAAACAGACCAGTGGGGCCAACAGAAGGACCCAAGGGGGGCTTCATTTTTCCTTCTCCTTTCCATTCTCCAGGCATCATGGCTGAATATACTGACAACCTGGTGACTGAGCATTTCTATATATGCCAATGACAGCCTAGATTTCATCCCTACTTGTGTGGCCTGGGGGGAGATACACTTCTAAACCTGCACAAGTGTTCAGTTTTCATGAACCTATATCTCTTCATCCTTTCCCCTCAGTTTATGTGGTGGCCAGGCATCCCAGCTGCAAAATACCCTGAGGTAGGAACATTAGCCCCAGAGAAACTGGGCATAGACATCTCACTTCTGAGAATGGCTGCTGAGGAACAACCAGCTACTGAAAGCATCCAAACCCAGCAGCTACCTGGAAACTTGTAGTGACCAGCTCAGAGGGAAAATGACCACCGCCCTTGTGCTCCCAGTGCTCCAGAACAGACAAGCAATAAGGAAGAATGGAAACATACACAGTATCACCTGCGGTGTGCTAGGAAACTCCCTGTGCACGCTGTTCAATGATCAACAGACAGTTGGGCCATTTGCCACACCAAGGCACTAGCTCATTGATCTACTTTTTCAGTGTTGACAAAAAGACGAGTTGGCACTTCCGTCCCACGTGTCTTACTGCAATTGATGATTGTAGCAGCTCACTGTAGAACCATAGGAAGTGTCAGATTAACATCTTTTCTGAATTTAAACACAATATCCGTTTGGAACATGTGAGCTGTTTGTTGCCTTTTTTTGCCACCTTTGCGTTATCTCCGGCATATGCAGAGAAGCTCTCAAGTCCTTTCTCTATACAGCTACAGCTGACTGAAAATAAACCACCACTGTCTGAGCATGAATGCAACATACAGGATCATAACTGGTTTTGGTCATTAGGCTAATTCAACTTGCTGAAAGTACATTTACACCAGGGCTGACTGCAAAAGTCTGACTGCAGTAAGCAGTAGCCAGGGCTAAGAGCTCAGATGAAAGTCCAGAAGCAGTACTAATACAAATACTGAAAGTTTTATCACTAAAAAAGTAGAAGTCTGTTACAGGCCTGTAAATGCTTTTAGTTAGGTGCATGGGACCAGAAGCATTTCATGCTGCTTGAGGATTATGTTATTGAACAGCTGTTGTTGCAATTAGCCTCAATAGAAAAAGCCTCCTGAAAGCATATTTCAGTTCATTGTCTGAACTCTGCCTTTAGCTCAGTTATTCATTTCCTATCTAATTACCAAGTCATATTTCCTCTTTGTTACAAATCCCCTGCTATGTTATCCGTTTTTAAGAGCTCGTCTGAACTTTTACATCCTTACTGCTGTATACCAAACATGTAAATTATTTCATGAATTTGCTGGGGGCAGTTTGTTAAGCAAAGCTCATTAATTTACTTGCCTGGATTGCCTACACACTGCTCTGTAGCTGGGAGTACAGGTGCATGCAAACAGTGATGACCCCATCTTATAAGGTGCCAGATACTCCTTTCTGGCACACAGCCCTGCTTTTACTACAACGAACCTGGTGCCTCCTGGCAAGCATCAGCACAATAAGTACCTTCATTACCAGCCTCTTCAGAGAAGGAAAATACCAAGTTAGCTTTGAAACTGGATTCATTTGTCATCAATACTGATGTTTCTCCTGACTGCAGGATGACACAGTGCTTGGGAACTAAGGGAAGATTTGCAGGACTGATGTCTGTCTGCAAGCCAGCCAATACCATTTGACACTCTTCTTACACCACTGGACTCCTTTTCTTTGCTCCTTTTCCAAATTACAGGGACATAGGGTGTCTCTTTGTGGTTACTGTTCCCTTACAACCAGGTAGAAAAATACCTGGAGGCTAAAGGCTGTATGGAGATATTGATGCATGAAGTCCCCTGGATTTCCCTTACTGACTGCTCTTGGAAGCAGGACTATACCTTTGACTTGACCCAGCATAGCTTCAGTAGGGCATTGCAACCTTGCAATGGTTTTTCTTAGCTTTTAGTAATACACAATTGTAATACACAGGCTGGTTTGCATTCAGGAATATGTTGCAATGAGTGTATACTGCTGTCACAAAGACACTCTCATCTATTCTTTTGTGTTCCATGAGAAATAAAAGCTAATTCCTAGCCAGAGAAAGCATAGCACTGTGAAATAAGGGAGACTTCTTGTTCCATTAACAAGTGTTTTTAGGAAGGCTACGAGGGATCCATGTTTGGGTACCACCTCTTTAGTGAAAGGATGACATCAAGAGGTCTCTGTTTTCCATGCTGTTTCTGAGGTACAGAATGCAGCTTGTGGGATAGGAGACAAAGAAGTGCATTCACATAATGTGCTTGATGGCTTGGTTTTCTACAAAAAAACTTTTACCAGCAAAGGAGAATTGAGGGAAAACAACACCTGCCCATATCATGCAGAATTGTGAGGGGGAGGAGAACAGGCTAAAGTAATCTACTCCTTTCCCACACTGGCACTGGCAAAGGAAGCACATGCTCCCTTAACTCGCCAGAGCCTGTTCAGAGCAGAGCTCCATTCCTGTCTCCTGAGCTGGCAGCCACAGCACCCATCTGACCAGAGTAAGGCACAGCCAGGGCTCAGCTGCCTCTGTCCCTGGGAATTTTAATTCTAGAGTCAAGCAAAACTTCACTTTGTGCATCAGAATCAAAGAGCTATTGAGCATGTAACACACTCCAACAAGTTCAAAAAGCTGGAAGGGGCTGTTTGGGTCATGAAACTCAGTTCCTACGGCTGCCGGCAGCCACACAATAGACACTGAATCCACTGCATTCTCCAGAGCATCCCCCCAGTGCCCTAACTGTGGCCTGGAAATATTTACCCATATTCTGTGATAAGTATAACCTTTTCTGTACACACTACTAAAAATTCTTTGTCATGGTAAAAAGGCACTGAAGATAAGGAGTCACCACAGCCTGAGGTCCCTGCAACAGTGGGGCTTTATTGGGTGAACATGCCAGTCTGATCTAGAAACCGATGGCAGCTCATCTACCCTTCAGTTTGGCTTTTAATCTATAGCTTCTTCCTTTTGTCACCTGGGGACAAGGAAATTCAGTTACTGTTTTCTCCCTGTAAATTGCATGGATGGTTTTGTTGCTGTGCCTGTTGTCACCTTCATGCCTCTGTTTAGAAGCTGTCAAACAGCTTCTTACTCAAGCATTTCTGCAAATTCTGGATTGTTTACTTGCGTTTCATTTGGTTGCTCACACAAAGCTGCAGCGAGAAACCATGTCCACAAATGCGAGAATGGGGCTGTGTTGCTAATTAGCACCCTGCCAGTTTATCATGTTTTACCAAGCCTAAGCTTCTGGCACAAGCGGTCACATCGTATACACTGCTCTAAATTTGCCCAAAAGACCAAATGAAAGCTATAGTGCTTCTTTTTCAACAAAAGGAAAGTTAAAGTGAATGTCAAAGATGCTCTGAGGCTCTCTGTAGCACTTCACATTATTACTATTCATTCATTTAGAGTGCATGAAGCATGTCTAAGCCACAGCACAGGCTGAATCTCAAGTATGTCAGGAGGCAGCTCATCTGTGGAAAGACAAAATGATGGGCAGATGGGCATCAGCTCCTATGTTCCCGAGCACTGCAAGCCAACAGCAGGGATACCCATCTCCCAGGCAGCTAGCACTGGTCTTGTAACAGGGGCTGTGCTAGGAGGCACATCTGCGGAAGGCAGAGACCCTGTCACAAGCACAAGTGTCTATACAAATACCCACCCAGAGGAAACTATATGACAGTGATGAAGTACAAGGGCACTGCCAACACACCCAACCTTTCAGTTGCCTTTCTGCTTTGTATGTTAGCCCTACAGAGACCAACAAGAGCTTCCCAGGGAACACACTTTTCCCCACAGCTGGCATTAGTGCAGCCACCTGCAGCAGCTGATTGTCTTCTCATTAGGATGGAGAGTGCAACTGTAGTAATAAAAGGGCTTTTATATTCTGTTGACCCCTGCCTTTGCAGCAGCTGCTGCTACTCTCCTAGTACCAAGGTACAAACTGAGAGCCAGAGATGAAAGCTGAAAGAATAACTCGTTCCTGTGGCAGCAGCCTCCAAGCCTTCAGTGTGGAGTGAGGCACAAAGGAAGGAGCTGACCCAGGGGAGCAGCCCCCAGAATTTTGTGGCACAACATGTTGATGCATCTGCCTGTCTGTGGGAGATGTGAGAGTGCTCTGGGGTTAAGTGCAGTGAACCATCTTATTTCTTTTTCATACCTCCAGAAAACACTGAGAAGTTAGCGCAAGTACATCCTAGCAGGTTTATGTGCTGCTACTGCTTGTGATGCCAGCTGAAGACAGCATTTGGATTTGAAACATCTAGGAAGGACTGAACTGCCTCATGAAACTGCGGCAGCCATGTTGTGAACGTCCTGCACCCTAGGTCTCCAGCTGCTCTGCAACATCTGTTAATTCTTGTAACATGCTATAGTGTCGATTGTTATTGCTTTGTTTTTACAGGTGTATATAGCTTGAGGAATAGGTGACTGATGCTGGACTGTTTTGTATCATTTTGCATGAGTTTGTAGGTCTCCTCCTTAAACATTGGAGGCAATTTTACATACTGCTGCAGACCGGTGGAGCTGGAGCACGGACAAGAATGCCAAAAAGGCATCAGCAGCGTGCAACCACCCCCCAAAAAGTGTAGGTACATTGCAACTGGTAACTAGAGATGCCATCCATGAACACAGTGTGGATAACAGAGGCTTTTAGAGAAAGGATTTTCTTGCTCAGTGGCAAAAGCACTCACTTTGGTAACTAAAAAGAATATTGATGTCAGTCTGATGCCATTATGTTTAACAGAGTTGAATGTGTGACTTCTGCTGAAACAAAATGGTCTTACTGCAGTGCGAAGACAGAGACACACTTTACATGCCTCATGGGACAGAGAACAAGGCTATAGATGCTGCAAGCCTAATCACACAACTGTGGTTATTTTGTGCATTGCAAAAGAGAACATGGCATTGGCTTTTACATAAATCCCCTGGGAGAGCTGAGCAAAAGCAGAGTGACTGGCTTCCCTGCTAGCATGGCCCAACAATCACACACATCTCTGGATCCCTATTCTCTTTTGCGTGATTTCTCTTTGCTTACAATGTCATGTCATTTCAGAACCCTTATTGCCACGATAAGGGCTTGGTAAAATTAACCTTCCCAGGAGAACAGCTTCACTCCTAAAATTTCAGAATTTTTTAAATGAAGGTTAATAAATTGTTGTTTGGACTCTCTGGTCAGAGAGACAAGTGTGATTTTTTCTTTTTCATTCCCATACACAGCCTACATTGCACAGTGGAAATGCACAGTGGAAAACTGAAAGCAGACAGAAATGTTTCTCCTCCCCCTTACCACATGGTCAGGGTCTTAACTCTCTGGCCCCACACAGTATCTCCCAGTAGAATAAGGTTTGACTCTTACACTTCCCCTCTGAAGGGTATGTAGCTAACACTGAACCTCTGGTTCCACATTTTTCTCTCAGACCTTCTCCGTGGTGCAAGACTTGCTAGCATGAGTAACAGATCCACAAAGGATTCACGTGTCCAAATTCACACAAATGGCTCTAGCATAACAATACAGCCTGAGATGGTAAACTCTAAAGACAGTTGCTGCCCAGCCCTGGAGGTGCCTGGAGTAATTCCCATCATTATGTCCTCAAAGTAGGTCCATAAGCAGCTGTATTTTGGCTGAGCAATTGGCTTACACTTCGGGGCATTCAGACTTAGCTCTAGCTGTTTCATCTGCAGATGTTTTTGGAGCATACCTGATCAGGCTTGGGGCAGAGTAGACCTGGGAGCAACAGGAACTCCCAGCTACCCTTCCTCCAAATGTGGCAGTATGGATATTCTGCTACCATCCTAGATCAAAGTCCCATTCACAGGCTAATTAACAACTGAGGTCTTGCTTTTGGTGCCATGTACATGGGCAGACCAGTAGTGATGTTGGTATGGAGCAGGAAAAAAGTGCAAAATAGACATCAGCCTCTGGTCATCTTCCAGAGTTGGGCAGCTGGAAACAAACCACTTGATTCAGACCGTTTTCAGAGGAAATAATACAGCTACCATCTGGCTTTGTACCATGGCTCACTGCAATCACTTTTTCCTCAGTGCATTTTTTCACAATATCTCAAGTATATTTTGGAACAATAGATGATAATGTGGCTGCCAGTCAGATTTTTACCCTCCCATCTGCTGTAATTATGGGTCTCTGTTCAGTTCCTTATTACTCAAGGAGTTCTTTGGTTTTGCATGACTACTTAACTTATCCCATTATTTTCCAAATTACAAATCACGATTTTGATTTCTCTGTTTATCAGGGTGCAAACCACTCAATTAGTTTTACAGTACAGAATTCCCATAAAGTCTGTTTATTACAGATCGACTCCGCATCTGTGTGTTCCATCTATCACTTCAGGCTCAGTCATTTTAATAATGAGCAGGAAAAGAAAGCAGTTTGTATTTAAATAACATCATTTTGGTCCCAGTTCAACAGAGCATTTAAGCCCTTGCTTACGGGCTAGGAGGTGACCAGGACTCAGCATGCGTTTTAGAAAATGAATGATGCATTCCTGTACCAGGGAACGACCTGAAAGAGCTCAGCTGTGTGAAAACAGCATATCTGCCCCTTACAGCACATGCCACACAGGAGAGCTGCGATGCACCTCCAGCAAATCTGCTTATCTTACAAGTAGTGAACAGATGCTCTCTGCAGGAGGTAAAGGATGCTGCTAGTCACGAGCAGCATTTTCATCTGACTCATGTTTCTGAGGGTCTTGGCCCCAGATAAGTATAGCGAGAACACTTGCTTAAATCCCTGCAGAAAATGGGACTGGAACCTGTGCTGACCTGAAGGTACATGCTAGCTGGTATAGCTGCCTCCCACTGCAGCCCTGCAGGGCTGCGTGCTTACTCTCCCTACACTTCAGTGGGAGCCCCTGGAGCCCTATAGAGCTGTAGGGGCTCACTCCTACTCTAGGGCTGACAATCTTAACATGCTTTTTTTAGAAAAATGTTTGGGGTTTTTGGTAGCTTCTGTTCAAAGGAAGAAGGGAGAGCCACTTACCACAGCAACTGCCAATTCAGACTTCAGGGTGTAGGAGATCTGCTGAGGACTGGCAAAGCCTATGAAAACTTATCCGTGCCAAAAGGTACTAAAGTGCCATTCAAAACCTACATCTGCCTGTGGCAACATGTGAAAGACTCAAAGGATGCCACCAAAATTAACTCACTACTTTATTAACAATCATAATCCTTGCAACTTATTCAGTACCTTGCAGTTAGTAGACTAAAATGCTACAATCAGAATTCCCAAATCCCTTTTCAACGGTATAGACAAGTTACTGCACAGCAAAATACTATGTGAGTTTACAGTGTGGAAGTGTTGGGGAACTGGTTCCTCAACAGCAGTGATTGAACAACCTTGCAGTCACTGCAGGCTGGGCAGCTGGGGTGGAAAACATGCAGCAGAATGTTTGTACCCCTGCATTCTCACTGACAATCTGCCTGCTCTGCACTGTCCGGGCTGTGAAGGAATAACTGTTATGCCCCTACCATGGGAACAACTGTGGGAACAGACTATCAGATCTCCTATTCAATCCCACAGTTCTCTCCTTTGGATCAAAGAGGACATAAAAATTTTTCTTCTGAGAGGATGAGAAAAATAGGGTTTGCTTTGTTTGTGAGGTGTTTGTGTTGTTTCATTTTCATTGGTGTTAAAAAGTTCTAACTTTTTTTTCCCCAGAGAGCTCCTCACTCAACCTTGCCAGGAGGTACTGTATCAGTATAGTGCTATGAAATCAGCTTGGTTTTGATATCTCCAGTTTTTCAGACCACATGTAAATATTCTATCAAGAAAGAAAACAGTACTTTTTTTCCCTTCACTTATTTACTAGTGGTATCACTTACCGTGGCTACAAAAGCAGACCACTCACTGGCATGAAGACCTACTTAAACATTTAATCTGCATTAAGACGTGGGCCAGTCAGTGATTTCATCCCTATGGACCTCAGCTTGACTTTTCTTGTGAAAGCCTGTCAGGTCAAAAGATCACAGTGTGCTTTCTCTGGGAATTTGTTGCTTCCGTGTGGTGCACTCGTGCCATGAAGATTACAGTCAGATGCAGAAAATACTCAATTTAACATCTTGCATCCTGAGCCAGATCCTGCAAGCACACATGTGCTCCCACAGCTTGCTGAGATTCTCATTTTATAAAACTCTCATATGACAGAGGAATATTTATAGGAAAAAAAAGAAAAGAAAAAAATTTTGTCATTTGGACTCCAGGTCTCCAGGTATTGGCTTCATTGGTCTGACTTAACTGCCCCCATCCGATGAATCAGAGCATAAACAGAGGAGCCCTGGCACAGTACTGCCACCAAAGCACAGAAGATGTATTTGGGGATAACTGGGAGCAAAATGTTCTGACTTCCATTTGGTTACAGTCAACAGGTTAGTGTGCAGCTCCCACAGTTCAGAACAGCCCCTTCTGGAGGGCTTTTGGTTTTGTCCAGGGTCTTTCAAAACTAACATTAAAGTAACAGCTACTATGAGACGAGTTTGTGCTTCTGATGCTTCAGCAGCCAAGCATATTGATTCCTGAGTGAGATGCACTCTGCTGTTGAATCCTGGAGTCTGTATTACCAGAGCTTCTCCTGGAACAGACAGCATTTTCTACTCTCTTCAGCTTTTGTATTTATTAGTCTTAAAAGAGTCTCAAAGTCTTCAAATTGTCAGGCAGAAGAAGCACAAGAACACACTAGAATGGAGTAGAAATTTATATACTGTCTCAACAATTACAGTTGTTTGGGAATACAATTTGTAATTACTTTCAGGTCCATAAAGATAAATTAAAAGCACTTGATGCACAACTGCAGTGCATAAAGGCTGTTCATTACCAGTGCTTTTCTTCTCTATGTCTCAATGCATCCTGCAAAAGTAAGCTACTGCAAACCATTCTACAGATGAGGAAACTCAATTACAGAGAGCTTGAGTTACATTTCCAAACCCTTGCTCTGAACAAACATCACCCAGGCAAAGTCCAGGCTTCATAATTCCATATCCGATGCAGCATAGTGTACAAAATACTAATTGCATACAGGAAAACAGTGGAGTTGTGCTCCAAGCACAGATTTCACATCTCAGTTTGGAGCCCAGACTACCCATTTCCCAAGCCCACTGTGCAGTGCGTTTGTATGGGCAGCTGTGCTGGAAGTGCCCAGCCAAAGGCCATTAAATACAAAATGCAGAGCAGCTTAAGTGTGAAGGTCTGATTTTAACAAGGTCAAAGGGAGAATGAGAGTAAAATAGATAGTCTGAGCTCATCTAGAAATTATCATCTGAAGCACCCGTATGATTTGAGATTCATCTGGACTGAAAGTGAGCTGGGATCCAAGTGTATATCTAAGGGTGTGGTTTTTGCACTTTCCCTGCTCCTCCTTCCTTCACCAAGGCTCTGGCTCCCACAGGACCTTCTGATGAGGGCCAGCTGAGATTTCTGCTGCTCTAGTGAACAGACCTTTCTTTTTCCCAAAGCTTGGAGCATGGGCAAGAGCCTTTCCTTCCTGTAGCAGCAAGCTGTTGTTCCAGTCTGAGTGGTCTATTGGAGCTGTGTCCTGAGACAGCCTGCATGTTGACTGACTATGGTTTGAAGGTCTCTAGAACTGCACAGGTTGTCTCATAATGCAGAACCAAGCATGATGCAAATTACTGATCTGGTAAGAATACAGCCAAGTACCTGAAGTTCCTTCAAAATATTTGCACTGACAGGTTTGTCAACCTTGTATTTTCATCTCCACCAAGTCATGAAGCTGGTGTAAGCTACTTTTTGTGTGCTCTGGCTAATTTAATAAAAACATGGTTGCATGTATATGTTAGTCACTCCAGGGCTGAAGTATTATTGTGTGGTATATGGATCTGCTGTTTCAATTACAGACCATGACAGTGGGTCTGATCACAAGAATGCGTCCTTCAGTCTCTTCCAGGTGCTTAGTAAAGATGGATATTCAACATCTAACCTGTTACACTAGGACAGTTTTTTGCCTGTGGTTATCTGCACTCAGATAACCATAAAAATTGTACACACTATTGCACCCTCTCTGAGGATAGACCTCAAATAGAGAACCATGAAAAAGCCATATAGGCAAAACATATACATTAATTTATTCATTGTACAGTGGAAGGAGAAACACTCGTCTGCTTTTATACCTCAAGTACAGCAAGTCTCATTAGAAGTCTATTCACAGCTTACAGCAAGCTATAGACTCAAAGAGTCAGTGTACTTCAAGGGAGGTGTAAAGGCCATTGTCAGTCAGCAAAGCTATAATTAATCATGATCATATTCTCTGGTGACTAATTGGGAATTAAACTTTGATATTATTCTTGGTTTTCAATCAAACCATGCCAGCTTTAACTTGCTGAAGGGAAATATTAGCTATGATCTTAAGGTACTGAAATGCTGTGATATATTTGGGTATTTAGTGTTACCATTTCTGTGTTTGTTTGAAGCCATTTATTGCATATGGCTCACTCTTGAACAGATGGCAGGAACTTTTGTTTCTGAATGTTCCTCTGATGGCAGAGGGTCAAGAATCCCTCAATTACAGCAAACCATTGCAAACAGCAACAGTGACTGGAAAGCAAATATGATTATTTGATTATTTTTCTTTCCTGCATAGGCAACTAACCAACCACTGTCCACACAAGCTGGAGTGTGTTCTTATGGCAGTAGCCACCTACTGCCACTGGCCATGCACCTCTCTGCTTCCCCTTGTGCTACTTGTGGAAGACAGAGGTACAGAGAGAGTTAATGGGATAAATGTCTTGGCTACACAATAAGATGTCAGTTCCAAGGATATTAGCTTGGTTTGAGACATCTTGTTGGACAACGCTTGTTTTTATAATTGAAGATTAAGTCAGTCACAATAAAATCTGACTCAGTCACAAATATGCCTAAATATAGACCCTGAGAAGAGGATTCTATGGCTTATAAAATGGTATCCAAAAGATAGTTGATTTGTGTATTTGTTAGAAAAAAACAAACATTTCTGTTTAAAGAACTTCCAGTATTATTGGTATTGTAGGAAATAATTGCCCAGACAGGCTCAGTGCTTTGGATCAATGCAACAGGCTTTATATCACCGGGTACATTCTGTAATTATTCTATATTTAAACAGTGGCTGGAGTCTCATCCCTCCCCAGCCCATCATCCTGATCAAAGAAAGCTACTTGCACGTAATGAGCTCTCTCAAAGCCTCCTTCCCCAAAGCATGCTGCCAGCAAGCTTTGTTGTCCCATTCCTCACAAGCACAAGTACCCTTGCTTTTTGTGTCAAGTAAGTTCTCTGCCCAAACAGAGCACAGCTGCTGCACTGTGGCCTGTTGCCTAAACATGCATGAGGAGCTGCTGCTCTCACACCTTTCATGAGTGCTACACCATCTGGCTCATGCAATACAGCTCCTGCCCTTGCTGCCTCCCTCCCTGCACTTCACTGTACAAAATCTGCCCACATGTCCCAGGCTGTCTCTGTTACCAAACACACACAACACAGCAGTTACTGTACTTTCTGGACCATCAGTGTTGCTTTGGTTCTTATGGTATGTTTTAGGAGAGGTCTTCCTCTGGCACACACTCATGACAGCCTGTGGAACACATAAGCTGCTTTGAGGAACTGGCTGCACCAGGAGCAACCTGTAAGAGTAATGCATTTTGCCTTCCCTGCACTGCATCTTTCAGTGCAGGCCACCTTGCTCATATCTTAACACAAAGACCACAGCTAAAGAGGGCACCATGATGCTGCTGCTGCTACTCTCACCTCTCAGGAGAGTGAGGAAAGAGTAGTAGACAAAGAAAACCCAGCTCCTGCTGTGTCCCATTAAGGAAGCTGTGCCTTGCAGAGTGCTGCCAGAGCAGCAGATGGGCTGCTGCCAGGCGGGGCCTGAGAGGACAGGTGGAGGTGCATAGACACCAAACTGGTGACCTGTTAGAGGTACTGTTCAAAGCACCTCACTGAAGGGAATGGCTCACTGCAGTCACCAGTGTAGGGCATTTTGGTGTATTTGTCTGAAGACAAGACTTCCCTTTTTTCAAACTGTCATAGAACAAATTGCCTGTGCAAAACAAGAGAGTTTAGAGGTTTTACTCAGAAAGGTAATACTTGCTTCTCATCAAGCACACGGCTTTCACCTGTATCATCTAATTTAGCTTCCTACAGTCCAGTCTGTGTTGTTTCAGATACATCCCAAATCTGACAAAGTCATTCCTGTTTCTATGTCGTGCTTCAACCGCCCCAGTCTGCAGGAAGTATTTGGATGTTAAATTTGATTTAAGCCATTATGTTTCATCTTTATTGAGAATCTTTGACTCACCATTTATTTAGCTGATTCAGTTGCTTGTATGGCAGGTTGCCCATTGCCAAGGCATCCGAGCACCATATCTCCAGTTCAAAAATCAGCAGAGTGACAAGTCCCAAATCCTGAGAGACTGCAACAGATTTTACAGGGGGTGATTCATCTTTCAGTTGACAACTTCCAGCTGCTGATATTGGGGGTTTAGCTGTCTGTATTGACAGCACAGATGTTTCAGTCAGTCTTAGCCATTTTACACAGTATGAAGAAGGGCCTGCCCATGCCTATTGGTAATATGAGGAAGGCTATGTACCCTCTAGTGCCACTGATAGCCCTTGACACCAGTGAGAATGGAGCAGAGGCAGAGGTGTTTGCATGTCATTTTCTTCATCATGGTATCAAGATTATGATGTGTCAGGTATCTTGTAATAAAGCAATATGGCTGGCAGTCGCAAGGAGGAGCATGCATGGTGTGTTCCTTATAGGGACACTAAATCAGTGAGCAAGTTGTGGGTCATCCTGGGGTTAATTTCTAATTATCCTGATGGCAGTCTACTCTCCAAACACTTGTTGAGAGGCAAAATCATTTCACTAGTCTAAAATGCACAAACAAAATGGAGACACATTAGATTATGACACATTTTTGTGACACAAGATTTATGACACATTGTCTGTGAGCAGTGAAGTTGTTTTAGTAGTTACAAACATTGTCAGACACAATGAGTTACTGAGATTTTCCCAAATAAGGGTATTTTTTAAAGTTATCCTTAGAAATCCTCAGGACCATTAAAAAGAACTGCAAAATAAAACCAGGGACTTCAGAGTAGATTCACAAATCATAGTTAATGTTAGTTTTAGATAACTATATAAAAAAATCAGATTATCAAAGAATGTCCTGTTACTACCCAGCTCTGGATGACATATAAAACAGATCCAGTAAATACACAGCCTGTGGGCATGTGGACAACTACCAAGATCTGAGTGGCATCCAGCCTCTTCAAGCCTACAAACTGGTGGTACACTTAGCACTCTGTGACCAACACCACTTGCAGAAAGTTCATCCAATAAGCTAAGAGCTTTACAATGTCAAAACAGCACACATTTGGGAAAAGGTGGTGCCATCCTTCTGGGGCAATGCTTAAGGGCAGTCTCCGTGAAGTTCTTCTACATCCTATGAAAGAGTACAGAAGCTATAAAGCAAACAGGAACATCAGCACCAATACTGCCAAATACCCCCGAAGCATTGTGTGGGAATGTAGCATTGCCTGGCTTCCTGTATGGGGCTGTGATCCAAACTTGGGGCTTCTTCCTGACTCCACCAAATCTAACTTTGAAGACAAGGCTGAGAAATATGTTAGAGCTGTGTGTGGCGAGGAGAATTTGCAAGCTGCTATTCACATCTGTGCCTGCCCAAATACATTTGAGAATTCCGGCATGAGACTGTCTTCTGCTCACAGGCCAACACACACCGTTTCATCCTCAAGAGTCAAGGTCACAGAAGACAAAAAAAATCAGTAGGACGACTGAATAGCAGGACCTGGGTCCTAAGAGTCACATGAAGTTTATAGCACAAGTAACCACTGATGTACACAGCTGCTGAGTTGATAAATACCTGCATAAATGTTTTACGGGACTTGGCCCCAAATTGTCTGCCTAGTGCCAGAAGGCTTGCTTGTCACTAACTCTGACTTTTGTCCAGCAATTTTTTTTTAATTTCATCGTTTTTAAAGTATATAGGAAGAATATGCCTAAAACCTGTTTATATTGCTATTTGAAGCATGTTTCATAGAATCATAGAATAGTTAGGGTTGGAAAGGACCTTAAGATCATCAAGTTCCAACCCCACTGCCATGGGCAGGGACACCTCGCACTGAACCATGTCACCCAAGGCTCTGTTCAACCTGCCCTTGAGCACCACCAGGGATGAAGCATTCACAACTTCCCTGGGCAACCCATTCCATATTTAATATTTAATATTAAACTTCTGCAGGATGATGAAATAGAGTGGAAAGTAACTTTGATTTTGGATAAAATAATTTCTTAACACCTTTAGTTAGGGAAAGAAAAAGCCAATTTTTTCTGTTCTACAACCTTTGATGGTGTTTTATTCAAAATCCAATTCAATCACAGCTACATCCAAGCATGCAGCCACCAGAGAAGCCTGACAATTGCTAGCAAAAAGTGAAAATCCATTTTCTGGCCCTCTCCCAGGAAGAAGGGCTGGTAGAATTGGGCTGCAGGAGAAGGGTGTGCATTTTCTTAAATTGGCTGTTTCACCAGTTATCCCTAGGGTAGTAGTATATATATTTTTTCCTACATCCTAGGTCAAGGATATTAAAGTTACCACAGGTAAAAATAATTTTATTGGATAACTATCCACCAAACAACTGAAGTGATTTTCTGCCTCTGGACCTGTTTACTGGTCTTCCTTATATTAACAGCATTTCAACTCAGATAAAAATACTTCCTAGTGTAAAAACCACCTGTCCTG
Organism: Neopsephotus bourkii; assembly: GCF_033783945.1. Lineage (NCBI taxonomy): Eukaryota > Metazoa > Chordata > Aves > Psittaciformes > Psittacidae > Neopsephotus > Neopsephotus bourkii. Next base: position 2,559,004 of record NW_026901490.1, read on the forward strand.
TTTATTCACACCTAGCGGGTGGATAGTTCGTTTAGTAGGTGCAAAAGGAAATCACCAAAAGTAAGCATCATCTGCAGCTGGACAAAGGTTGCCCGAGGGCTCTCTGAAAGTCTTTCCTGTCTGTCTTTCTGAGTCACAACCTGCTCAAGGCAGATGGAAGGTGCTGGCAGTGGCAGAGCAGACAGGACAGTGGTCCACAAGCCAGAAGAGCCAAGTGCTGCAATTCGCCTGTTGCATGGGCCCTTGCCAAGATATTTCTTGCCCTACCTCCTCCATGGGTTTTCTGCTGCTAGGACAACCACCTCATTTTGGATGCCAGGGTGCACTGTTTACATATTCTATTTGACATAAACCCAAACCCCAGATCTCTTTCTGCAGAGCTGCTCTCCAGCCTCTTGACCCCAGTTTCTATGTAAAAGCAGAATTACCCCATCCCAAGTGCAGAACCCGGCTAAATTTCACATGATTGGTGTTTGCCCAGATCTCTGGTCTATCCAGATCATTCTGTAAGGCCTCTCTACCCTTCAAGGAGTAAACAGCTCCTCCTAGTATGGTATCATCAGCAAATTTACTTAATGTACATTTGAGTCCTGCGTCTACATCAGTTATAAAAACATTAATGAGAACATGACCTGAGCCACCACAAATCCAGAGTTTCTCATAACCACACAGAGCACATAGATTTAGTTAATTTCCTAGTTAATCTTAGTAGTACTCACTTTGAGACAGTCTTTTTAAGCTCTGCACTAAGCCACCTCACTGTAAAGGTCTGGATATGAAGTGTTAACAGAAGATTCAACTTTAACACTCTTCAGTGTCAACTCAATCTATAAAACGCACCTGTGCTGGTATGTACAATTTGCCAGTCCCTTTTTGGCTTGATTTGTTAATGTTTTTACTAATATAATCTTCACCTCTCTGGACTGTGGTTTACTTGTAAATAGGAAAGTCTGGGCTAATACTCTGTTCAGAGAAAGTTACACTTTCAGTTACTTTCAGTGTAATTTGCAATAATTTTCATTAGTCAGCCTGTGAAGAACTTGGAGAAGAGAACATGCCTTCTAATTTTCTTCAGACAAATTACAAAAAATCATAGAAGAGGTGTCACACTGAAAATTCTAAGAAAATTTTCCTACTTTTTGTGCCTTGGAGTATCTTTTAAACAAGAATGTCTAACACAAGTGCCTTTTAAAAATACCTGACTGAACGACTGCTGAAGCTGATAAGCAAAGCATGGAACTGTTAGAATTCTGTGCTATCTGATTGTAATTTTCTCTGCTTATTCAGGTGCATTAGGGTACAATTTTTATCTTATATGAGTTTCGGAAGTGTTCAATAGCCCGGTCAGGGTCCTTTCCCTGCAAATAAACATCCAAACTGTCTATAAGTACTGATAAAAACAAAGTGCAAGCCTGCTCCCCAGTTCAAGCAGATCTGTATGGGCATGTCACCAACAAATTATGGCAAATCAGCATAATTCCTTTCTACAAGAGGGGACCTTCTAGCTGAGGTAGAAGAGGTGGAGACCACACATCTTTGAAAAGCTCTGATGCCATCTTTCCACAATATTTTCGAAAGCAATCCAGAGAAGTGTGGGCCAGCTGAGACTGATTGAAGGTGAAACAGAACTGACTGAAAACTGGGTCAGAGATACGGTTCACTGTCAAAATTCTGGAAAAGGGGCTTTGTGTATTTCCACGTTTTCACCAGCAAAGAGGTCACAGTTAATATTGCCTTTTCTGGGATGACCGCTGCAGATGCCAAGGGGTGTTTCTTAATAGTGCATGGCAGAAGCAGCCGGGGCTGAAGGCAAAGGCATTGAGAGGGGTCAGACTGTGCTTCCCTCACCCCAAGTTCTCTGGAAATGGCACCATGAGGCTTTCTGTCTTGTTGAGTGTAAAAGTAGCTGTTGCTCAAACAGGACAGACCTGCATTGCAGAAATAATTCTAAGACTATTATACTTTTCCCTGAACACACACAAATGTGTGCATCAGATGTCAGGAGTGCTTACGGTAATTAGAGGAATGATTAGGTGAGATCAGTGATTGCAAAGCCTCACAGCAGCTTATTGATTAAATGGAACAAATTTGCTACCTGATTTTCCTCCCTCCAGTTTCAAAAACATAGCTAATATTTTAGGTAACTAAATTCCTTAGACTTAGGGATTTGGAACCTAGCCAGATATCTTTAAATTAGATGAGATTATCTAACGGTATCCTACTACAGTTTGGAGTGCCAAGTTTGTACTGCACAAGGAGCTGTGTATGTAACATTGATAATGTGCAGAACACTTTATAGTGTTACATAGCTTGTCCTACACTGCAGAGCTCCCATCTGTGATGGTACATAGCAAAGGCAGTTTGGGAACTCCTGATGCACCATTAGAGCAGCAGTCCAGCATAACAGTCTGTAACACAAATGATACTCACTAGCACTTTTCACTCATCATTTTGCCTACAGTAAACCTATGACACACAGCAAACATGGGATTAAATTTTAATGAAGAAGTGCCAAAAGCTCCTCCTTCCTGCATGGTAAAACTGGAAAGCTGAAGTGGTAAGCAATGACTATTATAGCTGCTGCAGCTCAGGGGAAATATATAACAGTGATAGTCTTTCCCAGGGACTGCCACACAAATTTAAATTCTCCTTGTTTGAATTAACATTACTCATCTGCCAATTTCATTGCCCATGAGCAAAACCTGGAATTGTGTGTGTAGTTAGAGCAGTAACATGTAGCACTATTTATTCTGTGCTGTAACTTTATAGCATATAATAAATAATTCAGTATTCAACTACAAATATTTTCACCAAGAACTTTTTTAAAAAGAGCCAAACTTGCTTGAAACCAAGTCCTGATGGCAGATTGACTGAAACACACCAACACTGCGAGTGTCTGTGCTAGACACTATTTCCAAAGCAGTACTGCGTTGCTGTAGAGTGTTGCACGCTGTAGTGCAGCCTTTCAGCCCCTAAATCACCTGTACAGTGTATATGTGTGTACACATTTATGTACTTGACAGCACTCAGCTTGGTTCTTTAGTACTCCAGCTAACACTGGGGAGGACAAAATGACATCGGCTTTTGTTCTGTAGCAGGTTACATATTGCTTCCTCCAGGAAGCAATATCCACATATCCCTCTGAATTGACCACCTGCACACCTTCCCTATGTGTAGGGTAATGTCCTACTGTTACTTGATGTATGGCTTTGCCATACAGCTTTGTACTGTAAAGAAGTTTTGAGCTGAACATTTTGCAGGTTCAAGTCCCAGTAGCCTCAGACTGCATGTGACCCTGGGGTGAGTGTGCTGTTCACACACATAGAAGAGGATGCTTATTTGCCTCCTCAAGCACTGTGGTGGAACTGTCACCAAGAAACCAAACCGGGGGAAATGTAAAACCATAAAAATCGATTTTCAGCTTTCCCTAGTCACTTACAAGATTACATACTTCACTATATTGCTGCTTTCCCTCATACCTGAATCTAGTACTTTCATGACAAGCATACTGTCAATTTTAGGGTTGCCTGCTAGCACCTCTAAGTGACCTGAGCTAGGGCAGAATGGGAACATGCAGAAATCACCCTTTCAAAGCAATGAAACTGTCTTTTGGGTGAAGAATGTGCATCTATTGTACTACAAGAAATCAGAAAGCAATAACTGAAATCCACAGTACAGTCAGCTTAAAATTAAATTATTAATAATGTAAAGTTCATAAAACATAGGTAGTTTTTCATATGAAGGATGCTTTATCAGAAGACAATAAAACATCTCTAGGTTTTTTACTGCTGTGCTATCACCTTCTTGAAGTTGTATCATGTTACCTTGCCTCATAACAATAATGAGTACTTTGCCACCAACTTTGCAATGCTTATAGCTGAAAGGCATCCAGGTATTTACACAGGTGTAATAGAAAATAATATATTGGAAATGAAAAATGTGTTTTTCTATGAACTCAAAAAGATGGGTTAATAGGCAAATCAGTGAGACTTTTCTGGGACAGCTAGAATATTGTATGATGACAGTAAGATGCTAAAAATGGTGAGGATGGTTCAGTGCTTAAGGTCTTGGAGAGATTTGGTTAGAAACCTTTTCCACAGAAACATCCAGTTTTAGTAGCACTGGCCTTATTCTCCACTGCTGTTCCCTTATGCACTTTGTGTAGATATTTAAAATGTTATACTCAACCCATGAAATTTCAGTCCATGACTTCTTTTACACAGAGCAAAGTAAGACAGTAACATCCATCTGAACAAGACCATTCAAAATTAGACATGCCAATTTTCCAAGCAAAATAAACTGTATTGTTTCTGAGCATAAACTATGTTCTAAGGTAAAGACATTAAAGAGAAGTTTCCCTGATAAGCAGATAATTTAATAGCTTTCCATTAACACAATTCAGTCAGTCTTCTTTAAGGCACCTTGCACTGGCTGCTGCCAGACACAGACTTGAATACGCCATTAATCTGATCTAGGTTCTTCCCTCCCAATAAAGATAAATGAAATTCCTAGTTGCTTATTCTGGGAATTATTTTTTCTTTTAGGGGTGGATGGAGGGGGTGGGTGTGTGAAATGGCACAAGGAGTTGGAAGATTTATGGTTTTGAAGTTTTTTGCTTCGGGATTCTCCCTACCATCTCTTGACTTTAAATTTGTTACCTTTATAATATAAATTGTTTAACTACACATCAGGGAATGAAAAGAAAATTATCAGCAAATTCAAATTATGCCCACTCTTAAAGACATCAGAATTTGGAATTTAGGTACAGCAAAACAAAATTATTACATTGTGATAACATTTTCCCTAAACAAGTCTTGACATTCTTTAAAGTACTGATTCTGAAAGGTATTATTTTAAAGGAAAGACTGAGATGACAACAGATTTTGGAGCCTGACACACATATGTTGGAATTGGATGGCATCATCATGCCCAGGATGCCTTTATACAGCTTAACTGAGTAACAACAGAAGCAAAGCTATGACAGGCACCAGCACTAACTGTACAAGTCTGCCAGAAAAATTTGATATTACCTCTTGCATTTAGGGCATGCCACAATGTTTATACTGAAATTGTTACTCAAACTCACTGGACTGGCCAGGTTGGATAGCGCCTTGGGCGAAATATTCTAGTGGGAGGCATCCCTGCCCATGGCAGTGAGGTTGGAACTATATGATCTTAAGGCCCTTTCCAACCCAAAACATTCTATGATTCTATTGATGGGGAAGGGAGTGACTACAGTGACTGCAATGGCAGAACTGGTAGCAGACTTCAGAATCGGTGACCTGCAGCCCTTTAAGCATGATCCCATCATGTCCAGCAGGGAATGAAAGAAAATACGAAGCACAGATAAAATGCAGATGAGCTTTTTTTCACTTTCAATAACTAGCTGAAGAACAATTCAGAAAGAAGTGGTGGTTCTGAAAAATCAGAGGCCTGAAATATCCTCCCTGTTGGAGCACAGTCTACTTACCAGATGACCAGCTACTCTGGGGTAGGTCTTCTTTTCCTTCTCTTCTATTGCAGCTGTGTTACATATTAATATTTGTATAGAATATTTAAACAGCCACAGGGCAATAAATTGACCTCTTAGGTAAGCTACCAGGTGAAACATCCGGTTTTCAGACCCTGTTCCTGTGGAAATAAGTGTCTATGTAAAAGAACTGGACTGTGAGCAGGATACTCCTTAGGAGAAGGAAGAAACCAGCTTGAACATGTAGGTACAGGTACAACTGAAGCTAGATCTCTTTCAAGCTAAGCATATACTACAGCCACAGGAACTATAAGATCACTATCAAGGCTACCCATAAGAGAGGGGCTTTTCATTGCTCAGTTGTGACCATTTGGCCAACACCTCAATTTTATGGCTGAGACAATTAAAATGGTTATTTTTTTTCTTGTCAGTGTACTGTTCTGTTAAACTCCCATTATCTGTGAAGATAATTAAGGAAAAAAAGTGAAGTACCAAGGGGTAGATCACTGTGATACCAGGAGTTGGCTCCGAGCAAAAGCAGACTCAGGAAGAGCATTCCCACCCAGATGGAGAGCATAAACACAGCTGCAGAAATGTCCAGATGGGCAATGAAACTGGTGGGGCTGAAGGTTGCATATGACAAATGAGGGCAGTGCAATACAACTTACTGATGGAAACACGACATTTAAGTCTGACATAGCAACATCCTAGTTCATACAGGGAGGGATAGAGAAAGGATTGGAAGTTGCATAGTGATAACAGAGCTGGACTAAAGGGTTGTTGCAGACTTTGTCTGCAGCTGGCCAGGCTAGGGAAGGCTTGTTTAGTTCTGCATAATCCTCAAATCAGAAATGTCTCACTACGTCTAAGTGTTGCAGAAGTGTTTCCCCATCTATTATGAAATGTTGGCACAAGTGTAGAGCACTTGAAGGAGGGAAGGAGATAGCACATTTATCCATTGAAGCAATATGGGACTGAAGAAGACAACTGCTACTGTTTCACCACAGTTAGTTGAAAAAAACGTGTCTCCAAGAGACATCATAAAAGAAATACCATTATTCAGGAAAAGAGATCTTCAAACTTGCAGTTCCGAGTAAGCTGTGTTAACCATAGGCAGTGTAGCACTCACCACCATACCTCAACTCCTTCTGTAAGGTACGTATTTGAACAATCCAGTTAGTTAATGGGATATCCATAAGCAAGAGGAAGAGGGAGACAAGCTTCCTTCTGAAGTGTTTATTGGATAAGCAGAAAACACAAATGAGTGATTTAGTAAGAAATATAATTACCTCCCTCCCCTTATGGGCCCCATTTTGTAATTGTCAAAGCAAAGCTGCTCCCTGAATTCTGAAAGCACAATTGGGTCTTTTTCTATAGACTCAGTTGAGCCACTTGAGATTGATGAGATTTCTGAGTCTTGTCAGGAAGAGATGTAAGAGATGTTAGCTGCTGTGCTTGGTGAGCAGAAATTGCAGGGTCTTTGATAAGCAAAGACAGTCCAGGATGCTGAGGGGAAAAATAATTTCTATAGCCTAGTGGCTTCAAAATGCTTCATTAGTAAACACAGTTATAAATTTCACTTGTTTCACATTCAGAAGAGATGCATTAGCATATGCACTAGTGTGCATTAGCAGCACGGAACCATTTGGCTGATTTGATTTTTGATCCTTGCAGACACAACCTTTGCATTTAACGTCTTAGAAGGATTTTCCTTTTCCCTTTCCACAATCAAACACCCAAAACCTTGTCTAGTGTCCGTACCTGTAGCCTGTGTTCAGTATGCCTGCTAGAACAGAAGTTTAATTAAATTTCTCTCTCAGTTTGTTGGCTTGAATGATTCCCTATAAAATATGAGCACAGGTCACTCCAGAGAAACACCAATAATCATGATGTAAATGCAAAACACTTCATCCAAGTATGGATGTAGCTCATTACTTCACATGGTTAAATTTAATTCTCCTCCCTGAGAGAAGTGAGGTAAAGTGTACTAGAAACCAGTGTTCTCTGAAGAGATTCATCAAGATAACCACTAGTGACAACAAAAGAGAAATGTCTTAAATACACCAGAGAAGCACCTGCACTGTGGTGCTTTATTGAAGTAAGTGCCAGTAAGGTGTCTAAACCAACCTGTCAAGAACCAGAATATGTACAAATTACCTTGCAGCTTTGTGACACATTCTCACTATATTAGAGCTATTATAGATCAAAGCTATTTCAAAATATGTCCGTAAAGCAGTGCTGCTTTGGGGATTATTGTGCAAATAGAGTAAGTGATGCTTAATGTCCAGACACAGGTATTATTTTAATATTGGAAAGTGTAACTGACTTGCTGTTACATTTTTGCTGCAAGTAGAGTTGCTTGACTTAATGCCATATTGCTAAAGCTGGAGCAAACTCCTATTGCTTGAACAAAAATGTAAGTGCTTTTGAAGCAGGATGATCAGAGTTTTGTCCACTGTAACTGAGAAATTTCAGATGACCATGACATGCTGTATGTTAATAACCACCAAGTGCTAGGTAGACATGCATTTGTTAAAAAGCTTACCGTTAAATGAAGTTGTCATCCCTTTTTAAGCTGCAGATACTTCTATTACTTTTATCTCCAGGAGATGAAATGGTAAATTAAGTATTTAAGTACTTGTACCCTTAAACTTGTCTGTAACTAAGTCATTAAGGGGCAAACAATTCTGCAAGTTGGGAGGAGAGCTACACAGCAGTAAAAACAGTAAATGCGTGAAAAAGGATTATGCGAGGTGAACATATTAAGACTTGTTCAGAGATAATATGAGGCACACACACACGTGCAAGAGAGAAATCATGCAATTTTCAAAGGCAGTTTAGATGAATATGCTTCTGGGATGTATCTCAACTGTTCCTCTTGCAGAGACCAGGCTATCAGCTTAATTCAGCCTCATTTCCTAGACTGCTACAGATACAATATGAAAAAAAGCACTCCCTTATGTAGTGTTGCTGTTTAATCTGTTTGGTACTATCATTCTCTTAACATTTGGCAGCCCTTCTCCAAAAAGCACACAGATAATGGAAATGTATGCAAAATAAAGGAGAAGCTTTGGAGGAATTAATTCAAGATAAACTGGATTATTTTCTGTAGGAATCTTAGTTGCATAAATTCAAGCAACTTAAACTTCTAGAAATAAGCTGATGTTTTTATCATAATCAACTGTTATTTTTTAAATTGCCTATCTGAACAACAGTGGCAATGAAAACATAACCCTTAAATGTATTAGCAGATTGCCTGTATGTACAGCAACTGCATGGGCAGAATCCCTAGGCTTTTTGTGCTCTGGTTTTCAGCTCACAGTAAAATCCAGACTGCCTGATCTTTACTCTGCTGTTTTCCCTACTGAAGTCATGCCTGAAACTTATTATCTGAACATACTCCAGATCTCCTCAGTATTGTTGCTTTTACAGTTATTTCCTCTTGGAGGGCAAGAAAAAAACTCCATGGTTTTGAACTGTGTGCTTAAAGACTTGCAAAGATGTGTGCTCCAAAACTGCATAGACAGGCTCACCTGTAAAACCGGCAGCTCCAAAGAAAAGTACTAAACTTTTGTCTAAGGCAAAAGACCTGAGATAAAATCACGTCTTAATACATTTTTTTCCCCTGTACCTGTATGTGGAGAAAATGGATTTAAGTATTCTGTATTTTCTGCAAATAAAGAATGGAGAGACATGATTCTTTCTTCTTTTTGAGGTCATCTGTGCCATTACAAATTCCATTTAATCAGGCTACAAGAACCCTGGTGTAATAATCAGGAAGAAATAGAACCTTCAATCATCTCCTTTTCAATCAAACATTTTAATTTAGAAGAAAAAGACTGCAGTCCAGGAAGACATGGAAACTCATTCTAGTCCTACGTATCAGATAATTAATTCATAAGGGTGCTACATCTGCTACATGCAGGGGGAAGAGGGAGTGCCATAAATGAAGAGAAAACTGCCAGCCTAGTAAGTAGCACATTTCCATGAGTGTCCAGGGATTTCTTTCAATCTGCATATGCAGACTTCCTTTGAGCACAGCTTCTGACATTCAGACCAAAAATAATGGTCGAGAGGTAAACGAGGGCATTTGTTTTCATCAGCAACAAGTGGGTTTAAACTATCACAGTGGCACTGGTATGATATGAAAACCTCTGAGTCAGTCAGGAAGTAACAGGAAGTAATCAGTAAATTGTGGGAGTCTTAAAAGTGAAAAAGAGGACAAGTGTAGCAGGAAGGTCTGTGAAACTTGGCAGAAAGGACAATTCTTGCCTCAACTGCTCTTGGTAAACACAAACGCATTCTCAAAAGTTAGTTTAATCTACTTGTCTACCCCTTAGAGTAAGAATAAGGCTTTCAGACAGGATTAGAGTAACCAGACAAAGCAGAAAAATCCAAATTAAATGAAAAAATAAAATCCAAAAGCTGCCTCACTACTCCGTTAGGACTATACTAATAAGCACTAAGAGAAATGAATCACCCAGTAAACATCAGAAGTAACCCTTAATTGGGAAAAAATGGCAGAACTTGTGGTTATTTCATCTGAAAACTGAGCTTCTTACAACTCAAAGACTGAAAAAGACCCAAGAACAACAAAAAAGGTTACTCACTAAAAGAAGCCAAGTTAGAACGCAAACAAATGAAGAGTACAAACCCCATTGCATATCTTTTTCTATTATCTTCCATTGTCATGCTAGTGCACTGGCCTTGTTTGAAGATCTAATCTTTTGGACAGGCTTTCAATTCCAACTTTAAATTTCAGTGTAATTGATGAAAATTCAGTGTCTGGAGGCAGGTTTCTAGCCTTGGGATTTGAATGTACTCACAAAAGAATGAAGGAGCAGAGCAGCAATCTTCAATATCTGTAGCTTCACAAAAGCTCCTCTAGTCTCATTGGCATTGATATGAAGGAAGAGTAATGTCAGCTCATGACAAGCTAGTATCATGTACTCAAAGCTATTAACATCAGTAACCTAACAAGCCTATGATAAGCCTCGGAAAAAAACCCTCTTGGTCTAAAAAACCCCCAAAAGGCAGCATAATAATGTCTCTGCAGTGACATTAGTTATTGCCTTTCCTCTGTATAATTGTGCTAGGAGGCTAAAAAAAATGAACGTGTGAAACATGTTGAGCAGATGCTACAGGACGGGGCCCTTCACAACCTATGATCTGGTCCCCCAGCTTTCCGTAGACATGCACCAGTGCTACATCCAGAAATTGGGCTTGAGACCTACACATACCTCCTGGTTTTCTTCAAAAGCAAGTGGTGGCACAAGTGAAGGAGGTGAACTGAGCTGCTCTCCAGCTAACCTCCAGTAACGACTGGTTTGGAGGAAAGGGTAATGTGAACTGTGGGACATACCAGGGAGAACTCTTATTCCGTCATGTAGGCTCAGCTTCAACAGTAATCACAGCAGTATCACAGACGTTAGTTTTCAAATAGATAAGTACCTGGAAGCATCCTTGCAGACCTTTTCCAGTTAGCCTAATTCTCCTTTGAAACAATTTGAATTTTCTGTCACTTACAAATTGGAAAACTTCTCAGGCCTGTAGCAATATTTTTCTAAGACAGATACAACTCAAAGAAAGCAGTCCACGGCCCTGTGACTGAGACAGTAATCTGGGATAGAGGAGTCTGCTCTTTAGGAGAACAAAAATCAGGTCTGATAACTTGTTTCCAACAGGGATTTCAGTCTCAATATTTGTCCTCCACTGACACAAAGCCAGTGCATTTTCCTGCAGCATTTGTAATCTTATACCAAGCAAAGCAGGAGGAGAAGGCTTCAGGAATCTGTAAAACACAAACCCCACATTATGCTCTGAGAACATCATAATCATTTACTTCCCATGTGGGAACTGAGTTTTCCCCTCACTCACCACTGATACTGTGTTTGTCAGTATCAAAGCACACAGTGAGCACAAACTCAGCCACAAGAACAGCTTCTAAAAAACACAACTGAAGACAAAAATCATCTTAATCGTAGAGACTGAATTTCAATGAACGGAAACATCTGCCCTTCAGCAAACAGTGTGCATGAGAGCTGTGTATGTGGATTTGATACATCACTTTAGAAGGGACAAGTGTATCAGTTTGCTGAAACCATGAGAGTGTTTTGACAACCTGTGCAACTTGTTAATAGACTGGCTTAGAGATGCTCTTGCACAAAATAGCCCAAGTCCATGATGGGCAAGTTAATTTACAGAGCATTTAATTGACAAGCTTTCATTTGGCAGTGGGCACTAACTGTCCCTCCTGTCATGGGACATGGGGAGGCCTTGCAGCGCTGTGGGGGATCAGCTTCATTGTGCAGTGCCATGCCAAGCAAATGGTTGGTGGGGTCTGGAGAGGGATCACTGGTAGGGCTTCTCTGGAGAACCGAAACTGGGATGAAGGAAACCACAAACCTCACCATGCTCTTGCTGCTCCCGGAGAAATACCTGCCTATGGTGACTTGTTTTTGGCTCTGCCAGCTGGGAGACCCATGCCTAGGGGCAGCCCTGGCCACTTGTGCTGGGGCTCTCACTGTCACCAGGGCAAACCGCATGTGAGGCAGGGCACTGAGGGCCTTACCAGCCTGACCACCCTCTCCCATCCTGCTCAGTAATCTGCTGCAGCGCCAGCCTCCAGCTCCTCACAGCCCTGCCCTGCCCTGCCCTGCCCTGGCCTGGCCTTGGTCTGTCTCTATCCCACAGCCATGCACATCCATCCCGGGGCTGTGTCTGACCCCGGTTCCCCTCAGCAGGGTCTCATCCAGACTCACCTCACCCTTGGCAGGTCTCGGTCAGGGGTCTGTCACGGTGCCTTCAAGCTTGGTTTTCCCCCCAGCCCTCCCTGCTGAGGGAAGCTTTGTGCGGGACAGGCCAAGGCACACTGCTTCCCTGTGGGACTGGCTGACCACGGGCTTTAGTCCTGACTGTCAGGGGACTGACTGCCTGGTGCCTTCCTAAAACGCTTGGCGGCTGTGAGGGGAGGTGCAGGGCCTGTGTGTGGGGCTGAGAGCTGCTCCCTGCTTTGCGGGCTGCTATGGAGGACAGGCTGCGGCCCTGACATACCACAGAAGCAACAAAAACCCTCTCAGTTGAATGGCTTGAAATCTCTGCTCATACAGCAGCCTTTTGACTAGTACAAATACTTCTGTGTTCCGCTGCAAAGTGCTTTCACCCCAGACCACCAGCTGTAAGTTTCTGTGCCTTGCAGCAATGCCACTCGTCCTGCCCTTAGACACTCTGAAATTGTGTTTGGAAGAAAAGCCCAAAGTGTTTCCCAGTGTCTGCTGGTTTGTAGTGTTAAGCAAGCAGTCATTTTGGACAGAGCTACCTGAAAAATATTAATCCAAGCACATATGATAACATTGGTATCTTTCATTGAATAAAAAAATATCAGCATCTTGATTTTTAAATAACTTTACAAACCATTTTTTGGGCAAGAAAATAAAGGGGTTGCATGTTATTAATATCCTCATAGATTCTTGTTTGTTCTTAATGCCAACTGATAAGGACAAAACCTTCCCATGTACTTTTATAAAAATTAATGTTTCATAGGAGACGGCAATTTTTCCTTAACATTATCTGCCTGGAAGAATCTTTCATTCTGCAAGTGATCATTCTGCTGGGCACGCTGGGACTTGAGTGAGATGTGTGAGCCTTGCTCCTGCTGTACTTGCACATGCAGATGTCTTCATTCAGCTGCCTTTGGAGATACAGGCAATAGGTTTTTTACTTGCCTCTATAAATATCATTCGGAACCTATCTCATACACTTTAATGTTTTCCATTTAAAACAATATACTCAAGTTGTTTGTGGTGTTAGATCTGCAAATAACACAGTGCTTCTGGAGTGCTTCAGAGTCACCTCTAGCTCTATGAACGTGAAATATTTTTCTTTGTTCAGATTTTCCACTGGCCCTGAAATATTCTGATATTCTTTCCTGGAATACCCTGATTCTAATTAGTTGTTAGTGTGTTTGTGCTGGCAGCTGGACTGAGGCAGATGCAGATTCTTTTCCCTCATCACAACACCTAGCTAGCATTAGGGGTGTGTCGTGGTTACAGCTTCCTGCTTGCGCTTTTTGTTGGTAATGAGCTGGGAAGAAACTGTTTGGAGTCTTTGAAAGCATTTGAACCTCGTGGTTATTTTCAACCACATTTAAGGCAAGGGTAGAAATATGAAAGATAGATACCAAATTTCTACAAATTTTGTGAAGATAAAGTGCCTAGGTGAGAAGTGTGCCTGAGGGAAAGGCAGGGAAAGCTGTTACCAGGTCTGTTAGCAGGTTGCCCAGCTACTGTCAGCTTAGCATGCACTGGCAAGAGGCAGGGGACAATGCAGGAGACAAGGGTATTAAAAATGTGGAAAATAGGATATCATAATGATCTTGGTATGGCTAGAGGAAGGATCTGACACTATCTGAATACTGGATGTGGAATCCCTAACACTGGAAATTCATTAAGAACTTGACAAAGTTCTCCATTTTCTTATCATCATGGACTGTGGATACTAATTCTTGTTATTGCACAGCCCTATTTCTTGGTGTCACACAAGGACCAAATCTTCTGCGAATACGGGAACATGTTTCTGCAGTTTCAGTTGTTTAGGCACAGGGCCTTTAATCCTTGGGCATTCAAAGTAGGTAACAGAGCTCAGGGCAGTAACTGAGCTATAAATAAAAAAGCCAAAATCCAAAATCCTTTCTGACTAAAGGGATCTTAGTCTTCTTTTTGCAATGCTAAAATATTGCTACACTTGCTGTTTTGCCTTTGGATCTGTGCTGTAGTCTGAGAAGGTGTGAGCTCTGCTTGACACCTCAGCTGATGGGACATTCAGAACATCATACTCTGTATGGGTCTCACTTTCTTTCCCTCCTGCCATGCTTTGTGTGGCTTTTCTTGTACCTAACAGGTTGCCAGCCTGCCTCTGAAGAGTTCTTCTCAGGTGAGTGCTAACATTTATCAGGAGGTGTAAGAACTCAATTCTCTGTGAGACCTCTCCCCCTTTGGCAAGTTATTTTTCAAACTGACCACTGTTTAAAACAGAGCAGAGGCACACACACCTGTGTACAGCCTCATCCCACACTCTGTGTTTCCATAAGGCATCAGGCAAAAATTCTTGAAGGACATCTTATTACTGTTCTGGTACTAGTGTGAGAAATTCCACTCAAATGCCAGTGAAATCCTGACTGAGAAGCTGATGAGATAAAAATCTTTAATATCTGTGCCATGGTTGTGTTTTATAGCGGCTGAGATTAGTCCTTATCAGAAAAAGAAAGTTAAAATCAACACTGATTCCCTAATATGTGGGGAAGTCTGGAGTGCTACCAACTGTTAATGTGGTCACTGAGCAACACAGACTTATTTATCAAAAATGTAGTAAGCTAAAAGCAATAAATATTGACTCTGTGAGGCTGAATCAACTAAACAGTCTCTACTGAAATCATCATTTGATAACATAAAGGTTCCATGCAAATTGCAGGCCAACTGAATGTACAAAAAGGGGCAGAATATCCCTTCCAGTTGCCAAGGTGTCAGTCACAGGTGCTTTCCGTCCAAGTACCTGCATGTGATACTCGTATTCCAAATTCCTAAAAAATATCTTGCTCCTCTCAGTGGAAGTAGGAATGAAAAAATAATAAAAATACATCTTTATCATTATATTTAGTGGATGAGGTATGGCTCTGAATGCTTACTGAATAAAGAAGTGTTTGTTTTACAAGACTTTTTTTGATGGTGAGTCCATGTTCAGCAGAGGCAAATCCCACAGTATATTTGACTAGGAAAGGATTTGATGAACTGAGAGAAAGGTGGATGGAAAGAAAAAAAGGAGGGAAGAAGATCTTGTAGGCATGGACTGAGAGAAGAAAGTTGAGGGAAAGAACAAGATGACACAGACAGCACAAAGCAAAATCTGCCCTTGAAGAACTGAGGGAAATTTCAGGGAAAATGTAATAGTTGTCAAGAATTTTCCAGCCGAGAAAATGTGTGACTACCAGACACTTATTAGAGATAATAATCTGGATACCTTCAATTTCAAGTAAATCTTCCTTACAAGCATATTATGATTTTTCAACAAAATAATGGTCCCTGAGTAATAAACTGGTGCAGGACGCAGTACTGCATCAGTAGAACTAGCATTTGCACAGCTGGAGGTAAAAGCAAAACAAAAAGCTAGTCAACATTTCTTTGGATTACTTTTTAAAGTGAAATAAGTTCTTTTGCAAAATGCCAGATAAAGAGCCCAGTAGGAAAGTCTCCATTGATTTCAGTGGAGCAGAATCAGTTCCTCAGCCCAGCCTTTTGAAGTTTAACCATGCCAAGTGCAAGGTCCAGCACTTGGGTCGGAGCAATCCCAGGCACAGCTACAGGCTGGGCAGAGAAGAGATTCAGAGCAGCCCTGCAGAGAAGGACTTGGGGGTGCTGGTCAATGAGAAAATAAACATGAGCCGGCTGTGTGAGCTTGAAGCCCAGAAAGCCAACTGTATCCTGGGCTGCATCAAAAGGAGCGTGACCAGCAGGTCAAAGGAGGTGATCCTGCCCCTCTACTCTGCTCATGTGAGACCTCACCTGGAGTATTGTGTGCAGTTCTGGTGTCCTCGACATAAAAAGGACATGGATCTGTTGGAACAAGTCCAGAGGAGGGCCACGAGGAGGGTCAGGGGACTGGAGCACCTCCCGCATGAAGACAGGCTGAGAAAGTTGGGGCTGTTCAGCCTGGAGAAGAGAAGGCTGCGTGGAGACCTCGTAACAGCCTCCCAGTGTCTGAAGTGGGGCTATAGGGATGCTGGGGAGGGACTATTCATTAGGGCCTTTAGTGATAGGACAAAGGGTAATGGGTTCAAACTGAAACAGAGGAAATTTAGATTGGATATAAGGAGGAAATTCTTTCCTATAAGGGTGATGAGGCACTGGAATGGGTTGTCCAGGGAAGTTGTGAATGTTCCATCCCTGGCAATGTTCAAGGCCAGGCTGGATAGACCCTTGGGTGACATGGTTTAGTGTGAGGTGTCCCTGCCCATGGCAGGGGGCTGGAACTTGATGATCTTAAGCTCTTTTCCACCCCTAACTGTTCTATGATTCTAAAAGTATACCCCAGACTAGCAGCCTAGGGCTGACAGCCTTACTGACCTTTTCAGTCCTTGCCATGTCTAATAAGAAAGAGTACCAACAATAATGACACCTAGGAATCAAAACACCCATCTGCTTTGTATGAGGCTGAGAAGAGCGGCTTCCTAGATGCTATTTACAAAGACGTGTGTTGAACTTAGAGTGAAATGCGTGGCCATTGCAATAGCTGCAGATGAAGAGCTGTGACTTCCTCTTGGTATAGGGTGGTGGTCAGTATTTAGAGAGAACATCATTTTCAGCACACTCTGAGAGTGCAACACACCAAAGAAGCAGTATCCAGCAAATTGCAGATACTTGCACTTTGATGAGATGTGCAGGAACAAGCTGGACCAGCTTTGGAAAATGGTTTGGAGACTAGATGGCATGGAGACGCTTTTTCGAGAGGAAACTGTTTTAGTTAGTATTATGCTTTCAAAAGTCTGCAGTGACAAGGTTTTTCTCTGGTTTGACGTGAAACAGCTCTATAAACATGGGCCATATCAAAAAGCTTCTGACTACTTGCACCTGAAGTGTCATTCTCTGTTTTCACAGTGTTTCTCTTAAATCTAATGAAGCCCAGGACTGTGTTGGTCCACCTTGTTGAGCAATGGTTTGAATTTTCCTGGTGAAATGTTACCTTTTAAGCAGTCAGCACACAATATTGTATAGGCATTGTTACCAAGAGATGTCTGGAAAATAGAGAAAAGGGATTGTATTCTTATTTCCCGAATTAAGCAAAATACTGTGAAAGTTCTCAAATAGACAGATTATACTTGTATATTTGTCAGTATTTTCTGCCTAAGGAAAAACAACACTTGGGGGATTCTCCACAGCTTGTACATGAAGATGGACAAAATTACTGCTTCTTGAAGAGTCAAAGAAATTACGGTATTAGCCACATGTTAGTAAGCTAAACCAAAACAACAAAAGGTGCAAACTTTATTGATTGGAATACTGACCCTTCTCTCACATAAGGCTCACTGAGCTGCTCTTCCCAGAGCAGGGACATCGGCGAGTCATAGCAATGACTTCCACAGCCCTTGGGGAGGAGTCATCCAAACAACTTAATACCCTCCACCTCCAGAATATATAATTGTTAACTACAAAGCTCCTTCCCCAACCTGACCTCTTTCACTTGATTAATTCAGTCTGAGAAATGCAGCTGGTTTGCTTTTGATGCTCACCCCAACCTTTGTTACTGAATTTATAAATGTGTCAAACATAATTAAAACTGGCAGAGGCCAACATTAAATCAAGCAATCTGTAAACATTGCTTGTGCTATTCATTTGATGCAAAGCTTTCACCATAAAGGCTTTTAAATAAATGAATTCAGCTCTTACTGTGCTGCACCAGTGAAACCTTGCTCCAAGAGTTTGAACTTTCCAGAGACACTGTCAGGTCATCTTAGATTCAAAACCTAATGCACAGCTGTGATTTCGGAATTCCCTAGGGGAATTAGATACCTGACTTTTACTGAAAGTCAATGTGTAGTGGGAAGTGAATTGACTTTCAGCAGGAATTAGATGCCTTTGAAAAGCCTATTCACATCCTTGTAAAGAGAGGACCAGTCCTTCATGGAGAGCAATTAATGTAACTAACTCCTTTGATGCCTACAGACCCAGCAAAACATCTGATATACAAATGTTACAAAACCTAAGACTAGCCAGAGAAACCTAAGAGCTACCTTTACTTATTTGATCGTATTTTGGTTAGCACTAAGTATTTCCTTTCAATGTGCAGTAATTATATTGTACAGTAATGATATTATTAAGGCATAACTATAAGCCCAGTTTCCAGGAGGTTATTTCATTAAGGACTTTCAGTTTCAGTCTGCCAGGCTGCAACCTGCATCTAAACTGCTGATTTTAGTGGTACTCCTGACCTGTTAAGGGCAGCTTCAGAGCCTCAGTACATTCAAGGTTTCCCCTAAAACATTTCTGTATTAAAGCCCATATACCCTTGTCTCATTAGCCATCATGCAATTTCATAGCAGGCAACAGGGAAACAGCATTTTCAAAAGCAGGTTTCTGTCTTGTGGATTGAGATTTTAGTGCTAAGCAATATGGCATTAAAATTTAGATTACAAAGCTTTGAAAATAGATCCGTGGCTATTTGACACTATTTCCTTTAGTTCCTCAGCACTATAAAAAGTAATTCAAGAAATGTCTGTATTTTTGTTCTAACTTATTTTTCACACAGGATGGCCATTTTTCACTCCTATGCTAACTTCTGCTTCTTTTTTTGGCACGTCTGTTTATATCTCCACACATTTTACAACTTTAATAACCTGATGTTACATTATGAACTAAACTTTTGGGGATTTCCCCATCCGATGTCTTTATTAAAAACAACTTTAGAAGTACTATTGGACTGCAGTCAGAAATTTCCCTTTCTGATGTGAAAAGTCTTATTTATCTCCAAATATTCCTTAAGAATTCTACTGGTCTCCTAGGTAAAGCTGCCTCATTCAATATTCAGTGTGGTGCTAGAGGGGGAACTCAACAACAAAGTCAGACCTTTGAGGGACAGGATGACACCATGACACAAGATGGCACATTCACAGAATGTACTGGTCCTTCATCTCTGGAATGGCAATTCTCATCTCAGTAGAGATTATTACACAAAATTTGTGCACTTATTCCCTCTTTACCTTCTGTGGACATGAAATCAGACCACAGAATCACTTCAGAGAGCCTTACAACTGGCAGGGTTGAGTCATGACGAAGCCAGTGTTTGAAAGAGCAGGTCAGGATTGATCAATAAAGCTATCATACATTGATCTAGCTACACCAAAAAGCTAGCTAGCGTACACCAAAGATCTCATACAGTGTTGCCCAACCTGTTTGATCAGGGTTACGTATTAGTCCCTTGCTGTCATAACTATAGATATTTTCAGATCTATTGAAAATAGCTGATGAAGATTCTTCTGTGATGTTGGGTAACTGAGGCTTGGCATCACAAAGAACGGAAAGGAGCAACATAACTATTTCATGTCGTAGGAGCAGCTGAAATAAGCTGAAGACCATCTTAACTATCTGCTACTAGGATGTGTCATATTCTAAAAGCTAAGTAATCTCTGTTGAATTGCCCACAGATTGTCAGGTTTTATCTATTTACATCAATTTAATTTGTTTTTATCTTCCTTGATTTGCTTTTCCACCTATTTGCTATGAATATTCCTCTGTGTTTAGACTTCCAGAATAAAATTTTGAAAGCTAATAAGATATGGAAAGATTTGAGTGAAAATCCTTCATGGAAGCCAGAGCATTCATTAACAATGACATAGAACTATATAATAAATAAACGAAAGAAGCTTGCATGTTCTGTTTATTTGTCAGATGATAATGTGCGTTGACTCAGTCATCTGGAAAACGGAGGATTCTTGAGTAACATCTGTCTTCAGTTCTAAGCAAACTGATGTTTGCAACTTAGGAGTTAATAACTGGCATAAATGGAGAAATAAGCTGCACTTTTCAAGACTATGGCTGTTATGCCCAGAATGAGGGCCCTGATTAAGCAAAGGGTCAAGTCCTAAACTATTTCTGCTAGTTGGCAGCATGAGAAATACTTCTGTAAAATGAGATCTTAGGGTTACAGGCAGTGAACAAAGACATTGCAATTTGGAAAGAAGGCTTCAGAGCAGTACTTTTCTCTTTTTATATCCAAGTATTTTTATTGAGTGAGGTTGAAACAAAGAAAGTCTTGGGAGAAAAAAAAAATAATTGTAACAATGTAATAGATCTTGGGTACTGTAATATCACCTAAAATAATTCAGTGGCAATTTTTGCTAATACCTAAAACGCCCTCCTCCCAAAAACCCCAAAAAACAACAAACAAGTCAGACTGCATTTCTCAGCAAAGTTAGGCTTTGGAAGCCAATTCAGATTTTACATGGATGAAAATGTGAAGGGGTACTATTAGAGGTATTCCATTGCTGGACAGCTGAGTTGATATTAGAATCTGGACTAATGGCTTCAGCTCGAAGGTGTCCTTCTAACTAATGACAGCAGCATTTGACTTTTAATTAGGACAATTTAGCTGTAATATGTCAAAACAGCTTGCAATTCTTTTCAATAGTTAAGTACATTTGTTTAATATCTGTTTTTTCTTTACAATATAAAAGGATTCCAAGACGTTTGGTTTTGTTTTCAAATCCAAATATTGCTTAAAATAAGTATTAAAATGTTTTTCTACAGTATTATGAACCTAAATAAAATAACAATTGGCCAGGATAAAGAAAAAGGATATTATATGAATTCCTAATCAAATTAAAACGAAGAGGCTACCTGCATTGTTCCATATGAGACAAATTAAAAACTGTGCAATTGTATTTTAAATTCCCCAGAATTACAGTATTCTTCAAGGCTTTCTAGCTTTGAGAAAACAGTTAGTCCTGATGCA
This sequence comes from Neopsephotus bourkii, assembly GCF_033783945.1. NCBI lineage: Eukaryota > Metazoa > Chordata > Aves > Psittaciformes > Psittacidae > Neopsephotus > Neopsephotus bourkii. The sequence goes on from NW_026901490.1 coordinate 2,579,972, forward strand.
TGTACTGTTCTTTTCGGGGGAATTGGATGAGGTCCTTTGTGACCAGTTCTCCTTATTTACACTCTCATACATGGTTTAGCTTTAGTGCACTTCATGGTTAAAGGAGAATCAGAAATTCAGCCCAGGCTTCCTTAAATTCTTGCTAGATTTTATGGTGACTTTATACCTTATTTTTTGTTCAGTTACCTAATACAAAGGATAATTTCACTGTCATTAAAGATCACGTCTTTTCTTCCTGTTTTTATATTGTTCTCACTGTTACTTTTCTTCTCATTGAAGTCTTCTTTCAAGTCGTAATAAACACTCAGAACACTTCATTGAGAAAAATGAGGAGTTAAACATTTTCTATTTCCCTAATCAAGACCCTGTCATTATCATCACCAAAAGGCAGAAAAACAGGTGAAGAATGGCAGAATTACATGAAAAGTAAAAAGGACACTGCTGAATTGATTTTGTGATCAGAGTCACTTATAGCAATACATTGAATGTTGGCATGGCAATCTAATTGCACATTACATAATGCTGATGCTCAATTGCTTCAGTCACAATTGAGCAGAATATGAGCAGAAATTTGGAAAAGTCTCTGTTATTGTGGAATAATTGATACAACTCATCAGTATGGCAGCTTTCAAATTAATTTGGTAATTCTGAAATAGAAAGTCACAACGATCCAATTCTAGAAGCAAAAGTAGCTTAGAAAAAAAAACATGTTTTGCAAATGGAGAAAACAAAAGCAGGCTGAATTTTTATTCTATCACTTTTGACAGTATCCTTTTAAGGGGAAGACTAAATTAAATTATAAAGGCCAATTCTCTTCTCATTCACATCGCAATAGATCCACAATAGTCCCAGGAACTTTCGTATTAATTTCCATTAAATTGGATCTGCAATATCATAGAGAAAGACTGATTCCTCTTTGGGTCTCCGATAAGCTACTTTCAGAAAACAGTTATGACAAGAGTAAGACATACTTAAGAGCTCAGAACAGTATTTGAATTAAGAATGTGTTCAGTAGACACACTTGATTTCTTCCCATATCACAGATTTCTTATTCTGAAATCTGTATTTCACATAAATGGAGGAGAAAATTGATCTGAAGACTAAGTCAAATTTCTCATGCAGTGACCTGCTTGAGGAACAGAAGGAAGGGGAAGAAGGAAGGCTGAGACTGGTGCAATTCAAAGAGCAAAGACATTAAATGACAGGCCCCAAAAAGTGTCAAAGGTCTTCCAACAGAAGGTATGCCCTTCACATCCGTCCCACCCTCTGGTGACACCATCTCCCTAGCTGTTTCTGCGTGGTTCACGTTGTATCTGTACTTGCTGAAATGGTTCCCACTGTCCACTGTTACTACTGTTACTATTTTACCTATCCACACTTGTCTCTGCCAGTCTGTTATTCATAATTGCTAGGGCTCCAACCCCACCAGAGAATCCATTTTGCTTTGAATTAGAGCTCATTTGCCTCGGATACCCATTAGCAGTTTCTGACAGCTGTTTCTGCATGATGGCCAGTGAGACTTTATTGGAGGCCAGGAAGTCTTTCATGGAGATCATCTCGCCTGACAGCCGGCGTCCGTCTGTGTCGCTCTCGTTGACAACATCAGTCTCGATGGAGATGTTTCGCCGGCTGCGCACATTTCCTGGCATTACCACATTCCTCCGTGAACGGAATAATTTTCTTTGGCATTTGTGGCAGCACCTGCAGTCCAACTTCTTTAATATCCAGTTTATGGACTGTTTGATAACAATAGAGATCACATTAAATAAGGAATAGATGCAGCACACCCCCATGAGTATGAAGACAAAATTGCCAAAGCGGTAAAGGCCTTGGCTCTCATACTTGATGTTCTGGCTACTGACCAGATCACCAAAACCAATGGTACTGAAGGCCACGAAGCAGAAGTAAAGTGAGTCAAAGTAACTCCACCCTTCAATCGGTGTGTACATTGCAGAGGCACAGCAGGAAATGATGAGTGATGCTACACATAAAATCAGCATGACGTAGTACACAGAGGGCTTCCAGCCTGCCAGGCTGTCTACCTCAGAGGTCCCTGAGCCCCACCGGCCATTGTGAGGGAGAACCCCTTTCCTCCTCAGCTGTCTTTCATGGCAGGACTTCATGATGTAGGCTATGACGGTGATCAAGCGCTCCAGGAACAGGTTAAAGAACAAAATGGTCCCTGCACATCCTATAAGGCCGTAAAATATCAGAAAAATTTTGCCTCCAACGGTGGCTGGGGTGGTCATGCCAAACCCTGGAAGACAAAACAAACAGTTGAAAAGAACAAACCTGTAGTTACCATGTTGGCAGTTTTGTCACGTGCAAGACTGATGAACTGGCAGCTCAGGTGTGGGAAAAAAACGACGCTCTCCCCAGCTGCTGCCCCTTGTGCTTGGCCATGTCTCAGCAGTAAGGGGAAGGAAACTAATGCCAACATTTCCTCCAGAATCAGAATGAAGCAAAAAGCAGAAGAAAACACACTGGAAAGAAGAGTTTAGTGTAGGTCTGAATTTTGGCCTAGTTGCTAGGCTCACTCCATCCCTCTTTGTGCCTTGGATCTCTTCCAGGCTTCACGGTTATTGCACCCCCTTCCTTCTCTCTGATGCTGCTCTGTCACTGTGGGTCTGACCCAAGGGTGGCTCTTGCCTTGCAGGGGTCTGTTCCCACCAAATCTTTGTAACACTAGGTGAAATATTCCTGAGCCTCATTTAGCTCCCTGCTGTAAGTGCAGGTGGCAGAGCACCCCGCACCCAACATCTGACCCTGGTGTCTGTCACCCATTATTAGCCCTTTTAAAAATCAGCAGTACTGAAGCTGTACTATTTCTCTGTGTCCCACTACACAGCTTAAGTCTGTACTAAACTAAACAGCCTAGGCTAAAGCCTACAACAGTAAATCTGTTTTGGTTAAAACTTTTGGTAAGACAATCTTGCTTTAATAAGATATTACTAAAAAGCATATCCACAGCATCACTGAGCAACTTGGAGCAATACTCATGATAAATAACTTTCCTGCTGTTTTATTAGGATTAATAAGGGATTACATAACTGATCAATTAAGCCAAAACAATATTGCTGGGAGAAAAGAAAAACCATGTTGGACAAGAGACACAGTTATTTGCTTCCCTCTCTTTGTAATTGTGAGATGCAAATTATGAAATAAAGCCATGAAGTGCTAGGAAATAAAGGAAATCTTATTTGGTGTGATAAGCTTGTGCTTGGAAGACAGACAACTCTAGTGTGAAGATACCATGTTTCCAACAGTGCTGAACCGCATTCATCTTCCCTTCACTGGCAACCTGCTATCAGCACAAATTCCTCCCTAACACTGGTGCTGCCTCACATGGTTAAGTGGCAGCCCTTGCCTTCAGCCCTGGGCACAACCCTCTCTGATCAACAGCCCCAGACAGCCTCAGACACGGGCTCTTGAGAACTGCTGCATCTCTGCCTGCATCCGCGGCTAAATCTCAGCGTTCAGAGGACCTGCGTGACGCCAGCCTCCTCATCAAATTTCTGTGCTGGAGAGAGCTGGACTGCAGCTCTGTGCTGTGAGGAACAGCATGGTAACACACAAACCACACAGACAAAATGTTCTTTGTGACAAGAACCTTTTGCCATCGTTCCCCTTGGCACACAAGTATTTCCATTCATTTTCTTTCTACCTTCCCCTTCTGCTCCATGACCTGATCCCAGTTTTGATGCTTATTTTCTGTGCAGGATGGCTTACATGCAAGCCATGACCTCCACCCCGTGGACAGAAACATAAAGACCAGTGGACAAGAGGAACCACTCTGCAGCTGGTGGGATCTGCCCAAAGCAGCTGGCAGGGAGGAGGTGGGGGCTGCCCCATCCCTGGACCACTCTGTTCATTGGAGAAGTGGGTGCTGGGCAGAAATGGACAGTGGGGAGCCTCTGGCATAGGGTGAACAGTTCCAGGGACTGGCATGTATCTCTCACAGCACAGGGAAATGCCCTGGCAAGAGAAATGCAGTTAAGGGTCACACCTCCCATACGACATTACGCCTTGGAGTTGCTTCTTACAGGCCCCTCTGGGGATCCGGCTGCTGATTTAATGGCCAGAGCCTGCGCTCCTCAGATTCATTTGTTTAGCCACTTAGATTCTGTCTCTGAGCTCAGTTGTGTGGGTAAAAACCCACTTTACAAAGGCATCCAAATAGGCATGATGGGAACTATAAACCCAAAAGATGCAGAACACTGACAGAGAGGCAGCGAGCCTCTAAGTGTGACTGTCCCTTGTGAGCTCCTCCTCTTCAGGAGGGTCACTCTTTTTACTTCCTAGAGTAAATGTAATTTTGCATTCATTTTTCTATTTACAAATCTCAGCATGTAGCAATCAATACTAACATTTCCACAGAAGCACTGAAAGAAGTATAAAGATATTAATTCAACAAATATTTTCTTTTAAAGACAATTTGTCAAAATTGAGCTATAAGCTTTTAGTCCCAGAAATAATTTCAGTTCTGAAAGTTCCTCTTATTTCCAGGTACCGGGCCACACTATGCCTGGTTAACTTTAGCCATCACTGTTTTACACCTGGGATTATTCTGAGATACTGTATTATAGACTAAGACTTGTTTGACAGTAAGTACATATTTTTCCAGATGGAATCCTGAGGTGTTTGACATATTCATAAATCCAAATAAATTTGGTGAATTGTTTCAGCCAAGAGATGAAGGAGGGCAAAACTGTAAAAGGCTGAAACAACCGAAATGAAATTAAATCTTTTCTTTTGGCATTTTTATGACAAAACTTCTAATTTCAAAATATCAATCACCTTTTGCTAAAAAAAATCAGTTTGAAATAAAAAGAATGGAAAAAATAATTGAAAACTCAAGAGTTTTAAAAGCTTCATTATCTTGAAGTAGAATGCAATATTTCACTAATAGTCAAATTATTTCTTCAGTTTGAAATAAAAAGAATGGAAAAAATAATTGAAAACTCAGAGTTTTAAAAGCTCCATTATCTTGAAGTAGAATGCAATATTTCACTAATAGTCAAATTATTTCTTTAGAGGCTTTGATGAATAGGTTTGTGAAGAAGCTTTTTGTATGTCCAGGTACACTGCTGGTTTTGTGAGAGTTGACTTCCCTCTGCAAAGGCTGTACCACATTTTTTATGCTCCTCATTAATTATATTCTTGTTTACATACCCCTATGTGCCTCTATGGAAGGCAGACTTACTCGCCTGTGGTTCCCAGGAACATCTTTGCAGCTTTTTCTACAAATTGTTGCCATACTTCCTATCTTTTCTTCTCCCTGCACCAAAACTGTCTTAAGGTTATAAACCACACTTGGTTAAGCAGCAGTTTCATTTTGAGTTCTTTTATAAGTCCTGCGTGAAAAAACTCAGTCCTGACAGTTTGAAAGAGATTACTGAAATATGAGAAATAGAGGTGAAACCAACAGTCAAGTATATAGAAGGCAAATGACAGTGCGCAACTAGAACATCAGTCTGATCCATACAGCGTAACAGTGCAAGAGCAAGAAGTTAAGCTGCAGACTGGGAAGCAAATATAAAATGAAATTATGAAATCATATAAAAGAGGAAATAAAAGTAGAGGCTGACAGGTGGAGATTAATACAAAATTACTTCTTGTGTGAAGAAACAAAACCAGGAAACAATGGCAGGGAAAATGCTACCGAGTTTATTTAGGATATGAGAGAATGCTGATGAAATCTAGTGAACTTTGCAAGTTGGGTGACATTTCTAGAAAAGAATTATTTCAAGTAGAAACTGAGGTTATAGTTAATCAAGTGGGAACAGATCTTTCTGAGTCAGCAAAATTGAATGTTTTTAAGGTACCGAAAAGTGTTTCAGTTGATTTTTTGGATACGTCTGCAGATATGACACTATATTAGCACCATTGATAGATATGCACGACAAATCCTAACTTTACCAGGCCAGAAATGAAGAACACCTTCTTAGTAAAAATTTCAGATTTCTACTCCAAAATCAGTAAGATACTGATTTGCCTGTGCCCCATGATCTACTGACTACTATAAACTGGTCCTGTCTTTCCTAATACTCAGGTGAACTGAGCAACCACATTCCTTGTAACTTCAATTCTCCTTTAACTATCATGGTCTGATTTTTTTCATATACTGCATATGCAAGAATTCATATTTGTTTGCTGAGTATTCCTACTAATTCTGAATTTCTCTGTAGCAGAGCTACATTTCCAGAAGTTGGAAGGAATTTAAACTCTAGAGTCACTGGAAGTTTTCTATAGCACTGCATACCTCCTACACAAAACAATTTTGTAGATTTTGTCTTGGCAGCAAAACTTACATTGTGAAGGTTGTTACTGCAAAGTGCTCTAAAATCCACCTCTGGATCCACATCCCAGGAGCATACAGGTTATTACTTATACAAAAGAGAAATTAAAAAGTGCAAACACATCAATAGGATAACATGATTCCCAAAGCAAGTCCTGGGTATAACCAAAGAAAAGCAAGCAGCTGTAATTCTTATCAATAGTCAGTTTGATAAGAATGACTGAGGTCCAACAGGATGTTCTAAAGCAGAAGGTAAATATTAAACAACATTAAGTGAATAATTTATCTCAATCTAATAGGAACATGGTTATACTGAAATCTAACAAGAGGAAACAGTCATCAATTTTCTATGATTAATCTACTCTACATGAAACCCTAGGTTCTCTGTTTTCTCTCCTCAATACTTTTATTTATCAACCTCTGAAAATCTGGAAAAGCTGAATTAAAACAAGACTTCCAGGACCACAAGGCTGTACAGCAGTCCCGCAGCGACATTCTTGCTCTGCCTGTGTCCTCTAACCCCATCACAACCCGTTCCCCAGACACAACCAAGGAGAACAGCCCGGGGGACTCGGGCCACCCACTCCCTGTCATGTCACACACAACACATGCATTCAGGGAATCCAGGTCAATATTAGGTCATTTCATCTTTTCTTTTGTAAACTATTCCAGTGCTCCCAACTGCAATGTTCCAAATAATATAGATCCATGCTGGATCACTACTCTCACTCATCTCCCTCTGCCTGTTGACACATGGTTTGGCATGTTCTTCTGGATTCTGGATGTCCTGACGGTCACAGGTTACATTAATTAAACCTTCAGTTTTCATTTCCTGGTATGCTTTACACCATGAAAGAGTTGAGAAACAATTCATCAATCCTAATTCCTCACGAATGAAGCCTGGAGCACCAAATATAACGTGTGTAGGAAGACTAGGACAGACATACAGATTTTACAGTTAATTTTTCATCATGATACCGGGTCTTTCTATTGTTCTGCAAAATACATCTGTCTTCTGAGAGGTTTCATTTCCTTTTCAATGTGTGCAGCTCACTGCTCCTGCCCTTCCCACAAAGAGGAAGTGGGCAAAATGAGGGGGGAACACTGTAGCAACAATAATGAATCATATGTTAGAAATACAAATATCATCATGAAAGAGCTCTCCAGTTTAGCCTACGGTCAGAGCTCTTTATCTGTGATGTTGTGTATGTATTCCTAACGCATTTTCTATTTACTTGATTACTCTTTTCCTTGTTTTTCTCTGTCAATCAGCTCTACTTCAGTTATGACTCCCTGGGGAAATGATGAATTTCACTAGTGGAACAGTCACCAGCAAATGATTGAAGATCATGCCAGGTGTGAACCAAGCTACATAAGACCAAGACTTTGAACTACAGTGAAAGATTATCAAGAAAATGCTCATTAGGAAAAAGAAATATAGACAGTTTTAGGTACCTGCAAAGATGCTGACCTGCCTTCCCTGAGACATTCTGCACTGAACTATCAATGTAAGGATATTTTGTGCTTCTAAGGAGAGGCAGAAGAAACAACTCTAAGAGGCTTCAAAGAACTCTGAGTAGTTGAAAGACTTTACTGAGAAAATGTCTTGTACTGCACACTGTTCCTCAGTTTGCAGACACTAATAATTTGTCAAAATCGACTTCTGCCGTAATAGCCTACTCAGGTGCTGTCTGAGCAGAATAAGTAGTCCTAGCAAAACTCTTAGTTCTGCTGGAGTAATTGTCAACCATATGAACTCTTCTAGGAGTAGCTAAAGTGCTCTCACATGATGCTACATCACTCGCCTTATGACACTCCTGTGTCAGCAAGCTTGTAATTGAGTTCTGCTCTGGAAAGGAACGAAGACATTAAGTCCTTTTTCCCAGGAAGAGAAGAAAAAGACATATTTCTGTGGAACTCTGTGTGAGAAGACACATCCATGGAAGCAGGCATGATATTGTCTCAGGTACCTGACAGCAGTAAACTTGGACTTAGGTCTGATTTCTGGTATGAAAAATAGTATCTAGTGGGGTTCATTTTGCTAAGTGTATGCAGAAAATCACACACAAACACACATGCATGTACACATCTCTGAGTTCCCATCAGGGGAAACTGAGCATTTGAGTATTTGCGTGTTTGCCTGGTGAGACACACGTCCATACGTGTTGTCACAACCATTCAACATCTTGACCTTATCTCTGAAAAGGAGGGGAGAATGAGCTAGCCATGTACTGAAACTCTCCTTTACTGCAACAATTATTTGACACAATAATATTTTATTTGAGACAGCCTGATGTGTTGTAGCATTTATTTCATTGGTAACGCTATTTTCTTGTGCAGATGGCTATGTGGTGGAGAAACTTCGTGGAGTACACTCAGCCTGCCCAGGAAGGGAGGGATGAATGGCTGTTACAGAGCTCCCTTGTGCTACATGCTCTTCTGTTCCCAGATGTGCTTGCCTGAATGAGATCTGTATCTCCTGCCCAGGCATCCCAAGCACTCTGGAAAGAAAAAAAAACAAAGCTGGAAATGCCTCCAGGGCTATTAAAGCCGAGTTGTATCAGCAGATACACAGCTATGCTGAGTGACTGGCTGCTTGGTGATCTGGGACCCTGCCGAGTGATGCTGCTACTTGCTTCCTTCTGCGCATATCTGCACCTGCAATGTCATGCTCAGGGTGAGAAAGATGTAACCTCCTGCAGAGCTCCTGGCATGGTTAAGTCCATTCCTAAAGGGCAATACTGATGTTGAAACTAATGAATTAATGATACCAGATGTTTTGATGCACCAATATAGTTACCCAGGTACAACCTACACTTTCTCATGTATATTGAGATTTCTTTTCCCTCTCTAATTTGTCTGGGGAGTCATCAAACCTGGCAGACAGGACTCTTCCTGCTGTTTCAATAAAGCCAAAGGACAAGAGGGACATACTGCTTCAAGGACTACACAAGTCCTGTGCTCATTCTGTGCCATCAGAGAGATGTAAGACTTGTGTAAAAGGTTGTACATAACATTTCTTTGCCTCTGTCAAGAGCCTTCTGTAAACCCAGTCTTGCAATATGGATGTATGCTAGTGTCATGCTGAGCGTGTGAATGGGAATTTGAGAGTGGAAAAAACGAAATCTTAGGCTTTGGTTTGGTTTGGAGAGTGTAAGAAAAGCTGGTTTTGTGTTGGTGTATGTGAGGCTATGTCTGTATTTAACACAGCGAAGTGCAGCTCTCAGTAAATAACTGTTAAAACCTGTCTGGAGAGCTGGGTACCTGTCACTGCCTTTCTCTCATTTCACATATACAAACTGCATGTTCTGCCTTGAACAGAAACCTACCTTTAAAAAAGTTTCCAGTGTTAAGAAATCTAAAAGATTTTAAAAACTTTGGATGAAAAATAGAACAAAAATTCAATTTTAATGGACATCTTTATAGCTTTGTTGATACCTCTGTTACAATGTCTGTGTAGTCCTTAAATAATACATGACCCTTTGGGGGAGAAAATCTCTGTAATTTTCATTACTGTAAGTTTTCACATAGTATAATTTATGGAAACCTTGCTATTCTGCTTTATGTAGTTCAGGTTATATTTTATTTAAGGTTCATTCCAGGTCTTGTGTAAGAAACGCATGCAGCCTTGTTACAGCTCCCGTGCTATCATAAGTCCCATGTATAAATATTTTACACCTACCTTCTGCTTTCCCTTTATAATTTTTTTGTAGTTTTTGAAGCCTGAGGTGCTATGCTCAGTGTCTTTCCACCACCCCTAGATGAATTTGTAAGTCTGTACACCTTTTGTGTTACTATAGGGAAGAACAGGGCTCAAACACTCAGTTTCGAAAAGACATTATTATTTTCAAACCTTTTTGCGACTTGAACAGTCATTTAAAGGCTTGTGGAGGTTTTATTTAGTCTTAAAAGACAGAAACATTTATCTAATGAAATAATTTGAATGTTATTAAAGCATTTGCATTTAATATTAAATATGGATTTTAATATGTCATATGAAGAGGTACTTGAGCCCTATCTATGGGTGCAACACCACATCTGATCCAGCCTGAACACCCATCAAAGACATCCATCAATAGTTTGGCTGGCTCTAAAAGGCAGACTAACATCAGTAGCTCTGCTGGAGCCGCAGGAGTAGTTGAGTGCTCGATTACATCTATACTACCATTTCCCAGCCCCATGGAAGTCAGTAAGGGTTCGGTCCCTGTGGCCATTTGCAAGTGTGCTGCTTTCACCTCTCTCTTCCACAGAAACACTCAGATGGTGACACCAAGCCCAGCTTTGATGGGTGTAAACTTGGCCCAGAGACAATCTGAAACCCTGTGCCAAAGTGTACTTAGCAGCTGATACCTTGGTATGGCTAACAATGACAACGGTTGGTTCTGTGGACAAGTAGCATCAACTACAATTGAACAAGTGAAGATGTCAGTGCTCCTGTTCCCTTGTTTCAGGTCTCTGGCAGAGGCTACAGCCCCAGAGGCCACTGTCTGAGTATATTTGGAACCAGCTTTTTGCTATTTCTTTTGGGACAAATGGAAGCCCTACATTTTACAATAAAATAATAAAGGTCTATTAGATGCCTATGTAAAAGAAGGATGCTAAAGCAGTAGCATTTTTCTTGTTCAAACTAAGTTAAAAATAGTAAGATTGGGAGGGATGCCCAGCCTGTGTCTTGAAGGGAGGGTGTACCTATCCATCCAGCCCAACTGCAGCAAAACCCGAAGACTCATCTGACCCTGCCACTAACCCAACACATCACCCCTTTCCCCAGGGTGGGCACCATATGCTTCCCAGGGCTTGGCAAAACTGCTATAAATAGGTGCGACACAAGTTCAACCACAGCAAAGTGTCAGACCACCCCCTGTGTGTCAGCAGATTGCTAAACACTGGCTGGTTTTCCCTATATTATAATCACTGCAATATCATAAACTCCAAGATATAGGCAAATTTATCACAGGAACAATGGTAGAATGAACTGATCCTTTCCACAGTTAAAAAAAATGCTATGGCTGAGGAGGCATTCTATGCAATACAGTAAAAAAAATGAGTAGCATCACCAGCTCCATTCCTGTTAAAACAACCACCATAAAAATAAATCAAAATTTTAATCACAAAAGAAATCTTTTAAGCTTAAAGCCAAAGGCATATACTGTTAAATTTAAGGTGACTGAGAAGCACAGTAACAGTCTAAGTTGCACTGTATGTTTGGATAATGTTTAGCACCAAAAAAAGAGTCTCTGTAAAGACATATTTATAGGAAAAAAGTGCTTTAAAATACTGGCCTTCTTTTACTGATCCCAGAAAAGTATGTTCAGAAGACAGGTATATACTGCATATACTCTCTATATATGGTATTTGTGATGTGTGAAGAATCAAAACCAGACCTAAAGATCTTGAAGTATCACTGAAACAAGTGATTTAAAAATATTTGTCTCAGTTCCTTACAGCAGAAGGCACTTAAGAGAACATACATGTATTCATATACATGCAAAACTGAAAAATGTATCTAAATTATATCTGTGTCGTATAAGCATGTGTGTATATGATGAATACACACACATACATGTATATAAACTTTTCTTTCTGTTGAATAGTCTACCTTACTAACAATAAGCAGTAACTTCAAGCCACAAATCATCTTGGCAGTATAATACCTTGTCTGAATTGTGAATGTAATTAACACTGTTTAAGGGTTTGCTTTCAGTCAGTCAGTCAGTGTAAACGTAATAACTTCAGCCATTAAGGAACAGGAATATAATGTTGTGTACTGATTAAGCTATAGGCTCATCTACACTAAAATTTTCCTTTTGGGCAGTATAAATCTGCCTCTGTTTTAAGAGTTGTCAAAGGTTGGTTTAGACTTGCTTATTGTGAATTTAATTCTTGGCATATACGGCCTCCCTCTGGAGCAAAACTTTAGGGTTCTTCTCATTAGGGGTAAATCTATGGGAAGCAAGGCAGGTTTTTTCATTCCTCCCAGTGGAAAAAGGTGAGAAAATGTCGTGTCTGTCTGAATCCTCTTGGTATCATGAGCCTGGGGAAATGCTGTTAGTGGCATTTTCGTGAAGGGGTTTCTTTACAATGAAAGCTCCTCCCTGGCTTTAAATACCAACACAATCAGAGCAATTTTATGCAAGTGTCACTTACGGTTCAACTAAAGCAGAAAGATCTCAGCTGTGTTAAGCTCAAGGAAGCCCAGCATTATGGGCTGTAAGGAAGCTAGACACAGATGAGGAAAACTGGGTTTTGGTACCATGATGGAACATATAATGTGTGCATGTGTGTAACACCTGCATGTGTGCAACATGTTCATGTGTGCAATGTGTGGTTACCTTTTCCAAACCAATTTCATGCCTTATCTTGATGGCAGAGAGGAAGGTTGGAAGCCATCACTACCAGAACTACCACGTGGCAAGGGCCTCAGCACTCCTACCTCACTGCTGAGGGAAACCTCACCAGAAAATTAGGTTAGCCTGATGCTTGGGTACATCAAACTGAAGGACAGACCAAAGGAGTACAGCATAAAAGGCAGCACAAACACAGCTTTAGTTCCTTGGAGGCTAACAGACAGCCCTAAAATGCTAAGAATAAAGACAGAAATTTCAAGTTCCCAAGCAGGTGCTGCAGGGACTGCAAATGTAAAGCAAGGGCCATGAGCATACACTGGATTGAGAATGCTGTTGGTATGGTATGTAGCAAGGTTTTTGAAATAGTCTTTATAAAAGCAGAAGCAAATATTAACACTGTGATTAAAATGATAAAACCTGGCAGACAATGTTTACAGCAAACATCAGAGATGTCAGTAAGTATCACTGCAGAAGTGGTGATGGAGAACTGACAGTTCTGTGAGTGCTTGCAGTAATGGACTTGAACACCTGTTTTATCACCTTCAAATTTCCTATCCATTAATCTGTGTCTCAAAAGCTGGGAGTTATGAAGGGGGCAAAGGAGACTTCTCACACTTTTTGACAGTTCGAAAGCAAAAGCTTATGCTGGGAGGGCTGACAGATGGACACTTGGAAATAAAACCTGAATTTGTGAAGTAATCATAGAATCATGGAATAGTTTGGGTTGGAAGGGACCTTTAAAGATCATCTTGTCCAGTCCCCTCGATATGAGCAGGGTCCTATTTCACTAGATCATGTTGCTCAATCTGAATAATGCCAGGCTACTACAAAGAACATGCCACCAACAAAAGTGTTACTGCCATTTGCGTTACAGATGCAAAAATGTCAAGACAAACTTAGGACACCATAGAGAAGAAAGGAAAACAACAACAACAAAATCAAGTAAATTTGACAGAAATAGCACAATGAATTTTGGCTTAGAGAAAAGAGCAAACCGTTGTCAAAACAACATGCTGGCTTCTATCCACATGATGAAAAGGTGTGTAGCTTTGTTTATGAAATGTCTGGCTTTTTAAAAAAGCAAGGACTTGCTAAGTCCCCAGCTCATGGATGTCTTAACTGTAATGCACATGTCTCTTTCTGTGAAGTCAGAGATGCTCTTTTAATGACAGGTCTAGTGGCATACGTCTAAGACAAGCCCATGTTCGGTGACTAAGCCTACTCATGCGATTTCACAAATCCAAACAGTTATGTAAAAAAGGATCAATATGTAAAACAGGACAGGGAGGTTCACACTCCACTACTTCAAATCTTCAAATCCTCCACAGCAACTTTGGCTTGCTGGCAAAGTATTGTGCCATTACAAATGTTAAAAAAATCACAACACAATACCTACTGCAAGGATTTATTCTCTTCTTACCTATCTGGATGATGACCAATCCTGCTCTCTTTTGCATCAGGCATACTCAAAATCTCTGTATCAGCTGCCTTAACCTTACAGAGGAGGTTAGGATTGAACAACATGATAACAAATTGTTACAGAGTGGTCAAAAGCTACAATGCCAGTCATTTTCTAATATAACCAGACAAGTGATGTGCTGAGCACATCCCAAAATCAGACAATGGCTGAGGTGAGACTGGTCAGTTCACCTGCCCTGCTTGGAGCAGGGCCTGCCATGCAGAGCAGATGTCCAGTAGGACAGGAAATCATCTAGAGGATAGATGGGATGACAGTTTTTTCAGGCAGATATTTATTATACTTCCATGATGTCTAGAAAGGAGACGTTTGTACATGCAAAGATAAAAATGAAGTGAATCCTTTCAGAAGATACAGGGTGAAACTGTTTCTGCTGAAACACTTTTGATTAAAAGTTAAATGCCCAAATGCCTTTGAGACCCACAGAAACTCTTTTATTTGCTTTCTCTCTACTTTCTGAGGTTTCTCTCTGCAAGTTCTTTAAATGAATTAACGGCTTCTGTTTGTGAGCAAGTACTGCACTGCTGTTGGAAAAATAAGCCATTTCAGTGGGGCTCTCACCTCTGCCCACAGGTATCTGGCCCAACAAAGGAGATGCCTCCCGGAATTCAGAAATGAGTTCTTCTCCAAGAGATTACTTGAAGAGATGACAATCACTGAGTTGAAATCATATGGCTGAAAAATATAAGAGTAAAAACTTTTGGGAGAAATGCCTGGCTGAACTTTAAAGAGATTGCATGGACTCTGGAGGGCAACGTATGGACTCTAGTGAAGACTGAAAGATCTAACCTTGGGCTATGTCCTGGCCTGTGCCAAGACATAGTCACTGAAGAAAGGCCCATCATTTCAAACATTGGTGTTAAACAAAGGAAAGACATTTTTAAAAGCACAGAAATTTATCACCAGAATACTGCTAGAGATTTCAGATTATTTGGAAGACAGCTTTTCCCAGTCTTCTCGAAGCTGTTAAGCCTGGAAACAGAGGGGTTTGGCTGTTGGCAGCCTGTGTACAACACCCTGCTTTGTAAATACCTTTTTCACAGATGTCTCACTGTTTACTTGATACTGTTACTGCTGATCAGTTAAATAACTACATTTAAAGAAAATTATTTTTCATATTCTGCTTATGAAAATGGTGAAGCTGAGGATGTTTTTACTACATATGTTTACCTCCGGAACTGAAGCATCACCAATTTAAATATATTCATAATGTATTCTGCCAGGGGAAGAAGAAATGCATGGATAACTTCAAAGACAATATACTTGGTTCTTTTTAAAACCCTTGACAAAATGACAAAGTAAAGTCCCAGCTCTTTCTAGAAGTACTGAAGATGTCACCTGTACTGACCACATGTTTAAATGCTTCTAACCTCATCGTTTACAATGCTTATTCCCCACCTGATCAGCACTTTTTACTCTGGAAAAGAAACACATTATTAAATAATAGGATTTCTCAGGACTCCGAGTGACCAGCGCTGTGGCTAACTGCAAAAATAAATCTGAAAGTTTTGAGGCCATTTATCAAGACCTTTCTGCACTAAAAGGTCACCGAGCAGTCTTTCTCTATAATGGCTTCCTGAAAGCTATGTCCAAATCAGCTTGTCATACATGAAAAGAAAATGGTGCTTTGATACTGCATATAATGAACATGCTGAAAAATGGGTCCAAATGCCTGTGTCATAAAGGAATCTCTTTTAAAATAAAAAGCCTGTCAGTGAAGTAGTCATGTAAAGGGAATTTATCAGACTTCCATCGGAGGCTCATTTTCTTCTGCAAACAAGACATGTGAACTACACAGGAATTTTTTTTCACCCCGACAGGAGCTGAAGAAATGAATGGTTTCAAGGTCACAGCAACTTTCTTAACAGATAGAAAGATACGTGACAGTCTCCAAAGGAGCGTTTTAAATGAATGGGAAAATATTAAGCTTTTGTGTTGTTGTGTTTTCAAAAAATTCTCAATATATACATTGCAGAATCATGTAAACAGGGAAAAATTAAACCTGGTCAAGAGAATAGGCAGAATAACTGACAAACTCCCACAAACGCAAAATAGGAGAAAAAAAACCCAAACCAAGACATACCAGGGTGCTTTAGGAGTATAGCATGATTTGAGTATGTGCTAATATTGAAATGATGAATTACCAAATTAGCTGGTCCAGTACAAAAATATTTCATGAAATAACAGAAGGGAGCTGTAGACCAAAACCTGGTTAGTAATTATTCAGTGTACTCAGCTTCACTGAGACTATTAGTGCTCCTGGAGGGCTGACATCTTAATTAAAACTATGTTGACCTACTGTTGCCGTATTTTGCTGTGTGCTGAGTGTTGCTGCCTTCCAGAATATCTAGGATCACCTGAAAATATGTACCACACACATTGGACATGACCAAAAGCCCACACTGCCTCCCCCTCTCTGGCCTCCTAGAAAGCAAAAAGTGGCTAAAATACTTTTGTTCAGTATCTATATATTATTTTATATTTTAAAGATGTGATTTTAAAATTATACTTTGAATAAAACTTTGCTTTAAGAAATGTTACAATGAATGTTTCCTTAGAGGTGCTTAAAGCAAAACTGACAAAAAGTAAAACCAGCCACCAGCTGGTTTGCAGTCCCAAGAGCAATGTTTTACTTTGGAACATAACAATTACATTCTTTACTGGATGCATGTCTGGGCCTGCTAAAACATGTTTTTAGATAACCTTGACATGTTTATGGCTTTATGATTTATCTTTTAAAAAACATGGACTCATAGAATCATAGAATAGTTGGAAGGGACCTTAAGAGTGTTTAGTTCTAACCCCCACGCCATGGGCCGGGACACCTTTCACTAGACCAGGTTGCTTGAAGCCCCACCTAACTTGGATTTGAACACTTCCAAGAACGGAGCATTCACGGTTGGAGCATTCACAACTTCTTTGGGCAAACTGTTCCACAGTGCCTCATCAACTGGAATAACAAGCTTTAAGTATACTCAAATGATAAATCTTTCTGCTTGAGGCTAGGAAAAAAGCATCCAATGCTGTCTATAAGGAAAAGGTGTTTTAAGTATCCTGTGCAAAATATAACATAAAATCCACTCTTACTTGAATATTTAATGATTATTCTGGAACAGTATACACATTCTAGAACAGTCATTAACAGACTATATAATAGGTTTTTCAGGGAAAGAGGAATGAAGTTGTCCTGATGAGTGAACAGCAAGCTCTATCCTATCCATCTCTGTGAATGTACATTGACAGATGAATCCAAGGATATTAAGACACCCTGCCACCCCAAAGAGATTGCCTTTTGCATAAGATCTGTTAATCACTATGCAACAGTGATGGCAAGGTGTCATCAGATGGAAGATCTGAATACATTTGGTAAGTGTTGGCTAGCAATAGCAGCTGTTTCATATGCATGTTACAGTTGATTCATGTTCTCTTCCTTGCATCTTCTGACCTCATATTGTGGTTTTGAGTATCAGAATCTTTTCAACATTGACTTATAAGCTTCACGACTGGCAGCACAATGTTTAAAACTGAAGGTGTTTTAGCAGAATTTCTACTGAAGACATAAGTCTCAAAAAAACTGACACGTAGCTTAGAGAAATACCACAAGAACTGTACCACTGGGAACTGGTCCAGCTGCTTGTACATCTGTATGTCATTACCCTATAATGCATGCAATATTGATGAGTGAGCAAGGCCTAGCAATACCTTCACCTTCCCAAAAGTAGGGTGCAGCCTACTAGACCAACTTTAGTTTACCACATTTGGTTAGAGCTTCACTAAACTGAGCAGTTGAGCTGACTGGAAGTCACATTATGTTTCACTTCTATGACATTAGTAAACTTGTCTTGAAAAAGACTTGGTTGTTGCTCACGTATTTCAGAAGCTATTTTTTCACTGTGGCAGTCAGTTTTAATTATTTCTGAAATCCTGTTTTCTATTGCCCACCTCTGCTGTTCTGTGCCACCACATATATTCATAAAATAAACAGACAGAACACTGTTCAGTGAAGTACTGATGTTGATGTTAAGCATCAGTTTTTGCATGAGCAGTAGAGGCCACAGATAATTTCAGAAAAGCAATGCCAATGTTCCTTTTAAAACCACACAATTTGTGCAATTCCCAGGAATAAAAATAACATCAAACAGGATTCCTGATCAGCCTCTGTGATGTTAGGGAGGAAAATTACCTACTTGCACTTGATGCTAGTCTGACACACAACAAACTGGCGCACAACCTGTTTGGAATTGGCACACATTTTAGAGTCACAGGGCAAAACCACATGGATGCTAAAGGGTTTTCTTTTATCCAGGAAGTTCCTTCTTTTGCCCGGGAATCCTCTTAGACTTTCCTTAATGGCAGTTATGACATCTTAAAGATTCAGAAAAAAATGGGGTGTCACCATCCTGTTAGCTCAGATCCTTCATGTTGGTCAAAAAGGCTTGGGCAAAGTGACACACCACATCCTTGTCTGTTTTGGAGATCCTGTTTTTTACATGGTTGTCACACTCAAAGAGCTATAACATTGAAACGAGGCACTGAATATTCCCAGAAAACACACTGGTTCCAGGCAGTGTGGGGAGAATGTGCCCAGCCTTTACTTTGAAATAGGTCTCCATTGTTAGGATGTGGAGTCTTTGGGTTTTAAAATCATAGTGCACTGCATCAACTTTGCTACAGCAAATGGAGATATTTGTCTGTTCTACTCTTTTCTGAATGATGATCATCTCAGGGCTGTGTTCACTTACAGATGCAAAGCAGTTTGCTGTAAGAGTTTGCATGCAGTCTGGTAATGTATTTATTACTTATTCTTTAGATAGTTAGGCAATGCAGTAGGATACGAAAAAAATCCTCTATAAGTGGTTGTTACTTGATTATGTATAGAAACTGTTAAAATCTGTATTCATTTTCACTGAAGACATTGGATAATCCCAATGAATAAAAATCAACAAATAATACTAAACTATCAGCTAATGACAGACTATGTAAAAAGCATCAAAGGATTAAAATCTAACCTTACAATCTCCTGGGGATTTTTTTCATATATATAATAATGCATAATTGAAAGGTTTTCCGCAACTGTTGTATCTGTTGGATCACCCAAAGTAACTAAGCAGCACATTTTAATCCCTGCACTGATAAAAGCAACTCCCTTCCAAACTATGGTAATATGGTGTTTGAGATGATTTCTGTATGATTTATTTCATGCTCTGAGTGTCCTTGTAATCAACCCTGTCAGGCATGACCAGCAATGGAGAGTGAACAGTATATTAATTTCTGCAGGACTACCAGCATGTAGTTTCTGAGAGGTTACTGAGAATGAAGAGAAGAAACAATACTAAATCACAGCTTCTGCTTTTTCATTTAGTTGATCAGTTGCTGTCTCAGTTGCATGATGACTTTCACTTTTAGCCCCTTTTGCTGTTTGTTATGTATTTGCCAGCAGAAGTTATCAGTTATGCTGACACAAAAAATGTACACTGAAATTTGATAACCCGTTATCCTAGTGGCAATGGCAGCAGAAGCACCTCTTGCCCACTTAACCCTGCTGTTGGCTTTCTTGTCATGCCAGTGCAATTGTCTGTGCCTGTATATTGATTCAGAGAAGAGATTAAAAATAACTCTTTTGTCAGAGTATTTTTAACCAGATGAGTTCCTTGATCCAGCTAATTACATACCCCACAAGAAGCAGGTAGGTGGGAGAGCAGAGGTGGTTCCGGGTGCTTGTTGCGGCTGTAGGGTTTAGGGCTACAGGGTGCAGCACTGACTCTGAAGAAATATATGCAACATTAAGGATGTGGTGTTTCCACCAGACCAGCTTCTAGCAAATGATTCATCAAATGCTTTTAGTTTTGGATATGCTGTCCTCTTATTCCTGGAAACTTGTTTTCTGAAGGTATGTTTCCTTCTGTCCCTGCTCACCAGGGGAGAGCTGAGCTCTTCCAGTGCTGCTGCTGGGCTGGCAGAGCTCCCCTCCAGAGGGCTGGAGAGGGAGCACCAGGGGCCTTCTCAAATGGGTGTTGCTATGGGCAACTGTGTATAGGAGAACGTAGGCAGAGGCAAAGAAAGCCAGGGGGATGCAGTAGAGAGAATAGCCCAGCAGGAACAGCTCTCAGAGTGGGTAAAAAATGCTGATAAAATGGCAATTCAAGCAGACTGCCAGCAACTGGAAAAAATCACAGCCAGTGCACCAACGGGCTAGAAGTTATCACTCTTGGCAACAGATGTGAGTTCCATGCTTCCTAAAATGAGGGTGCAGAAGTGCCTGCTCTTCTGAGGACAGGAAGCAGATGGAGAGCTGCAGAGACTTAGCAAAGCAGTCAGCTCTGCACCTTCGTCTGCTGTCTTCTCTCCTCTCGTGCAAGATGAGGAGGAGCTGACATCTGCGGAGGGAGAGCTGTCAATCATGATTGATTTACTACCTTTCTCACATCTAGGCATATAATTTTTTTTTTTCATTTTATTTTGGAACCATTAGGGAAATCCATGGTTAGCTTCCCTAAAGGCTCTTGCAGTGTGTCTGACTGGCGTTTGTACAAGCCAGACTAATCTGGGCAGTTAAGCTGTCCACGTAACCTTCTCTGCAACTTTCCATTGAAGAAATCTTGTTCCTTCTATTAGCACAGAAAGTAGCAGAAACAGCTATTATACACCTCAGCTTAGAAGCTGACTTTCACCTCCAGTTGCTTTGCAGTTGCATTTAGGATTCGAAGACAGACAACTCCAGGCATTCCACGATGCCTCAGTTTTGGTAACTTTCCCATGACTGTTTTAGCACTGAGCCAGATAGCACTGTGAAAGCAAGATATCAGGCATGTCAATGCTACTGCTGGAAATCCAAAACAGAACTGGTTTTCCTCTGGATCCTCCACTTTGCCTTCCCCTGCTGCCTGTCTCACCCTTGGATACTGGCAGGGAGCCAGGAGCGCAATACTGCAGTGAACAATCACGTAATTGATTTTTCTTAATTCAATATTCCAGCCTGTTGCTGTTGCCTTTCTCTTCCAAGATCCAAGATAAAGTATTACATTGCTTGCCACTTGTACTTTTCCTTAGGCGCTTTGCTGGTAGAGGTCCGGGAGGAGGATGCTGAAACAGGACATTACACAGGTAGGCTCCTTCAGGACACACTTGTCCAGACTGGACTCCATCCATTTTATATGAAGGTCATTTTTTTAAATCAACCTTTTTTTCACAAATATGGCAAATTACTCACCTTTAAACACAGACCCTAATGAGACTGAAGTCTGCTGTGATCTCATTCAGCCAAGTATTATTCACACACAGCTTTGAGTTTCACACATTATGGCATTTGTTTCTAAGCAAGCAATCGAATTGCAAAGATATATAAGAACTTTGCCTGAAAGTTGCAAGCAGCTTTTTAATTTTATCTTAGTCTTCTATTTCCCAAAGAACAGAAGAAAGCTCCGTGGGGAAGTCACAGTGAAATAGCCATTGCCAGTTCATATTTCATTGCCTTTCTTTTTTTCAATGAAGGATGATTTTATCCAAGCCCAACTTTAATAAATTGAACTAAATTGTACCAGGAACTGTCACATCTTCAGGTCTCCAATTATTTTATAGCCTCGTAACACAGGTACAGTAAGAAGTCTGCTAGCACTTCATGGAAAAACCTGCGACATCTTCTAATTAGGTGTGATTCCACCTGAAGACAACCTCCAGCTTTTCTGCTCATTTTTTCTCTTCTCACATTCGATAAAGGCATAGTCTGCTAGAAATGAGCAATCTTGCTTTCTTAAGATACCAAGCTTCTCTTCCCTGCTATTTATGTGCACAGAAACTAACTGTAACATTGCAAGAGATACTTACAGCTTTATATACAAAATGAAGAACAGGGCAAGATTTTGCTTTAAAGCAGATGCACATCCACAGATGAAGCACTGTGTATTAGCAAACTTGGTATGATGTAACTGTTAACACCAACAATTAAGAAGTAATTTCTAACATTTCCCACTGTGGAACAAGTGAAGAATTCCATGAATAGAACCTGGGTCTTGCCAATTTAAAGTAACAAGATGCAGGAAACTGCCATATTCACTCTTGATGGAAAGTTGAGTAGATCTCTATGGGCAATGGATACTTTGGATTGTATTCTCACACCCTAAAACTTCTCTTTTTCTGCCATGATTTTTCCCTGCCTCCCAGGACAAATACCACTGAATATCAATGAGCAATACTGAACTGCTATGAAAAGATGCTTCCTTTTAGCTTGACACATAGCAATTAGAGCCTTGCAATGAAATGTACACAGATGGTGTGGGGCTTATGCCTTGAAAAAAGTGAAGTGGTGACAGGAAACAGGAACTTCAACTCTTGTAAAAAGAAAAGCAGTTGTTGATGGCACGTGCAGATAAGTGAGTGTGCAATGTATACAGTGAGGCCAAGTCTCCGAGCACACAGACTTCCCCTTGAGTTTCTTGAAAACTTTGTTGGCAAGTTTGTTCCTGGAGTTTTCTCTGAATCACACCAAAAGGTGAATGAATGAAAATATTGTCACTGCTTTCAAAAACTTACATGTTTGCTTAGTTTGCTATGGTGGGAAGTTAACGACTCGAAGCCATAACAAATTGAATTGGATGGGTACATCTTTGAAAGACAGAGGAATAAACCAGTGGATGGCTATCCAGTCCCACTGATGATTTCCTACTGCACTTTAACTTACAATGGCTGGTTCTGAAATGTTCTTTTAGTGATACAGAAATCTGATGCTCTGTGCTTTTTTAAAATAAAAATGGTTTAAGTTGATCCTCATAAAATCACAATTGGTTCTCTCAGAGATTAATGTTGTCTCTACAATTCGAATCAAAACCAACTCAAAAGTCAAGCATTTCTGTGCTTTCTACAGTTTTAACAACATGGTCGTAGACTACTGAAAGTGAGAAAACCACCAACAGCAAAGCATTTCAGCACTTGTCATCTGTGGTCCTTCTGAGGGGTTTTCAGTTATTTTGCAGTTAGTGAAAACAGTTGAGTTCTGCTTTTATATCTGGGCAGATTCTCGGGGAGCAATACACAATGCCATAATATTTTGGTTGAAAACACAACAGAAAGATGATGATATAAAAATATTTCCATTAAATAATCATCATGCTGCCACAATAGTGTGTTCATCAGCATATGGAATGGTAAGCAAAGGCTAGAAGAAAACACTAAATTAACTTTCTTTCTATAACTTTGACTCTCCTTGGAGATGTTCCCAGAGCATCTTTTCATCTATTTTGATGCCTAGAATGCTGAGAAATATGGGAGGAGTCACTTTTTTCCCTATGGATTGCATAAAGTTCAGAAAACACGGTAAATAAAAAGAGGAAAAACTGTTCATGTCTGAAAGGGAACATATTATGTAAGAAGGAAGATTATGTTTAAAGCAATATTATTATTTAGCTTAAGAAAAATAATGCATAGCTGTTTACTTTCAGTTACATCAATATTCTTGCTGGCAATTCTTCTTGACCTGGGAAGGTAATGAAGCCTTCAGCAGGCAAAAAGATCCTTCATAAATTCTGAATGAAAGAATCTTTAACTAAATGCTCATAGACAAATTCTGCCTTAACTTCAATAAAATGAAACATTGAAAGCCTGAGCTGGTCAAACCATACAAACTAATCTGCTAGACCGGCTATCCCTAAAGTCAGTTTTCTGTTCCCCATGCAGTCACAAAAGCATCACACCGCCTCCTTTTTCATAAATTAGAAACAAGTCAAGACTTTCCTTAAAAAACAGGTCTTGTGAAATTTTGCTATTCCCATGACTCTTTCCTAAAACTTTACCTTCTCTCCCTATTCTTCGTATGTAGTTTGAAGCAAGAAAGACAAAGCATAGACTTGACCAAGGGACAGAAACTGGAAGAATGGTTTTACTGATACACGTCAGTATTGAAAACACCAAACCTAACAGATAAAGTGAAAAAACGCAAGCAGTGAAGCAGGATATTAAAGAAAGTCTGTCATAACAAAAGCCTATCAGTGCCCTGACATTACCTACTCCCAAACCAGGTGAAGCAATAGGAACAGAATTTACAAAATGTTTATTTGCAATTGTAAAACTGTATGGAGTAAACTAAAGGAACTGTTCCATTGGGTTAAATGTACCAAACCCCCAGCACTTGGAATAAAATCTTTGCTTGGATGAAGTCAATGGCAAAGCATTGCCTTGAAAACTGAAGCAGCTAGTGAAAAAGGTAATTAGCAAGGCTTTAACACTGCTTTTATTTGTACTTTTCATAAACTTAAATATTACATTCCATTATGTATGTGATTAAACTGAATCCCACTGCAGTTGCCTTAGATAATTAACCATTTTTACCTCATTCAGCAGATGCCTAAACTGAGACACAGGGGAGGCAAAGTCTGTCTATCAGTTAGTGGCAAAATCTCACATAGATGCTAAAAGATTTTGACTCCCATTTTGTTAAACAACTTACAGCACTAATTCCTTGACTAAGCAGCTGTCCCACGATTTCAAAATGAATGATTATTGGGAAAACATTTTCAAGTATTAAATGCAACAAATAATCTAACAGATTAACCACACTGGCATAAAGTATCTCATTGTCGTACACAGCTGACCCCTAACTGACTTCCCATGGATAAATTATTTTGTATTCGACACCATGTACGCTTCCACTGCTAAAGCTTCAGTACACTCTTGCTGTGGCAAAAAGAATGAACTGCAAAAGGCCATGAACAGCAACTGCCTTACATTCTTCTGGTCCGTACACTGTGATATGCCCACATTTCCAGCCTCCCTGACAAGGTAGCATGTTAACCCTACAGCACAGTTAAGATTTTCACCTATCCAGGATTGGAGATCAGTTTCAGTGACTGCCCTCACCCTTGTGTGCCTCTCTATGTCAGCATCACTTAATTACATCTGAGGTTTTAATAAACCCAGGCACTGATATTCAAATATTCCGCCTGTTACACAGTATGAGGCAATATGCTTAGTGTGAGCCCTGACCTGGGTCACAAGCTAGAAAAGATGGTAAATGGTATTAAATAAAGGCGAGAGCATGTTTTTAAAGTTGCATTTGCTTCACCACTCTTGTGCTGCTGTTTGGTTTCCTGAGGAATACAGACACAGCATTATGGTGTCTCAGTGTCCAAAATAGCATATTCTACCTCTAAAAATAGCCAGATCACTAGTCTTCAGAAAGAGAAGAAGACAAATTGTTCATGGAAAGTTTCCTCCTGTCTATGTCAGTTAGAGAGCACTTTAGACCCAAAAGCATAACCATTGACATAGCTTGCTAAAAAATAACAGCTGAAAAATTATCTCTATCTCTGTATATTGTCATTAACCATGCACAGATATTCACAGAGGAAAATGTTACACTAGCCAGTTTGGTCTAGTGCTACGTTACTCCTTTCTTATGCTTTTGTAACTCCATTACAAAAGATCTGTTTACACTGGAGAAATACAATGATGAGCCAGACACCAAGATAGCAAATTCAGTGACATATAACTGTACTGTAAACAACAGATGTAAAACTTTGCACAAATGAGTCAGTACCTAGCAAAAAAAAGGGAGCATCAAAACCCCTAAATAATTTTAATAGCTTCACTGAGTAATAAGGTGCATTAGTATTTCAGCTGCATTACTTTTATGGTTTGTCTGGTTTTAAGCAAATATCTGAAAAATAGAGTCTTCTGACAGATGCTTGTTGGGTGCATCTTTTCTATTAAAATTAACTTATCTGGTATTCCCAATTTTAAAGCAGAATTCTTATTAAATCAAGACTTCTAACCCACCAAAGTTATTAAATTGGCTAAATATATCATTTAGTAGGATCTGCATAAGTTCTAACGAAATATTCCTCATTGACTCAAAAATACTAGAAAACCTTCTCCTGGGGAAGAACCACATCTTCTAGAAGAGGTGTTTTATACATGCCTCTTCTACTTGTGACTGAGCACATCATTTCCCTCAGCATTTGCAATCATAGTTTATGCCCTTGCTCACCTTGGCACAGTTGCAAACTTGGAAGGAAATAGTAAGAAAAGATTTACAAGACTTTTATTTGCCTTTAACACAGCAGATCCAAGTAGTTAGAACACTTAACAGCAAGCATCTTCTAGACCACTGCTGATTCAAAACCACAATTTGTCAGCTAATGGTTAATAAAATTTCCTGATTTTCCCCTGATACTAATCTTAAACTTTTTGCTTAATTTTATCCCATTACTATTAATCATACTCTTTCTTATGCTAAGTAAATACACTCCTCCCATATGTTTACATTTTCAAATATTTAGAGATTGTCACCAGTTTATCCTGTACTATCAAATATTAACAGGCTGTATGTAAGTGTCTCTTACCATGCAATTAATATTTGCCCTTTTTAATCCTCTCACATCCGTCCTCACCTCCTGGAAATTTGTGTGGCTCTCCCTTAAACTCCCTAACTTTGCTCAAATTAGGAAAAAAAAGAATTGAGTAAAAAAATTTCCAAAAAGCTCTGTGTGTTTACCCAGATGAAGTTGTGAGTAAGTACTCTGTGGCCCTAGAAGCCTTCTCTGCTTTGGTCATGTGTGTTGGGCAACTGGTTCCAGGGAGGAGCTGCCCCAGAGCAGTGCCCACCCTATGGCACTGTTTGCCTCTCCTCTGCCTTGCCATGGACAAGGACGGTGGCAGATGGACCTGTTTGCTCTGCTGCCAACCCCTGTGCAGTCCACTGATACCTGCAAGAGTTTCTACGAGGCTTCAAGAGGCACTGACTTGAGGGTTTTCTAGACAGGCTCAGTGCTAGAGGCAACGTGAGAGCTGGCACAACCCTGCTACTGAAATAATGGAGGGTAAGAGATGCTCTAGGCAGAGGCCCTGATTGCAGACATCTGCAGAGTAAGGAGGATCTATTTCACAGAATCATAGAATGGTTTGGGTTGGAAAGGACCTTAAATGTCATCTAGATCTAACCCCCTGACATGGGCAGGGACACCTTTCACTAGACCACATTGCTCAAAGACCCATCCAGCCTGACCTTGAACACTGCCAGGGAAGGAGCATTTACCACTTCTTCAGGCAATCTGTGCCAGAGCTTCACCACCCTCATAGTGAAGAATTTCTTCCCTTCCTCTAGTTCCTCACCACCTCCACAAAACACAATGAATTGGCTAAGCAATAACTCAATTTTCTGATTTCTAGAGGAACGACAGAAATACATAACCTGACTTGCAAAAAACAACTGTATTTTCCTTGCCACTAAAGCGTTTATCATGAGGACATGCTATTACTGCCTTTAATGTTTGTGACTTTGAAAGGAAACTGTTGGGCTGTTTTTAAGGAAAATACTTGCTGGAACATTTTCTCAGAAAAGGGAGGGTTTCTTTTTTAAAAGTCCATAAAAGTCACTTTTATTGTTCACAGTTCTGTAAAAAATACTGAAATCTGTGATATATTCATACCTACAACAATTGCATGAATATATTTATTAGGAAACTCATGATGTCTGCAGCCTAATATCATCATTTGCTCTACAACTCAATTTCCACTGAAGTTCCATGTTCTCAACAATGATCTATTAGCAGAGTCAAGTCAGGGCTGCTCTAACAAGCACTTATGAGAAAAGTCTGCATGTAGGTGCATGCTGCTAAAGCTTTTAGTAACTCTCCAAAATCCTCAGTGGTAAAATGTACAGTTAGAAGTAAATTTATCTCTCAAGGTGTCCTGTGTTTCAGATTAAATGGCCTTTTTTCAGTTTTCCTCTGATGGAAACAGGCTCTAAATTAAAACTTTATTTCCAAGCCTTGATTTTAAACAACCATTCACACGTATGCACTACAACCACTATCAACGGCTGCTTTAATAGACTGTAGCCTTTTTGATTTCATTATATACTCTGGTTGTAGGCAGTTAAAAGGCATACCAAGTGCTAAAATGGCCATAATACAAAACATACACAGGCTATGTTAACTTTACCACTAGCAATTCTGCTGTTACTATGGCAAGTGTGAAATCATTCCCGTTATTTAAGGCAGGATTTGTGCAGTGCTGTAAGTCCTCATGCAGTTATCCTCTCAGTTCTGTAACAAACCATACCAGAGCTACTTAAACCCTTTTTCATATACAAATAATTTCTACATCCACCTCTGGCTTTTCCCCTGTGCAAGAACACTTCCAGCCCATGTCCTCACACACTGGTCACAGCTCTGAGGCTTTCATGACAGCTTCAACAGAGCATGTGAATCTGATTCCTGTCTAAAACTGCATGCATATACTGGATCTCCTCCTGATTTCATCCTCAACCAAGGAGACCACAACTGGGCCTTATATTTTGCCAAGGAATTAATTCAGCAAAGCATGCCACTGAAGAAACAGAAAACACCATCAGACTGTGGAAACAAAATAGGAACATATATATATGGAAGAAGAGCCATAAACTAAACTAACTAAACAAATAAAATGGTTAATGAACTAAATTAGTCTAACATGAACCTGTCTAATACTATTCAAATATATGCCTCTGGAAGGAATGACAAAGGAGGACACAGCTTTGCACAATAAAAAGAGATGCTGATTTGCCACACTAAATTATTTTATGATTGAAAAGACACACAGTTGAGGAACAATCAGAATAGCTAACAAATGTTAGAACACAGAGGAGATCAGATTAACTTAAAATATAGTATAGGCTATGGTACTGTATATATAACTAAAGTTAAGTGCCTATGTAAATTGCTGGAGTTGAAGGTCAGAGCGTTCAGCACTGCAAAGCTCTGGTCCACATCTCTGGTGTGATCTCATCATGATTATTAGTTTGTGGCCTGTGCACTTCTCTCAGTGTAGGAGAAAGAGGATTCAGGGCAATAACAATAATGTTGAAAACACAGGAAAACTCTGAACGAAGAGAGATTGAAAAGGCTCTGTCTGTTAAATATGAAGAGAAGATACACTATGACAAAAATGCAGAAAGATGGTGTAAAGAAAGTAAAGCATTCTTGCTTATGTTTTCTAACCCAAGAACAAGAGGGTATTTCTTTAAATACAAATCCTGTTGATTTTCACATTATATAAATCACCAGAGACGGGGGTTGCACTGTACCACACACTTGCACAAAGTGGGTATGAGAACTCTATGCACTACTGCAATTTAAATATGAATAAATGCCAGAAGTCACCTCATCTATTACTCCACCCACAGCAAGGCTAATTAAGGTTGTCTAATTGCTTAGGAAGATCCAAAAGGCACTGAAATACATTTCTGCTAACATCTATCCTGAATCTTAGTCCCTCTACCATCTTTCCCTGCTCACCGCAGAATGCTCCCTCTGCCTTTTCAGGTTCCCTTCATGGAAGGTTCTTATCCTTTTTCCTTCCACTTTCTTCAGCACAATTTAAATATTCAGGTTTTGCTAAAAGACAATTATTTTAAGGATCTGATCATTCTCGACATCTCCTTTGGACTCCCTCCAACTTGGTTTCAGTTCCTTCTCAGGGTACAGTGCCCAGAACTGAGGAGTACTCCAGTAATTTCAAACAGGTTCTGAATAGATCGCAGCGCTTGCTCTGCACGTATTACAAGCAATACTTGCTGATATGCTACAGAGGGAGACTTTCCTCCTTTTTCCAGCAAGATACCCTCTCATGTTCAGGTTGTGATTCTCTATAACACCTGGGTGTTCCTAAAGAATTCCTACATGACGTTGTCTGCTTGCATACTTGGCCATTCTCAAGTGCAGGCTTTAGTATCTCCGTGTATTCATTTTCACCCCATTCTTTGCAGACCTTTCCTCCAACTGGAGTTTCCACCCTGCCATTTGAAAGGCTTGCCCCCCTCCCACCATTATGACAGCTGAGACAGGTAAGTAAATTATCTCCCTTTTCACAGAAATAATCCCAGCAAAAATATTGCATAATTACACTGGAACCAGATTTCCCTGCCATAGGAGCACCACCTGACTGATATATCTAAACACACGCACAGTGGTGCCTTCTGTCTGAACAGAGCTTTTCAATCAGTTTATACTCACTTTACAGTAATTTAATCTAGACCATGTTTATGCAGGATGTGTGTAACAGTCATGTGAGACAGTATCATAATTTATGCTAAAATGATGATGTCTGGTTTTCCACTGAAAAGAACCATTACCTTGCCATGGAAAGAAATTAATTCACCCAGACCATCCCTCATATACTGGCTTTCATGGTTTTGCCCCTTATTTCCTTTCAACTCAAGTTTTCTCAGCTTATAGGAAACACTAATAATTTTCTTTCTATCTACTGTCAGTATATCAGCATGTATGTGTATATATATATAAATATATATAATTAGCCTGAAGTGTATTTCTGCTGTTCTATATTCCACATTACAAAAAGGAAGGAAGGAAGAAAATGTCCAGTTCATAGAGGAAAGATTCTGGCTGTAAATGTAGTCCCTGTAGATGCAGGGATCCAAACTTCAGCCTGTCTTTTTCACTGCCTTTGTAATTACAGTGGACTATAAACTGGCAACACACATCAGTAAACCTATTCTGGAATTAAAAATATTGAAGTGTGACCAGGCACAAATTTCCAGAGGAAAAAAGAAAAAAGTTCAGAGAAGTGAAAGACAATTATTCACAGAAAGCAAATGGAAAAAAAAGAAAAGTGAACTAGAAGAATTGTCACCTAGCATGCCCACCTCATCTGTATGAGTCCCAGACCTGTTCTTTCTTCTTCCTACATGAGATTCATTGTTCATAAAAAAATACAGCTTTCTTTTTTTTAGAAGAAACTTATTTCTATAGAAAAAATACTACATATACAAATCTTACATATCCCTTATATATACATACACATATATCTTAAAAGTTTGTAAGTATTTTTTCTTTGTATTTGCATTATATATATAATGTAATGTAATGTAATATAATATATTATAATATATATTTGCTGATTCATAAAATACCTTCTCTGACAGTCTCCGGCCACTTGGAGTAACACCTCGGGTATGCTCAGATCTTGCCCCATTGTGGAGCCCATGAGCAGGAATCACTGCCCTGTGTGTATTTCAGCCACCGCTGTCCTGTCTCCGTCCAGGAGACTAACACAACTCCCCCAGTTCAGCCAGCCACTACAGTACTGTGGTGATGGTGGGCCACATCAAGACCATAAAGACAGCTACTATTTCCACTTTTAGCAGAACAGAGATACAGGGGACTCACACACATACGCACAAAAAATGCCAAACCACTGTGAGAATGGTTCCTGGTTTTCACTTCTAGCAAAACACCCTGTCATGTCTGCTTAAATTTCTATGGCATCTTCTTTTGCATACTCATCTTTGCCTCCCACTGACAGTGGAATTTTCTTCTCCTTAGTTTAATTAACCCTATGGGGTCCCATGCTAGCCAAATTCTGCATTGAAAGTTTTGGTTTTGGTGGTATTAACCAAAGGATGGAATTATTGAATATTTTGGCTCTGTCATAATTTATAATTGAAGGATTGTTTTCCTAATAAACTCAGATTTATTCAGCTGCATGTTGGACCACAAAATATGAGCTAAATTTAGCCCTTCCTTTGCAATGATATTACTGCATGGAGCAAATTCAATTTTCTTTCCTTTTCCTGCTCACATAGGTGGATACAGATTTTATGATGCAGCATGCAAGATCTCTATGGTTTGTCCAGCTGACATTATATTATAACAAAACCAACAGTTTCTGAGCTGGAACCATATGACATGCTCTCCTTTTTATGTCATACAATTAACAAAAAACTTCCTATTGAAATAACACCAAATACATACACTCCTATTAATGAAGGCATAACCTGGCAAGCATTAAATAAAGTAGCAATGCAAAGTATGGTGTAGTGTGGTATCTGTGACAGCAAGTACAAGTTTTTCTTGCAGAAGTTAACTATGCTGTTCAGCTGACATACGGGAAGAGAAAGACATCAGAAAATCTTCATTCTGAGTGGCACCAGCACAACTCTTCTATGTGATGCAGATATATATGCATGGGCCTTAGTTCTTTGCAAAGAAATTTATTTTTAGGCAAACAAGACATGTTCTGTCAATGAAGTCAGTCTGCCTCTGTTTCTGCTTCTATTTTGAATTATTCCTGCAAGGAAAGATGAGCAGTGCTTATGTAAGACCAGAAGGCAACAAATGCTTCTCTTCATGCTGAGACATTAAACCAGTATTTCTTCTGCTCATGCATGGTTGCTGTGGAGGTGGGATGTAAAGATCCCACAGCATCTAAAAAGCGTGGGGAAGTCCTGCAGTCTTAACCATACTCTCATCTTCCCATCTGCCAAGGCATTGATCACTTCACTCTGAGAAAGGGAAGCCCCAAATATCACCACAGGATGAGATTAAATTCAGAAAGACAGAAAGATCTGCAGGAAAACACCACTTCAGAGTTAACTAAACTTTCAGTGCCTTGCAAATCATCCCTGACTATATATATATATATATATATATATAGTTTTATATATATATATAAACAGGAACTCTGAGGTATCTGAAACTCAGATCATGGCATAGTCCACTTCAATTTTAGTGTTCAAAACCATCTGTAACAAACTGACAGCAACATCTTGGCTGCTACATCTGTTCAACTGTGAAAACTAATTTCAGGGTCTAATCTCTTGCACTGAGATAACCAAGTCCATAAAGCCCGAAAGGACAATTTTATTCTAATTTTCCACTTAAAATACCTTGTCAAGGGAGGCACCTTTTCAAGATGACACTGTTTGCAGTATCGTAAAGATTTCAGTTAAGTCATGCCTTTGAGCACTACCTGGCAGGCTCAGCTTGCTGATTTCTTGGCGCATTTCCCATTCCAAAGCACTGAGCCAATCTTATGATATTCCAGGATTAAATACAAATCACTACAACTAAAACAACTGATGCATCACCAAGAAAACCTGAAATTATCCATTCCTTAAAAATATTCATTCCAGATCACACATTTAGTTTGAAGAACAAAGCACCACTTCTCAAGGAATATATCCAGTTTGGAATATAGTGTTTGGAATGAAGAAAAAATATGTAAACCAAGCTTGCGTAGGTGCAAATCTGTGATACTATTTCTGTTTCCTTTCTTCCTTCCCTATTATGAGCTGACTACCAAGAAGGAGAAGTGTTGCTGAATTTCCAAATTCAGGACTTCCTGGACTTCAGATAATTACTGTCAGGCTGTAATCTAAGGCAGTAGACTTGTGGCTCAATGTACATTCAGTTCCCAGCAATAGTCAGTGGCATTGCCTCTGTCAGTGAGGAACTGAATCACCATTAACAGTGAGTTTCATATCCAAGTGTGCTAAGCAAGAACACTGCATTGTGAAATACGCAATCACTATTGTTTTCCTAACAGCAGAGCTACTAATTTCACTGCTATATGGATCCTGAAGTGAGAACAGAAGTCTTAGGGTCATTTACATTTCAATATAGAAAACAGAAGAATGTGTGAGCTGCAAACTCAACTTCATAAACTCTTATTGCCATGGGTACAGGAATGCATTAGCAGTGATATTTTCCTAGCAACTAACAAACATTTTAAGGACAGAAGGCTTTCTTGCCTATGCCTGCAATTCTATTCTCTCTAGCTAGCACTATACGTTGGTCTCAAAGATAGTTCCATCATTTTAAAGTTGCAAATACCTAGGTGGATCAGTGAATGGTTTCCCTTCTTTACGTTCAAGACTGATTATTTGTCCAGGACTTCACCTATTGGGTATTGAGAGTGCTGATAATTTACAAGCCCCAGGATTATACTGGAGGATGGAAGAGTGAAAATCTCCCCCCCCCCCAGTTTCCCTCAGCTGACTCAAAGGCTGCTTTCTCCACTAACTCTTTTCTTATGGCTGCTGAGGAAGATCCATCGTGCTCTTGATTTTCATTAAATATGATCATGAGCAATGTGTAAGAATCAAAGATGATTCACTGGATTTGATGGGGGAAAAACACACAGCTGTGCCATTTTTACCCAGCAAGTTTTTTCATAGTCCCATATCACAGTGGAATTTTTCAGCAGAAAAAAAAGGTGGAGGTGACAATAATGATGCCAGATGATAGCGTCTGAAAGTAAAGTTTTGCCTTACTCATTTTTCTAAAAGATTTTAGTTTTATCTTAACCATTTTCATTTGCTGCTCGGAAGTTGCTCAAGTTTTAATGCAAGTGTGTGTCCGGCCTGTATCCTTCCTGCTCATCCTTTACATACTAGTTTATTTAGAGATTCTTTACAAAGCAAAAGATTTTTAGGCAAAGATTATGTTATTTTGTAAAGATCTAGAACTCCTGGTTTCCCTGCCTAATTCTGCTATGAAAAGCCCCCTATACATCTGCGAACCTATGTATGTACACATAAAACTTGTAAATGCAAAAACATTCTTACTACGCCTACCCAGGAATTAATGACAAAGCAATTAAACCTACTCATGTTTTCAAGCAAAAAGCTTTTAGAAATCTAAAGAAAAGCTTGGCATAGAAAAGTCCAGTAGTGATGGCAACTAAAACCAAATAAGCGTATGTACAGTTTTAGTTGGGCTCTGCCATAAAATGGAGCTGATGTGCCCACCTGCCCTTCTCTCTGATTATCTGTCAGTCATACTATGCTTAAGTAATTTTGGAGCTATTGTCAAATCTGAAACAGGGCTAGAATCCTCCAAGAAAATTGTGATCCTACAGATTTTCTGACAATAAGAGTCTGGGTAAAGGAAGAGATGCTAATTCATGTTGCTCTAAAACAAGAGCAGTCTGAAAGAACTACTACATTTTTTCTTTTTTTTTAAAGCAATCACATATACACATTACTCAATATTTAGCAATGTAGCTCTTACTAAGAAATAGCACATGCTGATGAAATTAAGGGGATCAGAAGACACTTTGCAGTTACTGTAGAGGGGGTTGGCTGGTGGAATAAAAGAAGAAATTAAAGGAAACTAAGATCAAGTAAAACGTTAAACTAAAACCAAAACAGAAAGAATTGATACAATCTTAATGAAGTTTCAATACATCCTCACAAACACCTAGACCAGTTAAGATGTTACATATTCACAGTTCAGGTGAAAGCAAGTTTCCAGAAACCTCAGCTTTGTTTTCTGAGGTTATTACGAGATGTGTGAGTACACCCAGTACAGCTAGAACAATCTCCAAAATCTAAACTCAGTTCTTCTATGTGGACTTCGTATTCATCACTGGCCTCCTTATGACTGGATAAACATGTTTTGGTGTTCAATACAGAGCATTATCCTGCATTTGAACTGCCTATTAAATACAGAAGTCAGCTACATGGTATAAACAGTTTCTACATGAAAATATGCTTCCTGAAAACAGGAAAATCCCATACAAAACATTGATAATTTTGAGAAAAACCTTGTGAGTTTGGTTCATTTCTATATTTCTATTATTACTTCACTTGTTTGTGTGTAGGTGAGTAAATGAATGCAGGTTTCCTGTGCCATGATGTGCCAAACACAGATTTACACAGAGGTGTTCCAATAGCCTGGGCAGCCTTCTCTGCAACTTCTGCATGGAAACATTCTGTAAGATTAGAAATCTTCCTTTCTAAAGATGATATACTGAAAAAAGTAGTTTCTACCCAAGTCTAAGCTAATATTACAGCCCTGCACTTGCAGATTAGCACAGTTCATAGGCATGATGGCCCGGGCACTGAGGCTCCTGGCAGCATGTCAAGGCAGCCCTTGGCAGTGCAGCATCTTGTGCAGAGACCTTGTGATTTAAAGGCAGAAGGCCACACAGTTTAGGCTTCACACTTCCTGCATACAGTTGACTAATGACCGTCAAACTGTTATTGCCATGGTTCATTATGTTATGTCAAAAGGGGCAATGACTGTTTTTCCAACAAAGTGCTCTTCATTTAGTGAAACTGAACTGGTACCAACTACAATCCAGAAAGTTTCAAAGGAGATAATAATCTCTAAAATGCTGAAGGGTTGTTGTTTTTTATAGCTAATTTGTGCATATTTTGACAGTAATCACTGAACCTTTTGATGTTTCCAGAGGTTCCCATGGTGCTGCCATGAGAAGTTTTGGCAGATTCTGTAGTCCTCAGCTCAACAGCAGGAGCAATATTCAATAGCAAGTATTTGGTTTATTCTTTTACTTCACAAATCAGAGAATCAAGCCTATGTATAGTTGTCATAATAATTTAAAAAGATAATTTTAAAAGGGAACGTATACTAAAACCTTGAAATCAAATCAACCTAAAAAATAGCTGCATTTTTGTCCTTCTGAGATCGTGATTTCACAAGAAGACCACTTGTTCTTCCATTTCACCTTGATAAGAAATGCCAGTATGAAGAAAATTAGCTGCACTTCACTGTCCTGTGAAGAAATAGATGGAGACAAAGAAAAAAAAAAAGAAAAAAAACAATTTCTACTACACTAGTTATATGTTCCATGTATAACTGCAGAAGGAACATTTAAAACTCATTTCTGCAGAGACCTGTTTATAGATACTACTTGCACAGAATAAGAAAGTAGTTTTGTTACTTCAGGGTGATTACTGAGGATGTGTACGATTAAGCATCTGCATAAATCTGTTTTGTATTTCAGACACTGTCTACAGCATCATCTATTTTAGGCACATTTTCAACACAGAAATTCAAACGTGCTATTCAGACTTTCCCTTTTCCAGATATCTTACAAAATTCCTACAGCCTCACTGTTCCTCCACAAACTATTCAAAGTACCTGAGTTGCCATGAATACTCTACAGCAACTCAGCCTGACTATCCAAACCTTGCATTCCAGGGCTTATGAAAAGAGATGTCCAAACTCTTTCTATCTCTTGACTTACATTCGTCACAGGAAGGTTTCAAGCATTGCTCTCATTCCCTGGAGTAGTGTTTAAACCACCAATTTAAACACGAGGCTGGAACAGAACCTTTTCTGTGCCTTCTTAGGGAACATGGGTCATGGTGACAGCTGTAACAGCAGAACAAATGGAGCATGGACATAGATCTGCCAGAGAAGAATGACAGTGTCACCTCTACTTTTTTAATGTTATCAGTACAGCAAAGCCCTGACACTGATTGATTGTCACCACTTATGAATGCTGTTACGGGGTCATCTTTCATGTGTGCCTGTAGCCCAGAAAGCCAACCGTATCCTGGGCTGCATCAAAAGGAGCGTGACCAGCAGGTTGAAGGAGGTGATCCTGCCCCTCTACTCTGCTCTTGTGAGAACTCACTTGGAGTATTGTGTGCAGTTCAGGTGTCCTCAACATAAAAAGGACATGGATCGGTTGGAACAACTCCAGAGGAGGGCCACGAGGATGATCAGGGGACTGAAGCACTTCCTGTATGAAGATGGGCTGAGAAAGTTGGGGCTGTTCAGCCTGGAGAGGAGAAGGCTGCATGGAGATCTCAGCAGCCTCCCAGTATCTGAAGGGGGCCTATAGGGATGATGGGGATGGACTCTTCCCTAGGGCCTCTAGTGATAGGACAAGGGGTAACGGGTTCAAACTTAAACAGGGGAAGTTCAGATTGGATATAAGGAAGAAGTTCTTTCGTGTTAGGGTGGTGAGGCACTGGAATAGCTTGCCCAGGGAGGTTGTGAATGCTCCATCCCTGGCGGTGCTCAAGGCCAGGTTGGACAGAGCCTTGGGTGGCATGGTTTAGTGTGAGCTGTCCCTGCCCACGGCAAGGGGCTTGGAACTTGATGATCTTAAGGTCCTTTCCAACCCTAACTATTCTATGATTCATCCCTGCCCTATAACAAGATTCTTCAGAGGACTTTGCTCCTGTAAAAACTGTTCCTGTCAGCCCCTTAGTTTATCACACCAGACAGCTGGCTCAGGTAAAGGTCCCCATGGGCTTCTCCAGAGCTCTGTCCTGGAACAGCACTCCTCAGAAAAACAAAGATCCAGGCCAACACAGCCTCTAAGCCTCAGTCATGCCTATGTTGTCATCACGGGCAAGGTAATGGTCAGGAACAAATGAGAAAGCAGACAGGAAGGAAAGTGCGGGTGAGGATCAGGTGCAGAGTCTGTGATTGACTAAAGAGATTTTATATAAAATGGAAAAAGTGTCCGTTCATAGCAGTGTCTGTTGGACTCCTGTTGTCATCAGACCCCACAGCTTTACCAAGCCTTGAAACGAAAGACAAGACCCAGAGAGGCTCTGAGACAGATATACTCCTCTGAACACACTACTTGTAAACACTGCATTCTCCTTTTAAGAAATTAACTTGTGAAATCAAAACCCCCACTTCTACTGCTTCTATTTGACGAAAACTGAATTCATGATTTTAGAAAACAAAACCTAACCAGTTCATGGTATTTCAGGGTCTTATCCATCTTATTGTGCTGTGCTGAATTATGCGTTTACTCTGCTGAGTATGTTTTGCTTTCACTTTGCTTAGTTTTCTGTGATCTTGCATAGATTTACTTTCATGGATCTCCTCTGAAAGGGCAAGTGCTAAAGACAGCACATTGCTAGATAGTCAGTAGCCGTATGTTACAAAAGTCTTTGCCCATTCTTTTGAAATGGCTGTTATTCTAAGTACTTAAAAATTGTACCTGATGTTGTTAAGGTTTTTGCTTCTATCTGTAGGTCTTTTGATTTTAATTAATGAGAAGATGACAACCAATTACATTTGCATCTAACACAAAGCATATTGTTAAACTTTGTCATACCCATTTGAGTTCCCTTTCTTGTATGTTAATACAACAATGTAACCTTAACATTTTCTGCCTTACTGCTGCTGGGAGTACTAATCAGTAAAGTTATTCCATTTTAACGTTTGAATTAAGTGGCAGTTAAGTATGAAGAGCTGAAATGTCTGCATAACTCATGTATCTTGGGATACTTGTTCCAAGCAAAGTCTACAAAAGACTTAAAATACATTAGGATTCTGATGTTTTGCTATGGGCAAAGCCTCATCAAAGGCATGAAACAGAGCTACACACCTCTTTGCAGGCCTAAATCTGTGTTTTATCACTGATTTATCCATTTCTGAGTCAGAGACCTACAAGAGCAAAAGCCTCAGAAAAGATAGGGAAGGCCAACTTTATTTTCTTATGTTCACATCCACCAGCACTGTCAGGGTTTTTTGCCCAGGAGAATTTGAATTTGGCCCTGTGGTTAAGGCAGAGGTTTCTGACATCCTCTATGGAACAAAAAAGTTCATTTGTTTTCCCTGGATTCAAGAAAAATTCTGTTGGCCACCAGAGATGAGCTTCCCTGGGCAGAACAAACTGAGTTCTTACCAAGTCCCATAATAGTTACTTGACGGGAAGAAAAGTCCATGCTGCCAGATGCTTGATTCATTTCTCATTTTAAAAATAGAATATCTTTTTAAAAATGAAAAACAATACGGGAACAAAGAAAGAAAATTACTTACATTCTAATTGTTTCTGCATAGTGGAATTAACTAGGAATTTTCTAACAAAACATTTTTCAGGGGAAGTAACAAAGCATCAAACACAAGTGGTTCACAGAAACATTTTGGTTTTGACTATTTTTCCCAAAACAGAAACAGGATGCTGACAATGAGAAGCTATCTTCCTTAGTGGTCTACTAAACAGCCCTGGTCTCCTTGCATGAGGCTGAGAGACAGCCCCACTCTGTGGGTTGCCCTGCGACAAGTATCTTGTAACCCCAGATCAACCTGCTGCAGAGCCAGAGGTTTATGACAGCCCAGCTGTACTGGTGGCTCCTCCGGCTCCCTTCTGCATGGGAATAAGCTACACTTATTCTGGGAAAAGGTCTCCAACTGTCCCAATACCAGAAACTTTCCAGAAACCACTCTTCTTTTTAGGTTCAGTGAGTGGAGTCCTTGGCAGGGTCCAGAATTCCTGACATTGAGTATCTGGCTTCTCCATGTTGCTTTGAAAAATGGGGGGAGAAGACGAGGAAGCATTCCTGCAGACAGCTTTTTGCGTTTGATCTGTACAAACGTTTGCATTGTCTGTGCAAATGGTATCTTGACCCTGAACTAGCTCTAACAGGTCACTGCTTCCCCTAACTCCTTCCAACACACTACTATTGCAAACTGTTCTCTCACACTCTGACTGAGCACTAAAACTGTGTCCTGGGACAGTTCCACAGCTCGAGGGCTTAGCGGGCAATTACCAATGACTAACTAGGTCCTTTCTTAATAAAGCTGAGCATCTGTTTTGTAAATATTTCTGCTAATCACATTTTCATTTTATAACTTGGTCTGTAATTCAGGATTATGCAGCCTAATTTACCGTTAAAGGGTAGATTAAATGATGACCAAATGTTTGTATTTAAAAGAGCTCAGATAACAAGGAATACTTATTATTCCAGATTAGAAGAAATTCAGACGGAGTCAGGAGATTGTCCATCTAACACCTGTCTCTTCATAGCTGGTTGGTTATCTGTACTGCATGATTTTGGCACTACAGTACAATATAAGGCCCACTTGGCATTACATGGAAAATAAAACCTGCAGAACACAATGGAAGAATGAAGAAGAAAATAATTGTACTGAAAACAAGTCCTCCATCAGCTACAAGAGGCATAACCCCCTGGCAGTGGAGGAATAGTGGGCTGGATACTGTGGGCCAGTAAGACAGATCCCGCATCCCTACTTACAGGAGACTCTTACAGCAGCTGGGATTAGATAAACACTTCTACATAGTGTGCTTTGCTGAGAACATCTTCCTTCTTGCAAATCACAGGCATCAATCAAGGCATGAGTTTAGTTTTTCCAGTTATATAATTCGGGCACAGCTCCAGTGAACAGCTAAAATAACAGTTAAAAGCATGGGGAAAGAAAAGGGAACTGCATTTGCAATCAAGATGGTGTTTTAAGATGAAAGGTAAACAAATTATGTGATTTTAGTGTTTCAGATGAGTCTCCCATGACATTGGATACTTACTGTTTTCCTATAAATTCATGTTCCTTTACATTTATTTCTTTCTTCCACTGCTATTTTAATTCAGTTTAGTCACCTACCTTGGATAACTGGCCTGCACCAGGAGCAAGTGCTGGGAAGTGCTTATGGATGTCAGAGCAGCGCATCTTCTCACCCATACTTCTTGCTTTGACTTTTCTCCATGCTGATCAGGTGCTGATTCCCTGTCAGCTCTGAGATATCTCAAGCTAATGCTTAAGTGTGTTTCACACATTTTATTTTATGGTTTTTTAATTACTGATTGTGTCAGCAGTTGAGGTGATTTTGTTGGGATTGCAAACACTTGCCAATGCTCCCCCTTTAATCTGCTGGGGAGGCAGTTCTAGGTATGAGACTGTTGTTATCTCCAAGCTCTAGCAGCAAAGAAACACATAAGAAACTGAACTGGTATTTCTGCGTGCTTCTGAGCTGCCCATTTTCCTGCTAGATTTGGGCTACTCGCTATTACTTCCTTCTTGTGCAACATGTTCCATCATGGAAAAATGATCTGTGTGTAATTGAAAGTGCTGCTGATATAATGCACTGCTCTAAGGAAAAAAACTAAACCCAAGCCAACAATAAACAAACCCAAACCAACAATAAAAAACCAAACCAACAAAAAAAAAAAAACAAACCCCAACCCAAACAAATGCCAACAAAAAAAAAAAAAACCAAACAAAAAAATCCACACCCTGCACCTCTCCCCCAGCAAAACAAAAAGAAAGCCAACAAAAAGCATAGCTGAACTACACTACTTCAAGAAATGAAGTGTTGTAGGAACAAGCACCTCTGTGATACCATAATTATCATGCGTAAGGGACAAAATCTATCTTAGCACTCGTTAAAGCAGTCCCAGAACATGCAAGCCAAAAGTTTCTGAGCATAGCTTCATTGTTGAAAGGCAAGTGCCTACACTCAACACCTTCTTTAGCCAGACCTACATCTTCAAAATGTCTGGAATATCTGTGGCTTTTACCCTGGATAATACTCAGTGGCACTAAAAGACAGCTGGATCACTTCAGTTTGAGGAAAGGGTAATGAGTATGGCTGCTGAAGCTCAGCAGGGTCCCTAAGCCTGTGATCCTCAGCCTAAACACCTGCCTGCCCACTGGCCCTTTACAGGGAGCTGCTTTTTCTCTGCAGCTGCCTTGATCACTTCTACTGGTCACCTCCTCCTCATTTCTGCCAGCTTGCTGCCCAGGTGCCTGCTTTAAAAAGAACAGGGATACCCAGCTGATGGTCAGAAGAGTAAAAGTAGGATTTACATCTTCT
This sequence comes from Neopsephotus bourkii, assembly GCF_033783945.1. Lineage (NCBI taxonomy): Eukaryota > Metazoa > Chordata > Aves > Psittaciformes > Psittacidae > Neopsephotus > Neopsephotus bourkii. Next base: position 2,622,192 of record NW_026901490.1, read on the forward strand.
TTTCCTACAGGGTATTTAGTTTAGTGAGCCTCAGAGGCAATGGGAAAGAACTTTAAGAAAAACAAATACATAAACTAGCAGTAATGGATCATATCCCACAATTATTCAGGGGAAGCAAAATTTGATTTTTAAAGTGCAAGTCTGCTCTGAAACATGACTGTAAATCACCTGGTAAACAGCAGATCTGTTCTGGGTGTGTTTTGAGTCATGTCAATGTTTTCTTTAGGGTTAGAAGGCTCTGCAGACAGGTTGTATAAAACATTTGATTTAATCCCTTAGATGATAGTAAAATAAAAATTTAATCTTAAAATTATATGCCCTTCAGCGCATGAGCCTCTCCAAGATATGACACAGACTTATAGACCAAATATGTAATTTCAAAAATCAGTATTTTGTCCTTGATTTGAGTAGCAAACCGCTTAGCAATTTCTATCTGTACACTACCAAAAAACGGCTTTTAAAATGATTGCAAACTCCCCCACCTTGTTATTCACATGCTCAACTTTAAACACATCAGGAAAACAGTTCCAAACTTTCTGCAATAAAACCTCATGCAGTTAATTTCTTTTCCCAATACCCTCCTGAATCAGCTCTTGAAGAAGGAGATAATTCACTCTGGAGGAGCGACAAAGAACAAACATTGCTAACAAGAGCATTTCTCCTTATAAAAGGATAATTTGCAGAGCAGTAACCCAGTTCTTGCTGCCTAAATTACAAAATATTTAGTATCTGTCTAGTTATGACAAGCCTGTTACATGCTACCTCCTATTCCTCTGCTCTTTCAGATTCCAGACAAAGAAACTGGAAGGAATAAATGTGGGGAACCTTGAAGTTCTCACTAATGGTCCCCAGGAGTAAATGAGAGTGCTCAAAAGCGATGTTTTATTTCTTTGCAACACTTCAACACTAATAACTTCTGGAACACATTTCCTTCCAAAATGATTTCTTTTTTTAAGATTATACGGGGATGTCTTGTCACCATCACTGAACGATAGCAGCCCTGCCATGAAAAAATGCTGTAACAGAATAGCAAACAAAAGCACATGAGGCATCAGAGAACAGTCAGAGTACAGTGTCCAGCTGAAAACGTGGGGAGAATGCCTTTTATCTACCTTTACCAGGCACATCCAAATTAAAACATGGGCAAGGTTAAAGTCTTACTCTTACAGAGGATGCCAGGACAGTTCTAATGATAAGCTTTGGCTAACAGCTTATCTGTAAGGCAGTGTCTCTTTCAGCACATGGATATTTGAATTTATGGTGAAGTAGCACTTCCGAGGAAGGCCAGTACTGCTCCCTGGAGCACATAGGACAGACAGTCATAGAATCATAGAATGGTTTGGGTTGGAAAGGACCTTAAAATCACCTAGTTCCACCCCCCTGACATGGGCAGGGACACCTCACTAAACCATCTCACTCAAGTCTTAAGAACTTTCTCATAAAGCCACAAACCAAGCTTGTATCTGCTTACTTGATGAACTAGGAATACTGCAGCCTGAGATGGCCCATGAAGACTCTTAATTCTTTGGGCAGACAAAAAAAAAATCTTATTTAAAGCATTATATACAAAAGACCAAAACAAGAAGGGCAGCCTATACAACAAAATTAACTCCTTCTTAGAAAAAAGAGAGAAACTGGCCACTACAAAGTATTTTTCTTATAGTAAACAGCACCACAGTGCCAGTGTACAGCACAAAGGGAATGGAAAAGAGATGTGATGCAGGTAGAATACAAAAGGAAGGAATAAAAAGAAAGAACAAATCTGCAATATGAAAGAAAGGCTGCATTTAAAGAGCAGGTTCCATCCTAACAGCACTATCCTATTTATATTTTTATGGAAATAATTTCAGGAGAAAAACCCCCAAACTCCTTCTAATTGGACTGTAACATTTCTTTATTTTCACAGCAATTCATGGAACATGCTGTTTTTTCTCTAACTACCTTTAAGATTTTTGAACTTGACTATATAAGTAACTTTAAGTGGGTGCATAGGAACATGGAACTCAGTTTCACGTCTTTTTAGCAAGCACTATCCTCTACCAGACAGGATCAGCAAAGCCCAGCTGTCTGTACAGGCTACACTGCTGTCATGAATAAGAGAATCACAAGCACAGATGTACACAAGGAACAGTCTATTTTAGTGAGAAGGCTGGACAGCTGTTGCTGTGAAGTTAGGACTAACTACTACAAAAGTGTTACAGAAAAGTACAAAATGGATATACGTACATGCTTAAAATAGAAAACTTTTTAGTCTGCATCTTTGATATATTTAATTTCAATGTTTTGCTACTTGTTTTGCCTTTCTACAATGTTAGTTTTACACTGAAGCAATATATACTTTCCACTTTTTTAGCTTTCTAATAACTGAAGACTACCCAATTTTTCAGCAGAACTGATTTCTATTAAAAAGTGTCACACTTGAAATAGTCATTTCTTCTGTATGAATAAAATAACATTTAGGATCTTATTAACGTTCATACTCCGAGAACAAAACCACCTGAAATTCAAAATTGGTTTGAGGTTTGCAAAAAGTCTAGGCTACATTTGCAATCAACACCACCTTCTGATATATTGAATCTTCTCAAGTCACAAAGAGCGAAACACTTCCACAGGCTGTATTCTTCCTTCAGGGGTGGCAATGTGAGCTCAGTGGAAAACTTAAGCCACATGAATGCTACAAAAATCCCAATATTATAATCCTAAACAGTTTTCCTGGCAATAGAAATTCTAAAATAATATTTCAAATAATATTATTCATGTATAAAGGCATTATTTGTCATTTTTGATATTGAAACAAGCTGTTTTGAAGTATTTTTTACTGCATTGAAAAACTTTGACATAATGATTGTTGGTGCATCTATCACCTGAACAATGCTTCACTTCAGCAGCTGAAAAAATTCCACCACAGAAACGCTACTATCCATACCAGTACATGTAAAGAGTAATCACAACCTTTCTTTTTGGTGCTTTATATCTTGAATAAACTGTCTAAAACTCAGTTAAGACAGTCAGCTAATACTGAGATTAAGTTTGCAACCCTTCCCCCCCCCCAGCATGTATAATTTTTTTACCACAATTTCCCCATTATTTTTTTATATGTGGGCTAATCCAAGTCAAACTAATTATCTTCTATTAACAGCTATAATATAAATAATTGTTTTAACTGACTAATTTTAAATCATGTAAGTCAATATAGTCTCTTGAAAAAAAAACAAACCAAAACCAACAAACAAAACCCCAAACAAAAATCTCACTATTCAGTATACTTAGACCCTCTTTATTCCTAGAATTCACCCACTGGCTAAAGTAAGACTGCTCTCATAACCAGCAAGTAATTTGTTTAAATTGGTGGTTTTCTTTCCTCCAGCTTCTCCCACTTTACGGCATACCTGGTGTCCTCAGCCCTGATTAGGCTTTTGCTTTCAATTAAAAAATGTAATTTTCCCTCCAGGAAATAGGAAAGCTAAGTACTTTATGTGTCACCATTCCAGTCAAAACACCTGCATTTGCATTATGCTCCAATATACAGAATTAGTCTCCAGCTCAGCCTCAGGAAACTTCCAGCCTGGACAATTATAGATGCCTTAGGAAAATTATAGATGCCTCAGAAGTAAGAAATAGTCAGAAGTAGTAGAATTTTAGCAGGCAGACCTTTTCACAGGGTTAGCAGGCTGGAGAGTCACCATCAGGAGAATGGACCCACCTAGAGCTTTCCCAGTATCTATGAGAGCTTTCCTTGGCCTGGAATTCACATACTCGGTCTTTGACAGGGAGGATGGTGTGTTTCCTGATCTGCTTCCTTATCTGCAGATGGTTGCAGTGTCAAGAGCTTGAAACAAAGGCTGGGCAGTCCTTCCAATGTTCCTTCCAGTGCTCACCTATGGAACTCACAACATTTCGTTTGAACACACAGATGTCCTACAACGGTCCTTGCTGCACGCCTCCTCAAGGACTGTGTTCCATTTTTATCAGCGTTTTGTGCAAAAAATGCCTTGGCTTGGGAGTATATGGACTTAGAAAAATTTAGAAAATTTAACTGTGTTAAGCCACTTCTGAATATAGGATTTGGCCATTCAAATCATTTAGGCTTTCCAACAGCTTCAGATACTATCTGTCTGTGCTCGTGAAGTGGGATCCCACAGCAGTGCTCCCAGCCATGTCCCACCTGCATATGAAGCTTTCCTTCACTTCCCCCCTATCCCTTGGTTCCTTCAGGAAAACAATGCAAGTGTAAAGCCCCAAAGGGAGCAATGGTTTATTTTGTCAGGTCTCCCCCCTTCAACACCGAGATGACAAGAGCACTAGATAATATCCACTGCTCAGTTTAACGGAATGTAATTGCCCTAAATCTTAATCTGTTGAATATGGGAAACAGTACTTTCTTCATGCTCTTTGTCTCCAAGTCACACCGGTATATCTAACACTAGCAGGAGGAGGTACAGTTAATTACAGCTGCCAAAATAGAGACTTGTAGCAAAGTACTTAGCTCCTTATAGGACCAAGTTCATCAAAGTAAAGAACTGGATTTTGATGAATCTTCTCCCATTCAGGTTTTTCTTTTTCATTTCAACTGCAGTAAAGATATTGTTATCTCTGATTTCACTTTAATTAAGTGCTTCTCAGTCCATGATCAGTTCTATTTTAGCCTGTTTTAAAGTTTATTTAAATTTAGATGTATACTAAGCAGGGTAACATAATTGCACATGTTAAAGCCTGCTTCATCCTAATATCAAAGTGTTCCTTTGATTTCCTGAAGGTTTAAAAAAAAATGAACCTATGAAGTTCCATGTAAATTTTTCACAACACTTTTTTTATCTGCACCCTAAAAATACATGTTTAAAATTGCCAAAGGACAAGATTCTATATGTAGTGTGCTGAACACCATTGAGCTTTTTGGTTTGGGGTTTTTTTGGGGGGGAATAACAAGGCATAATTGTCATAGAATCATGAAACAGTTTGTGTTGGAAGGAACTTTAAAGATCACCTAGATCCAAACCCCTGCCATGGGCAGGGACACCTTCCACTGGACCAAGTTGCTCAAAGCCCTGTCCAGCCTGGCCTTGAACAGTGCCAGGGATGGGGCAGCCACAGCTTCTCTGGGAAATCTGTGCTAGGGCCTCAGCACCCTCACACAGTGAAGAATTTTTTCCCTAATCTTTAACCTCAAGCTACCCTCTTTAAATGTAAAGCCATTAATGAATACCTATTATCATAGAACCTGGGGGGAAAAGCTCTGGTAGAGGCATAAAAAGGTCATCTCATCCATTCACTGCCCATTGATGGAATTACAGCATCATTCATGTGGGGTGTCTGGTTATTCTGGGTGTCAGGGGCTCGGGTGATGAAGTCTCTATGGCATTCCTAAGGAGGCTGTACAACTGATTCACTGTACTTAGTGTTAGGAAACTAACACTATGTGTAACTTGAATCTACTTTTTCACAATTTAAGCCTGTTAACAGATGTCCTAGCTACCATGCACTTAGACAGCAGTGTTCAGTCTTTCCTGATTCAGTGCTCTCCCTCACTAGTTCCCTTCTCTCAGCTGTGCAAGTTCCTTGATTTCTTCCAATTTTTACGTAAGTTCTGCTTTCTAGATGTCTGATCATACCAACCATTTCCTTCTAGTCCCTATTTCTACAAATAAAGCAGCCTAAATCTGAAAACTGCATTCCAGACAATGCTTCCCAGTACAGTATATAGAAATATTATGCTGCTATGCTCCTCATACATCTCAATGTGATTTAAAAAATAGGTCAAGATATCTGATATCAATTGCTTATTTCTTATACGCAGGGCTAGTTATCCTGCCATACAAGATACACTAAATTTGACAAGATCTACTTTCGATAATTTTATGTTATGATTACTTGACTCCTCATTTCCACTTGGATGTTTACAAGTAGTTGATCTGATTACCCACTCAAGTGATTTTCAGTGAATCAAGGCTGTTTGGGCCATAATTTTCTTTTTTAATTCCTTCCTGTAATCATCCCTTTTTAAGAGATTGCCAAAATACTTGCCATCATAAATGCTTGGAATTTCAGCCCCTTCCATGAGTTGCCAAAGAGTTCCTTATTGATACAGTAATTCTTTGAATATCCTAGAAAGCAGTTGAGTTGGATTACATGACTTGAAAAGATCTGACAGACTAGGGATTCTAACCCATTCTTTATCACAGGTGTTAATTGTACCACACATCAGTTCAGCATTGACCTTTTCAGGAGGCTGATGCAGAAAAAGGCGTTAAAACATTTCAGCCTTCTTGGAGTCATTTGTTGAGAGCTCTTCCTCTTTTCTATAGAGTAGACTGATATTTTTCTTACGTCTTTCTCATCATTTTTTGTTGATGAATGAGTTCACATCACCATTGATATCCCTTGCTAATAGCACCATGTTTTGAGAGGCTGGACTTTTTATTCAGTTCCTGTATTTCCATAATACTCCTTTTGTCTTCACTGATTTCGTTTTCTATATATTTCCTTCTTGTGACTGAAATTAATAAATCTAAAAATGTAGACATGTTTATCTTCCATTACAGTTCCTGTCCTCCTTCTACATTTGGATCACTTGAGCCAGCATTATTTGTGCATTTTGTCTGAGAAACTGCTAGCCTGCCATTTTAACTCTTTTTTTCCTTCGTTTTGGTTCCTCTGAGATTACGCACTGCAGATCTCTACGTTCTGCTCTTGAAATCCTCTGGTTTTCTGTTCTTCCTGTACAGGATTAATTAACTCTCCCACTCTGTGGTCATGAAAGTTGCCTTCTACCCTTCCGGTGAAATAAGGCTAGAGCCAAATCCAGACAGGTTTCCTCTTAAGTGGTTTTTAAGTTTCAAAAACTTGCTAGAGAACTTGTGCTCATCTCTCAGCACATGCAACTGTACACAAATAAATCCCCTATTATAATCAAGTCATGAATCTTGACAGCTCCTCACAAAAAAACCCACCCTAATCCAAATCTTCCTGAGAGGGTGCAACTGACAAAATTATTTCCTCTACAGACTTTAAAGTGTGTTTAACTACTTATTGATCTCACTGAAGACACAGAGAATCTGTGGCAGAGAAGTTATAGTCAGCATTGCAAACGGTGGTGTGCTGGTTTGGTTGTGCTACTGTCTGGGTGCTCATCTTCAGATTGCTATGGTGGGATTTATTTCACTTCAATTTCAAGACCATACCTACCTTTGCACTTGGCACCTCAGTGTTTTTTTCCTCTCAGGGAAGAGGGACAGACACACTAGGACATACTAATTCTTCTGACCCATTTTAGATATTTTCTGTACAATTGGAGGACTTGAAGATCATTTGAAGACTTCGGCACTAACATGTAAGAAAATTTACACAGGAGAACTGACCTGGCCTTTCCCCTGACATGACAGGTTAGAACCATGTGGTTTAACCTTGTGTTTTAACCAGTGTCCAAGAGAGAACATGCTAGACTACCACACCTGTACATTTTTAGATCTTGCTAGTTAAAGGATTTCCAGGTTGTTTTAATTTTATACTTCCTTTCTGTTACATGGTTTGCTTGGTTTGAACATTTCTACTTTGTTCTGTGTATGGCAGAGACTAGTGGCCATCCTATCATAACCACCATTCTCCTTCTCATATTTTTCCCTACATCTTTCTTTTATATGGATCTGTCATATATTACAGTAAGCTTTCAGTAAAAATGTAGTGAAGCATTCACTGGAGCATTTAAATCTTTCAAAAGGTGGGGAATGTTCTAGTTTATTCACAGCTGCAGAACAGAGCAGGGGAGCAGGAGAAAGGATGGGAATAAAAAGTGAAGAGCCTTTTGCTCTAGAGATGCCTTTCCCGAAGCACTCTCCCCAACACACACACCTTCCAGGCTCTCAGGGCTATCAATGCAGGAGTATTCCAATGCATTTTTTAAGATAACCGGTAACTAATGAACAACTCTTTTATATTACACTAGACAAAACTTTCTTCTCAAAGTATCAAAAGGAGAGAGAAAACATTCTCCCCACCCTTTTTTTTTCCACTGCCAGTTCCCTGCATGTCACATAAACCTCCTTGTTCTTTGCTGCCTCCAGTTTCACTGTTTCTGGCTGCTGTTTCCTCTTGTTTTCTTGGAACAAGCCTTGTTCTTCCTCTTTCTTTCATAGTTCCACTTTCAAAAATCTATTGAGCAAGATATTTTTTATTTTTAATTCAAATCCTCTTTGCAGTGCAAGATTACATTATTTGGAAAAATAACAAATCCTGTTTGTTCTGTTCACACAATGAAGGCCAGCAGGATTGTTTCAATACCTCCCGAAAAAAACCAACCTCCAAAGCAATCAGTATAACATTTTTTTTGTTTGTTTCTTGTGTATCTGTGAAATATTTCAAAGCAAAATCTTCCCTTCTAATTTTCATCTCTTTGTTCAGTGTAACTCAGCCAGGCGCATTTCTCACTTTTAAATTATCACCATACAGTTGTTGACTCATTAACTACTGCAGTGACATTTTTAAAAAGCTGTTTCTTGTGTACTGTTCCTGCTCATCAGAATCCCTAGTTTTCTGCACTGAAACTATGAGAACCCTGAATATTCTGTCATTGTGGAAACTAATTATAACTTCTAAAGTATGCCAAAAGCAAAGGACAGCAGACATGACATTCAGTAACCTCTATTACACCTTCTCAGGGTACAAGGGGAATATGCTTGCTTGTGAAAGCAGAGACTGCAGGACATGACATATTCAAAGGGAGAGCATGGATGCCACACTAACTCAAGCAGTCATGACCTGCGCTGATAGTTTGGATATTCCTATCTTTCTGGTCACTCTACAATAGAAGAAAGGAGGCAAACCATCAGTAAGTTACTTTCAACAGAGCAGGCTGGAACTAAATGTTTTATTTCTAATCATTTCTCTGAAAGAGAATTCAAACAGTCTGGTGCAACTTTTGTGCTTCTGCTGAGCATGACAAGATGACAAAAAGTACTTTATATCCAGGAAAGAGCTCAAGAGGCTTAGTGGCTTTGGGAACGTAATCTAGTCATTCCATGGTCTGGTTCTGTACATCATACCAGGAAGAAGGTAGGCACCTCAGAAGGGTGCCGCCAAGCTGAACAAGATGTTCTTCATAGGAATGTGTCCATCACCAAGAGCAGTCTTAGTGAAAAGTATCTTGGAATCAGTAAAGGAGCCATAAAACTATAAATTAGGTAAACGTCGCTCTCCACTAAATGTAGCCTTCGTCAAGAATAGTCAAAATGGGACAGCTGTGGTCAAAGCAGGGAACCAAAACTCAAAGTCCCCTTCTTGTGGCAGTATTTTAATCATTGCTTTTATTGCACAGCTGCATGCCACTATTTTTAAGGGAAGAAGGGTTCCCTCTGAAATGAAATGTATAGAGGGTTGCATTTGGGACACAATTCAGGGTCTGATGGTGTATTCTGAAGTCCACAGTTAGGCAACTGACATTCAAGGACAAGAAAGACAACACACTTTGTGGGCATAAAAACAAGCTTAGCCACTCCAGGTCGAACAATAGTTCTGTTCTCACTGTTGGGCTGGATAAAGTAAAGCAGAGAGATGAGACACTTCGTTAATGAACATGGGATACAACTAGAAACATAAAACACTGACTTGTATTGCTTCCTTCTAAATGGTAAGATGCACTTGCCGCACACATACAGCTTTCTTGAAGTGTTGGCTCACCAAAAAAGAAAAAAGAGAGGAATAAAATCTATGATTAGAAAAACCCAGAAATGGAATGAATCCATGAAAAAGAAAATACTAGCTCTGATGATCTTATCTAATCGTCTCACCTGGGACTATGGAGCCCTGGTTATGACTCAGTGGCTAAAACAGGTCATTTTGAATCATTAGGGCTGCTTGCAGCATAAACAATATTTGAGGTATAAAAATGTTAGCTGGGAGATCAACTCACCTTGTGCTGTACAGGTTTAAACAGCCCAGGCACAGTACCCTAGGTGGGGCTCTCATTGCAGTTGCCACCCTTTATTCACTCTACGTATGGTAGAGACAAGGCTACAAGCAGTAGTCCAGCTCTCCACTTTTAATGATTAGGTGGGTTCCTGGGCATTATCCCACACACATGCCTGGGTATTCTGCACAGCTGTAACTCCTCTCAGTAGTAGGTACTGCACTTACACAGGTGAAAATGACAAAGTGGGCACTTTCTCTAACACTGATCAGCAAGCACTCCCTCCTTCAGTCCACCACAGACTGCTGTACATGGACACTATGGCTCATGATCTGCACCCCATGCACATCTCCCCATTAGGAAATGACACTCCCATCAATCAACCCTCTCTAAGCTGCTTAAAGAAGATGCTGTGACTCCTTCTACACCTTGTGTACAAGGGATACTATGCTGTGTAGGTACTTGTCACTCTGCCATAAAGATCTCACCCTTTGCTCCAGGAAATTTTACTTCTTGGTCTTCAGGTAATGCACTGGTGGACAAATTTGTTTTTTTCACCTTGCATCAACACTTTATACCTCCAGCCCAACATCCTGCAGCTTCTTGCAGAAAGGAAGGATGCAAATTTGGACAATTTCTCAAGAAAATGTACCTCTTTTTGTGAGGGTGATGTTTCCTCCTTCACCTCACTGCTTATAAACAGTTTACACAGAAAAGGCAGCAGGTAACAGGCACAAACTGAAATACAGGAAACTCCATTAGAACAGGAGGAAAAAATAAATCCTCTTTTACTGTGAAGACGATCAAACACAAGCACAGGTTGCCCTGTGAGTGCTATGGAGTCTCCATCCATGGAGATATCCAAACCCTGACAGGACGTGGCTTTAGCTGACCCTGCCTGGAGCGTGGGGGTCAGACAAGACAATATCAAGAGTCCTCATTCAACTTCCTGCCTCTGAAAAGGGCAGCCACATCATACATCAGGTGAGGAGCTGCTTCAGGCTATGCCTATATGATGAGATACATTTTATTCAATTTACAGTTAAAATAAACAGGTTTTAATCAGGAACATAATATGGGCTGGGGTGCGCACAGGTGGTTTTGGTTTGTTTGGTTTTTTTTGGTGAAGAAAAAGGGAATAGAGATCTTTCAATTTTCTTAAGTTATTTAAAGTAAAACAACTGTACGTGAGATAAGAGTATCTTAACACATTGATAAAATCCTCATTTGGTGCAACTTAAGTCAGTAACAGTTTTTTCCAATGGTTTCAAAGAGCAGAGGAGGATCTAGATGCTGCAAATATCCCAGTATGCAAAGCCTCTGTATGGCTCAAGGGTAATAGTGTTCAGTTATTTCCAGTGGAACTGAGGGTGCCCAGATGTCTGTCAGGAAAGATGAGCAGTGATCCAATGTGTAGATTTTCAAACTCCTGGGCAGCAGCTCCGTACCTGTTGGAGACACTGCTGTCCCAAGGCACCAGAGACGTTCTTAGATATCAGAGCACCTGCTGCTGACTGGGACCTTACAGTCTAATGCTGAACACCCAGAGCCTACCAAATGCTGTAAACCCCTGGACAGACCACACAAGCATTCACTGAAGTGCAGATTAGGAGCTTGATTTTGGTTTCTGGTCTGCAGAATATTTTATTAGTTTATGCAAAGTGGGTGAGTTTCAACACTGAGTCCCATCTAAATATTATTCCCCAGACCAGTGGTCAGGGCACTATGCTGAGATATGGGGCTTCAAGTCCTTGCTGAGAAAGAAGTTGCTTTGATCTTCTGCATCCTGAGACAGTACTACATACTACTACACTACACACCTGTGGGCTCCTCCCTCCAGATCAGAGTTGGACACCTGTCTTCATAGGATGGAGAGGCTTCAACCCCATCTTCTTCCTTGGGATCACCTCCTCGCTAGTCTAGGTAGTCTCCCAGTTGGGCTGGTATCTGAGGTAACCTTACATTTCTAATGCTTCCACTTACTGTATAGGTAACCTTAGTGCTGTATAACACTACATAACTCCTGATTTTTGTGTGCCTTTTATAGCTGAGCACTGACAGGAATAGAGCCTTTATGGAATAAATTCTAAACTGCTGAACTGAGAAAAAACAAATTAATTTTTATTCCTTCAGCTCTGTTTACCTTTGTATTTTCTTGACAAGAAAATAGGCTGGTTACATTTAGTTTTGACCTTCTGACCCAATGCACTAGTATCATGCTCCCAGTAACTATGTGAAACATTTTATGTGAGTCTTTAATGAAAAAGGCAATATTATTCCCTTAGACACTGCAAAACTCCCTTCTTTCCTCTGAAAGTCAAAAATATGACAGTATTTCTTTTACTCTGGTGGAGCAGCAAAATTATTTCCACTACACAAAAGAGGAAAAAAAAAAAGTTCACAAATGAAAAAAAAGGTGACTGCTTTCACAATTTACCTGCTAAATAACCTTCTATACCAGCACATAGTACTGCATGTAGAAGATTAGCTGATATTAGGAACATGCCATAAAAGCACCTATTCCTGAAAAAGTGCCTTTAACTGAAGGCACCACATTTTATTTAGGTGTAGAAATGTATATAGCCACCTACCTGCATGGGTATATAGGTAGCAGAAGTGCCAACTGAAAAACACAAGACACAATCCCTTGAGGTCATAACTGGGGTAATACATTATTTTTAAGGCACTGTACAGGGAAACGAAAGATGTGGACCGTTTGGAAAGGGCTGAGAGCAGAAATACTGATTTGAGATGCATAAACAAAACCTATTGTTAGGACCCCAATATGGTGTGTGGCAGCAGAGCCTGCAGGAGAATGCTGCTGCGGGGCACAGCCGAGGGCATCTGGCCAGAGAACAGTCTTGTGCATGTCTGTAGAGCCCAGTACACAGCCCAAGCTAAAATAAAGGGCTGAAACGCACAATCGGCCTCACAAAGCAGCAATGACACCGAAAAGAGTAAGAAAGAGGGATGCTGTTGATAAAACCGAAGAAGTACAATGCCACTGACAGGAGTAAGAAAGAATGATGCAATTGATAAAACACACTGAGAAAATGACAACGTTGATAAGCCAGAGAAAACAGGTCAACACTAGGTCAGAAGAAGGGACTAGATGTAAACCACCAGAGTCTACAGACCATAGACAACCTGAGGGAAAAAGGCGTCTTGAGAACATTTTCAGCACAAACGCCAATGGACCTCTAAATTGTGGGCAACAGAAATTGGCAAGACAGGAACAGCTGAGTTAATAAGACCACAGATACCCTTCTCTGCTTAACTATCTCACACAAGGTAAACATCAGTGATAAGAACTACTGGCACCAGTTGATCATGCAAGAAGTAACTGCATCACAACAAGGCAGGGTACAACAGTTTGGCTTTCTGAATTTAGAATAGACTGAAGGGACACATGACAATGATCTCTGAGTACCTAAGAAACCATTCTCTAGGTATGAAGTATGATAAAACAAAAATAATACAAGTCACTGAACTGTAGTAAAGAAGAAATCAGGAAAGCCTTTTTTTCTGGTGAGGATACTAACACATAAGGCTGCATTCCTTGTGGAAGCTGTGGAATCTCCAGCAGTGCAGGTTCAAAATACCAGTTTGGACAAACATCTATCAGGAAAAGTCACATGTAAGTGACCTCCCCTAGAAACAGAGGTGACCAGATGGACTTCAGAGAAGTCTTTACTACTATTTCATGGCTGTAGCAACGGTTAGCATCAACACTGTGTTTTGATCATACAAGAAAAGCACACCTTAAGGGAAATTTTACAATGCAAACAAAGTACAGGAGTTCACAAAAACGGGCTTAATGGTGTTATGTTACTGTAAATTACCAGTTCAGCAGAACATTTAAGCATAGCCCTTGCGTCTTACAGACTTGAGGTCTGAGGACACAAAACACCCAAACCTTGATGCCCCGAGGAAATACAAAACTAGCCCAGTGACATCTTTCACCACAAAATTAACTCCAGACCTAAGAAACTCAGTAGCAGGAAGAGGTTGAGCAGAACCACTGGGAAGTGTCAGGTACTGCAGAAACTGCAGAACAACACAAACTCTCACATGTGTCACATTAAGCAAGACATCTCAAAGCTCGTCTTCAGGGACAAGAAGTTAACAAGTGTTCACAGAGGTTTCCTGAAGTAACTGGCAATTAAACAATCATTCCTCAGCGTGCATTTCACATTTCACAGACTGATGAGAACAGGCAATACCATTACTAAGATTTAGTGACCCCATTTGTCACACTGGCAAATGCACATAAGGCTGCCTGTATTTAACTAAAGCAAGCTCCACTTCTCAGGGGTTTTCAGCCACCCGCAGCTGCCCAAACCAAGCCTTTCTGTTGACTCCCACGGGCTCCCTGACTTGTGCCAGTTCCTGGTGCTGTCTCTTTCCACCTTCCAGTACTCTCATTACCCCCTTGGAGTTTCTGTTCCTCCGAAGGTTCCTTCAACCTGAATACATGTGGGTTTGTTCACAAAGTAAGCAGTGCCCACCTACTTGATGATTCTGCCTCAGAAAGCCAGAAGAGCAGAAAGCAGAGTGGTTTGACATCCAGCCTTTCTAAGTTGGACCCTTTGCTTCTGGACACAGCAAAACGTATTTTATGGTTCTTGTTAAACCAGATTAGAGCTTTAGAAAGATCTCTTCTAGGCCTACAGCCTACGAAGCCACCTACCTCAGGATCTAAGAATTGCCATAATAAGACTTTAGATTCCTATCATGAGAAATTAAAAACATACAGTGTTTGTTTAAAGCTTTCGACTTTAGGTGCAACTGTTCTTGTACAAAGTCCGCCACTGCTTGCGCAGGCCAAGTTCCCCGGTGCGGAAGAGTGGAACTCCTGGGGGCAGCCCGTCCAGCGCCCGCAGGCGAGCAGCGAGCCGGGCTCCTGCACGGATCAGGGCATCCCAGGGGAGAGCGCTTCCCCCACGCGTGGGGCTTCCCGCCGCCGTGTGTCTTTGACAGGAGCAGAGAAAATACGAGCAGCTACAGGACAGGACGGTACTCGGCACCAGCGCGAAGCCCACTGCGCGCCCGGGGAGCTGGGGAGGAGGAGGCGGGGATGCGCATCCCCGGCCCTCTCGCGGCCGCCGGCAAGTCCCGCCACTCACCGATAGTGGAGACGACGGTGCCCACGAAGTAGAAGGCTCCGGTGAAATCCCACCGGGGCCGGATGTCATCGACGCGGATGCCGGCCACACTGGCTTCCTCGTACTCCCGAAGGAAGTGCCGGAGCTCGGCGCGGCTCAGGTTGTGGCGCCGGGTGAAGTTCTCCAGCCGCTCCTCCCAGCGCTCCTTGGCCTCCCGCTCCGTGGGCAGCTCGATGGCCGAAAAGACGGCGGCACCGCACAGCATGTACAGCACGATCAGCACCGCCAGCAGGAGGAACCGCGCGTTGTCCGCGTTCAGGCGACCCGCGCTGGAGCAGCAGCCGCCGCGACACGCCATCCTCCGCCCCGCGGGACCAGGCTGCCGCGCCGACACGCTACGTCGGGGCCCTCCTGCCGCCACCGCCGCCGGGCATCACGGCACCGCCCGCCAGGCGTGCGCGGGGCCGCGGAACTCAGGGTGCTGCGAAGCCCGGCGGCGGCGAGCGGCTCTCCTGTGAGCCGGCCGGCACCTCCGCCCCGGGGGCAGAGCGCTGCCCCGCCGCGCCCGGCACGGCCCCGCGGTTTACGGGCTTCGGGCTGCGGCGCATCCTGCGGGCTGAGGGAACCGCCCGGCCCGGCCGGTCCCGTCCTGCGGGGCCCCTCAATCCCGCCGCACGCCCCGCAGGGCTCCCGTCTCCTCCAGTTTCATACTCCCTTGTTCCCCCGCCCCGAGCACGTCGGAGCGCGGCTCAGGGACAGGCACCGCCAGACGCCTCCTGCCTGACGAGGGGTGGGGGCGAAGGCGGGACCGGCGGCAGCTCGCCCCCCGCCCTGGAGCACCTCAACCCCGGTCCTGGGCTGCCCGCGCCATGGCACCGGGGACCCACGGGGGGCTCACCTCAGCTGAGCGCGGCCACCGCCCATGAGGGTCTCCCCGGTGCTGCGGGCGGGGCGGGGCGGCACCTGGCAGGGCGGGCAGAGGGAGCGCGGCTGCCCCGCGGCCTCCACCCCTCAGCGGGGCTCCCACCCTCCCTCAGCGGCCGCGACCTTCCTGCTGGCTGGGGCTGCAGGGCTATCTGATCGCTGTGCGCCCGGGATAACGGGGCGACCGCAGGGACCGTGAGTGAAACCCCTGGAGCTGGTGTGCCCCGGCTAACGGAGTACTACCGAAGCAAGAAAAATTACTCCATTTTGCCAAAAGAGGGCACCGCTTTCTCTACAGGTCTGGTTACTGGCGGCCTTCTCCACAGGTTGTTAGATGTCCATCCAACACCAGGCAGTCCAAGGGAAATTTTGTGTGGAAGAGAGACAACTTTAGGACTGCAGTGTGGTTTAAAAATGAGCTATTTTCAGGGTCAAAGAGTTCTCCAGCCAAACCTCCTGGAAAATGCATTGTTGCTATAAAAAGAAAAAGCTGAACTCGGCACTGTCTGGTGACTACTACTGTGCTGAATTCTACTTTAAAATAATTGTGGACTAGAACTGACCTCTGTAAAACATACTGATATATATACACTTTCTTTCTACTGAAAGGAAATTTTATTTGAGAAAACATGTTCATAAGGTATTCTTACAACATCTACTTTTTTTTAATATATATATTCTATTAATTGTGTTGCAGTTACAATGTAATGGCAATGAACACTGAGGTCTTAGTAATTAGATTTCTCCCTTCACGGCAGATAACCTTGCAAGAGTCATTGATGGTCTCACAACCTGAGGTACCTCTACTGGCCTAAGCCCTGGGAGGGAGCTGTGGACAGGTCTGTGCCCATATTTGAGAGAGGATCATCCACAGTGTGGCAAATATCTACTTGGGCAGCAGGCACACAGAAAAACCAAGTCCTTTTCTCACATTGCACAGTAAAGCTACAGCTGAGGATGAATGGGACTCATGCTTCCTCTTTGCTTTTTCTATTTGTTGTTACTCGTAGGTGATATATAACACATCACGTTGAAAAGTTTTATTCTGTCTTCATTAGCCTCCAGCATAGACTGACATATGGCAATTAAAAATAGTAGCAGTGCTGGAAGACACTGAGAAGCCAAAATAAGAGGAAGAAGAGATGTCAGTCAAAGTAACCAGACTCTGTTCCAACTGCTAAAGGTAACCACATGCTTCAACAAAAAAATGCTGGTGTATCTTTAAAATTATTGACAGTTCCTACTAGAAGGGAAAAAAACCCTTATATTTCCCTGCTTTGCCAGTCAGAAAGATGGATGTAAATTAGTGCTCTCCCAGCCAGCACAGGCAGCAGAACTGACTGAACATCCTCAGTTCACACTAAAGTCTCCATCCATCAAAGCTGTTGTTCTTGGCTGGCTTGGATCAGCACAGTGGCATCAGGAGCCTTTTACTTCTTGCAGCCATGACATCAATGTGGTTGCCCAAAGGAGCATGAAGAACAATCACACTATCCAGAGAATTATCCATGGAATATTCTACGATATTGATTTCCTCCTATTATTTATGTATTGTTTTGTTAGGCAGGAATAATTACTGCAAAACCATATAGGCAAGACCAATATGGTCTTGGGCATAGAGGAAGCATTACTAAGAACATCTGGCATGGTGTTGAAAGGCAATGAACTAAACCACTGTCCTTGGGCATTAAAAATTGCAAGTTCCCTTAATTTGTCAAATCTGATCTTCACCAAACTAAAACACTATAAAGGCACTGCAGTGATTTAATCTCTTGAGAAAGCATCATGCTCCCTATTAAGGGGTAGAGCAAATGTAAGTTGATACTGACTGGAATCCTGAAGAAGAAAATGAGAAGATGGATGACAAATATCAGAGGTGTGTCACCTTTTATTGTTTTAAGCTCCTTTTCTTCCTTTACTTCCTGTTTTAATTAAAGTACTTATATGAAAGGATACTGTACTTGTAAAAAAGATCACTATTCCCACTGCTGTTGGGTGGATAGCTGGAAAAACTTGAATGTGTGGAGAGCACAAACAGTATAATGATACAGTCACCCATCTGGAGCAGTTAAGCACGATGGAATAAAGAAATGGGTGTCTTCACTGGCATAGGGAATAAAACCCCAACTTATCTTTTAGTTTCAATTTAAAAAACCCCAATGGCTAAACATGTTGCTGACATTTAAATTAACCCCAAACAGAATTTAACATCTAGTAAGCTGAAACACTGAATGCATTGCCTCAGCACATGCACTTGTGGCATCGTCAGGAAGCCTGCTATGTTTGCCCTACTCCTTGGCAGCACAAGCACACAGCTCCCTACTGGCTATGTATGCAGGTATTTAGCGACAAAAAGATTGGTGGTGGTGAGGCTTAGCACGATTGTAAATAATAGGAAAAAACCCCAAAACCAAAATCAATATCTAGTTCTGTTGATAATGTTTGATGATAACCCTGTAATTAAGAAAGCTACAGTCACTGAGAACCACAGTAATGATTACCAACAAATATCTAGTCAGAACTGGGCTATTGTTAATGCATCTGCAAATTACTGTGGCAGACTCACACAGAGATCTAGTTACTCTCATTGACAGTGGCAGTATGTTTTAATTAAGCATCTCCTTTGGAAGTGATAAGCTGGTACACTTAACTGCTTATCTTTGGAGAAGCTGTGGGAGAGCTGCAATTTACTCTTGAGCAAGTTTTATACATAATGAAATATCTTGCTAAAGGAGCAAAGAAACCAGCCTTCTGCTACCTTTGATGCTGAAAAAATTCCTTCTGGAACTTAAACTGGATGTTAGCAAACTTATATGGAAAAAATAAAAATAAAATATCCTGGAACTTCATGAACATGTGACACTTGGGACATTGAGAGTAGGCCAACAACGTCCCTGTTGCTTTGCTAAGAGTGTCAAACAGATTGCATCTCTAGCAGAGTCCTACTGAATGTGAAAAAAAAAAAAACAATCAGAGAATCGTAGAATGGTTTAGGTTGGAAAAGACCTCAAAGACAACTGAGTCCAACCGTTAACCTAGCACTGCCAAGTCCACCACTAAACCATGCCCCTAAGCACCACAGCTACATGTCTTTTAAATACCTCCAGGGATGGTAACCCCACCACTTCCTTGGGCAGCCTGTTCCAATGCTTGACAACCTTTTCTGTGAAGAATTTTTTCCTCATCTCCAGTCTAAAGCTGTGGCACAACTTGAGGCTGTTTCCTCTTGTCCTACCACTTGTTATGTGGGAGGAGAGACCAAAACCCCACCTCACTACAACCTCCTTTCAGGTAGTTGTAGAGAGCAATAAGGTCCCCCCCAAGCCTTCTCTTCTCAAGACCAAACAACCCCAGTTCCCTCAGCAATTCCTCCTAAGACTTTTTCTCCAGATACTTCACGAGCTTCATTGACCTTCTCTGGACCCAATCCAGCACCTCAATGTCTCTCCCAGAACTGAACACAGTATTTGATGTGCAGCCTCACCACTGCCAAGTACAGGGGGTCAATCATTTCTCTGGCCGTGCTGACCACAGTATTACTGATACAGGTCAGGATGCTATTGGCCTTCTTGGCTGCCTGGGCACAAGCTGGATCATGTTCAGCTGTAATGTTGCTTCTTGCCTTTATCTAGTGTACTCATTCTTCACAACACAGAAGACACTTAGCAATGAAGACAACGGAACCTGCCTTTAGAGTAGCGATTTTCAGGGATGAGAAATGTGGAAAGTTTTTCCATCTCTTTCACATCAGTTTCTAAAGCATGGCTGATAAACACAATTGTATTCCAGTCTTCCTACAGAAGACAATATTTAATTTATACTTAATACCATATAGGGGTATTTTTATTTGAAGATATTTGCAAATCAAAATTTACAGTCAGGCAAGTGAGGCAGAGATAGACATCGCTTAAAAGTCCCAGAGACTCCTCAAGAACAACTTCCACTTCTAGATGCCCCTTTGCATTTGCATGCTATCTTCCAGCATTTCAACAGGTAAGAAAATCACCATTGGGTTGGTATCTTAATTTTCCAAACTGTTCAACAACCAGGTACAGTTCAGAGTGAAGTTTTTTGTTTATTCATGCTTATTGGCAATAGACCCGTGTAGGGCAGTGATCTGCTTGCTAAGGGAGTAAGAGACACATGAATCAGTGTGCGTAAAGTCAGAATAGAGTCAGAAAAAGAATCCAGGAGCCCCCTCACAGTCCTCCATTTTAAGCACTGGAAAACACTTTCAACTAAAGGATTAACTTTTTAGCTACTTAATACAACGACATCACAGCTTGAAAGCACTCCAGCAACATACAGAAAGCAGTAAGTGGGAATCCATCTGAGTAGAGATAACTTTTTGATAAATGGATAAGCAGAAAAGCCAGTGTATTACAAAAAAAGGAAAAAAGTCAAGGCCATGAAGACTGTAGATCAGCATACGAACTCACTTCTCTGAACTTACACAGCTCCTTTCAGCATCCAGTACTTTTTGCCGTTTCTTTCTTTTGCCCTTCAGAATGACAGTTACAGTTGCTCAGATTAAAAGAAACAGAGAGGTAAGAGAGAAGGAATAGTGTGACTACTGTCAGCGTTCAGCTAAAATTCTAACATCCTAGGCCAAAGTGATTAATTCCACAGCTGTAAAATGTCACCAATTTTATCGATGTCAGTGAAAATATCTGTGGGATTAGGTAGCATCTAGCATTATAATGAACATTACATCTCTATTCTACCTTTTTCAAATACATACACCAAATAGGCAATATATGTTACAGTGCACATCTATGTATTACATTAATTTAGTGATTTCAATATTCAGTTCTTGGTATCCCAGCTCTCTTTATTAATTTTAATTTACTTTCCTTTCTTTTTGTGCTGTTATTTCTGTTACTGTGTTCATATTTGTTTATGGAAGACAGGCTGAAATATTAAAACCACAGAAAGCCTACACAGAAGAAAGCACAAGGAATTAACATACTGCTAATTGCTGAAAAAAAGCACACAGATTTATTTAGGAAAGCTGCCAAACGAGAATGATACAGTTGCATGTTTGCACACCTAGCACAGAAAAAAGCACATGCTACTTCTTACGCCTTCTTACCTTCTGTGATGTTGGATTTAGTCTCAAGTATGGTGAAAAAACTCCAGATACATCACCATATCACAGTCTTGAACAAACCAAAATCAGATTGTTGCTTTACTATGTGACTCTAGTAAGAAACTGCACAATGTTATGCTGCCCTGGCAGGAGATTTAACCTTTTCAGAATCACATGCACTTCCATGCTCAAACCACAGTCCCAGCTGCTGTGGGTCACAGGTCTGCACTGGAAACGTTTCCTGAATTTTCTTAGCATAACCAATTATCTGGTTTATTTGTTCCCACCAACAGGCTTTGGAAGGATGTTCTGACACTGCATTAACCTGAGCCCTTGAGAGCAAAAGTTAAATCATGCCAGGTGCCTGGAAACAAAAACAAAAAATCCATCTGGAATTTAACCAGGAAGGCCTCAGAGCTGGTTAAACCACTCTATGACAAAAATAGGAATACTCATATATGTAACATTAATCAATTGCAGTCTTCACAAATTAAGGATAAATGTCCATTAATTCTTAGCCCACCTTCTAGAACTCTTAAAGCTTTCCTCATATGAAGACAGCTTCCTACTTAGAACTTCTGTAATTCTCAAAAAAATAATTACATTAACACTTTTTTTGCGAAGAAAGTATGACAATAACTATTGTTCTTTCAGTTTTTAGAGCACATCGCTCCATTTTCATATTACCTTCCCTGACCCCTCTTTTCCCAGGCTTATCAGGGACAGGACCAACCAGTTTCTGGATGTAGCATGAACAGTAAAGACTGCATACAGAACTGAGGGTGAAAGAGGAAAGCAATTTTCCTATCTGTTCCATGGGCATCCCAGTCGCACTCTGACCTGTATTTGGCTCGTATTCTTTGCCAAGTTCTCAAAAACAGATAAAGCAATAATAATGATTACCAGGCCTTGAAATTGCACTAGCTAAGAAATGAACAACCTAAACACCCAGGTTCCTCTGCTGTGAAGCGAGTAAAATTCCTGTTAGAGGCAAGTCTATTCCACTACCTAACCCTATTTACTCTTTGAATAAGAGACTGTACAATGGTTCCCCCCCAAAAATAAGTCAAATCCATAATATTTTGGCCTGAAAAATCACCTGATAACTGCACCAGAGAACTTGAATGTAACTAGAGAGGGCAGAACAAAAGGGAAAGGATATGAAAAAAAGATGGAAAAGAAGCAGTACTTCATAGCTTCTCTGTGGAGTGACTTGTGACACTGCAGGAAAACAAAAGAAAGTTTCTCTTTGCTAAGCAGATGCCAGGACAATTTCCTAAACACACACCTTTTCTATAGTGACTTTTGAATGAATCAGGATTAGATATTAGGAAATAGTGCCCTCCCAGTGTACTCCAAACAAACCATCTTAGGGAATGACACTGCAAAAATGAATGAGGTAGCACAGGAACAGCTACCCAGTACAGATATCCGGGACGCAGAGGGAATTCTGAATGAAGAACACTACAAGATTTCCAGGCTGCAGGACCAGCTGTTCACACATCCCATAGCACTATTTAAGAGTACTCTTCAGCACCCAAGCCCATCCACTTCAATTTAATATTTTGGACAGTACTTGTATCGAAGGGGGCAACCCCCCCCGGAGGATTAGGAAATAACTAGCAAAAAGCCAAATACTGGAAGAAGCCAAACCACCAAATATTACAGCTTGCATTAGCAGTGATAATTGCAATGAAAAACCTCAATCCAATTTGTAATGTACACAGAAGAAGATGGAACAAACGATATATAAACAAGACTGACTTTATTTTATTTAAACTTCACATACAACAACTTCTATTCCAGCTACTGGGGCCAACAGTCTCAAGAACAGTAAATTTTAAGTTCAGTACAGCTAAAAATGCAGTCTCTGAGAACAGTCTAAACTTGTTTTGATTTTGAAAAGTATGTAAGAACCATAGTAAGGAAAAATCATATTAAAAAAGTATTAAAAAATGCAAGTTCGTTTATAATCATATGGTTATAGATCCTCCATGAATCTCCCATTATCAACATTTTAATATTTCTTTCAACTACAAATTAGCCATTACAACAGATATCATAGCTGAAATCCCAGAAATAAGTAGTCTTGCAAGTAGCATGGCAGGCTCAGGGTCAGTAAGTGAAACATCACAGAATACTGGAAACATTCACGATGGAACCCACATATTTCCATGTGTATCAGGGGCATCAGTGTAAGGAATATTCCAAATCCATGGTTGATCTGTAAACCAAAACCAGAAACAGGCTCATGACAAATTCAGTTATTAAATGTAAAATTTTGAACCTCTTCCTCCCCTTTGTTTGGAGAAAGGTGAAAATTCCCACTGATTTTCACGTAACCCCATGTGCCATCTAAGTTTACTGGACATTTTGTATTCAGCTACTTTTTTAAATGATAAGCTTTAGTTTTCAAAAGGCTTTGATTTCCCCCCAAATATTATTTTGAATATGATTATTAAAATCCAACATACTCCATACCAGCTGTAAAAGAAATTTACATTTAAAAATACAAAATAAATTGTATTTCAGAGAGCACACAAGAACAGTCATGCAGCCACATTTGCTTTGGGCCATAGGCACATCTCTCACCCGATGGAATTATCAGTCAGTGCAGTAATGTAGCAGTATTTTTCACACAGACAGTAAGAATTCAGTATCCAAGAATGACTCTGCCTGACCTCTGAAATGTTCAAGTTCAGACCTCATTTCTTCAAATGTTTCATCTTTAGATGAGCAACAGGTTTGCAGCAGACAGTTCTTCCCCTCCACGTCTTAGAATACAGAAGCTGTTCCTACTCTTGGGAAGGAGAAAAGACAACACAGCAGGAACCAGCTGCTAGCTCTGCAACCTGCTTGAGGCTTTTCCTCCAACCGCAGACATGCTGCAGAAGCCCCTGGTGTATGAAGCCTAGCTATTACTCCATTTCTCTCAGGCTACTCTTAGTGAAATACAGAGAAAAATCCTTCAATCCTTCCAGTGACTTTTCTCAAACTGGAAGTTTATATAAATCCTGCCTGCTTCTTTTTCCCACCTACAAAATGAGCCTTGAAGGAAGACAGTGACATCAATCTGTACAATGCATACAATTAAACTGAACTGTACTGAGGATGACGAATGCAGTTAATTAAAACCAAGCTACTCATCTACATAATATACTACGTACACTTGCTAAAGATGATTTGATATGCTTGTCAGTTCAAATTTTGGATAAGCTATTTATCATGATTACTGTTGTCCAATTTTAAGTTTACAAGATCCAATGCCAGGTCTTACAATATATGAAGTGAGAATTACTGTAGCAAGAAGAGGAGAATAAAAAAGTGACAGAAGCAGTAATGAAGGCATATATAAACTGCAGAACTGACAAGTACCACACCAACTAAACATGGGGCAGGGTGAGCATTCCCAGCATGTACTTGCTATTTACCTGCTACTAGAGTTTATTTAACTCTAGCAATGTAGCTCCATATGCTGCAGTCAAACATATCCCAGCTATGCAAATGTTTTACAGAAGTGTCTGTTTACAGTAGTAAGCAAGTAATAGGAAAATGCTTTAAATTATCAGAAAATTGAGTGTGCTTGACTTGAAAAAGGGGAGTTTAATAAGACGAATGATGGGGATGTTACAAGTCACAGGTATGTGATCACCAGAGAAAGAATAGTCTGCGCAACAAATGCAATCTTTCACATTATGCTATTATAAGAGCACAATAAAAGCAAACATCCATGTCTTCCCCTAATTTAAAATCATTACATAGCTTCTGAGTGGGAGAAGCAGTTAGCTAGTTTCTACTTACAGGTGATTTTCAAGCACAAAAAGTAAAAGGTACTGGAAACCAGAAGAAACTACAGCACTTAAATCAGTACACTGCCAGAAAACGTCTGCAGGTTTCTAAATCAACTGCAGAACATCTAGACTTTGAGTCATACCTTAAAACCAAACCAAAAAGGTAGCATCATTATTTCCCTAAGCTGCTTCTACCAGTCTCCTGCTTGAGAGTCACATGTGCCTTTTGTCTTTTCGGTTACTACCTTACCACATAGTAAACATGAATAGTTATAAGTACTATAGTACTGCAAAAAGCATAAAGGTTTCCAAGCATACATTCATTTTTTATCATTGACCTCTAAACCATGACATCAGAATAAATCCAGTCCCACTCAAGCATTGGAATCTGTCACTTGGAGACCCCTATGCAGCTTGGATTCATTTTCACTGCCATCTGCAGTTAACTCTGTTTAACTCTGCAGTTAACTCTGTTTCATTCAGCAAAACATAAAGGAAGAGAAAGGCTTAGATGTACAGAAATTATTTCAGTTACCCCTTAAAGCACTGAGAGGCTTCAGTACCTTTAGTTCTTTTTTATTGTGTCTATCTTAAGGTAGCTACTAATGTAGTTGGATCTTTGTTTTATTAATGGGATGCTGCTGGATTTATAGAACACCTGATACTATTTTAATAAACCACATGCAAAACTATTACTGAAACGAGTAATTCAGGTATTTTTAAAGTGTCAGATCAAATTTAAAATTATCACTTTTAATACAAGCTATATCAGCAAGAGAAAGACAGTGCCTGTGTACAAATACTGTAAGACCATAGCAACTTACTGCTGCACATTAAAATGATTGCCAGGCTTTTGAAAGTTAGACACTTATCTTCTGGGGGCGAGAGAAGAGGGGGAGTAGAGGTTAACTGTTCCCTATTTACAGCCCCGTTACATACAGTTTTTAAGTGTGCTCAATGTACCTAACTTCCACATATTTCAAGTTCAGTTTGTCATTTCTGGTAACACTAATTCCAGTAAGCTGCAGTTGATACAAAATTAGTGACCTAGTACCACTGCTTCCTTCTTGCCTCACTCAGAAGCAGCAGAACTTCAGCAGCAGTCAAATGAACGGGGCTATTCCTACCCCACTGCCACTTTAAGATTATCTGAAATCTCAAAGTGCTATTTCAGTCAGGCAGACTTTTGAAGATTCTCTCACAACTGAGCAGACCATCACATTTCATCTAAAGATAGAGAGGCCCTGGAAAACAGGTTATTTCAAGTACACCTGATCAATCACTCAAACAGTCCCCCACATTTTGAGATCAAGTTACAGAATAAGAAATCATGAACTGACAGTGGAACAAGGTTGTTCTGCAAATTTTAACAGTACTTTCCAAATGCAGTATATTGTGTAGGTCAGGAACACACCAGAAAGCCATCTCAAAACTTCATGTTCTCATAAATATGACAGATGGTAGTACAGTGTGTACAGCCAAAACTAGAAAAGTCTGTGAATTACAGGAACATGCAATTGAACAGTAAAGTATGAAACACAATTAAGGATCTTTGTGATTCTCTTCCTACAGTGAAAATACAAGTGTCTTCTGCACTTGAGTGGAGATCTGGATCACAGCTATTCCTGGTTGATTTCTAAATGCAGAAACTGAATTCTTACATCATCTTTCACAATATTTTAGGAATCTTCCAATTGAAGAATTTACTTTGAAGTAGTAAATAACCAGAGTTCTTCAAGTCATTCCACATATACATTGTAACACTCCCTTCTGCGGGAGGCTGGAAAGTTCTCCCTTTCAGCATTTGCAGAAGGTGCACACTATACTCCAGTCTCTTTTCTCCCCTCCCTTTAGATGAGCACAGCATTTACAAAGGAATTCATCTTGTTGAGATGGAACACCTCTCAATGAAAAACTTGTACCTGAAACATTTCAAGAACGGGGAAAGACAGGTGGGGTAGAGGTGTGGGATCCATAACAATATACACAGACAAGGTAATACTTCCTGAAGGCCAGGACAATGATCACTTGTCGGGAGGGGAAAAAAAAAACAAAAAAACCCAAAACCCCCTGTTTAAAAGCTGGATTTGCTTTGTTTCTCAATGAGAAAAAGTCACACTTTTCTGAGGCCTTTCCCAAGTTGTTCTAAAAAAAGCCCTTGATGTACTTATGTACTGAAATTTCAAGTTCCTCCCATACAGCAGATGATTTGCTTAGTCAGTGAACTGTGTAATAGCCAAATCACAAATTAAGTGATATTCCTCAACTACAGCAAGCAGCTTGTACTTTTTCCCACACAAAGGTACAAAATCACCCTGGGGTTTTTGTACATGTGTTGTGTACATCTGTTGTAAGAAACTTCTCAATAGGGTTAAACAGAAGTGATAGGGCAATCAGTCCCTAAGCACTACAAATGAAATGCTGTACTTTCATGAGAGGACTACATCAACTTGTATTAGAGTAAGAGAGATAATAGCAACTGAAATGTGACAATGGAGCTCAACGAGATGATTTCATGCAACAAAACAGTTGTACTCATCTGAAAGATTCTAGAGGGAAACAGAAATCTGAGTATTATCAAAGGCACGAAGAAACGTTTATAAAGATATCTTGCAAAGGAAGGTCGACTGTTGTGTGCATGTTTCCCAAATACCAGACTGGATAATTTTCTGGTTTTCTTCAAAAGAACTCTGATAATTTTACTGGTCTATAGGTTTCTTCTCTCTTAGTATCATCAATACATTCATCTTTTTTATAGTTGGATTATTTTTTTTGTTATGATAGCCTGAATCTGTTGGTTAGCAACAGAGGATTCCAGAAGACTGTTGTATCTACGTAGTTTATTTGTCAAGATATTAAGTAGCACTATTAGCTACCAGGCAGTTTATATTTTTTTTAATTCTTCAAATGTTTTGCCCTGAAGATCCATCTGTTGCCCACAAATGGGCTTTTGCAATTCAACTGCAATTGCTCAAATTTGCAAGAGTTAATAATACATGTGTTGCACACAACAATTGTTACCTGCTAAAAATTAATGAGGTCCTTTGTCACTTCAGAGTGGGAATGATCTTAATCTTTATTTTTAAACTGCCAGATGCAAAATGTGCATGTTATTCCCTGCAGCAAGAGAAAGGTGCAAGCTATGTATATCATGAATAATAAAACTGTTTTGCACTGGTAATTTAAAGCAGGTGGGAAGAAACATTCTAAAGGAAAATTGATCAGGTAAAATTCTCTGGGCAACCTTAACTCTGATCTGCTTGGATGACATACTGTTGCATTTCCTCAGACTTCAACTGCAAATCTTGCACTCTGCACAAGACAGATCAAATCACGTGGAAGTTCAACAACTAGACAAGGTATCATACATCTACCCTGAAAAAGAATAACTGAAATAGAGCGCTTTTTTAAATGCCTGGGTTAACCAACCATTGAAGCAAAATATTGACCCTCCAGGGAATTTGCTGTCTTATGAAGGTACTCTCAATTAACGATCTGAAGCATATTTTGCAAGAACCCTCTTAGCCAAAGACAAGACCTGAGCTCAAAGAAATTAGCTAGTAACACCTGGCAAATCAGATCAGACAATCTAGTGTCTCCTTCTGGTCTTCAAGTCTGTAACCCTATCAAAACAATACTTAGAAGTGGTCAAACTAAATAGTGAGACTCACATTTTCTTTTTTTCTTCTCCTCTCATATGTGTTAATTTCTTCATAGTCATTATAAAAAGCCTTAAGAAAATCAGATTTTGCTGAGTACTCAAACGTTACACTTGGACTCTGGAAGGTCACTTGAGGAAGCATGTGATGTCAAGCTGTCTTAAGAGAGCTTCAATGTCAAACTGCAGGTTTACATGGCAGTAATGACGTTTTGGTTCCACCTAAGAAGGAAACGTATGCCAACACAGACTGAGATCAGTTCCAACCCCTGCTTCTGACCTGCCTCAGTATATGAGCTACAATGACAATGTATACTTGCTGCTTGAAACTTCTAAACGTTTGAGTGTTAAGTAAATGAAATATTTTCTATTCAATGTATTAGTATCACTTGCGCTAGAAACAGGACGAGCTTCCAGTTCTCATCTCAAAAGAAAGGACATTACCTTACAGTCTCTACCATATTAAGCATACTGAAAGGACTTGAAGTTCTCTATAAATTCATATAGGATGCTGCCAGTCAAGTTCTTTCAAACTCTAGAGAGTATACAGGTCACATGTAGCTATGCAATAGTAACTGAAAAAAAGGAAGTTATTGATAAAAATGTATATGATTTCCCCAGAAGTCATCCTTCTTAATTTCTTAAAAAAAATATTTTATTTACTTGGTGAAGTAAATAAATGACAAGTTACTTGAAGTACATAAAAGACAATTCTAGAACTTTGGACAAAAGAAGAAAATAAAGGTAGGAGAAAGGTAGAGATCATGTACAGTGACATTTTCCCAGAGCTTACATGACCATCACCAGCTCTTGTGAGGGAGCTCAGAGCAAGAAAGGATTCCTCTAGCTTAGCTGGACAAAACACTGATCTCTTTCCTTTAGAAAATCTGTCACTAGTACAAGGCAAGATAGATGAAAATTGTCCCCACTATTTAAATAACAGGATACATATAAATATCTAAACCTACCAGAGCTGGAGGCAAACATGCTATCAAGTATTTGTTTCTATTCAACACAACAGCAGCTTATGTGTAATAAACTAGATGGAGTGCTACTTGTTTCCTGAAATCACTGCACATTTGCCACATGTAATTTTGCTACGCTCCCAATTCCCACTCATTGAAAACTAAATAAAAATCAAACACTGAATATCTCAAGATACAAAGAAAAGGTCAATTTGCTCTTTCATGGAAGCGTGGCAATGGAATACTGAATAATGAGCATGGCCTCTCACAAGGGAGAGAGCTGTTCCTGTGAGACATGTTACAGATCCTTTTGCGCATTCTTAAGAAAAACGAAATCACAGCTGTCAGAGGTTGAAAACTTCAGCCAGAGAACTAATGTACTGCTAAGTGGACAATGCTTCAACATGCATTGAAGTAAATTTCCATCTCATCTGCCCACCACCATTCAACACTCTCATGGCATGAGATTTGACAGCTTTAGTCCCCAGTTATCAAGGGTGAAATAGATTTTCCACTGGAAAATAATGAAATACATTTTTAATACATTTTTACAAATTTTGAGAATGGCTCAGGAAAGAAATCTTTAACAAAGAGCAACATAACTGAAGACTAATGTAATTCATGTAACTGGCATACATAAAGGGTAATACGTAGTTTCATTCTAACTTGAAGCTGAACTGAGCTGGAATCTGTCTTATTTTCTTGTATATACATGTTTTCTGTATAGTATTAGTCAAATGAACACAGCCAGTTTCCTTCCTTGATACAAATACGTACACTGAAGAGGAAACTGAATGAGAAGTAACTTTAACAGAGATTACTT
Organism: Neopsephotus bourkii; assembly: GCF_033783945.1. Taxonomy (NCBI): domain Eukaryota; kingdom Metazoa; phylum Chordata; class Aves; order Psittaciformes; family Psittacidae; genus Neopsephotus; species Neopsephotus bourkii. Next base: position 2,652,445 of record NW_026901490.1, read on the forward strand.
ACCCTCCTACGTTATGGGGTTTTCTTCCAAAGGGTTTAAGCAGTTCCACAGCATTTTGAACTGAGAGCTCAGAAAAAGCTTATATAAATTCCTGTCTTATAACCCAGTCACAACTCAAAGAACAGATGACAAATGTATTTTTAGCTCACCCCTTTTCAGTAGCACTGTAGGAGAGTTCTGCAATAAGTGCATGAGATTAAAACATCCGAAAACTCGCAGAATAACAACGCAGACAAAAGTTACAGAAATGTTTCATCTGCTGAGATCTCCCTAAATAAGCACAAAAGTAGCCCAAAATCATAACACTTACTATAATACAACAATAGTATGGTTTACAATACATGTAAACCCATAGATTCACTGATTCATCGAGCTAATTAATCACTTTATTTTCTGACAATTTTTAGGTACAAAAGTATTTTTTCAAATATTATAGTGTGGTTTGTTGGTGGCTTTTTTAGCATCCTTTGTAGTTAAAATTAGCTAGTCAATGTGAAAATATTTCTCTTAAAGGAGAAATATTACAAACTCATCTCAACTTTATGTGACCATGCTGTTACCAGCTATGATTTGAGACCCAGTTAAATTTTATTCTCTGTACCCTTCAGAAAGCTCAACTCTGGAACAACTAGGTGGAATTTACCTGTCCATGTATTGTAAAATGTGGTTTTGTGCAAGTCTGAAATACAGCTGAAAACTAAATGAAAACAACAGGAAAATTTCAAGTATGTGTCACAGAGGTGATATATCATAATTGCCTATTGGTGACATCTGATAGGGATCAAATTACTTTATTATTATTGAACTTAATGGACTTTAAAGGACTGTGGATCAACCTTGCAAACTATGATGGCTGAAACCAGACAGATTATTTATATCATTACTGATGAGTTTATCACTGTATGTCCTGACATGTATTTTATTGCTTTTCAAGATGAATTTACTTCACTGTAGCAGTTTTCACACTGGAAGTCTAGTCCCAGCTAATAAACACCAATTAATATGAAAGCCATTGTGACAGAATGACAAAGAATTTATGCAACTAAATTATTTCCACAAACTACAGAACTGTTTTTCTTTCACTTTGTTACATTGGATAATAACATAATTCTGTAACACTGAGTATCTCTGATCCAAGATTAGAAGTTGCACAAGTACAAGAAAAAACAATGTATTTCAGTATACCTATCTTCTACTTAGAACTTTACATGGCAAATGTATGGCCCTGCTCCTGACTATCTGTTTGCTATTCCACCCACTTGTCCTCCCTCCTGCTCCTAATAGATTTTTTTCTGATTATCTGAAAGGGATGTATACTTTGTTTTCCCATGGTTAGAGAATCTGAGTTCATGGAAAACCCCCCAGAGCCTTTTCTCCTTCAGTTATGAGGATCAGTCAATATGGTTTCTTTAGGGAAAAAAATAATTACTTGCATTTTTGCTTCTATTAAAATAAATCTATTTATATCAGTCTCCAGAGACTTTGAGAGTTGATAAGTGTATTGTTAGGGACATATTATTTTATCAGTACATCCCATAACATGAGAATTCTTTAAACATCTTTTCCACCAGGATGCTGAGCAACTGAAACAGAATATTCAGGAAAGAGATGTGAAAAGGCACGGATAGTTGACATTGCTTCCATTGCCAAACTCTAGACAACTTGAATCCTGTCATCTGTTCATATGATGGGAGAAATATGAGACCCAAAAGCTGAACTACAGACAAATAAGTTCTCTACAGCAACAAGCTTTCCATGCAAAAAAAAAAAAAAAAAGAGAGAAAAAAATAGGATTTGGAAAAAAAATCTTTACACTTTATTGAAATTTGCATAAAACTCACTGCCTCATTAGGGTAAATGCAGGAATTAAAACAAGAACAATGTTAATTATACAGCTGCATTCTTGCATGGGGATGCCAGTATATGTAACACATGGGTTCTGATTTTGAATCTTTTGTTTCAAAATTTCCAAAAATTTAAGTATGACCTTTTGGAAAAAAAAAAAAAACTTTCAAAACCCATCAGTTTCAGCATTAGTTAACCGTTAGCTAGCATGCATGTCCCAGAGCACAACAGGCAGCTGTAGTGTATTTTACCCCTTCAGTTAGCTAGTAACCCAGCACAAGTGCCATCACTCCCCAAACAACATTCACAGTACTTAAATTCACAGCATGGTTTATACTAAACCAGTATAATAGACTGCATTAGCACTTCTACATTAGCCAGTATTTTTTCTTCAGAAAACCAAAATGCAAATTAAGAATTCTTTTAAGTAGTAAGATCTTAAAGCAGAAAAATCATCTTTGGAAGTTACAAAAGCATCATGCCTTGTACTGAACAGGTGAACACTTGGCTGTGTAGCTGGTGCCATACTCAAGGTTTTGGCTTCTATGATCATGGATCTATCTGTGAGAAACCAGGTTTGCTGGGAGCTGATGGGATTCACCTGATCAAGTGAGGCAAGAGCCTTTTTGCTGATGCATTAGGAACCAACAGGGAAACACCTGTGAAATGCTGCAGAAGAATTAGGGCTTGTGCCTCTTAAAAAGTGACAGTACAGCTACATGCTTCTACACCAACACACACAGCTTGGATAACAAACAGGAGCTGGAAGCCACTGTGCAGCTGAAAAGCTGTGATCTAATTGATACTGCAGAATCAGATCACTGGAGCACTGCAATCACAGTTTATAAACTGTTCAGAAGGGACAGGCAAGGAAGAAAGTGTGTGGGGGGGGGGGTCAAGCCACAAAGAAAACCTCACGGTTACTGCTTACTACAGGCCACCCCATCAAGAGGATGCTGCCAAAGCATTCTTACTTCAACTACAAGAAACATCATACTTGCAGGCTCGGATCCTGCTCAAAGACCTCAGTCACTCATAAAACTCTATTTACTGCCTAGCTTTTAAATATTTTTTCACCCTGCATCATGTGTTTGTTCAAAGATCTGAGTTGCTATAAACACTCTCTTTCCTGAGCTCTTTATTACTACTCATTATTTCAGGGTCTACTGTAGATACCTCTTTTAGATCACGGCTTCTCAAAATAAGTTTGTCACAATCTTTTTGCATTAAGGAACAGAAATATAAAACCCAAATTAATGCAGGCTTTGCATGAACACCGTTATCCTCAATGTATTTTTAGGCTTTGGGGTCATCATCACCCCATAGCAGCACTTACTTAGCCCTTTCCTGATTTGCATGTCCTAGAGAGTCTTGGGAGCTGCAGTTGAGATTGTGTAAGTCTTTTCGAGTGTTATGAAACACAACTCTTTTGCACCTCCAGGAGGATTTCAACACAGATCTTCAAGATAATGAAGTCTTAAACTATGAAATACAGAACAGAGCAAAAGCAACTTTTCCATCTTCTAATTTACAGCAATTCTTTCACATTTGCTCTACAGTATTTCTTTTTCACCCCACTTCCAAAGGACTGGCTTTTTTCCTAACACCTGCTCCCTTCCAAACAGGCCTCTTTTAACTCTCCTTCTCCCGTCAGTTCTGCAGAAAAACACTACAATTCCATAAAGAATACCTGTTTTTCTAATGTATAAAAGAATTTCTGAAAAAGACTGAAAAGGTAGTATTTAGTTTGTTGATCCAAAACTTAAGTGATAATGAAAAAACAGCACAAAAAGACTGCATAGCTTCTTTGAAATCTCAAGCAGAATGTGGGACTGATATAACCTTAAATGCAGTCATGCCACAAAAATGTTAAAATAAAGCTTTAGAACACAGCAGTATTCCAATGACTCAGAGTTACTCAAATTAGTTTGCTTCATATCTAATACACCAACTTTTCTTCTGAAGTCACACCTTACCTTTGCTTCCATACTGCTCTGGTGGGAGGTCAAAAGGTACAGGAAAGTATGTTGCTGGATTATCACTTTCTGAAAGCATTTTTCCTTTCACATGAAAGTAACCTTTGTCCAATCCCTATGAAGGAAGGGAAGCACACAGAAGAAAGACTTAGTAGCTCTGGGGGGAAAAGACAAACCTGCTTTTGCATAAATGCTTGCAGACATTGGAATAAAATTTTAAGTATTAAACAAAACACCTCTGGCATTTAACTAAAGGGAAAAGCTTTTAAAATTTTCTCTTTGCTGTTTAGCTTCATCCAGACCATATTAAAGTTCAGTGTGCTTCATGAACTGAATTAAAATCCAACTTCTGATACAGAAACAAGTCTTCCAACCTGTGCTTTTCAGATGTCTTTGATAACACTAGCCATATATGCTAAAAGACTTTAATGAAGATTTGTAACTGCTTGCATAAAAGTTTCAAAGATTTCAAACAAGATTAAGGACTAGAAAAAAAAAGCTATAATACAATACAAGAGCAGACAGATTTCAAGCGATTCAAGTAACTTCAGTAGATGATATTGCTTCACCTTTTTCCAAATTGGATGCCATTCATAAATTATGAGTTACACAAAAGCAAATCTCTAATACTGAGATTTCCAATAGCCTATTGTCAATCAAGTATAATTTGATTAGAACAGGTTATAAACTTAAAGGCTATCAATCTTTTATTCATTATTTCTAAGACGTTAGAAATTATTAGAAATTATAAGAAATAATTAGAAAGTCTAAGAACTGTATTTTTCTTCCTAAAAAAAAAAATAAATCCTGGAATAGTTTGGGTGGGAAAAGACATTTAAGGGTCATCTATGGTCCAACCCTCCACAATGAGCAGGGACATCTTCAACTAGATCAGGCTGCTCAGAGCCCTCACCAACCTAGCCTTGAATGTTCCATGTGTACTCAGTGGGTAACATGTTCCAGTATTTCACCACCCTCACAGTAGATAATTTCTTCCTTAATCTGTCTGAATCTACCCTCTTTTAGTTCAAAACAATTCTCCCTTGTCCTCTGACTACATGCCTTTGTAAAAGTCCCTCTCCAACATTCTTGGAGGCACTCTTTAGGTACTAAAAAGATTGCTACAGGTCTTCTCTTCTCCAGGCTGAACAAATCCAGCACTCTCAGCCTCTCAAAGGAGAGGTGCTCCAGCCCTCTTGATCATCTTCTCATGGCCTTCTGAAGCCACTCCAACATGTCCATGTTGTTCTTATGTTGGCGGCCCCAGAGCTGTATGCAGTACTCCAAGTGGGGTCTCACAAGAGCAGAGTATAGGGGCAGAATCACCTCCCTTGGCCTGCTGGTCGCATTCCTTCTGATGCAGCCCAGCATACAGTTGGTGTTCTAGGCTGCGAGCTCACACTGCTGGCTCATGTCCAAACAGTAATGTACTCATTACCTGAATTGTAGGAGTCACGAGTCCAAGTTCTACTGGATTACTGTCTTGTGATAGTACAAAACCAATTTTTAACTACCACTAAACAATCCCATATTATTCAAACATACATGATGGCTGAATTGATAGTCTCATTTATATACAATACTTTTACAAAACTGTAAGTTCATTTTGGCTGAAGTTTTACTTCATCAAATATTAGCATTTTAATTTATAGGAAGCAGGCATTCATACGACCACACAAAGCACTGGATGGAAAGCAGCCTTATGCCTTTTTCTTTGATATTCCAAGAATCATAGTAACAGAGAAAAGGGAGAGAAAAAAAAAAAAAACCAGGGAATGTAACAAACTCCTCTAGAATATAGATGCTTTTTTTGTCCTCTAAGCCAAGGTAACAAGAAATTGCTAGCTGTGAAGTAAGAAATGTATTATTTCAGGGATTATATAAAAGCCACTGCCTTTCAAATAAAAGAACAGGGAAAACAAGCAAACAAGGTCATACTAAAGGTCTATGTGAATGAAAAGCCATTTTAAATTTCTCTTCCTTACACCATTAAGGTCAGTGGAATTTTCATATAACCTCATTAAAACTAGGCTATGGACTTTTGTAGAGCTTAGCCTTTAAGTACCAAGCAGTATGTTCAAAACAAATGCAAGCAACTCACAGTAGGCAGGTTTTAGTAAAGGTGGCATACAGCCCTACATATTACTCTTAAGGTGACATTTAAATTGCAAACTAAAATGGCTTGTATGAGGCTTGATTGCCCCAAGCACCTGTAAGCTTCTCTTATCTTCTACACACAGCTACGGGAGAAACATGGAACGGCAGAGAAAGCTTCTCTGCTGTACTGAGTTGGTTCCTATTTTACAATGAATTTCATATGCATGCCTGATCAAGAGCAGCCAAGTTACACACCTGTTGCCCAGCATTATCCAAGTTTAAAATCTGTGTAACCATAGCTATCAAATCAGTGTAGAACACCTCCTACATAGGCCTCTATGTACATACATATATATCTCAGTTTAAAGCCAGTATCAAGAACTATGCCACATGTATTCCATTCCAATTCATAGCAGGGGATGCTTTTCACACAACATGAAAGAAAACAGCACCACTTACAGGACATTTTTAATCTCATTTTCTTTCCTTTTACCCATCTTAATTTTAACCCAGTAATATTTTTGTTTCTGCTGCATTTCTTCTACCTTCTGTGCCCTGTTATTACTTCAGTGTTTCTTCTCAGGTATTTTGCTTCTTTTTCTTGCTCTACACCTTTGCCTTCCTCTTCTTTGCTCCTCCTCAGTAGTCACCCATTATATTTTCCTCTCTTCTGAGAGGCTTCTTTCCTCTCTGATGCCATCTTTCAGGCCCACTAGACTCCAACATTTGATCCTAAAGTTGTTTTATTTGTTTGTCAGACTCTAACCTGTAGAGATCTTCTATTTGGGAAATGTTTTCCTCAAAACACTGGAGTAAGAATCTAGGTTATGGAATACATTTTTTAACAAGGCTCTCTGAGGAGATTCACATGCTTTTAAAAATAACTCTCACGTGTCTGTCTTCACACAGAAATTGTAATAAGTCACACATTTTGTCTGTTTTAAGCTTTTTCTGGATGTTGGCAACTCTCATTGCTGTTTCCAAAAAAGAAACCAGCAGGATCTTGCACAAAAAAAAATCCGCCTGCCTTGTAAATCTTCCTCAGCCATATTCTATTCTTTTTTCCCCCCTGTAACATATTTTGTTCTTTGACTGAAACTTACAGCAATGCATTTTGAAGGGTTGAAATACATTTCTCAGCTGGGAAAGCATTTTTTCATTTGGACTTATGCAACTTCATAGTACATTAGCATCATGGAGGCATTGGGAGGATGAATGGAAAAGTGGAATAGCTTTTAAAATCCTACTTCCCAGCCTTTTTTTTTTTTTCCCTAAATCCAAGGCAGACTGCAGACTATATATTAAAAAAAAAAACAAAACAACAAAAAAAACCAACAAACAAAACCCCCAAGAAATTCTATTCAAGTGGGAAGTCACATTGATATCACTACAGTATTTTGAAGCAGGACACAGCTGATTATTCCACTGGATGATTATGAGACTACCCTTTCCCATGCCAGTAAACAGAAAAAAAAACCCAAATTATTTTTAGGTCTACTTTCTAGCCCAAACCCATTTTTAGCCAAACAAAACTATTTATAAACTCACTAGTTTTGGCAGGAAAGAATTAAGGATGCACACAAACTTTACAGTAACCCTCCTCTGGCCAGGAGAATATACAATGAAATCCTTTCTCAGTATTGAGGTGTATTTATTCAAAACAAAGCTTTACTCAACTGCATCAGAACATTTCTTTGTTAAGTAGCCAAAAGAAGTGACAAATTCAGGTTCCTAAACTTGTCAACCAACAACCAAGTACCACACAGCCACTCACTCATTTCCCCCCTCTCTACCCACTGGTGTGATGGACAGAATTGCAAAGGGGTAAAACCTGTGGGTTAAAAACAGTTTAATAATTAAAGTAAAATATATCAATAATAAGAAATAGGAATAAATCTCAATGATAAAAAAGGAGCACACAATACACTTGCTCACCACCTACTGCTCAATAGCAAGCCCAACCCATGCAGCAATCTGGGCCTTCAGGGTCACTCCCCCCAAGTTTATATACTGGGCATGATGTGCTGTGGTACGGAGTACCCCTTTGGTTAGTTTGGGTCAGGTGTCCTGTCCCTGCTCCCTCCCAGCTTCCTGTGCCCCTCCTCCCTGGCAGAGCATGAGAGACTGACTTACCCTTGATCAGAGTAAGCGCTTCTGAGGGACAACTAAGACATTGGTGTGTTATCAGCATTGTTCGCAGACTAAAGCCAGAACACAGCACTGCACCAGCTACTAGGAAGAAAATTACATCTATCCCAGCCAAAACCAGGACAAAATCCAAAGATCCTCGGCTTGGAAAAATGTGGCTCTGGGAGACTTTACTGCTGGACTTGGAAAACTTTGCAGCAGTTCAATGAACACTAAAAGCAAGGCTTAACATCCTAAAGTTCACATATAAAATCTTGATTTACCTATGCTGTATTTATTTCCCCACACCCACTCCATTCCATACAGAACAGAAAACTTCATCTGAAACTAGATAAACCAAACAAGAAAGTGCTACATTATTTTGGAAGTTAATGTTACAGTCAAACAGCTTAACCTACTTGATTTTGGTTCTGGTCTAAGTTGAGCTATGGCCGAAGGTGCTTGGTTCAGTTGTCTGAACTCAGCAAAAATACAAGCAGTTCAGTTCTGATGACCAGACACACACATAATGGCTGGCTACTCTCTGATGTAGATGCAGCTCACTCATCCCCACAGGCAACTATAAAAGAATATATTACTCATTATCACTGAGTATTCACCATATAGTATTTCAGATTCTGCAACACTGTGTTAATTGTGACTGATTATCTAGATGTAATTGTATCATCTGATAGCACCTGGTAGGCAGTCAAGGGTAAGTTCTCAGTTTAACAGCAACTACTATATTTCTCTATCTTTTTATTTCCAAAAGCTGACTGGCTGGTACCATATTCTTCAACACACCTTTTAGAAAATTTAAGTATTCCACAAATTACCATATCATTTTACAAGCTCAGTTTCTCTTAGAACCTTACCAGACACAGAAGCTGTGAGAATGAACTATCTAAAAAGGTTTCCATTAGACAGTTCATTAAAAAAAATAAAAATGAATTAAAAAAATACGCAACACGCTTCCCAGAACTCCATACTGTTAGATGACAGGGTGCTCTCAACATTTTACATCTTAAAGATGTGATTTAGTTCAGCCTCTGGAAAGGAATCCCCAGCAGCTGAAAGAGCAAGCTGAACATGAGCGAGAGTAAAAATGTAGGAGGTGAGAAATAGAAATGGAGATAGAAAGGGAAATGCAGTTCAAGCACAGGACACAATCTTTTTTTACAAACATTATTTTTTAAATCAAGCACATGATCCAATGTCAGCATCAGCTGATTTTTCCCTAGACACTAAAACTGTAAGTGATAACAGCTGCTGCTACATTGAGAACAACCATTCAACATATTTCTGAGAGCCTGAGAGGCCAAGACCAAACCTCAAAGGGTAAGTTCTGGAAGCATTTTAAAGACCAGATGAAAATTTGCAGTCAACAGATGGCAAGTGAGGAACAATCCACTTCCAAATTTGTATTCAGCAGAAAATAGAAGGCACAAACCACAGAGTTAGTGGAGTTTTTGACTGGGAATATTAAGTGTGTGCTATCCAAATCCACCAGGGTAGTGCGGCCAAGCGGTCTAAGGCACTGGATTAAGGCTTTAGTTTCTTTGTGAGCATGGCTTCAAACTGCACTGCTGCCAGGAATCTTTTTATGGTTGGACTCTATAACCTTTAAGGTCTTCTTCAACCTAAATTGTTCTGTGATTCTACAAAGCTAAGTCTTAACATCTACCAGAACAAGTGTCATTAGCTTTGTAATCAAGCTGCATGAAACAATTTAAAGAAACAGAACTATCAGAAATTGGCAGTATTAAATTGGTTGGCATTCTAATAGCTAGAATATACAGAGTCTCTTGAGGCTGAAGAATACTCAGTCACATCTCAAAGCACTTTATTTAGTTTGTATTCTGTATATTTTTAATTGCAAACAAAATCAGCCAAACCCTGCATACTTTAGAAAATTTATTTTCTACAACTGTCAGTCTATTCCTAGTTCATCATTATCTTCATCTAAGATTATTCTGCCGGATAGTACGTTAAAGCCACAATGAACCAACAAAAGACTCCACAAACAGACTAAGTTATCAAAGAAGCATTTTTTTATGCAAACTGAACTGCAGGGTACATTCCTAAAACAGACTCACAAGCTAAGCACTGCAACTTGAGCATCAGATGCCTGCACATATATAAGACAACTATTAACATTGGCAAGTATTAATATTTGTCTCTACCTCGTTATCAGGTGTCTCTGCAGGTATTTCCCAGTGAAGAAAGGAAAGACAGCTGAAGTCCTTGTCCCCACTTTGTTCCCATATACACCACATCATGTGACAACTGTCATTTCTCACAATTAAGTATCAGTATTTAGGAAACTGTGAGGAGAAGAACTAAGTATTCTGTTCCTAAATAGGTACTTAAATATTCTTCCAAGTTTTAGATTAGAATAGAATCATAGAATAGTTAGGGTTGGAAAGGACCTTAAGATCATCAAGTTCCAACCCCCCTGCCATGGGCACAGACACCTCACACTAAACCATCTCACCCAAGGCTTCTTGTCCAACCTGGCCTTGAACACTGCCAGGGATGGAGCATTCACAACCTCCCTGGGCAACCCATTCCAGTGCCTCACCACCCTAACAGGAAAGAATTTCCTCCTTATATCCAATCTAAACTTCCCCTGTTTAAGTTTTAACCCATTACCCCTTGTCCTACCACTACAGTCCCTAATGAAGAGTCCCTCCCCAGCATCCCTATAGGCCCCCTTCAGATACTGGAAGGCTGCTATGAGGTCTCCACGCAACCTTCTGTTCCCCAGGCTGAACAGCCCCAACTTTCTCAGCCTATCATCATAGGGGAGGTGCTCCAGTCCCCTGATCATCCTCATGGCCCTCCTCTGGACTTGTTCCAACAGTTCCATGTCCTTTTTATGTTGAGGACACCAGAACTGTACACAATACTCCAAGTGAGATCTCACGAGAGCAGAATAAAGGGGCAGGATCACCTCCTTAGACCTGCTGGTCATGTTCCTTTTGATGCAGCCCAGGATACGGTTGGCTTTCTGGGCTGCAAGCGCACATTGAAGGCGGCTCATGTTCATTTTCTCATCGACCAGCACTCCCAAGGCCTTCTCCTCAGGGCTGCTCTGAATCTCTTCTCTGCCCAGCCTGTAGCTGTGCCTGGGATTGCTCCGACCCAGGTGTAGGACCTTGCACTTGGCATGGTTAAACTTCATGAGGTTGGCATTTAGGATGTTTTCTCATTTCAGTCTGACCAATGTAATTTTGCTAAAAGTCTTCTTCCACATAAACCATGCTGGAGAACAGTGACTGAGATTTTCTCTAAGGTTCACAGTATTAGAAACCACATTACTACAAGTGAGATACAGGGGATCTTTAGTTACAACCAGAAACCAATCTTAATATTGCAATTATACAGTTATGGTAAACATTTTTACAATGTTATATTATTAGTAAATATTCATTTGGGAGTACATTACCAATCAACAGAAATTACAAGACATTATGTGAACACTTGTAAACATTATATAGAAAAAATATTTATATGGACTTTTAGTATATAAATGTTTTTCAGATAAACTTGCAATTTCTCCTCTGGAAAATATGAATTTTCACACAGGACACTTTGAATGGTTTCTGATCACAGATTAACTACTCTTGATAACATTTCTGTACTAGCAGGTTCACCAGAAAGAAGACAGAATCAACAAAAGGAACAAGAAGTCTGCATCTCCCCACTATCAGGCAGTAAATCTAAATAAGACAAAAAAATCTTAAAGGGAAAGCTTTTCTTTCTTAAATACACTGCACAATTAAATCATGGGACTCACTACCACATGATCTGTAGAGGGCTAAAAACCAGCAAGAGTAGTTCAACAAGGAACTTGATGTGTTAAGAGAACAATCCAAGTTGTGGCTACTAGCCATTATTGTTTGGAAAACCTTAAAAAAAATCATAGGGAACATACATTAAAGAGATCACACGCACACTGTTTATTGTGATAATCCCCATGGCATCTGCTACAACTGCACTAAGACTAGACTGCAAGGTAGATGGACCTTAGTTATGACAAAAAGGTTTCATGTCTCCTGATCCTCCACCCACTGGAAGTTATTTTAGCTCAAACTTGTCTTCTACAGACTGAGACTGCCATCACATTAGGTTTAGAAGATGCAATTCTTCAGCTTTTGAACAACCTGTTATGAAGGTATTCTTAGATTTGCATCAGAGATTTTACCAGATGCATTAGAAAGTCATCCTCAAAGCAGAAAGTTTTGAGACAGTCATTGCTTTGCAAATGAATTTTGGGGAAAGAAGAACATCGATCAGTGTACCATTAGGAATTGTTTTTCAAGTTACAACTCATACACATCACTTCAATGTGAATATGCACTCGCAACCAAGTTTTAAGAAGCACAAAAGAGATTGGATCATCCTTTCCACTAGCTTTAATATATATTACAATTTAAATTATTACTGCCTTTTAAGAACATGACAAAAGTCACAGCAACACTAAAACAGACTGTTTCTCCTTTACCTTGTGCAACTCCACTTGCTATTAGCTTTCTAACATGAAAACGCAGAACCTGGTAAGTAGATTTAGTCACATTAGCATTCATCAATATTTGCAGATTCTCAATATATCCCGGGATTTGTACTTGAACTATGAACTTACAAATGCTGAAGGCAAGAAAAGGACTCCGAGTTCGTAAGAACGGATCATCAATTGGGTGCCATTTTTCTCCAGAGCTCCCCAAGCTGCTTTAGATAGATTGGCACTGCAAAGAGAAAGAAAGACTTTCAGTAAGGCATAATCTTCACAGCAGAAAATGCTCATGTGCCACAGCTGTAGCAATACACTTCTAACAAGAGAACTTCACTTCTACCAGAAGAGTCTTTTCCATAGAAAGTAATTTGGGTGTTATTCCTTATTGCTATTTTTATAGCGCAGTGGGAGCAGCAGAAGCATACTTGTACAAAACATGTGGATAATTATACAAGCCTACTTGTGTCATACAGATCTACGAAACTAATTCAGCCCCTTGAATGTTCTCTCCATCTTGTTTCTTGAGAAAGGAACTTGGTGAAAGGAACTTAATATTGGTAAATAGCTACAATTTGATGACTTAGGAAGATTAAAGGCCAGCTCAATTATGAATAGTTACATTACAATACATTAAGTACAGAGCATTTTTGCAAGTGTTAAACAGTATCTTTCATTCCTGGCATTTTTTCTTTGATATATTTATGAAGTATTTATCAGACAGGTATTTTTATTTCAGTGTGCTTTCAGCACCATGTTGTAGTTAATCCTTCCTCAGTAATCTGCTGTGATGTAGATCAAGTTGGGAGTCAAACAATAAATGCAATTCTGTTGTCAAAATCTACTTCTACAGTAAAATGCAAAAGCTTAAACATTACATTTTAACTGATATCCTGGATGCTATTTATAGTACCAGATGTGGAATAAGAAACATCAGGAAAAAAAAAAGCAACCATGAATTTCTGTATTAGAGGGATTCAGCATCACATTTCAATAACTTAAATACTTTAAAAAGCACCTTAGTCACTATTGCTATTACAGGCAGCAATATCAGTGAGTGATGAAAGTTAGATAGACAGAATATAAAGACAAAAAAAGATTAAAATGACTGAGCATATAAGAGTAAGGTTATAAAGAGCAAAATCTGTAATATATAGGGTTGCATAAAAATCAGTTTTGGCAAAACTGAAACGTGTCTATTTTCATTCACAATAAGACAGCCTCCCCTCATGTCAAGAAATTTCTACTCTCTCAGCTTCTTTAAGAACCAAACAATAGAAATACAAAGCTAGACTTCAAGCTAGACTGCTGAACAGCTCAATCAGACAAAACGTCAGATTCCAAATGCTGGGTATCTACATGCTTTGCAACGATAAGGCAGCATAAGGATAAACTTCAGCTTAATCCATATCTATTTTTACAAACCTGCACATTCATGTACAGCATGTTAAAAAAAAAAAACTTAACCCAAGGTTTAAAAATACTTAATCACTTCAGCTGATGCTGAAGCCTGAAATTGGCAGTTAAAGTTCAGGTAAAATTATAGTGTGATTGCAAACAGTTCCATAACACAATCATTGCAACCTGCAGCCGCAAAGGGGCAATGCAATGAAGAAACATTAAATACAGACAAAAATTCCTATCACTACTTACAGTATTGTAAGGATTATGGCAGTAACTCACCCAGGCCTACAATTAACAAGAGCTTTATACATGACTAAGTGAGAGTGTACGGTTAGTCATTTACCTTGTAACTAAGAACCATGCAATCTTCTGGAAGTCAGGAGAGGATCTCATGTATGTCTTAATGTGAGGCATAGCATGACTTCGACCTGAGACTTCAGCTGACCATTTGCTAGAAAAGAAAAGGAGCTCTTTTCATATACAGTTTTATTTTGAGGTCTAAAAAAATACTCACCATACTACAGTGCCACATTCTCAGTAATACTACACTATACTTGTCACATTTAATAGTCATTTCCCTTACAGAAAGGCTGAAAACACTAACTGAATTTTTAATCCTGAAATCCAACCTTACTAGTAGCCAGAAGACCCGGATTTCCTTTCTTTACAAAGAAATCAGACGGATAATTCTCCTCCGTATATTAGGCTTTCCTAACAAGTTTTTCTGTTCCTCCACTCCAGCTAGCACTCAAAGAACAAAGTCCAAACTTCCAGCCAGTATTTCTTTGTTTGAAGACTGTCATGCCTTTAAGGCAAAGGAACTTGACACCAAATTCCCCAAGCTTATTACAGTTTATTATACATGGAAGTAGAGGAAGGGAGCAACTGACAGATTGTTGACACTACCCCTCTTCTGTTCCCTTTTCTGTGCCTCTAAGCCACTAAGACATTGGAGAGCTTAGTAGAGTAGAGGTCATATCCATGTGTATATATAAAAACTAGTTTAAAACACAAGCCATTGGTGCTGTAATTCAGCATCAGTGTTACAGAACTGTAAACAAGCATCAATACATGTACATAATTGAAGGTACATAATCATGGTATTTAGAAGCACTTTCTATTCTCAGCTTAGTCTTCACTCACAATCAGGAAGAATGCTTCTAAATACACATTTTCATACACTTTCCTCAGTATGGAACATAATAGGCTCTGATTTTGGTTGTCACAATCTTACTTCCCTAATTTAGCGTTCTCTTATAAAAGGCAAATAAAGAATCAATCAGCTCTGAAAAGCTTCTTAAGTGAACTTCAGTGGGTTCATTTAAAAGCCTGAGAAGACTGAAGTGGAAGGGCTGGAATTACTTACCTCACCTGACTTTCAGGACTAACTTTCACATGGGCTAAGAGGTTTTTCAGTTCAGGCATCAAGACCTACTTGAACAACCCTATACTGTGATGAAGGAAAGAAAACTGTTTCTGAGAACTGGTCCTGTATTCCTGAAGGGCAAGAGTTGAAACACTGTATGTGCATGTGGAACAAACTAGACATCTTCAGATTTTGATGCAAGCCACACTGAAGTCTGTTTCTGAAGACTAGACCAAGATATGTATGATACAGAAACAGCTAACCAAACTTGTGTTTACCTACAGATCTCTACACTTTCCATACTGAAAGACTGCAAGGCTATACAGAGTCAACGACTCTTGTTAACAGCTTTATCTTACAACTGACAGTTTAGGAAACATAAATTTAAGGCACAAAAATAATTAGGTAACTCCAGTCACATTACAGAAATGAAAATCAGAAAACAGTAGAATTGTGAATTGAACACTGATTTTCTTTACATCTCACTGCCTTACTCAATGACAAACTGTGTTTTAGCAACAGTACTACTGTTTTTCTTCCATTTACTAACCACAGCACTCTAATGGCAGTTACTTCCAATTACAAGTGACTGAAACTGGTATTCCATAAAGTTAAAATTAGAAAAGGAATTCATACATTTTGGCTGTATTTTCTTTAGTAAGTCAGCATAAATATGTAAGGACAAAAAGGGAAAAGTGCTTATGTCCTCTGATCAGGATTAGTTTTTTGGGTGTATTCTGGGGTATTTTTGCTTGGTTGATTCCTGTTGTTTTAGGGTTGTCTCTTTTAAAAATTGTAAATATCTTAAAGAAAAACTCAGATGATTTTGGTAAAAGCACTATTAGCAAACAAGTATTTAATAAATATTTTCTCTTCAACCTAAAAGTGGGCTTACCTCCAAACTGCATAATTGAGTGACAAGCCAAAAGAATTGGAAGCGATTTCAGATGGGTACAATATCTCATTTAATCTATTCTTAATACAGCTAAATTTCACCATGGAATTTGACTGGCATATTTTAGATCATAAAAAAGCAAAACCAGATTACAAAAAAGCCTCAAGTAAAATACAAGCGCAGTTGCTTTATATAGCAAAGATGAAAGCATAGGCCAATAAAACAATTTCAGGACACTTGTAGTCAAATTGGCTTAACTTGTCATCAGAACACAGCTGGCAGAGAAGGTAAACAGGACTGATCTCATCTTGCAGTAAACTTCAGGCATATTCAGTCTCAGAGATAAACATGGTAAGTTACATGAAACTAGCTTTGAGAAATCCTATGGAGCAGAATCACAGCTTGAAGTAGTTACTTTTTTGAGAGTTAGAGGTCATGGTACCATATAAACTAAAAGCTCAAGTGTGGGGTGAGGAAAAGGCATATTATCAGAATTTGAACAGTAAACTTGAAAGCCTTTTTGTTTTTTTTTTTGTTTGTTTGTTTTGTTTTTTGTTTTTTTTTTTACTTTTACACTCCTAGGACTAGAACTCCTTATCACTCATAGAGCTTAGTTTTGACTTTAAATCACTAATTCTGATACTTTAGCAGTAATTTGCTGCTACTCCCAGTCTTCTGTGGCATTCCAGCGAGTAGCTTTTCTTTGTTCTTTTTAATTATGTAGCCTCTAATGTGATGATTAGGTGCAATGAGGTAATAATAGAAATCACTGAGCATTGCAAATCTCTCCTTATCAATCAGTAATACTGACTGCTGAAAAGAAAAACACAGCAACCCTACCAGAGGGAAAACTGAGCAAATTGCACCATTTACACGGCAGCTAATCTGACAAATCAGTCTAGTAATTCTTTGTTAAGATCAGTAAAGTGAAATCAATATTAAGTTTCAGTTTAGTTGCCTTATTCTTTTGAGAAATTACATTTCAGAGCACCATTTCAGGTTAAATACACTCAACTGGCAGAAGATATAGAAAAGCAGACTACAGACATAAAAACTGTATGCCTAGGGCAGAGGTTCTACCTCTTTAGAAGAGACTATAGGACACCATTTACCAACCCCACTAAAATCTCTCACTACTTGTAAAATGGAACTATTCCTTCTCCTTTACTCCAAGTATAGAAGTATTTCTCTCCCTTCAACTCTGTTAGGATCCTTGGTTTCTTGCTGGTTTTGTATTTTCCAGCAAGGTAAAGACATATTCCTCTAATCCCTCAACTGGTCAAAGCTTTGCATTATGGCAAGTCTTCAGAAGATCTTTTCATATATTTAATCTATTGGAACAGGACCTATCATTTCTGTGTCTCTTGGGTTACCACAGATAAGAAGCTGATGTGTATTATCTGCTCTACAGTAATAGTTTACATGCAGGCCTCCTCAAGGAAGAGTGTCTTGTATTGCCACAGGGTAAGCATATGAATCTGGGCAGGCGCTATAGAGCAATTATGCAGGGGCAATTCTCATTGGCAGCAAATTGCCAGATGAATTTAAAACAGCCCTTTTGTCACCAGAGCAGGACCACAGTATATCCAATGAGACAGGTATGTCACATTTTCTCATTGAAAAGGAATAAATTAATAGCTAAGGTGATTATCAAGTAACATTCTGTGCACTAAAGAAAGGAAAAAAAAAAGTATTTTTCTTCCAATAATATTCTCACATGATATATGCTTATAGAAACTGAATTAAAACTGCACAAGCACTCCAGTTTTATGATCTCACTTTTTGAATCATGACTGAACAATCTCAAAAGGTGCCTATAGCTTTCTTCCCTTGATAAATACGCTCAGCACACTGCAGAGATAGGAGAAACAAAGCCTCACATACTTTCTATTCCAGATCCATTCCTTGGACATCAACCAGCAAGGCTCATAGCAGTAATCATGTTCACTCCAGAATGGAGGAAGCTCTTTGCAACTAGCCACTGTATTCTCAGTCCCCTGGATATACAGACACACATACACATAACTTCACACACTTACTTATGTAAGGGTGAAGTATTTTACCAGAACAGCTTCCACCTGGAAGAGTTAAAAAAGTTTCTGGTGAAAAGAAGGGGAAGCTGCGGTCTTATAAGATGTTACCAGATTTATTTTTTTTAATCTGTGCAAAACAACTTCTCCCATTGTTCTCAAAACACGCCTAAGTTTTTAAAGCTTCACCCTGAGGGAGAAATCTAACATGGAATTTGGCAAAATTAGCAGCACGGGAAAATAGAAGTTCTTAATATAAAACATCAGGCACCTTTAACAAAAGATATTACCACAAGTAACAATTTTTGCAGCAGGACTGCTGCACTCAAAAAAAGCCTTCCTAGCCCTGCTGTGCCCCAGCTAAAATCCTGTCAGTACTGCAACACAAGTGGGAAAATGAAATAAAACTGTGAATTAAAAAAGAGAGAAACAGGAGAGGGGTAACATTATTCCAGTTCAGAGACAGAAAGCTTAAAAGGAAGTTTACAGAATCCAAAATCTGGTAGTGCCCTCCTCCATTAGCAACAGTATCCCATCATTTTTAACAGGTAAGTAGCACATTTTGAAGATAAGCCCAGCAGACCAGGAGCAAAGGCTTTTATTTTAACAAGTTTAAGAATACAGTGCTTCTGACAAGTTCCCCTTAATTTGCTTTTAACACCTGAACACTATAGCATCCTAAGTTTAAACATACAGTCTAAGAAAAAAACCCACAATAAACAAACAAAACAACCAACAAAGAATTGAGTTCTACTTACTGAAAATAGGAATGCAACCACAGCTGTTTCTGGGCTGTCTGTATACTGTATGGAAGTGAGCCACCAGCTTCAGGAAAAAATAGAACATGTACATTTATTTTCTGAAAGACATTCTAAAACAAGCAAGAATCTTGGGGAGTAAGCTATCTGTACTATCCTCATGACCTACTTTCAGAAAATGGTTCCAATATTCCAGTAGTATAAAAAGTTATATAGTTGTTTGGGTTTGGGGTTTTTTCTGTTTGGGTTTTTTTCTCAAGCCTAAACACTAAGTAGCAGATTTACACTAGGAAGAAAGGAAACTACACATGCTATAGAACTGAGTCCTCCTAGAAGGAGTCCAGAGAAGGGCCACGAGGATGATCAGGGGACTGGAGCACCTCCCGTATGAAGACAGGCTGAGAAAGTTGGGGCTGTTCAGCCTGGAGAAGAGAAAGCTGCGTGGAGACCTCATAGCGGCCTTCCAGTATCTGAAGGGCACCTACAGGGATGCTGGGGAGGGACTCTTCATTAGGGACTGTAGGGATAGGACAAGGGGTAATGGGTTAAAACTTAAACAGGGGAAGTTTAGATTGGATAGAAGGAGGAAATTCTTTCCTGTTAGGGTGGTGAGGCACTGGAATGGGTTGCCCAGGGAGGCTGTGAATGCTCCATCTCTGGCAGTGTTCAAGACCAGGTTGGACGAAGCCTTGGGTGAGATGGCTTAGTGTGAGGTGTCCCTGCCCACTGCACGGGGGTTAGAACTAGATGATCTTAAGGTCCTTTCCAACCCTAACTGTTCTATGATTCTATGATTCTAAGATAGACATTTATGGGTAATTTTTTATGATACAACTTGATCTAAACAGATTAGAATAATTAACCATACAAGCTAGAGGGAATAAAACAAGCAACTTCCAGAAAAAGACAGACTACCAAACAACATTATTTTAAAAAGCAAGAACTTCTAATGCAATTGTATTTGTATTGATTTGGTCTCTTGCTAATGGAGGTAGTGATTTCTTGAAATGGATTTAACAAAGAAGAACCAGCAATCTTGATTACACTGAATATTAGTGTTCTGTATTAGAAACAAACTAAACGCAAAACCTACTGCATCAATCTGTCCTAGAAGACACCATAAGGACCTGTTACAAAAGGTTTACTACTCTCAGGAATTCATTACATGCAGGTGTCTATGGAGCTGGTCATTTGCACTAATACAGAATTAGGTAATCCACCAAGTTATTCCACAATATGAAAGAAACAAAATTAAGGAGCCATTGTGCAGATTGCATCCCTGACTTTCAAGAGTTATCATATTTGCTAAACAGATGGTATAGACAACAAGTATGTCAAAAGACTCTTACTTGTGTGAACCATAGATACCTAAAAACTTACTGACTGCAGTTTCTAGCTATGTCCCAGCACTGCTCAATTCAGAGATAGAGAACTTAAAGCATTGCTTTTTAGGGTGTTCAAATTAAACCAACTGTTAGAAGAGTTCAACAGGTACTCCATACTACACAGGAGCATAGCTATCCAGCTTGGAACAGCAACACGTGTATGGATTCAACAATGCCAAAGCATGACTTAATTGCTGAAGTTGAATGCACCCGAAAGAGATGATACAGAACAACTCCCTGCTCAAAGCAGGGCTGAACTGAGCACATTGCTCAATACAGTGTCCTGGCAGGTTTTGAGTATCTCCAAGGAGAGATGCAACAAACTCTGAGCAACCTGTTCCATTTAAACATCAGAAAACATTTTTGTTGTAAAGTTACACTGGAATCTCCTGTATCTCAGTTTGTGTCCATTACCTCTTGTTCTTTCACTGGTCACCACGCAAAGAATCTGCCTCTACTCTGCATCCTCCTATCAGGTACTTCACATACATTTATAACGTCTCCCAGTAAAGTTCTCTTTGTCATGCTGAGGAATTATCCAGTGCTCTTAGCCTCTTCTTGTGTGACAAATGTTCCAATCCCTTATCTTTGTGGCCTTTTGCTTGGCTCAATTCAGTATGTTCAAGTCTCTCTTGTACTGGGAAGGCAGCGGCGGGACACCAGATGCAGTCTCACCAGTGCTAAATAGAGGTCTTGCACTTGGGTCAGGGCAATCCCAAGCACAGATACAGGTTGGGTGGCGAATGGGTTCAGAGCTGCCCTGAGAAGAGGGGCTTAGGGACGTTGACTGACAAAAAGCTCAATATAAGCCAGGAGTGTGCACTCGCAGCCCAGAAAGTCTCCAAGAAAGCTAAAGAGAGACTTTACCAACAATATGTAGGGACAGGATAAGGGGGAATGTCTGAAAGACGGTAGATTTAGATCAGATATTAGGAAGAAATTCTTTACTGTGAGAATGGTGACGCTGGAACAGATTGCCCAGAGACGTTGTGGCTGCCATATCCCTGGAATTTTTCAAGGCCAGGCTGGACAGGGCTTTGAGCAACATGGTCTAGTGGAAGGGGGCTTGGAACTAGCTGACCTTTAAGGTCCCTTCCAACCCAAACCATTCTAAGATTCTACGATTGACATCAGACAGCTCCCTTATTATGCATGGGTGTAACCCATGTAAGTGCTTGCTTTTGAGAAACAGCTTCACTGCACCAGTGCACTACAGCTGCTCTCCTCCTTCAGGCTGGCTGGGGCTATGCTTTCTATACAAAATATTGACTTCATGAGCACAAACATGGGAAGACTGAACAGAACAATTGCATGTTACAATATTAACAAAGTGACTAACAGTAGAGAAACATTTTCCACTGCGTCTGATGTGTAGGATGAAACTGCAAAGAAGAGACAAGGAAAACATGGCACACTCAAACCTGAACTTTCTGTCAAAACAGAAGTATGACTGTAGTTAGAACATGGAGAATGAGCTCTTTTTTTCTATACAGTGACATATGAACATGGCTGTACAGCAAACATTACGTATCAATGCCCACAAAGCTTTTTCAGTTCAATCAAAATAAGAGATCTGGAGTCAGAGCCCCATTAAGACTAAGAAAAAGATTCAACTGCCATCTATTTCATCAAGCTGTCATTTTGCTGAGAACTTCAGGTTCATTCAACATCACAGAAATGATTTTGCAGAACGTTATGGCCACTTGCTTACCAGGATA
Source organism: Neopsephotus bourkii (assembly GCF_033783945.1). Classification (NCBI taxonomy): domain Eukaryota; kingdom Metazoa; phylum Chordata; class Aves; order Psittaciformes; family Psittacidae; genus Neopsephotus; species Neopsephotus bourkii. Next base: position 2,674,559 of record NW_026901490.1, read on the forward strand.
GCCTTCCAGACTTTGCCTCACATTGTTCACAGTAGGATAAACCTTCATGAGGAGGAAGAAAAAAAAGCAGCTTTAGTAACAGCTCTAAAGACACAAGCTGCCAATTTTCAAACAAAAACCACCTTAAAAGAAAACTTGAGACCAAAACCTTATAAGCTTTATTTTTCAGAACGAATAAAAATAATTGCAACTTAAAACTAGTTGTGTACCACTAACAAGAAGTCTTTAATATTTTAACTCTCCCGCAGAGCTTACCAAAATTAGCTAGCAAGACTCAAACAGTCCTGCTTCAACCCCTTCCATAGTGGTCAACATTGTTTTGAGATTTTAGACTCCTAGCTCAAATGTTTGACAATATTTTCTCCTTGATTTAACAAGCTCTTGTTCCTCCTCTGAACTGTGCTAATAACCAAATAACCAGGTTAAAAAATAATTTGGTTTAGGTATTAATCACTCAGGGTTCAGTTACGTCTCAGTAGCAGAAACAGCTGCATCTACAAAACTCAGACAAGCTATGTAATAAGAGTATCATTTTGATTATATATGCTCTAATGTCACACAGATGGAAAACACAGTATATTTTATACTACAAGTGGCATCCTTATGATTTCAGAATGAAAACTACATTAATGTCTTCCAAAAGTTAAAAGCAAGCCAGTGACTAAGACTTAAACAACAAATGAACAAATGTTAAATAAAGGTCACTAGCACCTAAAAGACATACCAAATAAACCGGAACATCACATCTAAGACTCATCACACTTCTGCCTGCAGCCACCAGGCTCTCCTGGAACTCCGAGCATAGCCATTTGGACCCATCAGCTCCCATTGAACCAATGCTTGAGAACTGTCCAACAACAGGCCAGGATTCCTGTGCTGGTACTGACAAAGCATGCTCTTTCAAAAGCTAATGATGGAAATTAAAACATTGTTAAAACTTCAACAGGCAAAGAATACTTTAATTAGTGGTTTAATATCACTTGTTATTTAATCCTCTATTAAATCATCTATAATTCCCTCCTGACAGAGATTAACATTCACACTATCATTTTAACTTTGCAGTAAAAAGTCAAGCTGTCCAAATAAACCCCACTGTTCCTTCAAGAGAAGATCAAACATCACAAGTTTTATCCAAAAGGCACCAAAGCCAGCCATTACATGATGGCTAAAAAGAATGCTAGCAGCTCTTCCTAAAAACATCAAACATCAGCTTTAGAAGCCACAATAAATTAAACAATCTTTTTATAATTGGTGGCTGCTGGCCATAAAATTCCTCTCATATCCTAAAGCCCCAGCTACAATAGAAGCCTGCATCAAGAGGGGAAAAAAGAACAATTTAAGAGAAAATTAAAATAATGCTTTTAGAGGAGTTTATTAGCTGTGAACGTAATTCAAAGTCACATTAAAACCAGATGGATATAGACACATATCAGATGTACCTTTCCTGCCCCCCTCTAGAGAGAGCACATAATTAAATGGCTTCAGTCATCAGTGTAGCATTACCAGGTCCATCTGCATTGTCACTAAAATAATCTTTTTATCTCAAAAACATTTGCCTTTACAAGCTTTTTCTGTTTTGTTTTCAGTCTTACTAGGCAAAAATATGTTGGCATGCTCTCTCCAAGTTTAGCCAGCCTGGTTTTCTCTCTTCCCCATTTCAAACCTAGTTTAAAGCTCTTTCAATGAGCTCTGCTCACTCCTGTGCAAAGACCCTTTTTCTCCCATCTGAGACAGGTGTACCCCATCTGTTATCAGCAGGCCTGCTGTCATAATCAAACAAGCCCCAATTTAGAAGCATAGAACAAAACTTAAAACCTGACTGAACTGATGACATGTGCAAACTGGCTTTTAATTTGATGGCTTTTTGCCAGGTCATTAGGGAAGAAGGAACTGTAATAGTCCTTAACATTTAAGAAAATAAGCCTTTTTCCTATGTGCAGGCAAGTCTATATCAACATATCTTTCTTCAGCAAGTGCCTTTGAAGGCAACTATATTTGGTTCCCAGTCACAGAAGACTGGATTTTGATAGTGTCACACTTGTTAGAAACACCAAGAGCAGGTAGGAAGTCATCTGAGTGATGGCGACTCCTCAGATACCTACAAGTACAGGACAATTCAGACCACAAGTTGACCATGGTAATACTGCCCAGGAATATTATGTGGAAAGTCTACACCGTCATAAGTTGTAAGCTTATGTTAACGCTCAAACTGTAAATGATCACAGCTGGAAAAATTGGAAGGAACTATAGAATGCTCTCCAAAATTGCATTTACAGTTAAAATATTAGCAAAAAAGGTTACAGTTTTGGTACCTTTCTCAGCCTAAGATGACCCCACTTTTCTTTATCACTACCTTGATATCGTCCAGGGGTAGAACCAAGCAGATATACTCTAGAAACAAAAAGAAAAAAAACAAAACCAAAACACCACAACACCAGGTTATTTGCAGTTCTGGAGTATTCTGGTTTGTAAAGCACTTAAGGTATTCAAGTGAAACCTATCAGCAATGTTGAATATACACAGGCAACCAGAAATGTTTAGTCTTTCACACTTAAGATTTACAGTATAACAAAAAGTGGATTTGTTACAGCCAATCTATTGCTACATCCAAATCAGCAGATTTAGGTATAAGTTTTCATTTGGGCACCTAATAATTCAGATGCAAAGTACAGCTTTTTTAACTGCCTTCCTAATAATGTTTTAGTAACCTGCTTGACTTGGCCCTGAAAACAGAGGATAGACCTGCAGAGTCACAAAAATGCAGACGCTTTAAGAAGCTTTCCTTACTGCATCTCATCAGCTCTATCCACAAATTATGTCCCCTGCATATTTTATATGGCAAGGAACTGATCCTTAACCCAGGAAGTGACTCTTCCCTAACCCACATATAAACTCACATCAGCTAGGTCTCAGTCAACCTGTGCAAGTTCATGCAGTGACAGCATGAATAAGAACAGCAGCTCAGGCTGTTAGCTCACCCAACCATAGGGTACATGCTTTTTTACCCCCTCCAATCTTGTAAGACTCCATATCAAGAAAGGCACTTTTTTTACTCTATAAACTAGATCAGGTGTCAGTCTTTTTCCACCACAGTTTATGACCATTTTCAGTTGATTTTCCAACTAATTTTTGCCAGCTTATAAAACTATTAAGCAACCAAGAAGATTTACACTTTCTGAAGTAAATACAACATTTCTGTAGAAATGCAAGATTTATCTATTAGAGAAAATAATTAATGATGCTTAATTTACAAGTAATACGGCAATGTGATACTAAGAAGACTGTTTCAGGACAAAGTATATTATTATTTAACGTAACATTTCCTACCAGACATTTCATGCCTGTAACAGGCAAAGTTATATATATGTATGTGTGCGTGTGCACTTTCAGCTACCTTGCTGAGACACCTCTTTTTATTCCTTTAAAATGTATGCTTAGAAAACAAGTGCAGCAATTCAACATAATCTGCATGACATAGCTACAAAAAGCTTTCAATATTAGATCATGTTTGAACATTTAAGTCTGAAACAGAGTAAGCTGTTAAAAATAGCATGCAAGTTATCAAAAGCATAAGCTAACATACCTTGTCTCTGATAAATCATGTTCTTGAATCAGATCTATCCATTCTTTGAGTGTAGGAGAATTGTAAGCCATCAAGTAACTTATCAGGTCAGATTTAAAATTAGTTCTAGATTCACCAGCAGAACCACTTGTTCCCTGAGGTAGCCTTGGATATAAAGGGCTTAACCATATTCTAAAAACAAAGCCACAAAAACAAAGGATACCACACTAAAACACGGTTTTAGTAGGGTCATTGAAGAATATTTGAAGGTCCTAAATGAATACTAGAGAGATCTATTACGACAGTAACTACAAAGCAACTTGTTTTTAGAGTTGTCAAGTCTTACACTCAGCATCATAAAACTAATACTTTCAAACAAAATCAACAATCTCAACACATTTATCCATGCATATAATTACAGCTGTCAGCACTGATAAAAAGCTCAGGCTTAGATTTACCAACCAGTAGTCCTTTCACCAAGATTTTCTATATGATTAGAACACTGCAAGTTCTGCATAGCTTAAACAGCAGCTCACAGTGATAACCTGCCTCTCAAAAAGATCCCATCTCAGTAAAATATGGTGGGATAAATTGGTAAAATACACAGGGGAAAGCATATAGCATTCCTTTCCAGTCACACATTATTGAGGCCATGGAAACCAAAGGTTCCACATTGCCAGCTTTACAATGTGTTGACACTATCCTTTGTAATTCAGAAGCCTGTAAAACAGAGAAGCCAGTGAGCCATCATATTGGTAATACTGCATGTGTATTAACAGGCACTGTGTCAAAGCTAAAGGGAAAAACGTTTTCATGTTTGACAAGTAGGACAACTTGTTAAGCATCCAAATAGATTTTTTTTCATGCCTGCTTGCCTTTCTGAAAAGCTAACAACTGAAAGACACTAAAGGCATCCCTAAGTAAAAGATTTAAAGACAAAAATCAGTGGTTATAATTTTGCCACTCAAACTCCTATGAGAGCTTGCTGCAGGCAAGTAAAAAGCCTCAAAATTTTGCTACATTTAATGGCAGTAAAAATGGATGTCAAGGCAACAGTAACTTCTGAAAAGCTATTTTCAGTTAGTTTAATGGAGTAATCTTATACCATGAGTTACTGTGGAGATTAACAAAAAAAAGTTTCTGTAAAAACAGCCAACAAAACAGGTTGATGGGCACTGTATCAACATGTCCCTTGGTCCTATTTTTGTGCTCTAAGCAAAACTATATCCCAAGCTGGCTGCTAAGTTTAAAAGCTTCTACCAAATAAAAGCAGGAAGAAAATTCCTTCCAAAGAAAGTGTACTATATGAACAGGAACCAGTGGTGCCCACCATTTATCAGGTTACATTCGAGATACAGCCACAGCAAACATCTGTACACTCGCATTACTCTTGCTGTATTAAGGTAATTTTTAAGTAGCTGCTTCAGATTTGGATAAAGAATAATTTACAGCTAGGCGGTTTTGTTCATAAAGAGACAGCATTGCGTAATAAAGGATCTTAAATCAGGTAGCAGCCTGGTCAGGACAATTTTGTTTACAGCAGAAAGCAAGGAGAGTTGAGGCTCAGACAGCTACCACCAGTCTGGTTTTTGTGTTTGGTTTGTTTTTTTTTTCTTTTGGCAGGATAATGATTCTGTGATTCTATGATAGCTCTATTTTAGGAGTGTAAAACTTGTAGCACTAGGATCATCTGACCTGGTGTCCAGTCTCCAGCAGCAGATACCTACAGAAACCATTAAAGTAAGCATTCACCTGTCAGAGATTGCTGCTTACCCCTGAGTTTTCTGATGCCAGTCTTCAGCAATAAGATTAGATGTATGTATCACAACTCTAAGACCTTCTTCATATAACAACAACATCATTTTCCTTTAAAGAAAAAAAATACATAGAAAACTGTCACAGAATTAACAATCTATGAAAATGCCCCAAGATAATTATTTTAAAAACATAGTGCAAACACTCAGACTTCAATCCATGTGCATGCCAAGCTCATATGGCAGGCAGACTATCCACAGTACAGCTTAACGTCTCATGCAACTGATTCCCCAAAGCAAAAGATGAATACTTGCAGAACACTTTCTGTATTTGCCATGTTCTTCAGATAAAATTATTCCTTTGCAGAAAGTTAAAAAAAAATAAAAAAAAAATAAATAAGGAAGACTAAAAGGCCCTCGCTTACAGCTGATTTTATTAGAACCTAATTCTTTTCTCAAACTCCCAACTTCTACTTTAAAGGAACGTATGTACATAACTAACCACTGGGATGGCAAAAAAAGCTATTTATCTAACATAAACTCTGAAATTTCTATGAAACTCAGTTTTATAGCTTGAAAATAAATTGCACATAAATGAAGTAGATACACAGAGGACATGAAAGATACTATTTTAAAGTTTCATGAATATGTACTAGGCCTTAAGACTAAGCTTATATGTTTATAAACAGTAATAAAGTATTTATAGGATAGGAACATAGATTAAGACATTAGTTATTGGTCCAGTCACAATAATTGCATGTACCAACTCTGTGGGCATCTTTAGAAGTGGAGATTTCTGTATCATGTCTGTTACTTACGTATGGTGAGTTCCAAATGCAATATCCAGTTTGGCCTATAAAAATAAAAAAGCTGATCATTGTAAATTCCTATTGTGCATTCCTCCGTGAAAGAATGTTAAAGGAGAGGTGCTGCTTCATTTTGTTTCATTTCACTGCTCTCTAGTGGACAGATCACAAAATACATATTTTTCCCCCTAACACCTTTAAATATACTCTAATTTCTAGAAGCTGTCTTTAAATGGCAATGCAACTCTAGTGGAACTGCTCCAGCACAACTTCTGGTCTCTTACAAGCAGTATGTTTGCAAACAGTCAGCTTTGCTGGTTCCTGTCCAACATAGTGTCCAGCAGGAACTTCAGCAATATGCCCTTGCCTCAAAGATGACCAACAATGTCCTGGGCTGCATTACGAGCACTATCAGCAGTTCAAGGAAGGTGAACCTGCCTCTATATTCAGCATTGGTGAGGCCACACGTGCAGTACTGGGTCCATCTCTGGACTCTCCACTAAAGAAAAAACATGGCCACACTGCAGAAAGTGTTAAGTACCTTAAGTGTATAAATACCTAAAGGGAAGGTACAAAGAAGAGGGAGCCAGATTCTTTTCAGTGGTGCCCAGTGACAGGACCAGAGACAACAGGCATAAACACAGGAAATCACCTCTAAACATCAAGATAAACTTTTACTGTGAGGGTGACTGGTCACCTGCATGGGTTGCCCAGAGAGGTTATTGAGTCTCCATCCTTATGGATATTCAAGGCATATCTAGATACTGTCCTGGACAACTGGATCTATGTGACCCTGCTTGAGCAGAAGAGTTGGACGAGTTGACCTCCAACTTCCCTTCCAACCTCAACTATCCTGCAACTCTAAAGCACAGATGACTGTTACAAGCAGCTTAACGGCTAACATGGCAAAAAAAACAAAACCAGACAATTTTTTTTACTTTTTAATCAGCACTTTGTTTTTAAAGAGTATTTACAGCACAGTTTCTAGGTAAAGAATGAAACATAAATTACAGGTGTTAAGAAGGTACTTTTAGCCAGTGATGGTTAGCGTGAGTGTGGAGGATAATAAGACTAAAATACTTACATTTCATTTTGGGTTACCAACATAATGGAATACATGTAGACTACCAGAAGAATCTGAAGCAGAATACTTAGATAAGAAAACCATCACAAACGCCATTTTTCCCTGCTACTTGCTACTAAATACACTGACAAGCTTATCATATGGGGCATACCACGTTCAAATTCTTGTCGTGCGAAAAGGAAACATTATATGCAAAAACATGAACTTATTGTTCACACATTTGAAATCTTAATCCAAAATCATTGCTACTCCACAACATAGAGCAATCACCTGACTAGTCTAGCACACAGCAGCCCAGAAATCCTGGCCCTGAAAACTCACTATATTTGGCATCAATACAGTGATCTCTGTGAAGCTTAGTTACAGGACTGCCTGAGAAGGAAGGAAAGAAGAAAATCCCAAGATCATTCTCCTTATAACAAAGAATAAGATATCCTCATAATCAATAATATACTCCACCCAACAAAATCCTGAAATGCTGGCAAGAAGCCATAACCACAACCCTCCTCAAGGCCAAAGCCAGTAACTTCATGACTTGGGGACAGTGAAAGTATAAGCATAATATCAGAGAAAGTGCTCCATGCCAGGAAGTGTGCTGATAGCAATTTTAACAGTATTATGGAAATTACTTGCAATAGCATTTCTTTTGTGAGTGACATTTGGACAGTAACAGCTCTTTCATGAGATTTAAGATTACAGTTAACACTAGGCCTAAGTTCCACACTTCATACAAAAAAGTGCTTCCTTTTCAGAGATTACAAGAATTTGAGTGTAGCATGTTAGTGAAGAATGTTTGCAGCTCTTCTCTGTGAACTTCGTAACATTTTTGTAGGCAGCTGTTCTGTGTAAGCCTTCTGTGGGTGACGGTCTACCATAATCATGTAAGACCAGGATCATGGTTACCATGCTCCTATGGTCCTAGTAAGTATACTTCTTAAAGCATAATAATAAATTCTTGATTTCCCATATAAGGTGTGTCTCTCCATCCATTACAAGATTTAATTGCAATAGAAGGCTTAATTTCAACAAAAGGATGATACTATTGTCAATTACCTGACAAAAGCTGATGTTCTCGTAAGGGCGTGCTTGTGCAAGCAATTCAGCTTTAGATTCTCTCTTTTCACCATGAACTATCAATAATGGCTTCTTCCTTAAATAAAAGCAGATTACTGTTAACATGTCAACTAGTAAGCAGCCTAAGCCTCTCCATGTAGCTATGACTTCCAGCCTCTAAATCTGATAGCGCAGCACAAAGGAAAGAAAAAAACAACACCCCCCCCAAAAAAAAACAACCAAACAACAAACACCTATGTGCCTTATTAACTCAAGAAGCAGTAACTACAATAGAACCTCTAAGAGAAAGACAGTAGAAAACTTGGCGGGTGGACGGGACGACAAAACCCTCTTGTCTGTGTAACTGGAAACAGACAAAACTCTTGGAAATACTGACATACACAATGTGTAACTAGAACAATTTAATCACTGTCACCTTACAGAGAAAATGGGAAGAATGGGAGGGAAAAGGAGGGGGCTAACTCTATTCTGGCAGCACTTTCATGTTCACTTCCTAATACTCCGGTTCTACTGCATTTCTAGTAAAATGCGAGTAAAGGAGAGAAAACCGTATGTCCTACACTCACTTCATCTGCTGCAGGTTCCAACTGTCAGCAAGCAAACATAATTGCTTTCATGACCAATATTCAGCAACTCCAACCATACCTACCCATGACATTATCCTGATCATTTCTGCACAGCTTTCTTGTGCTCCTTCTACATTCTCTCCCTTCTCTTGCATTACCTTGCTCTTGGCTCCATAAAGTGTATAGCAGAAAGCTGCTTGCTCTGTCTTTATAGGTAATCTACAGCATTGCCATCGTAGCCCACAATAGGGCCTCCTAAATGTTAATTAATAAAAATCAGAAGCCAGCCACAGTGAACTCTGACCATTATCAGTCTTGAAAAAAGGCAAGAAATCTATTAGAGAACTATGACCATGAAATAAGCACACAAGGAAAATCAAGAGTCTACACATACACAATTTGCAACTGCAAATGAGTATTTATCCTTCACTTATGATGAACAGACTACATTAACAGAATGTTTTGGGAAGTATATTTTCATCTTTGTAAAATAAACATACCTGAATTCAGGTGGATACTGTCTTACAAGCCAGGCCACATCTATGCAGTAGTTAAACTTGATCATAAGAAAAAGAAAACAGATTCATTACAAAGAAAAAGCTTACTTTGTCAGAACAATTAACTATAGCAAAAAGCCTCCCTACTTAAAAGTCATCACTCAATATCACTTACATCATGCACAGCATGTTCTAAAGCCACCTTAATTTTCCATGCTTTCTTCCATATCTCAACTCAAGAATGAATTTAAGTATTAGTGTTGATAAAATTTCGCATGCAGAGAAAAAAAGAACCACACATAATGCAAAAGCTTTGGGTCAAGAACTGTTCCTTTGCCATGTGCTTATTCCATGAATGGTAGTAAAACCTGGTATAAAATAAAAATATTCCTAGATTACAAGGTTTAAAAAAAAAACAAAACAAAAAAGCCCAAACAAACAAAAAAAAAAACCACAAACAAAAAAACCCCCATTCACCTGCACATAAATACACATTTTCAGTTGCACATTCCCCAAAATCTGGAGAGAAAGCACTCTTACAATTGTCTGAATTCTGTGCAGAGCATGGGATGATTTTTGTATTTCAATAAACTGTTGTACAGTTGAAAACACAGAATTTCCTCTCTATTTTAAAAGAGGTTCCTTGCTAATAACTACAAAGCACAAACATGGATTATCAGTTTTACTGTCAATAAAGTGAAATCAGCTAGTGAAATCAATCTGGCAATCAGGAAACTCACCTGAGCAGAAGAAACCAGAGTCCCAAAAAGAGGAGACAAGATATCTATTAAAAATATCAAAATATAATTCAGTAAAATAGGTTCAAGTAAACATTTTGCATATTGAACAGTTTTGCAAATTACCACAAGTGCCAGATTGTTGACAGACTAGGTGAAGTCTTAACAGAGACATTCACAATTAAGTTTATTGCTCGGGAATATTCAAGTCACTGATTCTCCTGTGAAAACCTTTATTGTTTTCTGTTTATAGAAAGCATTAAACCTATGAAAAGTACAAACCAAACTTAAACTCATTAGGAGAAAGACCAAGATCATACAGAGAAAGGAACACCAAACTACTCTCTCCCCTACAGAGATGGCTTGAAGTGCGTAAAAGCAGTAAGAGCATAGTTAATGCTTAAAGACTTGTCGCAGACTGATTGTAGGATGTGTACCCTTAGCTCATCCATGGTAACACAAAACTAATCTGACTGAGGATTTATAACCTCAATAACTGAAGCACAGCAGCAACTTGAAAACATCACCTACGAACACCTTATGGGATAGACAAATGACTTCATGCCCTGTATCTACAGAAATCTGGTTTTGCAGGTTAAACAAAAACACCCTCAACCCTCCATGAGCTCAACTAATCACCTATCAGGACACCTACTCCTAAAACAGGCCAAAAGCCACAATATATTCACAAAGCAGATAGACATACAGCAGAAAAGCAACTGAGATCTGACATCAGGATGAAATCAATAATCAACATTCATAGGGAACACATGATCTTGAGGAAAAGCTACAACCTAATTGTACAGGTCTTCATTCAGTCATCGTCCTTCAAAGGACTAGAAAATTTTTCTGCCTCATTTTACTGTATTTCTGTGCATAAATCTCTTATGAATGCTTGTTTCTGATTCTGTCTTGTGATGTATGGCATTTCATTTCTGAATGAGGGGAAGTTTACAAGTGCACAGAGCTGCTGCCCCTTACATCAAGCTACAACTGCACAGCATTCCAGAAACATCAGTATTGTACACCAAAGACTTCACTCCATCATGACTTACACTCCTAATTGAATTGAAATGATCCCATGAATCCCAGGGGCAGGACTTCTGAAATACTACTTTGTATGGCATCAAGTAATAGTATATTACTAAGTCCAAACCCTTAAGCAGCTTGAAGGCAAGTGCAAACAGCGCCTCAGGGACAATACTTAGGCATTCAAGAAAATCACCCCTTTTAGATCCACAAAGGCAAGCAGTTTTTCCTGGAGTAGCTCACAAGGAAAGCAGCAGTAAGCAGCACCATATTATTTGCCTTGAGTAAATGCATATTAGATTTGTGCAGTGTAACTCAGAAGTCACAACAAAAACAGCATAAGCAAATTAATGCTTTATACACTACTTCTAAAAGAAAGGCAAAGATAACAACCAATTTCTATAACTTGGACATTAATGATACGGAGCCTCAGCCACACCAAGGAATATATGCATTTAAAAATACCCTTAAAGTAAAAAAAAGCATTTGCTTCCAAACAGGTGTCCCAAAAGCCCACTTATGTAGAACCCACTTATTCACCTTTTACATGCAGGGCTCCAGAATTATAGCTCTGGTGAATTCCTCTGACTTTAGTGAGAAAAAACCTGAAAGGGTTCCCTCCATTCAACAAATCCCAGGTATCTTGGGTTTCACTGGGTGCTTCATAATAATCCTCTGCTTTCTGATCCTCTGACAGTTCATCATCTTTGCAAAGTTTCAGAGGATGTTTTGGTGCATCAGTTTTTTCTTCTTTCACTTGTTCTTTGTGGGCATGCTTTTCCTGATCTTCAGGCTCTTCATCACTACTAGAAAGACACCAGCCTGAGCCTTCTTGGCTAGTTCTCTGTTTTCCTGCTGGAGGTGCTTCTGCAGAACAGCTTTTATCACTGAACTTCAGGGGAGAAGCTTTTCTCTTGTGAGCAGCTTTCCTTGCTTCAGAGCACGGATACTGTGGTCCACTTGAGTCATGTGCAGCATCCAATACTGAAGATGTAGACGGCTTTTCACTGTCAGAATTTTCCTCAGTACTTTCATCACTGCTAGATACTGTCCATTTTCCATGTGCACCTTCCTGAAGCATGTTCCTAGGGGTTAAAAAACAAAAAACACCATCAAACAAAAACTGTGTGGTTTTGCTATGCTCAGGTCTGTTTCACTTATTACTGAGGAACTGTGCTTTTTGTATATGGCAGAATCTTCATGTGATCTCTGACGCGGGAAACTTACAGTGCACAAGGCTTATTTGTTCCTTACTTGTGTAGAGGAAACAAAGAAACATGCGCAGCGGGAGCAATCATCAAGTGGGAAGCAGCTAATGTAGAAACCCGCACATGGAAAACGGGCTGGATAGGGGCACGTACAGGAAAGCATTTCGAGAGAACAATTTACAAGATGCAGGTATTTCTCACACCGACCCTAAAGCTCGAGGCGGGCGGGAGGTCCAGCGCGCTCTGCTGAGGAGACACAAGGGCCCGAGTTAAGGTCGCTCTTTCCGACTACCCCTGCGGGACAGTGGTCTGGGCCCGCAGCCCCTCACAAGGTCCTCTGCCGCGCCACTCCCCTGCTCCTAAGGCGTAAACGGCCCGGGCGCCGCCGCTCCGAACGCCGAGGGCCGCATGGACGGGACCACTGCTCTCGCCGGCCTCAACACCGCCCCGCAAAGTCAGAACCTGCAGCCAGGGAGAGCAGCGAGACCAGCAGCTGACACTGCCCTGCCCGCCGGCGGCCGCCACCGGCTGAGGGAAAGCGAAGCAGCGCTCTAGCCACAGCACCAAGGGCCGCTTCCGTCCAGCAGCAGAGACCTGGCGAGCCCCAAGGCTCAGCTGAGCCACCAGCGCCCCACCCGGCCCGCAGCTCACCTCTTATCGGAGCCTCCTCCAACGCGCTCCAAGCCCGGAAGGGAGAAAGCCCGAATCCCGCCTTCACCCCGCGGAGCCCCATCCCTCTCCTCCTCCCGAGCCAATGGCGCGCGTTTGATTTTAGCCAATCACCGCCCACGCTGAGCTTGGGAGTTGCGGCGGCTCACGAGCTGCTAGGCAGCGTGGGGCGACTGCGGCGCCCCTCCTCTTAGCGCAGCGGAGCCGGTGAGGGGCCTGAGGGGCGGCGGGTGTGACTCGTGGGGCCCGGTGGGGCTTGAAGGGCTCTTCCGGGCTTCCAGTCGTCAGCGGGTGTCTCAGACGGTTGTGGTATCCTTCTTAATGCTGCTATGCCGGCAAAACAGTCATCTCTTAGTGACCTGAATTAATCTAATAAATTGATATTTGACCGTAATATTAGTTTAGGGCAGGTGCAGTATCTGCATAGTTGGTCATTCAGCTCGGTGTTAATTACTGTGTCTGAAGTGTCCCGCTAATGTGACCTCAAGAAGGAAGTGGAGGAAAACAGGTGTAAAATTAATCCAAGTAAGAGTATGAAGTACATCAAGGCTTCTCTACCCACCAAAATTAGCTGTTTTAGCATTTGCTTCTCATTCCTATAATTTATTACAAGCCAGTGACTGCAGTTAACAAATAATGTCTCATACCAGTATGCAATAAAATGGGCAAGCTTCCCCAAGGAACACATCCATGAAATTTACGCTTGTTTGTGGAATTGTATTAGTTCTCTTTGCAAAGTTGCTCTTAATGCTTCTTCCTGAAACAACCTGTGGATATACTCTTCAGTACTACGAGATTAATGTATTATTATAACCGTTGCTGAAGGTCTTCTGTGGGAAAACCTTTTAGGAACGTTGCATGGTTTGTATGTGCATAATCTCGTCTAATATAGGCTCTGGGAACGCTGTTTGTTTTCTAACAGTACTTCAGAAAATTTAATGGCTTCTGACTATATTTACATTCCAGTCTCACAGGTCCTGTCTCTGTAGAGACTTAACTGAGAATTAAAGATGCCTGGCATCTTCCAAGGGAAAAAAAATAAAAATCAAGGTCTTGCAGAAACAAATTTAATATCATTTTGTTTTAGAAATCTGTACCATATATTCTAAGTCTGCAAAATTCTTTCTCATAATAAGCACATAAAATGTAGAAGTAGGACAATTTTATTTTAACTTAAACATTTAAAAATTAAAATTAAGTGGACTCAGACTATTTTCAGGTACTACAACAGAGTAGATATACAGAGCTCTGACAGAGATGCAACTAATCTTCAGTAGTTTTGTTTTTTTTTAATCTAGTATAGTTTATTCAGCAAGTGCCTGTTTTAGTTTTTCAGTTATTCAAAGTAAATGTACAGTTATTCAAAGTAAACCAACATTCGGTTGGATTTATTGTTCTTTAATGCAACTCTCTTTCTTTCTGTAGGTTTTTCAAGCGTGTGACAAAGATAACAAAGGCTGTTTAATCAGAGAGGACTTGAAAGGTATTGTAGTAATGTTTTTTTTGGTTAAAAACACTTAAAGGTGTACACATTTTTTCATTTATGTTCTCAAGATCCAGCTTATATAGATATCTTGCTGTCATTAACTGTGTACTGACTGATCCATACTAATTGGAGTGGATTACTGTAGGTTTGGCAAACAGAAATAACTACAGATTCCTGGAGTTATTCATTTCAAAAGAAAGTAATCAAACCCTTAACTTTCCTGTGATGAGCAGAAGGATGCATTGTATTTCATATGTGATGTATTTCGTGATGTATTTCATACAAGATGTATGAAATAAGTGACTGACTGAGCTTGTTATTGATCAGTTCTTGCTTTCTATTAGTGGTACACGCCACTTATTTACTCAGTGGTGTCAGGAGATTTGAAACTACTGCATGTTCTAGTATTAAATGTTTGTTCTCAAAAATTTAGCCATTTTTGGTTTCAAGTAACAGTTGGGCATTTTCAGTCTTTAATTCTCTAATAAAAATCTATAGCTGTATGAAAAGCTTAACAAAAGAAAGGTTTGTTGAGAGAACTAATATGTTGCATACTCACAAGAAAATACAGGATAAATTGTATGGCTTCATGTAATTCTGGAAGTTACATTTCTACTCTAGTACTCCAAGTGATGGAGTATGAAGAACATGAAAGGTTTCAGAGTAAATACAGCTCGATCCGAATTTGACTTTCTCATGGCATGTCAACACCATCTTACAAGTTTGACCAACTTACTAAAAAGTGTATCTAGCGTTGATACTATGATTCATCTTCTCCAGTTTGAGCAATCTCCTTCCCCAAAGACCACTTATGACTACTTTTTTTATTTTCTTTTTTTTACTTAAATCCTTATTTTAGGAAAATAGTCTTAAAGGTCATAAACAAAATTTTGTTTATGATCATTTAAAGTAAAAACCACAGAAATGCTTTATTAAAATGTGAATATAGTCATCTCTGAGCCACTTCAGCTGTGGGTAAACATTTTCTCAATGAACTCGCACCAGGTCTAAAAATAATTTAGACTTCTGAAATGTCTTAACTGCTGAATTATGAATCTGAAAAATGCTCATCTTCCCCTTATCTATCTTCTCCTGTCTATTTTTACCTTCATGAAAAAAAAAAAAAAAACAGCTGTTCTGTTAAATTCCCTGAATGTTTCTTCCAGTAGGAGTACTCAAGACATGCTTAAGGCATTCAAACAAGAGCAGGTTCTGTGCATAAGTCACTGATGGCTCTTTTTGGAAAGACAGTTGAAGTGGAGGACTCCTGGGAAGAAAGGAGGTACAGGTTTAGTTATTTCTTCCTGAAAATGTGCCAAGTCACATCTTCTGTGTCTCTAGGCAGTGCTGTGACCACCTGGCTGTGGACCATCTTCTCTGTGCAGCTGCACAAAATTTAATTAAAAAGGTTTGTTCCAGGACTGATTCTGTGTCTAGGTTTTGATAGCTTCTTAAGTGGACCCAATTCCAACAGCTGTTGCTCTTTGCCCAATGACTATTGTTTGTGAACATCCCTTGGTAGACAGATACTTTTCTTTATGCCTTTAACTAACATCTGTTAGCTATGGTTTATGGCACAGCCATGACTTTTTTCTTTTTTTCTTTTTTTTTTTTTTTTTTTTTTTGCTGATGGCTAGGCCTTTTAAGTGTTCCTTTCAATGTCTGGGTAGATTTTTAGTAGAGACTATAGTAAATGCTCTTGTATTTCTTTGAAGCCAGTGGAACAGCCATGGCAAGGAGACTATTTTCAAGAGCTTTTCTCAGAAATAGGGAATGGTGTGCACACATTACTTAAGTTTCCTCAACTCCGCTATATACTTTTTTTTTTCAGTATCCAACAATTACTTAGCATCATCAACTGCAATCAAGCATGTTTAGTTAATTGTTGCTATATCTTCTTGGGGGGGGGGGGGCATGCTTTCATTTATTCTCAATTAAAGGTAATACTAAGTCTACCCACTAGATGTCACTGACGAACTCTTTACTGGAGAAGCGACCTGAGCACTTCCTTACTCGCTTTTTCAAAATAATCTGTTATAGCAATTCGATTTTATTTTTTTTAAATATTACTTTTATGTGGTTATTCATAAAGATTCTGAACTTATTACTGTTTAAAATTAAATTTTCTGAGACAAGTAGCTGGGAAAACTTGAAAGTAGAGACCAAGCAGATTGTTGAACTGATACTGTACCTATATTTAAGATATTTATTAGCATATAAAAATAATAATTTATTGGAACTAGCAGCATTGTGCGAATCGTGTCTGTGGGGTAACATTCTTTTCCTCTGGAATTTTGGTTTAGTGATCCTCTTTTCCCCAAAATTATTTGAACTGATCTAAAACAATCTCATGTTTCAACAGCCGTTCAGCTAGCACGTTCAGGTGTTAAATGCTTGTGATGAAAAGGGTACTGCGGGAATAGCAGTCATTAGAATATGTCATTTCCCCATCTGAAGTTTCATTCCTGCTACTGTTGCATTTAGATCTAACTAAAAACACTCTCTGCACGGTGCTTAGGAGGCCAACCTCCTCAAAACGTCCAGTGTTTTCCCTGACCCAACTCTGTACCTTCATATCAGGACACCAGTAGGATGACATCTATTGTTGAACAAGATGCCAACAGCATCCAGAGTACAGAAGAGCTGTCTGAGCTCAGGGCTGCTTACAACTTCCACCTGCTCTTCTGGCACATCCTATCAAAGCTTTCTGAAAAGGACTCCCTAGTCTGTTTGTATGCCTGGCGCAGTCTATGTGGAAGGTGTTTCAGGCCAAATGGAACATGCAGTCTTAGGTTATCTGGTCATGGCATATTTGGCTTGTCTGTTTTCCAGAACAGAGTGTCCATAGGTTGCGCTAGAAGCTGCGGATGTATGATCTCCTCTCATGTGAGTTGTCCCAGGGCTGCAACTGTGTGCAGTTTTGTATTCTAATATAAATGCGAGAGTTTGGACTCATGAGCAGCCCATCATGCTAAAAAGCAGTGCAAATGTAGCCCAGAGTGGACCTCTGCTTTCTTAGCTATACGGTCCCTTTCTGGTCCTTGCATTGTTCAAATGTTTCCAGTGATCTCTTGGCCACCTCCAAATTCAGTTTCTGTTTTCATCATGTCATGTAGCTTTTTGCTTTTCTACTATTAATGAAACTTAGTAACATACTAGTAATAGTGGCAATTACTGAATCTTGGTAACACGATAATCAATATGTGTGACTCCTGTGTTCCTATCAGATAAAATTGTGAGGTAAGATGCAATGGAAATACAGTAAAGGAGATACACAGTAGATGAAGTGAGGCAGTAATGAGTTGGTTTCAGGATAGTTGTAGAAGCTGTATGATGCAAACAGATTTTTGCATTTCCTTCTAGTTTTTTATTCTCTACTTTTTCTATTAAAGTTTTTATTTTAGACAGGTTTACCAAACAAATTTTGATCAAGCAAGGCTTCAAGAAGTAGTTGGTCTCCAATATTGAAAGTTCTTTTGTTGTTTAAAGGAAATAACAAATCTGGGGGCCGGTGCTCCAAAAATTAATTTTGAATATTACTGTTCTTTTGGGTGTAGTTGACCTCCAATCTGGATAGAGTTAAGCATGTTTGTTTAAGCATACTTAGTTTAAGATTTTGATATTGGTTAGGATTCTATTAGGACTATATATATACTGAGTTTACTGGATGAAAAAGAGTTGGTTTTATTTTAATTAGAATAAAATAGTTCCTTACTTAAATGCTATAGATTATGCTGTTGTGTAGTATGTATTATTATGAGAATATCATATTATGAGTAGTGAAATCTCGTACTATTGCTATAAGATGGAAACTCTGCAGGAGCTCAGATTTACCACTTCTGCAGAAAACATCTGTGGTATATCTTCTGTGTTCCAGGTGCAGATGGATTCAGTAATCTCTCCTACACCCTTTCATAAAAATTTAAAAAATCTGAAGCCTAGACTCCCAGGAGTTTTGAAGAACTGGATGTACATTAATAATAATGTATGCAGTGATATGAGGTTGAACAAGGCTCAGTGCTGAGTTCTGCACTAGGGTCACAGCAACCCCATGCTATTCTACAGGTGGGGGAAAAGTGGCTGGAAAACTGCTTGGTGGAAAAGGACCTGGGGGGGTGTTGGTCAAGAGCTGTCTAAATGTGAGCCAGCTTGTGCCCAGGTGGCCAAGAAGGACAACGGCATCCTGGCCTGTATCAGAAATAGTGTGACCAGCAGGGCCAAGGAAGTGATCATCGCCCTGTACTTATCACTGGTGAGGCTGCACCTCAAATACTCTGTTCAGTTCTGGGCCTCTCACTGCAAGAGAGAGATTGAGGTGCTGGAGCAGGTCCAGAGAAGGGCAGCAAAGCTGGCTTTTCTAAAAGTCTTCTAAGGAGTGGCTCAGGGAACTGGGGTTGTTTAGCCTGGAGAAAAGGAGGCTGGTGGGAAACCTTACTGCTCTCTACAAATTTCTGAAAGGAGGTGGTATCAAGGTGAGTCTCAGTCGCCTCTCCCAGGTAACAAGTGATGGGACAAGAGAAAATAGACTCAAGTAGCACCAGGGAAGGTTTAGACTGGGTAGTAGAAAAAACTTACTCACTGAAGGTTTTGTCTAGCATTGGAGCACACTGTCCAGAGAAGTGGTGGAGTCACTATCCCTGGAGGTATTTAAAAGTGGTATAGATGTTGCCCATGGTGACATGGTTTAGTGGTGGACTTGGCAGTGCTATGTTTAAAGTTGGACTCCATGATCTTAATGTTCTTTTTCAACCTAAATGATTCTAGGGTTCTATAAATGAGCTGACCATGGATATGAAAAAGGATCATATGATTTCATTTAGTTTTGTAATATTTTTAGTGCTTCTGTGTTACATTTAACCTAAGCTTATTCTTGCTTCTCCAAGTGGCAGTTTTTAATTGCAACATAATAGAGATTACTGATAGTGAAAAGTTATAACTTATTTTTAGTGTTCGAGTTCGTGAGTGATGAAAAATGGTTCTAACAGTTTCTTGATACTGTGCCCAGTTTACTTGGGCAAATACTGAAGTCTTAGCAGATACTGGAGTCTTACACCACAGTTCAATAAATATCTAGTGTAATAACCCTTCCATTTATACAGTTCTGCTTGTTTTTTAATGTTCTTTACCTTATCACTTATGCCCATACATCTGTTTGTGGGGTCATGTGGCAAGTCTTATTGGAGAAATGATTCACAAAAAAAAATGAAGTGGCAGAAAAAAATGTTTTTTTTTTATCAGTAAGTTCCTTCAACCCTTTTGCCATATGGCCCCACAAGTATTTGTATCAATACATTTGAAGGGCCTTGTGGAGGTCAGTTCTCTTTATTATGGCACTGATGCCAAAACCCATGTTCATTAAACCATACCTTACTTGTAAGTCTTTAATTTAGGCAACAAACTCAGAATAAAGATTTTACTCAGATTTTTTTTCAAGAGAGCAACCACATCTGAATGCCTGAACAAAAAAAAAACCTCAGTGAACTAAGATATGAAGATAGATTATGGCTTGAATATTTTTTAGGATGACCTTTTTATGTGTCAAGATATCTTTACAGCCTGTTCTAGTAGCACATAAATTGCCAACTCTCAAAATCAATGAATAGGCGGCACTCTATTATAGGAGTCATTCTATAAAAGGAAAATTGTATGCTATAATTTTCTGAGCTCCTATGTTACTCTGAAAGAGAAAAAAATAAGTGGAAACCTTATACTGTTTTTTATGGTTTAACTTCCATAGTTATCCAATTGAATGGAAAGCTGTTCATGCAGCTAAGTTCAGTATATTTAGGCAACATCTGTTATTAAAGAAATTGTGCATGTAGCGAACCTAGCAGTTGAAAGCAGCAAGACTCCATAATCCCGGAAACAGAGTCTGTAACAGATCTTAACATATGATTTCTCAAGAAGAAATAAGGAAACAAATACCGGAAATCCATGAGGTTGGAGTTTAAGGTTTAAATTGAGACAGCAGATGGAGCTGAAGGAGTTATGCTTTTGAAGCACTGCAGAAAGAATAGGATATGAATGAATCAAAAGAAATAAGTGCAGAACTTATGTTATTTGATAAAGAAAAATTCCTGCAGGATACAGTCATGTTGCCTTCTAAGGAAAACAAAATTGTTTAAAACTAGCATGTGGTAGGTTATGAGAAAAGAGCATTTCTTTTTGTTTAAATATTGAGCTGAAGTGGAATGTATTTTGCCAAAAAATATATATCTGCAAAATTTTTATATCACTATTTTTGCATGTTGTATGGGGAGGCCTGACCTCTTGGGCAACAGATTTTTGTTTCTTAATGATTAATGTTTCACTTTGATTTTAGAATAAATGGTCAATTAAGAAATTGCAAACTATGTTTGTATTTCAGTTTCTTTCATTTTCAGTTCGTTAAAAGGTAAGAGAAATGTACAAATGAAAACTTTAATACAGTATACAGGAGGAATAACCAATCTAGTTTTACATTAAATTTTATTATCAATTTCTTAGGTATGTGTGTCTGAAGTTATAGATTATTTCAGAGTTCTCTCACTGCAGGGAGTGATGCCAGATAGATTGTTTATGCAGCCTGGATCTTCATCCATGGCATGCAAATGCTGTTGACTTAGAAAAGTCCATGTTTCTCTCCAGTGCAAAGGAACATGAGATGGCAGGTAACAAGAAGAAAAAAGCTGAAGTAAACAGAAGCATTATACTCAAGTATAGAAAATATGTGAGAAAATTTAAACTATATTGAAATACTTGTATGGCCACGATCTAACTTTGAAGACTATCTTTTTAGTTTTATTTTTGTGTTTATTTATATAATTAAAAGTATTCATAATTAGTAGATCACAATCATACATATTTTTAAGGTGAAAGAACTGACTTGTTTGCAGAGTTTTCATATTTTACATTTTACTAGGTCTATTATTTGAAAATTTTTAAAATCTCATGAGTGCAAAGAGTGCACAGTTACACAGTAATGAAACAAGGCACAGGTTTTGATGTGCAAGGTACATTTCTTTCTCCTAAATAATTGGAATATTAATTTAATTCTAAAACAATTAAGCAAAATGGAACACCTGAAGGAAATAAGAAATTAAAATGAGATGTCCTGGATGCTGCGAAGAGCAACAGTACTGGACTAACAAACATTGTGGTGATACTATTATAAATAAAGTCGTCAGTAGGCTGTGGCGTTGTAGATGGTACCTCTGGATCGTCTGTTGCACTGTGAGCTCCTCCAGCTGTTAAAAGAAATCTCTAGCCATTCACCCTACCTACTTGCTCTTACTGCCTCTCATTATGTCTCTGTTACTCATACTCGTAGATCTCCACTCATATATTTATGCCACATATTTTATGGATTTCTGACCCTGGTGATGACTCTAGATCTTTTTTACTTCTCATAGACCAAAAAAGGGAAACCAAAACAACAAGGATTTTTTCCTTGTTCTTGTTGGGAATTAGATGTGGTAATATTCTTTTTCGTTCCTGCTGGACAGCAGAGGATCTCCCATCAACAAACTGAAGAAAAAAAAAAAAAAAGAGAACTTCATCAGGAGCCTCTGAGGTGATGGAGATTCAGATGATCCTTTGCTTTTTCCTTCCTAACCTGAGATAGGACTAAGGTCCTTGAAAAGAGGGAAAGTGAAACATATGGCAGATCAGATGTTGGGATGATAGGATAAACATACACTCAGCTTTCTGCTATGAACTAAAAGTAGCTTTTGAAGTGTTATTTTTAGTGAGTTATTCAAAGGACTTAACTGTTTCAAACACTGTGCTTTTGTTTGTCTTGCTGTCTGCTGCACACAATCTGCGGTAGTCCTGCTTGAGATATTTTATTTTCCAGTTGGATCTGGAAGTGAATTCATAACTAAAGTGACTGATCAATTGATATTGCTGTAATATAAAGTATTCATGATCTTAAGTCAGCAGCAGGATTAAATTGAAGGAGAAATTTTTTGTGAAAGAAAATTTTTAAAACACAATGCTCACAGTAACTGTCAATGAAAATGATGCCTTAAATGTAATTTTGTGTATTTTAGAGTCTATTTTTTTATGTTTTAAAAATCTGAAATTTTCAATTCAAAATGTCTAATTTTAAAACTAAAACTTAAAAAAGAGGGTTGTAGATGTTGTAGACACAGTACTTTTGACCAGGAATCACAGTGGCAAAAAGGAATTGTCAGTATAAAATCTTTCTTAGACTGTTTGTCGATAATATAGATATCCTAAAATATTTTTCAAATGCAGTAGCTTAAAGAGTCTACAATAATTTCAGAAATGTAAGTTGATTAGCTCACATACAAACATAATTGTGTTAAGTAATTTTAAAAAAACCTTAATTTACTTTTTTTGTTTTGTCTCTTTCTTGAACTTGATTTACAAGGGTTTTTTGACTTTTGAAGACTTCAACAGCGCTTTCAATTCTGTTTCTCCTAACTTACCTGAAAAAAATCATAGTTGAAGCCTTCAGGCAAGATTAACAAAGAGGCCCTTATTCCTGGATAGCTGATTTTTCTTGTATATATTTTATTTAATTGAAGTTATTAGGTTCTATAACACAACTGAACATAGAAGCTTAAGTGTGTTATTGTTTCAGTGCCTTTAATAATAAACAGTATAAATACAAATAATATTTTAAAATAATATAATAAATATAACTTGTACAATTAGAAATAATAAAAACAATAGGTATAATTAGAAATAATAAAAACAATAGGTATAATTAAAATAATAGCTATTACCTGATACAAAAACCAATTTGTTACTTAAGAAGCCTAAAATTACTTACCTTTACATTTTCCTCCTGTAATCAGGAAATCTTCATTCAAGCACTGTCTCTTAAAAAATTCAGTTCAACTGTAGTGCATATTACAAGGCAGTTGTGGTGAGATTTCTTGCAAGGTGAGATTGGCTCAGAAGAGAAAGGATGAAGTTTTGAGAGTAATTTGCAGATCATAAAAAAATGATCTTCTGCAATTGTTAGTGAACATTATTTTAAAACTGTAAAATACTGCATTGCAAAGCATGACTCTTGTAATGTGCATGGTTTGTTTGGAAGTGACTCAGTCATGAAGAGAAATGCTTTACTTTTTAAGACCTGATACCAGATAGCTTTCTGAGCATCATCTTTAAAAGGTGGGGTTGGACTTTGGGTTGGTTTTCTTTTTTGTACTTATCTGGAGTCATGGTACAAAGCGTTATAATAGAACAGGAATTGGTCTGTACATCATTCAAGTCACTGGCATACAATAACAAAATTGAAATGCAGAGTGACAAATGTCTTAGGTTATAATCTTGTGGTTTTGCACTAAAGATGTAATGTATTTTGGAGAGAGTAATTATTTTTAAGAAGATTTTAAAAGTTACTTGATATATTTTTCTTGATGTCCCAGTGATTTTACTATCACCTTTTGGTATATTGTCAAGAAATTAATAGGAAAACTGAGGTGTTATCCTTCTGTAAGGGATCTAATCTCCCAGTATTTCTCTCCAGTGATTAAAATATTTTTCTTGAATATGAATGCTTTTTAAGTTAGAAAACCACATGTAGTTGCTGTTCATATTGTTTTATTTTCCTTTTTGACATATTTTTTTCATTATCTTTCTCATTTGAAAAATTATAAAATATATTCAGATTTGGGTTCCTAGTGTAAAATAGTTTTGAAAAGTTTTGGCCCATCTTTCTGTCAATCAAACTCCTCAATTTCCAATTTAAAGTATAATCATGATAAATTTAAGAAATGAAGGGAAGTTCAGCCAAATGTTAGGGTATATGTATGTCATAAGGAAGACACATCACTATCTGCAGAAGCTCTAATGCTAGCATATTAGTATGTAAATATAATGGTCCAGTAAATGAAGCTTAAGATCGCATATGTATGACCACGGTATGGTACCTGAAAAGAAACAGAAAAATTTCTTTTTCAAGAAGAAGTTTGCATGTTTCTCTGGCTACTCTTGGAAGAAATTGCAAAAAAAATATTGTTCAATATGGTTTCCTCTAGGACTGGACAGGCCAAAACTGTGTGGAACTCTTCAGAGCTGTAAATTGGAGTCCCAAATACTCTTTGAGGTACCAATCCTTTTTGGATATTGCTTCTAACTCCAGATGTATATGTTGAACTTTATGTAGGGAAATAGAACTAAGACTTTTGTCCTAAATTGAACTGTACCATTGGATCAAAACTGTATGAAAAGAAAGAGGAAATATTTTGGATGTAGATACTCGTGAGAAGTTTCAACGTATTTGTGGCACTAAATCCATATCCGATATCACAATGGACTGCTAAAACAGAGTGTACATAATTTCATATTTGTAGATATATTTTTTGTTCTCCCCTCTTTTTAGTACAGAGATAAAAATTAAGTTTTGGGAGTGAACATAGTCTTAAGGTATTTCTTTTGTGTTGAGTGAAATAATTGATAATATATATATATGTAAGATATTTAGCATCTTTAGGTGTCATGACTGATCAGGTGTGAGTTCTAAAGCTATATCTGTTTAGCAATTAATATAGCATATAGGGATCAGGTGTGGAGGGCAGTAAGTTTATGCTGGGGAAATTATGTCGTACAGTATGTGTATGCCATTCATTGTGTAATTTATTTGGGCTAATCCTAGTCTGGTCAGCAGCCTGAATGATAACTAGAAATTGGAATAACATGGCTGCATGCTGGGAGTACATCATTCAGTTTAATTTTATCTGGAAGGAATGCAGTTTGTACACTGTGATCACTGTGATGTTAATCATAGTGCAATTTTTGGGGAAGACTGGGAGATTCAACTCAAAAAAGTATTCAAAATTGTAAGTGAAACATGGTGGCATAGTTTAAAAAAAAGAAAAAAGAAAAGAAAAGAAAAAAAAACCTCAACCACTCTAAATTGGTGTATTTCAGAGCTTTGTGACATTTTTATATGGAAAAGAGTTTTAATGTTTATTTATAAAATTTTCGCTTTGGTGGAAATGCTGTCTCCAAACCATGTCAGGAACTCGTGGGCTCATTTAACTTGAAAGGTTGCATGTATTATTTTCTTATACTTCAAATGAAAGAAATGTTACAGAATAAGCTAATTAGTCTGCAGTTAGTGTCGCAAAGGGTAAAAGGAAAAGGAAGCAAAGGGAAGTAGCAAAAAGTTAAAGGTACGTACATAATTCTTAGCTTCTCTACTTATAGAGAGCAGGGAATCATTTTCTGCTATAGAGTGTAATTCTTAACATTATTAAATATAAAATTGAAAGCAGGTCTATTCAAGCTATGAAGAACACAGGGAAATAAGAATATCAGTAATTGATTTACATTAAGAATGAATAGCCCCACTTCAGTCATTCAGCTTTCAGATCAAGTACACTTGATTTGTAGGTGTGAAAAATGCTCATAATGAGGCATCCATACATGTGGAACTGATTTTAACAAACTTGAGACTTGAAAATGGAATTCTTGAATTTATCATTCATATATTTTATTAATATTGAGGTAGTACTGGAATGTTTAATATAGTAAGAAGCTAAAGAATAAGAGATTATTTTCTTAACCTAGTTGTAAACAACTGTTATGCTCAAAATCTTTTTATGCCTAGAAAGGAGAAACCCCTGATACATAAAACCCATATTTATTTTTACTATATACTGAAATCTGAACAGTCTAGTTATACAATTATTTATTATTTGTATAGATTTGAGAACAGAAAAAAAAAGGGAAAAGAAAATAAAGAGTATTATGGTACAAAAAGTCTCACTGCAATTATGCACCTAATATCTACTCCTTTTTCTATTGTTAGTCTTCTATTGTCCCTCTCAGTCCTGAGGTTGATAGGTTCAAGGCAGGCCATGGTAGGGTGAGTTGCCATTATTCTTGACTTCTTCACCTGAAGGAGTATGGTATTCATCTTTTTTTAACACAGTTTACACCTTCCTCTTTCTTTGTTGATCTGCAAGCCCATGTTGCATCCAAATTTAGTGTATATGGCACATATGATGTATTTTAGATACTTGTTCTTTGCTCTGTCCATAAAACCATTTTGCCCATCTCCTGTGTCTGTGTTTCTTTAACTGACTGTTGGTGAGTTGCTTATAGTCTTGGTCCTCCAGTGTTAGCCTGTGTCCTGTATCTTAACTTCCAATGCCTGTACTCTTCTACTCTGTATGCTGTGTCTTTACACCCAATGGCCCCTGGTCTTTATTTCTCTGCATCAACATCTTAATTTCATAAATACTTTATTTTACCCTGAAGAAATTCTTGTTTCTGTTGTCTCTATAAAGCCACGTTTATACAGTATAAAGGTAAGAAGAACGAATTAAACATAGCCACCGAGTCCTTAAAATAGCTGCTGTAACAGGTAAAGCAATTAAAATCTCCAGGCAGGTCAAGCAAGTTCAGACAAAGTCTGACAAGCCTCAGTCCTCAGACCTTACAATCTCAGTACAGAGTCTGTGGCCTGTTACTAGCAATGGCTGTATTGTATTTACTGGAATACAGGGCTATGAAAAATGCAGTTAATACCTCTGCTTTACGTTAACATCATATATTCTTTTATAAACGTGTAAAGATGTAGTGAATTAATTTGAATTGGTAATAGAACTTCAAGATGGAGAGTTATTGTTAAATGCTCTATTTTATGAAAGAAAGAGAATCAGTAGTGGTTTTAAGTATAGTTTTTGGGTTTGGGGTTTTGTTGTTTGGTTTTGTTTTGTTTTTTTAATTCTGTGGGAATAGGATGGAATATATGTATATATATTTCCATCTCAAACTGATAAAATAGTATTTAATGTAGATTTCCATTCTCTTGGGGGATTGTTTTCCTATAAATGTCCGTAAAATACCACACTTAGCTGTTGCTAAACTTTGCAAAATGGAGGCGAGTTTTCAGTTTATATTTGATTGTTTTAACTTATCATAATCTTGCCTGAAGAGTAGCACATTTATTGTTTCTGAGATAATATTGCAGTTATACTGAACAAAATGAAAATGCTCAAGTGCTTTTCATACACCTGGTGTGCACCTGATTAAAATGCCACCACACCATAAAAACCTCAACATTCTTGGCACAGAGTTACAGAGGTACCTGCTAATATAATTATGTGAAGACATGTTCTTTCATGATGGGGCTTTTTTTGCAATGGGTAGCACACAGAAGAATTTCTTTATTATAATGCTGCTGCATGTAGCTACATGGATATGAAATATGACAAGTCCTTTGCAATAATCATTTGTGATAAATGGCTGCCTGTAAGTGAACATTTTGTCTTTTAAAGTGGGCTTCAAATTCTTAAAAAAAATATTTCAAGTACTGTTTTTCTTTCTTGTGAATATGATCTCATGTTTGAATTAAACAGTATTATTAATTACTGCTGCTGGGAATATATTTGTCTTAGCTGTATCATTTCTTTAGAAAAAACAGGTTATTTGTATGCTAAATCCGTAGACCATGATAATGGAAATAGTGACAGAATTAAGCGGAAAACCAATCACGTGTGAATGTGAGTGAACCTATAAATGATGAAAAATGTCTTACAAACCAAAAGTGGGCAGAAAAGTCTCGTACAGTTTCTAAAGATACCAAACATAAATCAGATTTTAAGGAAGAAAAGGTGGCAATCATGATCTGCATTTTATGCTGCTGTGCCTTTAGATTGATAGGATCTCACGCTTGAGGTATGTTAGTACTTTCGTATGTATTGGTACTTTCCATACAAAAAAATAACCTAATTGTCTAGTATTTCTTTTCTGTAATTATATAGTAATGAGAAAATAACCTGTTTTTCAGAGCCACCCCGTGGAAGAAATCTTATGCTCTTTTATGCAAGTTTGATTTATAGACATGTACTGCAGAGCACAGCGAATATGAGACATTCATCTTCCAGTGGCTAGTTGCCATGGAAACATAGTACACAGTACAATGTCATTCCAGCTCTGGTGATGCCTGCAGTAGTTTATTCCTTTGTTGTTCTTGTTTCTTAAGCAACTGTCTTGCAGCCTTTCATTTTATCACACTTCATCACCTATACAAGTCTTTTCCTTATCTCTTGAGAACCATCTCTAATAGAAAAGATCCATTTTTTTTTGTCTACCCATGCTTATCAGTGTGTGTACTTTTTGTTTTGTTTTGTTTTTTTAAATCATGGGTTAAAAGCATGTGTCCCATGCCCACAAATAATACACCATTGCCCTAAAACTCATAAAAGAAGATGGTAAATTAGACTGAACATCAAACTGTAAAGCACTTGGCTCAGTAGCTTTATTTACAATCTCCTATCAGGGACTGGAGTTAAGAAGGTTTTTCTGTAACCAGTAGCTCACTCCAGGAAGACAGTAAAAATAGTCCAACAGATTCTCCTACCTGTCCTTAGCTGGCATCGTGAGATGGACAAAAATCCAATACCCACTGTTTCACCCCTGTGAGATAAGAGAGAGGAGAAAAAGAGAGATTACACAGGGAACTCATACACAGTTTAGGCTGTATGTGTCCCAGGTTCTGCCTAAGCAGGGTACTAAAGCAACTGACATAAGCACATACAGGATTTTCTGCAGGTTTGAGAACAAACTTAGCATGTGAGTGTTATACAATATGCTGTACATTCACATACTTACTCCTTCTAAATAGCTCAACATACATTTTTCTAAATTGGGAAGAAATACCACATTTAATAAATCTTAAAATATTCTTTAAAGTTAGTAATTTAAATTAAATTCATATTTAAATTAAAAACTTGTGCTTTTCCCATTTTTTAAGATATGTCCAAACAAATATTTGCAATTACTTTAGCAAATTTAAGGAAGTCACTGCTTCATGCCTCTGTAGTTGTCACTCCAGCCATTTATACTGGCCTTCTTACAGTGGTCCGTGAAGTGCAGAGTATATTGTTCCAACATGAACCATTCTTAGCTGGCATGAATAGATTTTATTTTGTATTGCCAGGGAGTAGAAATATGCACATGGTCAGTTACCATAATACATCCATGGTAATACAACTTATTAAAATGTATTAATGCCACAATAAATGCTTAGCTGGTCATATCCTCGGGGCTCTCTTTTAAAGATGGTTTCTTTCAGATGGGATAAAACTGTGACATATAATTAAAAATACTAGAATGTGGCAGCTATAAAATAGACCAAATTCACAGCATCAAAGATAATTTATTTTTTTTTATTATGAATAACATCTGGGGTAATAGCAGCACAGATACCTCTTTTCTCATCTGTCAGCATGCCTCAAATGTGAATCGGTTCTTTTAGCAATAGCTTATATTTATTCAGTGTGGTGGTCTCTTTACAGGTGCTACCTACACAGATGCTGATGATTTTTTAATTGCATTGGATGACAGAAACTGGAAAGAAGATTGACCCGACCATGCTAGTTTCAGATAAACTAATAAACAGCCATTATATGATGACAACAACTCATGTTCATTTTTATCCAAAACTGAACCTTTGCCCTGAAGGGGAAAATGTTCCTTAAACTCTTTCAGAGATACTGTTTATTAAAAATGTATTTTTCTTCAGTGTTAAGAAAACATATTTGTTTGCAAATAAACTGCATTTTCTATTTGAAGTATTATTTGTGAGGTATGCTGAGGCTGAGAGACTGAAAACCAGATATGTTTGGAAGGGGTTTTTTCATTTCAATCAATAGAACAGAAAAGACTGTTTCTATTGTAAGGGACCTACAACTATCCTCTAGTCCAACTGCCTGATCAATTTAGAGATGACCAAAAGTTAAGGCAGGTTATTAAGGGCATTGTGCAAACACCTTTTAGACACTACAGGCTTGGGGCATTGACCACCCCTCTTGGAAGCCTATTCACCACCCTCTTGGTAAAGAAATGCTTCCTTGACTTGTTAAATTTCATCCTCTTAATCGTAGCCCAATGCTTCAATCTATACAGATCCCTCTGCAAGGCCTCCTGTTCTTCAAGAGAGTCAGTAGCACCTTTCAGTTTGGTATCATCAGCAAACTTGCTAATAGTGCATTCAATTCCTGCATCCAGATCGTTGATAAACATATTGAATAGGAGTAGCCCTAGAATGGAATCCCGAGGAATGCTGCTGGTGACCAGCTGGATGTAGCCCCATTCACAATGAGCTTTGCCCTTCATCTGGTTCTTCACCCAGCACACTGTAAACTTGCTTGTCCCACAGCTGGACAACTTGCCAGAAGAAAAATATGGGGGGTGATATCAAAAGCTTTAAGAAGATTCAGAAAATTATAGGTACCCTCTTTTCTCCATCCATTAGGCAGGTGATCTTATCATAGATAGCAAATTTGTTAAATGGGACTTTTCCTTTGTGAACCTATGTTTAATGTGCCTGATGATTGCATTATTCTTTAAATGTCTTTCACTAGTACCCAGCATGACCTTCTCCATATTTTTTCCAGGAACTGAGGTTAGACTAACATGTTGTAGTTCTCTGACTCTTCCATCATGCCTTATTTGTAGACCGGAATAACACTGGCTAGCTTCCAGTCAGCAGGGACCTCCCCAGACAACCAAGACCTTTGACAGACGGTGAGAAAGGGTCCTGCCATACCATCCGCTGGCTTCTTTAGTACACTGGGATGAATTCCATCAGGCTCCATGGGCTTGAGTACATACAGCTGGTCTTTTACAATTCCAGTGTCCTCAAACGCAAAAAACACTGTTCCCACAGTTGTGGCCCTCTGACGCAGGGAACTGGGCAGTCCAATGTCTATCAGTATTATTGAGGACTGAGGCAAAATCAGGAATTAATCTAATAGAATAATATGGTATGAATAATATGAATAGTAAATAATATGCATAGCAGTAACTCTTTGCAAATAAGTGTTTGCAAAGGCTGGGGCACTTTATATTAGGAAAAAACCCTGTAACAAAAATAAAAATGAGCCAGTCTGCAGCATAATTAAAGAACAGCGTTCTGTCAGATCATTAACCACTTTTCTTTGGGTTTAGATTTTGTTCTTTTTTTCTTGCAATCTCTGCTGCATTTTGAGGAAACTAATCAGCCTCAGAATTGCAGTACAATAGAAAAGAGGATATTGTAATATTACATCTTAACTTAATAGCTAGATTAAAGAAATACCAGATGACAGCACTTGTTTTTAACATGACAGACTAAGTTATTACTTGATTTAATATATGCTCTCAAGTTAACTGGCAGTGTGTTCTGTTTATGACATAGCTGCATACTGTCCCTTTACTTCATCTTTAATATTCTGTTTAAATTAAGGATAACATACTATTAATAGCATTTGATTGATGTGTTGCAATTGTTATATTCCTGAATTGGACAAAGTTTATAAAAGTCTTCTTGTTTCAGCTTTACAAGAATTCCTGTGAGTTAACTGGCTTCTTCTAAGGCCTGTAGGTTAATGGGTGTCCTCTCACTGATACCTTTGGAAGTTACAGACTGGATTCAGTGAAATGTCACAAAGAGATGAGATCAAGTCAATAACTGGATTTCTGAAAATTTCATTAAAAACAGGTGACCAAAGAAGAAGAGAGATACTGTACATGCCTCCAGCAGAAGTAGGGGCTGTTATGCGAGTTAATTATTCTTAACAAGCATCCCAGACCCTATATAGAAGCAAGACCTTATAAAGGCTCAATTATGGAGAAGCTTCAGACAAAGATTTCATTATAGACTATAAAATCAGTCAATCATAAGATGCAAATCTACTGGAAATCAAGAATCATTAGCTCAGAATTATTTGTTTAATGTGATTTATAGCTATTGTATTCTTTTGTTGTAATGTTTTCTTCAGAAGTTTGAAAATCATGCTGCCATAAATCCTGAAAGATTTAATAATCTAATATGATTTATGAATTTTTAAAATGTTTCCACTGATTTTTTCCTCCAAGTCTTTTGTATATTTTGCAAATTCTTTTAAAATAAATTTAATGACAAGATAAGATTCCCTTTTAATTGTGGAATTCTAGAAAAAATAAGATTACAGAAACCCTTGAGCATATGCTGCATCTTGTGTTTTGGTATATCCATGATGCTACAAAAGAGAAGTCTTTGGTACACACATTCATACAGTTATAAAAAAGGACATTGCATAGCACACCAATGTACCATGACAACAGGCAAAGTGTGCAAGTTGTGTCAGGGGAAATTCTGTCTGAATATGGGAGAAAAAAATCTTCACGTTGAGGAGAATTAACATTGTAATGACTTAAGCAGAGAAGTGGTGGAACCTGTCTTCCTGGAGATATTCAAGGCTCAGCTTGACAGAGAGGGCCCTGGATAGCCTAATATAAGGCCCTGCTTTCAACATAACCAGGTGATATCTGGAGCTCCCTTGCAACCCAGAGCTTTGTATGATTCTGTACTTCTATGATCTCTGTTACAGCACAAGAACCTTAGAAGTCACAGGATGTTCAGCAGCACTTAAGCAACTTAACTGATGACTACGGTCTCACATTGCACTAGATGATATACAAATATTTAGCAAAATACCATTTCTATCTCTTCATGGATTTGCAGTCTGTATGCCTTATCTTGCTTTTTCTTTTAAAAATACAGGGCTTCTAAGCATAAGAAAGAACATATGTGACCTTCACACAGAGCTTCAGTGTAATTCCCAGAAAGCTGGTGCAGAGAAAGCTTTGTTCAAACCATTGATTCAGTAGAGTTAAGAGGATTCCATTTCCTGTCATTGTGAGCAATATTTAGATATTCCAAAGAAAATGTTGGCCGTTTAGGATGCTTTGTTAATAACATCCTTGAGCGTTTACAGTACTTACCTGCCACATACTGATGAGAAACATACCCTCTTGTGTTATTATTTTGCTTGAAAAGAGCTTTCTGTGAAAAGACCGTAATTGCCCCACTCTAGACTTCCTTCTCTCAGACATGACCAGAAATTGTGGCTTCAGATTTCTTCACTCTGTGTTTGTGTACTGTAGCACTTGCAGGAAAGGTAATTGATTTACACTAAATTCTTTTTTCTTTTGCAAAATAAAAGATCTTCTATGGCAGTTTCTCACCTCGTTGGTCTTTGGTTTCTGGACTCTTATATAATTTCAAGTTATTTCATCCCATCCCACCCCTTCTCTATGATTTCACAGCTTTTTTTTTTTATTAGTTTTCTTTCTTTGTGTTGATTATTAAGTAGGAATAGGACAAAAAACTTGTTAGTCAGTAAAGTGCTCCAAAATTATTCTTTGGAACATCTGGTGACGCTCATGGTGTTAGGCAAGTAATGGGGAAGGAAGCAGTTTATTTGTAGATATGCTGTTGTTATTTCTATATTTCTGTAGAGCAACATTAATTTTCCTAGGAATCATGTCATACTTTTTAGAAACTTTTCAATAATTCAAGCTATTTGTTTCCCATAAAAACCTCACAGTTCCATTTCAACCCAGAGCTGTGCCTGTCCAGGTTCTGTATCCTAGAATTGTACAACAGCTGTAATTTCATTCTCTGCATTGAACATATACTGTTCTAAATCAATACTTTTTCTTTATTTTCACAGCCTGGGCAAGGCTGTTGAAGGTGTAAGATTCCAATTCTATCATCATATTGTATCTGAGGAACATGATATGACCTCGTTAATTATAATTTTAGTTATAATTATTATAATTCATATTATACAATCTTTGACATTGTATACATAATATTATGCTATTATTATTTTATGTTTGGTTTCAGGCAGATATTAACAAGACAAAATGAGCAGAAGAAGCTTTTGTTGGAATCTGATATACTACCAACGCTCTTATGTCCTCTCTGAGCAGTACTTGGCATGGGATAATCTTTCCATCTCAACATGGGAAATGCTGTATGAGTATCGCAGGTCTATCTATTCAATCTACTCCAAATCCTTATATATTTAACAAACACTAAGTGTCTGGGAAATTCGTTCAACAATTTGGATCGTGGTTGTTTCTCTTTCAGGACGTTTTCCTCCGATAATCAGGTACTAACAGGCTTTAGTGCTTTAAAGTATGTTGCTGATATCCAGACTGTTGGTTAGCTCAGAAGAAGAGATTCCTCTCCTTGTTTCCTTCTCCAGTTCCAAATTTAGGCTAACAGTCTAGAATTCACCAAGGCTTCCTAGCTAGATAGTGTTGTGGTTTTTATCCACTGTGGAGTCTCATGTACCAGTTGAAGTGTTTTCAGAGTTTGGTTAAATGTTTAAATCTTACAGGAATTATGAAAGGTTTGGCTTGGGAATTGCAAACTTATGATGTTTCAATCAATTGCCTGATTGACTACATATTGAAAACCTGTTTTCAGAATTATGTAGATAGGAGGCATCAGAATACATGTTCACTTTGCAAGCAGTGGAGTACATTCCTGGGGTTGCTCAAACACAGGCAGAGGTCATATTTGTTGCACTCAAAAAAGCACAGGGGAACAAATTCATCTTCCTATCACAGTAACCCATTGCTCCATATTGCTGAATAGCCTGAAGAAACAGGTGAAGAAATTATTTCAAGTCCTTCATAACTTGAAGTCTTATTCTCCACACCAGTTATAAGTCTTTGCTGAAAGTAAGGCAAATTCCATGCTTAGAATGCAGTTTTAGTGTTGAGAAATCAATCAATGATCTCTGTAATTTAGTGGGTAAGTACATTTAGCAAAGCAAAAATAATTATCCTTTTATAGCTATCTCACATTAAAGATGTATTTTCTTTTTATGTTCCTAGTCAGCCTGTCAACTATGTTTTCTATGTGTGTCTTTATCCCCTGATTATTAACTTTTAGTACTATTAATCTCTTTTGGAATCATAATTTTGGGAAATGAGTAAATGAGCAACCCTTGTTTTCTTGAAAGATAGTCTTGATTCGTATTCTCTGCTGTAACTGACAATGTCTCTTATTTCATCTATTAAATACTAAGCTTTTCTTCTTACACATCTAAATCACAAATTTGGCAGCATATCTTCTTCCTCCTTTTATTGATCTTTTTCAGCTGGATTTTTTTCCCATGAGTAACATTAGTGTGGTACATGCGCTACAATGCCAAATGCAATGCTAATTCTTCACCTAAGTTAGTGAATATAAATACATAGTGGCATCGTCGTCTGCTTACGCATAAATATACATAATGTGCTGTGACTAGAATTTTTAAGCATGAGTGTTATTCCAATTTAAGGACCTAATAATTTCCTTACATTAATTCTGTAGTGGAAAATAACTTTTTTTTTTTTAATGTAACCATTTTAGTGTAATTTTAAAGGGCATGTTATATTTCATTTGAAAGAATTAACTCAACTATTTATTCTTTTCCTTCTGGCTTGTTATTTTGGAAGGTTAATAAGTTCTTCAGCATAACTTTTTCATGCTGACAAACTGTGCTACATAAACACTTCAAATGGAGTCTTGTCTGGAGTCATCTAGTAAAAAAGATCAGCAAGGAGTCACTGTTGCTTTTAATTAACAAGACTGTTGTTGACTACTTTGTTCTCCCACCCTCACTTTAGTATTGTTCTTTTTTCCGAGGACTGATCTTAGTAAATGTGTGTCATGCTTACTTTCACATATGTATGTAGCACAGCCGTTCTGTTTTACAGACTCATTCCTCTGGTTTTCGTATTTTTAAAATCCAGACTGGTCAAGATTGCAAACTTCAAAGTCGGCCCCCTTCTGGTGGTGAATTTCCTTTTGCATTTGCTGATGTCCTTCATTTAGAAAAAAAGTAAACAATAGTCATACTTCACATATATGCCTAAAGATAGCTGAGGAGGGCATAAATTTTATTGGCTAAAGCTTCTGAAGTCAAGTGGCTATTACTGGTGTTCAGAGAACATTGATTTCCCCCAAGCAGTGTTAGTAGTTAGAATTCAATGGATGTGGAAAATACTGTTCTTACATGTTAACTTTTCTCCATACTAATGGCTTGTAATAGTTCGGAAATTTTTGCCTTTTATGTTGTTTTATACTTTCACTTTTAGAAGTGGAAAACGTAAGTATCTCCATCGAAGTTGGAAATCAGTTCTTTCTGTACTTCAGATAATATAGTTTTTGGTAGCAGCAAATGCTAATTTAAGTCCAGAACTCAATAATTGTCAAGAAATGTGGTGGCAATCCCATAAAAATTTATAAAATGTTTTTAATCTATTTATAAAACATTATTATGATTTTCTCAATTTAGGATTGGCATGAATTCAAATAATGTTGTCTTGCTGAACTGGAGGTATAAGGGAACCTACAGAAGCACATATATACATTTGCTGCTTATTTAGTGCATATAAGGTTATTCCATTTTAAAATTTGCATGACCTTGCGATGTAATAAGATACCATATGCAGCCACCTAGTCTGATGCGAACTTTTTCATAGCCTTGTGTCTTGACAGCATAACATACTTCAGATGTTGAAGGAACTGTTATCCATTATTGCAGCTTTAAAGGGGAATCATGAAGCATCTGCCATAGTCTTTAGGTCATTCAGGTTAAATTGGTTTAACCTGAAACTTCAGGAAAATCCAGCATGGTGGCAGATCTGCAGCCACAGCCAGGAACTGTGGTTTACCTTTGGTGACCAGAGAGATATAGGGTCTCTGATCTGGTTGTCTTGTTTGCCGAGACTGGTGCTGCCAATGGTTTCTGATGGTCTAGGAGAGTGTTGGCCAGTACAGGTGGGGCTGGCCTTGCAGGCAATAACAATGAAGAAAAGTACATGTTTATCTTGGTTTGAGAGGCCATCCTCACATACACAGAAAAGACAAATCGGCAAATGCTGAATTGAAACAATGCAAAATAGTGTGAAAAAAAGAAATTTCTATTTAAACAGATTGCAGAGAAATAAGTAATATGTGCTTGCGTATGTGCTTTTTTATAAAGTGCCAGAGGCCTAACATGTAAAATGGGGAAAGTAAGATGCTTTATTTGAAGTTTGTTGACATTATAGATTCATTGAAAACTTGGGGAAAGGACAGCATTCAATAGATGATGGACTAAATCATGCTTGCATATGAATGATACCATACATTAAAGAAAATCATAGGAGAAATCATTATATTTCTTCTTCCTTCCTCCTCACCCCTTTTAATGTTTCATAGTCCTATGAAGACATATATAATATGGAACAAGATTTTGGAGTAAATGTTAAAGCTAGATAAAGTTCCGTGACAAAGAATAAAGCTTTCTGCTTTGTGTCACAAGAGTGATTCAAGGCTAACCCATCATACAACTGCCATTGTATACGCATCTTGTGCATTGCTTGCTGATGGTGCCATTTGGCATGCTTTCACAGATGGATACAGAATACTTCTGTTATTGCTGGAATATGGTTTTGATTCAAGAGGTCAGTCTTTATTGTACAGTTCAGTGCAAAGTTAGAGGCCTTTTGAAGGGATTGTGTATGTGCTGACGTGTAGAAGAAAGACAAAAAATGGGTAGCTGAAATGAAGTACAACACGCTGTCTACTCTGGAGTGGGAAGACATTGAGTTTTTATTCTATATAGAAAATTTGATCAATAATATTTCTGGTTTTTATTTCACCACATACTGTTCTGGTTTTTCTAGGGAAGTAAGTCTTATGTATTCACACTTTCTGTCTATCCTGCCTTAATTATTTTTAATACATTGGCCAATCTCAACCAAACTGTAAACAAATAGAACTCTAAATAATTCCAAGTTTCTAGAACTTAAAATTTTAGCAACATGTGTTGTTTTCCAGCAGAGGCACAAAGCATGCTATTTATTCATTCTGAGAAATAGAAGTAGGTTAAATGTTAAACCTGTATTTTCTCATATCCTACATATATAAACACATAAATTTTTCAGTCGTTTGTGGCATATGCTTCTTCTTACTGAGCTGAACAACAAGGAAAAGGGTGAGAAGCATGAAGAGAACTGAAAATACTCTAAAGTGAGAAGTCACTGAATAATCAAGTTATTGTGGTAGGTAGATGAAGCAAATCTACAGAAGTCTAGATTCATTATTTCTCTACTCATTAAACATCTTGTTTCTGCTCCTGTAAATAATTTTTTTCTGAAAGAGAAAATTGGATTGATGCTAACAGCATCTGTTATTTGGCAAGGCTAATTCCTTAGGACATTGTTAACCCCTTTCTACCCTGCCATAACCCCATCTAGCTTTTTGAAGAGAATTTATGAAAATATTACATGACTCTGAAAGAATGTAAGGTAACAAAACTGAACAGAGTTATGGGAGGCTGAAGGATTACAGGTGGTTGAGTTTTTCATATTCTGTAGTAGTTTATAATGAAGCTTTTTTGATTTTTAATGTTAATATGAACTCTTAAAAGTAGACAGCTGTGATATCTCTACAGTAAGTCTTAAAATTCTTTCAGAGAAAGCTTACTAAAGTTAACCTGTTTCCTGTTCTTCGTAGCTTTCAGGAAACATATAGGACCAAATCCTTCCATTTCCTAAGTGCTGAAGTAATTGGTTTATCCAAGGCATTCTGTGTTTTAAGTCCAACATTTGCTCCTTTGTCTGTGAATTGTGAAATTCACACTCTTTTCTACCTCCAAGACCCCACCATACTTGTGAAACAAGGTACATCTTAGATATTAACTCATGTCATCTTTTGCGCTTCATGCAAGTCCATTTTTGGTAGCCTTTCTCTCTCTTCTTTCCTTCATACCCCTGCCCAAGTTAACAAATATGTGTCTTCATACAGAGCATTTTCTACTTTGTTGGGGTGGGTTTTTTTTCGGTTGGTTTTTCTTTTTTTTTTTTTTTTTAATTGTATAGAGATAAAAATGAAACAAGAGCAGAAACATTGAGTATTAAAATTATATTGGCTGTTTAGGAATTATTTTTAAAATTGTGTGGATATTCTTAGACAAGTTACTCTGAACAAGGTGGGAAAAAAATGTGGAAATCAACAACAATATTGAATGGGATAAAGTATTGGAAAAGAATGACACAAATAGGAAATAGATCGTGTTCAAAGATAAATGAATGTATGTCTTAATGTTATGCATGTTGCTTAGCAACAGGCAGTAAAAATGTGGATGAACAAGTAAGTACAAAAAGTAATTAAAGGAAAAATGCATGTGCATAGCATAGTATGGTAGTACCCAGGAATACAAAAAAGATGAGCCAAGCAAAAATGGAGTAAAACAGATGTAGAGAATGTAAAGAGAAATATTGAAATGTTTTCATTCTTTGTAGACTAATCCCCCCCCCCCAGTATTACCTAAAAAAAAAAAAAAAATAGGCAGCAGCTTCCTCTGTAGTAATGCCTTAATATAATATAGCTTACCCTTAGGAAAAATAGATATAAAATATGGATTGTCTCTAAAGAAAAATATTAAAAAACCTCCACAAAATAATAAATTTTA
Source organism: Neopsephotus bourkii (assembly GCF_033783945.1). Lineage (NCBI taxonomy): Eukaryota > Metazoa > Chordata > Aves > Psittaciformes > Psittacidae > Neopsephotus > Neopsephotus bourkii. The sequence continues at coordinate 2,714,269 of NW_026901490.1, forward strand.
AATATGTTTATTTTGTAACATAGAATTAACACAGATTTTTAATTATTTCTGTTCCTTAGAAAATGAGCATTAGAAATAACACTGTTCTCTTTTTGCAAGAATCCAGTTTGCCCACAGTTTCTACCTCTGAATCATTTCTCAGAAGAGTGTGTTTTTGTGGTTGTTATTAAATGTTCATTTTATGATGCTTAGACAAAATTCCTACTAGTACAGTTCTTCACTTAATTGTCTTCAAATAGCTTTTGGAATTTAGGATGGAAAGTTTATATAAATCTATCAAAATAAATATTAAGCTCTTTTTTTTTTCTCTGTGTCATTGGATTAGTAAGGTTATGCTAAGGGTGTCAACGTACACATGTCAGTCAATGTGTGTAGAATGTTTGTCTTGTAAGAGGAGTGAGAGGATCTGTGGTTTATATACCTGCCAAAAGTTATTGCATATTCTTCTGAAAATTGCTGAGCTGTTTGTGCCTTGATTTTCTCATTGCAAAATGGCATTTCTCACCAGCCACAGCAAGCACATTAATATCATAATCAAAAATGCTTTTACAAGGTTCAACTATTTGTACAGTGATCATGATCTAATGGAGGACTGCAAAATATTGTTGTCGTGTATGCCTGTTATTACATGAAGCTTACTCTCATAAAGTACACAGTCAAAATTATTGAAAAACAGGCACGTAACAATGGAGATCAATTTAAATTAAATTCTAGTCTGTTGTTCAAATGTAGGGTTTTGTATTTGTTATGGCTGTAAAAATTAGAATGATGACTTGAATAAAGCCATGTTGTAACAAGGGGCCAAAACCTAAATTAGTAGGAAGGACTCTACAGGGGACATTTGAAAATTTGCACCAAAAAATATTAAATATTTCAAATTCCCAAAACTCTTGAGATTCCGTATTCCCCTGCTGAGCAGGAATTTGTGACATCATTACAGAGCTCTAGGTCCACATACAAGAATAAAAGTTGTTAGTATATATAAATACATAGACACACACATATGTATATTCTGTTAGCGCGATCGATTGTAGGATAGCATCCAACTCTAATCACAAGCTATTTGAATACTGTTATATCTATACTTGTTTAAAAAAAAAAACTGGAAAAACTATGTTTACAGTTTATTTGAAAAGAATATTGATGTTGCAGAGTCAGGCAATCAAGGATGGATTTGCTGTATGATTTTGTTTGAGCCTTTTGGAGGTTATGCATTTTGTAAGGGTCTTCAGTTATGTGACTACATATTGTTTTCTTTTCTTTCTTAAAGAAAGAATTCCTGTTTCATTGTTACATTCAGAGTCATCAAGTGAAATTATTCAGTTCATGAGCATCTGCTCAGTGTTATGGCTGAGTGCATGGCCTTGTGCCTAGATTAATCCATACTATTCAACCTCTGCAAAATTAATTCAGGTGTGATAAACTGTAAAGTCACTTTTGTATTATTGTATCCTCTGATACTGTACCACCAGTAAGTACTGAGACTTCCAAAGTCACAGACTGTGGTTCTTGAATGTGTACGTTTCTTTTGAAAAGCAACAGCTAGGTGATAGAAGCTTCTTTGTGACAGCAGAAGATGGAAGGGTTAATGTTAGTCTTTGACGGTATGTAATAGAAGAAAAAAAAAACCCAGTGTTAGCTAGGCACTTAAAAACTTACAGTATTGAATTCATTTGCTTGATAGCTTCTGGTGGTCGTTCTAGTGGTTTCTTCACTCAACTGTTTGCTATTACCTCATTGTCCTTCTTCACCTTAGCAGAGTCACAGTGAACAGCCATATATACAGTTTTCCAGAGTTACCAAAGAAAATCTTAAGGCTGTTAGGATAGCACAGATTTAAGTGTGAAGATGGCATTTATTTAAGCAGAACTGTTTGACTTTATTGGATATAACAATGTGATGTTACTAACACTGAAAGAAAAATCTGTTTTAGCTAAAATCAGTGCTAAAATGTGTAATGATATGCCAAACTGTGATGGCTGGTCTTTAAGCATGCTGTGTAAAAAGGAACACCCCCAAAATATCAATGAAAAAAAAAAATTATGCCTGTTATCCAGAATACAACATTGCCTAAATAAAAATTCTTTATCAGTAGAAATACTGCTTGCTCTCCTTCCTCAGTCCTGATACTGTTTGCACCCCCACTGGTGATTCCAATTCTGTGATTAAGGGCAGTTCCTGCAATCCTGTTTGTAAATACCTGCAAGTATCTCTGCTAACTCTTTACACATGGAACACCTACTCCTAAGCCTGTCAGGAACAGGAATAGTTCAGCAACAGCAAGGCCATTGTTCCTCTTTTCAGCCATGAAAGCAAAAGAGTAAAGGATGGAAAATCAAGCTGAAGAACATCTAAGACTCTCTGGTCACACTTACTAGATAGTTTGCTGAGAGAAAAGGAAGGGATTTTAAATGAGTATTCAAAATTTACTGACGTTCTCCAATATATGTCAGTGTTCTAACAAAAACATTATGAATATGTATATTCTTATCAGCTTTCCTCTGTTACTGTTTCTGCTGCCCTTTTTAAAGGTGCAGTATCAGTGAATAAGTGTAATTTTCCTTCATATTTTATAATTGGTCCCTATGAGGAAAATCAGCTACTTTGAGTGGAATGTGCTCTAAAAGTAGAAGTGCAGAGTACTTATATTCTTGTCAGGTGTAGGTCTGCCTTGATACAGCAGCAGTGAAATAAACAAAATGAATACTTTAATTAATCTGACTTGCAAAGCACTTGAAACAATGAACACTGTATACAAACACAGCAACAGTAAGTCTCCCAGAGGAGATAGCTCAGGCTTGTAGAATAACTGCATGAGAATGCTTAAAAAAATGGTAAAAATAGATCCAGTAGTTTCCAAAATACTTTCAATCCAAAAATTGTTGAATTCTGTACCAAGATAATGCTGAGATTAAGCTTAGCCTGTACGTCTCCATTTTTGTTTGTTTGGTTGGGTTTTTTATAATTAGAAAATTATTTTCAATATGCAACTTGCCTTTAATGAAGATTATATTTAAATGTTGGTGGAAAGACAAGAAAACACTTTTTTACTGTAAAGGTGGTCCAACACTGGAACAAGTGTCCCAGGGAGTTTGTGGAGTCTCTATCTGTGGAGATATTCAGGAACCAACTGGAGACAATTCTGGACAAACCTAGCTGGCAAGGGAGTTGTACTAGATGATTGCAAGAGGCCCCTTCCAACCTTCCCTATACTGTGGTGACAGTGAATTAAAGAATATATGTGTGTCTATTCTCAAGAAAGATTATGGGTCCAAAGTGCTCTATAAATATTAACTGAAGTCAAGGTTCCAAGATTTTTGAAGGCTTTTTAGAATAGCTTTTGGAGAAACTTCAACAATGTTAGCTATCAGTTAAAATGTGTTTCTGTACAATGGTGAATGAGAATAAAAGAGTAAGACAAAATAAGCCTTTTTTAATTTTCAGAAAACTTGCAAGGAAATACCTAAGGGTTTTAAAATCCAGTATAGGAGTTGAAGAATCAAGTAGCAATAGTTACAAATGACATAATGTTATTTATCTGGGTTATACATAGAGAAACTTTTGAGGAGTCATAGGCTCCTAGTAAATTTAGGAGGAATAATTGATAATTGCCCAGTGATTGATGAAAGATGTGTGCAACAAGAAAGCTAATACAAATTAAAATGAATCATTATTGGGTCTCAGATATATTTTATTGACTTAAAAGCAGTCCTGATGTTGAATTTCCACTGCAAATGTGACATTAATTTCAAAGACCACTAAAATATCCAAAAAGACTGGGGTAGAAAAAATGCTATGAACAAGGGTAGAAATGTGTAAATCACATGTACACTCTGCCTTTGAACACTCACTTTCTCCAGCTTACAAAGAAGGAAACTACAGCAAACCTGGTTAGACTTCTACGTGAGAGGAGACCACAAAGTTGGGGACTCTCTAGTTTAGGAAATAGGTAAGTATCAGGATACATAGTACCAGTTCCTATTATGGGTATAAAATGTTATAATTCAAATTTTCACCTTATTAGAGTAGTAATTCAAAGAACAGAAAGAAATAAAGTAATTTTGCTGAAAGGATATACTTTTTCTTATTTATTTTGGCCCAGACCAGAGAATAGTTGTTTAAAGAATGCATTCCATGAGATACAACCCAAAGTTTAAAGCTTAGCTGTATTCAAGAAGTTGAGACAGTTTACATTAATAATAAGGATATTTGCAGCTACATTAGATATTTTCAGTTATATTGACAGAAGCAGCTTCACAGCCACCAAGTCAGAATTGGCAAAAGCAGGCTTGGGGAAGAGTGTCTGGAAAGTTGCCTGGTGGAAAGAATCCTGGGAGTGTTGGTCAAGAGCTAGCTGAACGTGAGCCAGCGTGGGCCCAGGCAACCAAGAAGTCAAATGGTGTCCTGACCTGTATCAGAAATACTGTGGCCAGCAGGGCCTGGGAGGTGATTTTTCATATGTAGTTGGTACTGGTGAGGCCACACCTCAAGTACTGTGCTCAGTTCTGGGCCCCTGACTACAAGAAAAACATTGACGTGCTGGAGCAGGTCCCAAGAAGGGCAATGAAGCTGGTGAAGGGTCTGGAGAGTAAGCCTTATGAGGAATGGCTGATGGAACAGGGGTTGTTTGGTCTGGAGAAAAAGAGGCTGAGGGGAGACCTTATTGCTCTCTACAGCTTCCTGAAAGGAGGTGGTATTAAGGTGAGTGTCAGTCTCCTCTCCCAGGTAACAAGTGATAGGACAATAGAAACAGACTCAAGTAGCACCAGGGAAGGTTTAGGCTGGAGATTAGGAAAAAATTCTTCACTGCAAGGCTAGTCTAGCATTGGAGCAGGCTGCCCAGGGAAGTGGTGGAGTCACCGTCCCTGGAGGTATTTAAAAGAGGTATAGATGTGGCCTGTGGGGACATGGTTTAGTGGTAGACTTGGCAGCATCAGGTTAATAGTTGGGCTCCATAATCTTAAAGGTCTTTTCCAACCTCAAAAAATTCTGTGATTTTATGCAAGTAAAAACCCAGACTTTGGGTTTTTCCAAGAAAACCAGCAGCAGAACTGAAATAAAAAGGTTACAGATATTTATAAAGAAAAACAGCATGGATAAAAGTAAGATGATATTTGATATAGCTGCACTTGTACTGGCCAGAGGGCCTTTAAACATTGGTTGAAGATAGGGCATCTTTTAATCAAATAAGGTAGAATAAGGTAGAGTTCTTCTGGAAAGCATTAGCAGTGGAAACTAACTAATTAGAGTATAGTACTTCTCAGAAGATATTTCATTCTTACATTTCATGGAAGCAAAATGTATCTCATTAGAACTGACCAGAAAACTAAGACTAGCAGGCATAGTCGAGGCATATTAGAAAAAAATCTTCTTTTTTTTTTTTTTTGAGTTTCTGTTAATGCTATTTTCTCTGAATGAAACACGGAAAAGTATTTGTGGTTTTAAAAGTGTTCATTAGATTAAATGCCTGTCTTCTTTTGGTTTGGTTGGTTGGTCTCTTGGTGGCTTAGTTGCAGTTTTTGGAATATATAGGAGTGTTACATTTCACATGTTAACACAGTTTCTCTTTTAGATTAGTATCTGAAAGAAAGACACAGTAACTGTCCTCTCAGATAAGCAGTTTATTTTCTGTTTCATAAATCATTATGCAGGAACATTGTTTAAGGACCATGAAAGGGCCTTGAACTGGCAGCTGGCTTTCAGCTTTCATGGATGTGGTAACAGAATGCACAAATGACAACACTGACAAACATGAGACAGTGTTGTGAAGTAGTATTTTGTATAGATCAACAGGTGCATTTGCAAAAACTGGAGAAGTTTTAAGACATACCAGCTTTTACTGAGGTTAGAGAGCCAAGCCATTCTGTATGAGTCTTGAGTAAAAATTCAAACTTTATCTGGATTTGTACCAGAATTCATCAGTTTTAAATGGGTATCCGGTTTCTTATGCTGAGGAATCAAACTTTGTCCATCTCACTCTCATGTCACTGGCTGCAGAAAAGAACAAGCAGAAAACTGTTCTACCACAGCGAATACCTAGGTTGGATTTGGGCTTTGATCTTGACTCTTCAATCTTTCTTTAAATCTTCTACAAGTATATATTCCAATTATAGGCCTTTTTATACAGATAAACCACTGATGCATTTAGACCTTACTGAGATCTATTGACTGGTACTTCAGCATGTGCACAGGAGTCAATTGGTTAACAAATATTGCCTTGAACAGGGAGTTAACAAACATACAAGAGACTCTATAATGCTATAGAGTATATAAAAAGAATTTAGCCTTAAAGCACTTTCCAAATCCTCACACACTGTTTTTACTTCCTTGGTAATTTTTTTCACCCTAGTAAATCCTTCCCTAGCGTAACAAACTACCTGTTGTTGAAACAGAAAATTTATCCTGAAAAGAAAGAAATTCCTAAAAAATATGTTTGTGAAGGCAGACAACCTAATAAAAGTCCTGAGCAAAGACAGAATTAGTAGAACTGACATTTCAGGAGTGTACATCTGCTGTTGTGATTATTCCTGGACTCATATGGTGACCAATCCCTCTGTTGTTGGGTAGGAAACTAGACAGTGAAGCATCAGGTTTTGAGTAGGACCCCAAATGGGATCTTTATCTCTGCTAGTGATGCCCTTGTTGATATAACCTAGCATCATGTTGGCTTTCTTTGTTGTAGCAGCTCACTGTTCAATCATATTGAGATTGTTGTCCACTGGGACCCGCAGGTCCCTTTCCACAGAGCTACCCTCCAGCCAGGTAAATCCGAGCCTGTGCTGCACTCCTGGATTATGTTCTCCCAGGTACAAGACCTTACACTTGTCCTCACTGAACTTTGTAAGGTTCTTGTTACCCCACTCTTCCAGCTTATCCATGTCTTCCTGTAGGATGGCTCTCCCTTCCAAAGTGTCCCCACTCAATTTGGCATCATCAGCAAACTTCCTGATCCCATCATCTAGATAAAAGGCCAGGTTGGACGAGGCCTGGGTGGTATGGTTTAGTGGGAGGTGCTCCTGCCCACAGCAGGGGGTTTGGAACTTGATGATCTTGAGGTCCTGTCCAACCCTTACTGTTCTATGATTCTATGATTCTATATTAAACATCATTGGGCCCAGTATCAATCCCTGGGGGACCCCACTAGTGACAGGTTGCCAGTTTGAAAAGGAGATATTCATCACCACCCTCTGGGTGTGTCCAGCCAGACAGTTCCCACCCACTGCACAGCCGCTTGTCTAGAGCATAGCACATCAGTTTCTCTTGGAGGAGGTCGTGGGAAGTTGTATTGAAAGTCTTGGAGAAACCCAGGTGGACAATGTCTACTACTTACCCCACATCAACCAAGCAGATTACTTTTTCATAGAAGGCATGTGCTATGTTCATGTATAGAGGACATCCACAGCTACAAATTATTTGCAGTTTTAACTGATGTCCTTTGTTACGCTCAACTCAATTATATGTTTTGTAGTTACAGTGCTGCGGCTTTTTTACTGTTTGTATCATTCTCTTGCTTGACATTGTTGCTTTACTCACAACAGCACTTTTCTCATTAGTATTAAAAGGTCTGTTTCTATTTTTCTGCCGCCACTAAACATAGAATGGATTCTGGAAAGCAACTACGGACTTTTCTTTTTGTTTTAAATACATCTGGTACAGTATCTTCCTCTCCCCGTTTCTAGTTATGTTGTGCATGTATTGTATAGAACTGGAAGGCTGGCATTTGCAAATGTACAGTAAAAATGGTAAAATGTATTTATAAGCATAGTATTCAATAATATCCCATAAATATATTAGAAAAAATGGTTTGACAAACAGTAGTCATACTGCCTGTTCCACTAGCAGAAGACAACTAATTCTGTTTGTATTGCTTTTAGGAACACTTATGATCAGTTGGATTAGCATGTTAATCTCAGTGATAACCCTCAGAGAGCCTATATATGTATGTGTAATAATGTACCCAGCTACTAAGCATATCCATATGCATGTTTCACCATTCTCAGAGAATGTCTTCAGGCTACTCCTAAAACCATTGTTGCAGGCTCACAGGATGATGTAGACATATATAGCCAAGACTTGTGCTAGCAGCAGCCCTGTAAATGATGCTAGTGAGTCAGCGCAGTGAGATGCAAAATGTATAATTTCTAGATCTGGGTCAAAACCAACCATCTGATTTAAATTCAAGGTCCCATAATTGCCACTGAGAGTTCACATCTCATCTAGTTTAGACAAAAGGAGTGAAATTCAATTATGGTTTTGTCGTGGTGTAAGCCCAGGCCGTAAGTCAGACATGCAGCCCTCTCACTCACTCTTCCCCTTTCTCCACACACGCACCCCCCCACACACACTCCCAGAGGGATGGGGAGGAAAATCAAAAAGAATGTATCTCACGGGTTGAGATAAGAACAGCCCAGAAACTAAGGTATAACACAAATCACTGCTGCTACCACCAATAATAATAATGAAGAGAATGCAATGCCACCCGCCAATACGCAGCCCAACCGGGCAGTGATCTAGCCCTTCCAGGTAACTCCCGGTTTACCTCCTGGGCATGATGTGCTGTGGTATGGAATATCTCTTTGGCTAGTTTGGGTCAGGTGTCCTGTCTCTACGTCATTGCGGCTTCCCCTTCTCCCTGGCAGAGCATGAGACTCAGAAAGTCCTTGGTCAGACTAAACGTTTGAGCAGTAACTAAAAACACCAGTGTTATCAGCGCTGTTCCCAGGCTGAAAGTCAAAAACACAGCACTGCACCAGCTACTAAGAAAGAGAAAAAATGACTGCTACAGCTGAACCCAGGACAAGTTTTAATAATGCTGTTTGGGTAACAAGTTTTTCAAGAGTCTGGTATTCTTGTTTGATTCAAAACCTGAGCTTTCTAAACCTTTAGAAAGTGCTGTTAGGGTTTCTTTGCAAGTTACAGTAAAGTAGGGTTTCTTTGCAAGTTACAGTAAAGTAGGGTTTCTTTGCAAGTTACAGTAAGGACTGTACTTTTTACTGCTACCATTTAGAGTCAATCTAAACTATCAGACAATATATCCAGGCTTTTTACATTGCTATAATCTCAAATGGAATTATGCCAGAACTGAGGGAAATGGGAAGTGAAATGAATATGGGGTTTAATTCTCACTTGACAGATCAAAAACTGAGTCACAGAAATGAGACATACAGAAGATAACCCAAAATCGGTAGGTGAAACAGAAACTGAACAGAGTTTATGATCGTTGGCAAGTATAGTGACCCCAAAGTCATCCTTCTTTCCTTGGACAGGTCTTTTTCCCCTCACTCATTCCTTTTGCAACAATTTTACCAACATTTCAACTTCCATTTTCTAATATTGTGAATAAGACATTCAGTGTCGTAGTTTGATCACTGAATGCGCATGGGTCTATGTACTTCAGCAACACATAACAAATTCAGAGCTACTGCATGGCTACTGCCATCTTTCTGAAATAATTGAATGTATTTTATATTTTGCCTCAGGTTCTGTGTGTGCCTCACCTTCATTAACTCTGCTCAGAAGGCAAAGTGAAGTGCAAACCAATAAAGTGCACCATAAATGTTAAAATTAGGCAAAGTTTGTAGTTTTGTCATTGGAGACCTGATACTAGCCTGCAGTTAGGCTTGCTACCCAGTTACATGAAGGTGAGCAGTGAACAAATCTACAAACACTGAAGACCAGTATAAAAAGAAATAATTACCTGCTTGTTATGCTACATTGAAGAAGAAGTAGAGTTAAAGCTAGCTGCCTCCTCCTTCCATCTTCTCAACACCAATTAGTAATAAAACACGATTCTCTCCAGGGAGTCCCGAGTCTTAAAATACACTTTGGCAGGGTTATAGGTGATATAGTAATTATTTAAAGATGAATCAATTACGGACACTGGGGCTGTAGGCAACACATCCCTTTGACTCATACTTCAGTATTTGCCCAATTTTCATTAAAACAATTGGTCATATAATGCCCATGATATGAATAGATTTGAGTTTTTTAACAAGAAGTAAAACTATGATAAGTTGATCCTTGAGCTCCAGAGGTCACAAATGTGACCTTTTTGTAGAGCTCATTAAAATGAACATGTTAGATACGTGCAACTACATAAGAAGTTTGGAAAGTGGGTAAAGAGACTTTCCTTAAACAGAAGCCCCTACCTGCCTTATAGGAGTATCTTTTATGATGACCAGCCAATACTAATTATCTTACCTACCTCTTCTCTTTAATGAACATATATAAGCAGTAGTAGCAGTTCTGCAAGATACCTAAGAAAAATCTGGAGCCTGAAGCAGTTTCTTTTGTGTGTGCTGGATATGACTGAGGATCTTGGCTTTATTATGTGAAATTACGTTGGAAATCTTAGATGGTTAAAAATTGGGTTTGTTGGGATCTCTATTCCTGGCTAACCCTAACTAATAGTAGTGAGAAATAATAGAAGCTGTTCAGCATTGCTTATCTTGGTTCACAAAAATGTTAGCTCCAACCATAAATACAGGAGATTCCTGCCTGTAGCATTTCTGCCGAACAGACTAAATCATCACCATCTACATGCACTCTCAGTTTAATGGTTAATTCAATGACAATTATAAATTCCAATTGGCTTTGTGGGATAGGATTTCATCCAAAGAGATGAAATGGAATTCTAATTTGGTCACTTGTGTTCTCAGTAGCATCTCTTCAGATTCACTTGGAAAGATCTCTCCAATTAATTTTTGTTTTAATTTCTGTGGCAGTTTCTAGTGCTTCAGAGGTCAGCTGACAGGAGGGTCTTTCATGCAGGAAATGCTTTCTCCAGTTGTTAAATCATGATTAGTGGAGGCAAAAATTAGCATGTTCTCAACAGAATCTCTCAGGTGTTTGTTTGGACTTCCTTGTGCCAAAAATTAAAATGACATTTGTAAGGTACTTCCTTTTGTTGCAACTTCAAGTTAGGCGTTTAGTTATATGGCTGGAGTAATAAAAGAATCCTACCTATTTCTACTATTCTCCAATCATTTTGTCTAGTATGTATCATCTTTTACTCCCTTCCTGTTCTGTTATTTACTTCTATTTAGATACTCCCATGGATTGCTTGAGATTTAACACGTTTCTTCCTCAAAAATTAATCCCATTATTGTATGTTCTTACCAAGTGCTCTTCTGTCAGTGTACCTAGCTCCAAAGAGCTAAGAATATATGCCTACCAAAACAGACCCGCCTATCTTCCTCTTCAAAGGCAAGAGACTCCTCAGAACACTTACCACATTCAAAAAAGATACCCACAGAACAGGCCCATTCAGCTTTTGCTGAATACTGTTTCTTCCTTGATTTGACATTCTTCTATGCCCCTGAATTTGTAAAACGTGAGCAATGGAGTTATATATCATAATGACAAGGATAGCCTCTTTTAAATAAATGCTTTTCATAAAAAGCTGCCTCATCAGTGCTTAAAACCAGTAAAGCTCTCAGTGCATAGCATTCCTAAAAACCTTACTGAAAGTATTGCTTTGCTAAAATTGTTGTTTACTATAAAATCAGTGAATTTATGTTTCTGATGAAGCACAGCTATCTAAATATAGACTGGTGTGTGGATTATATACCTGTACTACAATTTGATTCTGTTCCTGAGGATGCTGTCAGAATAACCTCAGAATTTATAGCTACAGATACAGTTTTAGTTCTTATCCCTATGTTTGTAATCTTGATTATCTTTTCTGTTATTTCAAATGTGTACAAGTAAGTCATATTGAAGTGTTCACTTTATTTGTACTCTTAAAAACTAAGATGGAATTCAGGTTCTGATGTGTTAGTAACTTGAAATTATTCATGTTAAAAGATCTACAAAGATTTGAACATATAATTCATTGGCAGTAGCCCACTGATTTTCTTCCCCTTGAAACTGCTTTCTTACATGTTCTGTTATACACATGAAATGTATTTTTCAGATGTGTGATCATTGCAGCATCCCGCTTTCCACGCCTTCCTCATATCTACATCAAAAGATTCCCCTCACTTGGGTGTATCAGCCGTTTATGACTAGGTTTGGGGGTTTTTTTCTTAGTTGAAAATGCAAGCAACATGTTTCTCCTAGAAAACATATTTAGTGAAATTACAGTCTTGTTTGCCATATGGTGCTTCATACAGATGGATGATTATTATGCAAATCTTTTGATTAGTGAGTTTCTGCTATTCTAGGAATCATTTGCTTTGTGTGTGTTGGCTTTGTACACATTTAGTTCCATTCTTAGGATGATCTGGGACCTTGCCATATCTTTGATAATCTTGGTGATACAGTTTTTTACAACTTTAAACTTTCTTTTTTTATTTATGGTTTATCCCATTTTCTTTGTTCAGCAGGCAAAAGAATTAACTTTTGCTGCAATTTACCACATGAGAAATATAGTGCAAAACATGAATGCTGAATGAAATCAATCAGAAAATTTGCATCTTCCCATCAGAGACTTTGCCCCCATGGTTATAGACATGTAAGATTGGTGAGGGTACCTGTCAGATGAAGTATTTAATTTCATGTGCAGTGTTTTATATTCAACCAGAATCTAGTCTGGTATTTCCTATTAGCTTTTCTCTAGATACCAAGTTTTGTAGTTGAGCAATGGCCAGATTGATATATAATGCTAGGGGGTCTTTATTTCTACATAGTTCATAAAGATTTTGCACAGGAATTGTATTTTCATCTCTTCATCTGTGAACATGAAATGTAGCTAGCCCTTCTGCTAACTTTAAATTCCTTAGATACAAGGGGCTAATGTCTGTGAGTGATGAAAAGCATTCAGTATATGTTTAAGTAAGTCCCTTGCTAAAATAATATACTCTGTATTATGATTTGTTCAAATCTATGTAAAAAACAGAGTTTTTGCCAATGACTCAAGCAGATTTAATATCCATAAAAATTAAAGAATTCCTAAATGAAATAGTTGAGATGCATGGACAGGAATATCAGACTTCTTATTTCTTTGAAGAGATAAAAATTACACCTCAGTACAGCTGAGGTACAAGGAAAATGAGAAATGTCACTTAGTCTCCTCCATAGAATGGTAGTGCTGCACATCATGGTAAGTGTTCCAGGAGTGGATTTTTGTAAATTAAGCTAATCTTTTATCTTTGTCACAAAACATTCTAATGAATGAGTCTACCAAACCAAAATTTAGGGTTTTCAATGTTGTATTTCACACAGTATTTTGATGTGTGCACATACTTCAGACGTAAACAGTATAAAATGATACTGTTTAAATTTAACAGGATAAAATGCTATAAAGTGACATTCCTTAACTATATAATTCAAGGTTATAGTGAAGGAGATGGTTTCCAACAGTAAAATAGTATTTTACGATCAAAGCTATTTGCTTTCATCCATTTATCTAAATCAGCTCATTAAAACATTTAATGAATATATAGATACCTATCCCAGAGAAAGCATCTCTCATTTCTTCAAAGGTTGCTGAAAATAAAACTGTTTTATCTGTATCTAAGGTAAAACCTAAATTGACTATCTGTAAAGCCAAACTGAATCATTTACTGCATCAGAGACACTATTGGTTGGAAATTTTGAGGCCTATTATGCATCAGGAAAGATTAGATGGTTATAGCAAGCCATTTTAGTTTTAACCCCATGAATCCATTAATCTTCTGTAATCTGTTGAATTTTAGGTTTTTTAGGCAACTACAGGATGTAAAAGAGCGAATTCACTCTTGTCATATGGAGAATCATTTGAAACACTATGTTTCTGTGTTTTGAAAAAATACTCTTATTTCTTTTCGCTAGTAAGGACTTTGATATAGTAAGCAATTTTTTTGCTACCTGTAAACCATTATATCTATATTATAGGTATAATATATATTATATATTATATGAAATAATGCTATTAATTAACTTTTGAAAATGTGTCTACATACTTGGTAGTCTAAATATTGGAAATGTTCCAGAAGGTTCTTTTTTGAGAAACGATAGAGCCAGTCTGATGTTGTGAAGAATCTTATTGTTTAATACTAAATATTTATTACTTTACTCTCTTTCCCTTGAATTTTTTACTGTATCAAAGTGAGATGTTTGTTTTAGTAAGGACCTTTTAAATGGCCTGTCTGCAACAGTAAGCAGATAGGGCAACAGCTGACAAATAAAAATCAGAATTGCTTGCTAAAAGGTTCAGTATCAAATCAGTTAGAATTTAGAGAATTTCTTTGGTAGGGAAGTACAGAAGATGGATGACTTAGTATCTCAATTTCCTATCTGAACTTTTTATATACATGATTCCTTATCCCTCCTGGTTGCAAGTCTCAGTTCTGCTGTCAGTTTTTCTTTAATCTGCTTGACAGTCCTATCTGTGGATGTTATGAGCCTCAGTTCTGGCATAGCCATGTCCAACACTGTAATACTGTAGCATTATTCTTTAGTTCTTGCTTGCCAAGACTTACATATAATACTGTGTAGTAAGTGTTCACTTTATATTAATGATTGCTAAGAACTGGATTCAAAACAGCTAGTTTCCTCAGTATTGAAATCCTTATAAAAATATCCTTCATCAGAATCTTCTGATATGGAAATACCCAGTTTGCATTGCTCCTATAGTACTTTACTTGGAGTAGCATTCTTATCAACCCATCTAGACTTTGACAATTTCTATCCCCCTCCAAAGACACTGATAAAGAAATGGTTGCTGTACATCAAAAATGTTTATCATCTTAGAACATTTAGCTATAATTGTCTTCCAACATTACTAACTTACAACATCATCACTTTCTAATAAGTTTTTCAACTGGAGTAACAAGGAAAATTACATACAGGTGCTACTGTTCACAATATAACTCTTAGGTTTTATTAGGAACTTAGGAAAGAGATGGTAAGAAAGAAAGAGTAATGAAGTAGAATGTATTTTCTTTAGCAGCATTAATGACTTAAGGTATAGCAGGAAAGATAAAGTAGTCTGGAAAGCTGAATATGGATTTAAAAATATGAAATCAGAGAAAGGAAAAAAAATCAAGAATTATGATGGGGGAATTTGGCTGTAAATGCCACTGTGTTAATAAAAGAGAAGCAGGTAGCATGTAGAGTAAAACTATATTGATACATTAAATGGATTTCTTCTTTTTTATTAGTTTGCATATCTGCTTTCTGACCCATTCACACATGAGAAAGAATACTTTTCTTTCTCTGAAACAGTTCATACAAAAAATTATTATCAAAGCAATGTTATCTGCACAGAAGTATTTAAAAAGTAATTACTGGAAGATATGGTGAACTTATGACCTCTGAGCAATGAACTGAGCAATAAAGTCATAGTAAAGGATTAATGGTATTTTGTACCTTTCAGAACTGTATTTTCTTTGTGGATATGTTGGAGTGTATATGAATTTGGTTTTATTGTTCTCTTTCATAGTTATGAAGTTAAACCTGTATTGTGATGCCACTATCATTAAAATTTCAATAGGCAGAAATACTCCTTTATTACAAACAAATTTATTGCTTCATTGGTTTGCATAGTAAAAACATGAGAAGCTACAAATTAAAAGCATGACTCTCCTCTATAACATATAAATAGTTGGATGGAAAGAAGGTAAATACCATTTACTACGAATGTATAATGTTTGTCTTGCATAATTACACACCAGAATTCATAGACTGCTATACACTTTTCAGCACTTTAGTATTTTGTTCTATTGGACTGATGATGGTTGAAAGTGTAATTTCTAAAATACTAAATACACTATGTTCTGCACAAATGAATAAGCCTGGTCAGATGCAATGAAGAAAATCACTTTTGGAGAATGATGGTTACCACACATTTTTCCTTCCAAAGTCCTACCGCTATTGTCATATCTTGACAAAATAAAAATTTGCATATAATTTCTTTATAGAAATTCTGACTTAATATCTTTACTAGCTCTAGTATGTGCTGCATAAGTCAGATATAGGCAATCTTTTATCATTTAGACCATTACTGCTCATTGTTTTTCACTGTAGGCAAGAGCTTTATGTACCTTATCTGTTTTGATCTTGTACATAAAAGAACTTTCATTGGTGGTCTTGAAATGTGCTAAAATCCAGCATGTACTATTTTTTTCCCTTGGTTTTGCTAAACTTCCCTTTATCTTACTTCTTTTAAAATTGCATTAAATGTATTGTTTCTATTAAAAGAAATAATTACTGGGTGAGCTAGAAATATGCAAATACAGACTTTTTTTTTCCTTGTACGTATACAAATAAACTACATTCTGTCTTACAGCATATGGGCTGTCCTACAGAGATGCTTGCCTTCATGAAGTAATGAAGGTATTTGCTGCAATTCCCACCTGTAGTCTTTACTATAGTAATCCATGTGCTCAGATAAGTCATTTAAGACCATCAGGCTGATGTTTGCTACTTGTAAGTAAAAGATGCTGGAGGCAGTACTATCCCAAATTCCAGTAGTGACTTTTTAACTGTTAAATCCATTGTGAAATACAAAGCTGAGCTTCCTCAACACTAGGGAAGAAGCTTTAAAGCTCTTACAAGAAAAAAAGAAAGTTGACCTGGTCTTGGGTTCAGGAACAAAACACAGATTCCTTACTTCAACCTTTTTTCAGTAGCTGCAATGAAAAAAAAAAACAATAAAAAAGAGTGAAAATAGGGGAAAAGGAGCATAAGTAGAAATGAAAAGAGGAAAACAACCCCTTAACTGTAGTTGGCTCATGGTTAAACTACTAAGCAGCTGTGATTTTATCTTTTTGATGTTGGACAAAATGGGGAAAAAAGGTCTTCTTGTGTTGGATATTATAAAGAAGTTATGAATTAACTTAGTGATGAGTGCAGTAAATTTCTTAAGAACTTTTATGTCCTCAGACTAGGATCTGAGTATCTTACAGCCACTTTTAAAGTGTATAATGAGAGGTTTTGGGGGAGTGAAAGGTTGCATTTTCTCCCTGTCATAAACAGGAATGTTGAAGCACAGAGTAGTTGAAATGGCTTGGCTGGTGTCACACATGGAATAAATACAAGCACCAGTAACTGAACACAGGCCTCCAGTTCTACACTAGTCCAACTGTCTGCCAGCCATATTTTTTCTTTATGATTCTGTCTATGATTGATTGTTGAATTCATAGATCAGATTTTTAAGTGGAATGAGATGCTGTTTATGCTGGGCCTTTCCAATTGTATATGATTTCCTTTGAGAAACAGAAAAGTAACTCATTTACAGAGCAACTACAAGCCTTTTGCTACTTATGAGAAAGGATATAGTATTTATACCTAAGAGTAAAATAGACATTACTTACCACTTTGCTTTCATTTGTTTTTCTGTTTTGCTTATAGAGCTGTTGCCAGTTTGTTTGCAGTATTTCAGCATAAAATAAACAGTTGCATCTGATCACAGCGATTTCTTGTCATTGAGAAAACCAAATTCTGCTAAATAAAGACAATTGTAAGCAAATTTACATGTAAGTTAACAATACATGGTAGAAGAATTACTAAATTTTCTAAAATACCACTACAATTTGGCTGTCTCCTTTTCACATGTTCCTCTTACATAATCTACACTGCTAAATAATGGGATCTCATTACTTTCCTCAGGACTTCTGGGTACAGGAGATCCAGTGTACCTAACTGCTTTCATGTATTTAATTTAAATTGTTTTTTACCTAGCCTTAACGGGTGTGGAAGTAGGAGAAAAAGCACACTTACTTTCAGAGTTTATGGTGGGAAAAAATACACCGTAGTAGCTTTCCACAGACCACTGTAGATTCTCTATGGACATTTTATTTTTTGTTCCATACAAGCTTCCACGCTGATCAGAGCTTTGAGCACTTTCAGGATTAGGGTTGTAGACATAGGACTATGTCTATGTCTGAAAAACAGAAAAATGCATGCATGAAAAGAGAGTAAACTGCAAACATGAGGCTTGTATAGAGGGATTGCATCTGATTAAATTTTATATTCCTTTTGTATATTTATTAACTAAAAGTGAGTGAATATCAAAGTTACTGGTTAATAAAGAATGTCAGATTATTTTTGCTGAGATTGTGAATTTATCAAGATATCGAATGGAACCTTCAGTGTAAAGTAAATTAGTAGCTTAGTTGGAAATTAGCACCATTACCCAAACAATTACGTTTATATACAGCCAAAGGAATGGTTTGCAATAGTCATACATTCTCAGTTCTAAATAACTCTGCAGCTACTCAAGAAAATGATCTGCATACTCTCATAGCCACATCTCTGCTTGTATAGAGCATTACTGAAAACACATGAAGATAGTGTTGGGAAGAAAAAGAAACAATAAAAAAAGCAATATTGGAGTATTTGTCATATACTGATGTAAACTGCTGTCCTTTCCTTTGTGTGTTTCATGTGATTCAGTGGAAACAGATAGTCTCATCTCTCATCTTCTTTTAAGGATTATTTACTGGGGATGATTCATCCCACCTCCTTAGATGCCTGTGGTAGGATTGGATGACTTCCTCTCTGAAAGTGCCTCTCCCTCTTTCCAGTGGCTAGACAAAACCAAGATAACTAGTTTCAAACACACAGAACTTTTTTATGATAACTTAAACCACATAAATTCTACCTCCTGACTTGGAAGGGCTTTGGTTTTAATGGAAAAAATCCAGAAATGGGGGAAAAGTATTATAGATAAGGGCAAACTTGCATGCGAGAAGAAATTGGAAAGATTAGGATCGGTTAGCTTGAATAAGATAACTGAATAAGAACATGCAAGATTGAAAGAAACAAAAAATATGATGTTAAAAAAAGGCAAGGAACTCATTCTGAACTAGTATTTATCTTCTATTGTAATAAAAATACAAACACCATGTGAAAAAAATGCAATGAAGCTTGCAGGAACACAGAACACATATAAATCGTAATATTCAATAGTATTCAGAAAAGGCTTAAGCCTTTGCTTCTATGAAGAGTAAAAATACAATAAGTTATGTTAAGTAGATTTTTATTTAGGTAACTAAATGCGAACATTTAGAGTATAAGGCTTCCACTTCATAGGGAAGAACAGTCCTCTGTGAATACCTGTTTCAATACTTAGCACTTGCTTATTTCAATACTTAGCACTTCAATACTTCTACTTGCCAATACAAGTAAAAGTACTTGTACTTACAAATACTTTAAAGTACTTAAAATTACTTACAAATACTTTAGTATTTTTTCCCTGAAATATCTCCTATTGATAATTGTCAAAGGCTGAGTACAAGATAAAACCAATTATTTGATCTAGTGTGGCAATTTTGTGTTTATATTCTTTATTTCTAAAGCAAAAGGTTAAAGGGAAAGCTAGTTCATTCTATGCAACTGGATTAGATCTTGCATTAAATCCTCATATTACAGGGTGCAATTGTACCAGAACATTTATCTATAAAATGTGAACTAGCTTTCTATAGATTGCTGTAGGAATGGATGCATTTTGAAAAAAAAAGTGAAGTGCTGGTGGAATATTATGCTTTCTGAGTCTACTCAGATTCTTATTTTGCAAACATCATCTTGCTATTTTTACTCTTTCTCACTCCCTTTCTTATCTATTGCAATCATTATTATTAAAATCTAATCCCTATAAATTACAAAATCTCCTAGTTTTAAAAAGAAGTCCTGTTGACATTTTTCCATTAGTGCATGTAAGAAAATGGTCACATTCTTCCTTTTTCTATAAAATACTATAGGAAAGTTGTGTATCTGAAG
This sequence comes from Neopsephotus bourkii, assembly GCF_033783945.1. Lineage (NCBI taxonomy): Eukaryota > Metazoa > Chordata > Aves > Psittaciformes > Psittacidae > Neopsephotus > Neopsephotus bourkii. The sequence continues at coordinate 2,733,913 of NW_026901490.1, forward strand.
TTGTCCTTAAAAACTGCATCTTTAAAATAATATTACAATTCATGCATAGTCTAAGAAAATAGTTATGTAAATCTGTTGTAGATGCAGTGTGATAAGTCTACCAAGTGAAGTATTAATAGAAATCTATTATAACTCTGTCTCTGTGGTTCATTAAGTCAAGGGTTGTGTATTAGTACTAGCTGTATACACATAACAGTATTAAAAACCAAAGCTCTACAATGTATATTGTTCCCTTTATGTAGCACAGTAGAATCAGAGAATCATAGAATAGTTAGGGTTGGAAAGGACCTTAAGATCTTCAAGTTCCAACCCTCCTGCCATGGGCAGGGACACCTCGCACTAAACCATCTCACCCAAGGCTTTGTCCAACCTGGTCTTGAACACTGCCAGGGATGGAGCATTCACAACTTCCCTGGGCAACCCATTCCAGTGCCTCACTACCCTTACAGTAAAGAACTTCTTCCTTCTATCCAATCTAAACTTCCCCTGTTTAAGTTTTAACCCATTGCCCCTTGTCCTATCACTACAGTTCCTTATGAAGAGTCCCTCCCCAGCATCCCTGTAGGCCCCCTTCAGATACTGGAAGGCTGCTATGAGGTCTCCACGCAGCCTTCTCTTCTCCAGGCTGAACACCCCCAACTTTCTCAGCCTGTCTTCATACAGGAGGTGCTCCAGTCCCCTGATCATCCTCGTGGCCCTCCTCTGGACTTGTTCCAACAGTTCCATGTCCTTTTTATGTTGAGGACACCTGAACTATACACAATACTTCAAGTGAAGTCTCACAAGAGCAGAGTAAAGGGGCAGGATCACCTCCTTCGACCTGTGAGGAGGAAAGGCTTGTGGCTGATCTTAGAACGATTAGGTTGTCCCCCCAAGTTCCTGAAAATGACTGTATTATAAAAATAAATTAATCATAACTATTTGGTAACCTGTATGTAAAACACATCATACAAATCAAGTTTGATCACATGTTGCTGTCCTAGTTGCTTTAGTGATAGGTGTCAAGATTTTTACTAGTTTTCTTCTTCAAACTAGTTTTTTAGACTGCATGCAAATCCAACTGACCCTGTGAGGCACTGTTGGTTCTATGTTTACTCAGCCACTAAGAAGCATCTAGTTAAAACATTTTAAAACATTTCACAGTAATAGACAAGTTTCTCCAAAGTAATTCAAAGTTGAAATTGAAAATGTAAAGCCAGTCGCAAAAAAAATTATGTGATAGGAAGGTTATACAGTCATTTTCACGCTCTTTTAAGTACATTGTAGAAGGGGAGTTATTCTGAAGAGGTGTTCCCCTGCTCACCTTGGAGGAAGGGTTCCATGAGAGTAACAGTAAGAGCTCCTGCAGACCTTGGGACATCCCAGACATGCCCTTCTCTTGGGTTCCATTGTGGTCTGTTAGCAGCAAAGAACTCCAGCAAGCTGACAGGTAGGTTGCACTTAGTTGTTCTCAAGGGGTTCATGAAACTCCCTCTTGAGCAAACATACTGCCTTTTCCTGCATCAAAGCTGTTTGGGTATTCATGTGTCATCTGTCTGCACCTTCAGTTTGGGAATCAGAGCTAGGATTTCATTTGAATGTATCAGTGAACATACAGTCAAAACCATGCTGTCTCTCAGTCCCATATACATATATCCTCAGCATTCAGGATTAACAAGTATGTATTAATCTCTGCTACATTAGTTCTGAAGTTACAACTCGCCACATCTGATAACATGAACTTGTCACTGTCACTGCATTGGTGCACTCATGTATGACACCATCTGTTAAATGGGTTAATTTTCTTATATTATCTTTTTTTTCAGGACTTACTGTGAAAATTCTCTGTTACTTGAAACATAGTCTTCTTCATCATTATACTTCTTTTCTAGCTGGATCATAACATACTAGAATACTGTTGAGCACAAAGTGCACAAAAGCTCTTCAGAATACCTGTTCTTAAGGATTAAATGATTATCATCTCTGTCCTATTTCTCATCTTATAATCAACTTCAAGATGGTACTATATAGTTCAGTTGATGTAGTTTCATATTAGAAATAATAGAAATTATTTGATCTCCTTTTTTGTATCGCAGTGTTTAAGACAGATGGATTTATTTCCATTAATGTTAAGATTTATTTATGAGTCCTTGTAACTATCCCCTTACTTGAAGACTTGAGTGATATTTAGAGTGATATGGTAGAGGTAAGATTTCAATTTTCATTTACTGAAACTAAGAAATACAATTAAGAAATTAAGGCATGTTTCTGTAACTGAATCAGGTGTACAGAAGGGGAACTTGATGTCTCAGAGAAGGCTTAATAGGAGGCAGGACCTTTTACTTAAATGATCATCAGTTTTCAAAAGCTTTTATTGCATGATGATTATATCATTGTATTCCTAAGGTGAATTGATTACAGAATGGTTTTTGTTGATAAAAACAATATTTTTGTTAATACTTTATGGCATCCATTTTGATAATTTGTACAGAGACACTACAATTAGTATGTCCCTGAAGAAATTTTCATTTATATTTGTCCTTTGCTGAATAGAATGTTTCTGGATTTTCCATGTTTGTTTTTTTTTTTTTATTTAATCCTTTCAGGCAAGATGTGGCATGAGAGATTCAGCTTTTTAGATCACCTTAAATATATTACTGTCTTTATAAAATTTAAATAGAATTATTAAAAGTGCCTAACACCCACATTACTTTTTAGGTCTGTTAGGCACTTACAATTCTGTCTCCCTGAAAATAAATCACACTTTGGTCCTCAAACTTTTTAAGTGTTTTGGAATTTTTTACATTGCCTCTTATTATTTTCCTTTTTTGTTAAAGGGCTCTAAAACACCTTGTTCTGTTGTTTGGGATTTGGGTTTTTTTGTTGTTTTTTTTTTTTTTTGCAATTAGATTAATTGTCACTGACATGGAATGTCCTGGTTCATGTAAGACATGCAGTGCCACTCCATTTGGAAGAAACAGAGAATGCTTTTCTACTCAGATATTTACATGTACTTCATTATCGTAGCCAACCAAGTAACTTCCAGATCAAATAGAGGTAACATGTAAGTGTGATTCTATTTTCCTTCATCATTTCCTATTACAGCAAAGAGAAACTTGTTAGATTTTTGTGAATTTGTTTCAAACGAACTGCTGTGTTAGTATTACAAAAGAACTAGTTATCGACATTAAGATCCAAAAAGTACTTCTTGTGCTCAATAGCAAGTCACGATGCTTTAGATGTTATGAACATTTGTTCCACTGCTTTAGACTATTCTCTGTTAAAGCTCTATCTGCAGGACAAAATAAGCTTTTTTGTTAATGGGACAGAGCTGCAGGTTCTCAGTTGATCCTTTAAGTATTCTGTTCCTATACTATTGGACACCTTTAAGATAATGACAAAGACATAAAACTTGACTCAGTATTTTACGGAGCTAGTGTAGAAGATTAAAGCAGACTTGATGTGCTTATAGTACCCTGGGTTGCAGCGGAAACGTGCTGCTGTGTTCTGTACTATTTTGAGTTTCCTAAGGGCTAATGGCTTCATGCCCAGTATATGGCATTGCCGTAGTCCAGCTGAAAGGTGACAATGGACTACAGAGGCCAAATCATCAACAGCAAAGACAGGATGAATTCTTGTACCTGTTTTATACTTACTGTCAGAGAGAGAAGTCCAGGATCAGTTCTAAATTATAGACTGACTTGCCAAAATGGGAGGTGGAACGTCAGCCAGTAGGTACTTCACTGTGCCACAAGCTCCATTAAGTGCTCTTTCTTGACATCATGCCCAACTTACATTTTTTTCAGTTTCTGCTTCCACCTTTTGCTTTTTATCCATAAGCTCAAGTACTAAGGCAGTTTGGTGACATTGTGTTACTGCAAGTGATGTGTTATGATAAAAGGATGAAACTTTGTAATGCCTACATTTTGTTTTCACTGGAGGTCATGAAACCTTTCCAGTTCTTTCAGTCTCTATGCCTGTATTTTAAATAAGGTTGAAGAAAAAGGGAACTATGAGGTACATATTGTGGATTGTCTGACAGTGACAGTAATGCTCTTTCTGTCCTATGTCCTGTAATAAACTCAAATTATGGCAGGTGATTGGTAATATTCAGTTTCAAGTGTAGGCAACAAGAATATAATAAGGTCTAGCAAGAATATCTTTTGAATGCGCCATTGGATTCAAGTGTGTGCATGTAGTGCTGCATCAGTGTGCTGTCTTGTGAAGCTTAAACTTTGCTGCAACATGGCAGCCACAGAGAGATGAGCAGATGTGCATTTGAAAGCATGAGGAAAAAGAAGGCTGTTCATCAAAAAGAAACATTTAAGAGTGTGAGAACATTGTGTCATTCATCAAGAAGGACATTTGCCACTTCTGTCAAAGTTTTCATTGAGGGTTTACAGCTTTGGACAAAAAGGTGAGTTCAACTCACCACCTCTCAGCCTATTCATGTGCTTGTGACCTTCGATACTCAATTTTAAGTCTTTTTAGAATGATAGCATCCTATGTCACAGTGTATCATCTGCTTTGTCCATGCTGAACATTGCTTTAAGAATTATTTAGAGGAATGAGTGCTGGAGCACTATCATTACTCTGTTCTTTTAAAATGCATTTTTACTTTTTTTTATTTGAAAACCATTGAGATCTGTTTCTACCTAGCCTGCAAGATCTGAGAGTGCAGCTTTGAAGAGTGAGAAAACCCATGAAATATATGGGTGTGTCTTCCTGCAGTCTGCAAGTTAGCTAGCATTTATCCCAAAGAAGAAACAACTGAAGGTAGCATATTGTTGGTGCAGTTCTCCCCTCAGCTAGTAAATAATTTGTTCTCTACTTTTTAAAGTAATTTTTAAAACTTGAACAGCATTGAAGGTAAGGTGAAGTGCATTTCTACCTTGATAGTAATGCCAATCCAAGTGCTTTAAGCAGTCCTACCTAACTGAAACTTCTGACTGCTAGTACTCCAACAGCATGTCCCATTTCAGGAAGCAAAACCAGGGTTACCGTCATAATTCATCCGTGTTTGCTAAAGATCAGAATGGCTTTTCTCAACACTTAGGTTTTTAAAGAAATGAAATTAATATACACATTAGTAACAGAACAGCTGTGGAGCTCTGCAGGAATCCCATCAAAAAGGAAGCAAGCAGGGTGAGTAGAAAGAACCAGCTGGTTAATCAGAAGAGAAGGCAGCTTGTTGAAGAAGCTGTCATCCTTGAATCTTCAGTTGGTGGGTCATTTTGTCCTCAGTAGGGACTCCTTGCATGATGTGCAGTTTTTACTCTCACTGCTCAATCAGTGTGACAGTGTGACTCTAGATTGGTTCTAATGCAGTGGAAGTCTTGGCTCTGATTTAAATTTTTCTCTGATAATTTATTTTAAAATATTAAATAAATGTATCAGCAATAAAACTTGGGGGTAAAAGATACAATAAATTTTAAACTACGGATGTGAAAACTTTATTCTAAAACTGTTAAGATCAATTTCTGCAGTTTCTAGCAATTGTTTTCAAGTTATTTGCTGCTGAGTGGTTTGGGGTTTTTTTTCTGAATAATTGTCAAGTTTCTTAGAGCAATTCAAACTCTGTAATACAGGATTTCAGCTCTTGTAGTCCCATAGGTCTGTATGATCTTTTATAGTTTAGTGTGTATTTGAGTGATATTTCTGCTTACTCTCTGGAATTGTATTCTAATCTTACGGAATATTTTTATGAATCTGTTGTGTCACAGGCTGGTAATTTGGAAAGTGTAAGAAAATGTTCTGGTGTTTTTATTGCTGTTTTCATAAGCAATTTGTGGAGCAGGAAAGAATAAAAGGGGATTTTCTAGTTAATATGACTTATTTTTCTAGTTTATAATAGTTGCCTATTGGAGCCAATATTAATTTATAAAACTGTGACCATATAGTAGGAAAACATGCTTAACAGATTTGTAAATGCACTTAAAAAAAGTAAAATTACTGTTGGTGGTGGTATTAGTGTTGTAATCCCCAAAGAAAGCAGAATTGAAGTTCTCAGATAGTGAAGACATGAAAGAAAATTCTGAACCCCATGTTCTTAACATTTAATCTGAGGAAAAAGGCAATAAAGCAGTTGTGTCCGACTCATGGCAGGAATGCAACAGGTTACCCAACAAAGCTTTTAACATTGGTCAAGTCACAACGAGTAAGTTGAGGTCCAGCAGGATGAGAGACAAGTTTAGTTTACCCATGCTGTTTTGAAACTCAGTGCATCACGAAGGTTTGGGAGATCATTATAAGAAGTGGCTCTACAGAACAAATCAACGTTGAAAAAAAGGATATCAGTAATAAGTTTAAATAGAATATGCAAACATAATTTTGAAAACTTTATCACTGAGATGCATGCAATGTATGATAAATTTTTAACTGATGATTCCATGAGAAATTGAATCCAGATGTTCTGACTGAGACAGAGGAAAGATAGTGTCAGAAACAGTAGAAGAGCAGTAAAGGAAGATCCCTGGATCACAAGGTAAGTTGCATTTATTCCATGCTTCTGCTTCCTTGGATCAAAATCTGACATAATTTGATCTTAGTGAAAGAAGCAGTGATGTTCTCAGGTGCCTTCACCTTATGAAAACACCATGGGTTTCCTGAGTAAGTTGGCTCCCTGTGACATTCACATTAGATTTCCATAAATAGTTCAATGACAAATGTTATTTTAATAGAAAATGGGCTTTGGATTGTCACAGCCACACCAGAAGAGTGAAGCTGAGGTAGACATTGCTAGACCTCAATGACGCCGGGAACTTAAGCATTAAAGAACTATGCTCATAAATACTTGCAAAAAAGACTCAAGGCCTAAATCATTCATAGCCAGCAAACCTGCTGGCCTCTGGTGTCTAAGTAAGATGCAGCATGTGAAGTGTAGAAAATATTTAATAAGGCAAGAAATGTGTTAATGCTCCGATTTACTGCTTAGGACAGATACTGAATTATCTAGAGAAATACAGAGTAGAATTAAAATCTTTGATCTGTAGTTTTGCATGCTTTGGACAGATATGATTGATTAATAATAAAAAAGAAAAGGTGTATAAGTCAGATAGATACAGTATATTTGAAATTATGCTCCTACTTTAAGAGGTACTGCTTATGTGAGAGTCTTCCCATACAGCAAAACGAAATACTATGGCCAAATTCTTATGAGTTTTTTTACCTCAGTAACTGCAAGATCTGACCATATTGTTGTGAGGTTAGTTAGGAAAAAGCTTAAGTGACTGATTAATATATACAGCTGTTTATAATATAAAAGGATAGGATGTATTTACATGTGGATACTTTTCTGATAAGTACTAATTTCAGTGAATTAATAAACATGAAACTTCAAGAGGAAACATATTAAACATTAGTCTTTTAGGTTATTCATTTCCTCTACTTAGATTTACGGTTAAAATATTCCTGTCAGAACGAAAGTACCATTTATCTAATCCAGTTTCCTATGAAAATACACTTAGGTGATTTTGGGAGTCTTCAATTATCTAATTGTATAAGAGAATAATTTATATCTCACTGTCAGTAACTTGTGATGCTGATTATTACTCAATTTTCTGAAATTGAGTCTGAAAGATCAGACAATCTACCCGAGGCACTACATACCTTGAACTATCTATATATATTTTACTAAGAGTGCTAAATGAATAGTGACCTGTGAAATAAAGATCAATATGCTGTGACACAGTATTTTCATAATCACAAGGATGAATATATCATTTGCTTCAGCTAGATGAAAATGAAAATTTAACACTCCAAGGCCATTTGCACGTTCAGATTACATTTGGCAAGATTCCAAAAATCCATAGCATTTAAATAAATGTAGTGTTTTTTCAGATTACAACAGCTAACTTCCCAGTTTATTTGTCATTTATTTATCACCCAACATGTCTTGCTAATCTCTGCTGAAAGGTTATTCAAAAAGTGATTCTTAATTCGAAGAGCCATTAGTGGCTTTCAGGGTGTTGAACAAACACCACGTAAAGTTGAGAACCGTTTTTCAAAAGCAGTATCCAAACAGGCACATGTAGTGAATACAAACATTAAAGATCTGATTTATGCTCATAACTAAGATATTTTGGGTGAAAATTAATGGTAAAACTCCCATTACCTTCAGTTTAGCCAGTGTCAGCACTAACTTCTAAAAAACTTGTGATCTTCCAGAATTAAATTCTGAGAATACATCAGCATATTAGGAAACAGATACTGCTATTGGAGTATTGCACATTCTCTCAGGTATTTAAATCTGTACGTTTTCTTTGAATTAGCTAATTTACTTGCAAATAGCACAGGTTATAATAATAGTTATTCTCATTAAAACAGGCTTTTTGTTGAAAAATGCTTCAATGGGTGATCTTTAAAAACAGATCCCTTTTATGCACCCTTTGATACATAATAGTCACTGAGAAGGGTACATAAATTATAAGCATCAAATGACCTGCAGGTTCAAAACAAGTAAGAGGTGGTACTTAATCTTAGAGCAGGTGTTCAAGCCATGGGCTTCACATTGGTTTAAGAGCTGTTAGGCAGATCCATGCAATAAATATTCATCACAAATAATTACATGCAGACATACATATGTGGTTTAGGAAATGCCTGAATGTACAGTGAATACCCCAAGGGAGGGTAGAACAATGAAGTATCACTTCCCATATCCCTGGGCAAGTTACCTCAATAGCTGATCAATCTCTAAAAGAAAAATAAAATTTAATATATAAACTTTTCTAACTTTGACTCCTACATGTGCCTATCATCATGACTTTCCTTGTAAGCTTACAAGGATATTTACTATCCAAAGTATTTTCCATAGAGACACTTCTGGTCTTGGTTTGATTAGATCAGTTCTCCAATCTTCTTTTTCTGACCAGAGTATTTTGATTTCTTGTTACAAGACATGTTTTCCAGTACTCATATGAATATGCTAATTATATAAATTCTTTTAAGTTCTTTTCAGTTAAAGTTCCACAGTATCTATCTTGAAATGCATGCACCAGAAAGCAGACAGTTTTTCTTCATAATTTTCCTAACACTGTATTCTGAAACAAAATCAGTCTTGTATTTGTTTTATATACTTTCCTTATACACTGAAGAATCATATTCACCCTCTTGTGCAAAGCACCACAATAGAAGATAAGACTTCATTTGATAACTTTCCATGACTCAGTCTTTTTCAGTCATTCTTCACTAGTGAATAAGTTTGAATTTCTTTGTCATACGGTGTTTGAAAGGATCCCTTTCAGTAAGAAACTGCATGACTGGGCATCTCCAGCTACCATGTTATCCCTAGACTTGATTAAGTGTGATCATCGTATCAAACTTGTCCTTATCTGAAAAGCAATAGAATATCATCATGTTTTAGTCTTAATCTACAGCCAACAATGGGCTGAAGGAATTAATTTCATTTAAATATTTCCATAATGACAGTTTGTCATTTTGTCTAGTTTATGGCCATGTAAAGCTTCTCATTTCACCATGAGGCTTGAACTTTGTATGATGTCTGTCCAAGTCTATTTCACAAGAGGTTAATAGATCATTGATAACAAAGTTAAACACTCCTTCAAATTGTTTATTGCCAAGAGATGAAAGGAATCTTATCAAATGACATTGAAGTTCCAAAAAGGTGGGAAGTTGGTAGTCTGAGTGATTCTTGAAAAAGTTGTAAGATTAGTCATTTTTATTGAAGGAGAAAATAATATTTTAATCTTCAGGGAAAGGGGCAGCATATATTCCAAACAGAGACCCTCTTCCGCAAAGACAAAATTAAAGGTGTAGTGTATTTTTCAGAAGAAATCTTTCTTTAGTGCCATTATTCAATAGTCATTAATGTCTTGAAAGCTGGATAATCTAGAGAAGCTGCTTGCAGCTGAGGTGAGGATGTAAGCAGTTTTCTGTTTTCTCATGTAAGTCTTGGTAACCTTTGTAACTGTGTTTCTGCATTTGAAGCTGTTGTAAATAAATTATTTTCTGTTCTACATAGGCTTTTCTCGAGCCTGTTTTTAGAATAAGTAAGTGTCAAACAGGGCATTCTATCCTTTTCTGTAAAGCTTTCTTTAAAACCGAATTACTGTGCTACTTCTTTAGGGTAAAGAATCTATTTGAAATATCCAGGGCATTCACAGGATAGTAAAATGTGTCTCTGCTAAACAGCATGGATAATTTTGGAATTTTCAATTTTGCCTATGTAGAAGATGCAACCTATTTTACATGTTCCAAATATGGTAGGAATGCTATCACTGGACACTAATGATTATGGCAATGTTTGCAGCACTATAATTCTAGCAGTCTTTGTGTCACCTGTAAATTTGATCAGTAGTAATCATAAATTTTATTCCAGGTTATGGATAAAATTGTGGACTGTACATTGGTATAAACCAAATATTTTACTAGTTGATAAGAGGATGTTGAGATCCAATGATTCATCAATTTTTTAATAGTTTAATTTTTTTGTAACTGCCATATTTCTAGTAAGAAAACTCGACAGAACTAAGACAAATACCTTACAGAGTACTAGTTTGTCAGCCTCATTTGTAACTGTTTGGTAAAAAACCCTGTGTGTCAATGGCATTTATAAAATTGCCATCTTCCAGCAGCTTATATCATGGAAATAAATATTAACAGCTTTTATGTTTCAAAGATTGTTTTTTACTATTGGAATATTCACTTTACCATACACAAATATACAAGTTAGCTTCTTTTTCTTACAACCGTAGGCCTCAGGTCTTCTGTTAACATAATCTTTGTTTCAAAATAAGCTACTTGCAGCATGTGGAAGGTCATGGGGAAATTTGGGAAATTTTAAATGTAGGTTTGCAGTATCTAAAAGCCTGGAGGTCTTGGATTGCATGTTCTGTTATGGAACTTTGTGGATCTTTGCCACAGGTGATTGAATTTGGGGAATTAAGGATGAGGTCTATGAACCAAATTTGTACTGAAAGTGCTAAAGTTGCACAAGTCATATTGTAATTAACTTTTACCTCCCGATGAATACACATAATGATACTTGTCCTGTTGAGAAAGCTTTGAGATGCTTGTATGAGTTGTATTACACAAAAAGCGTTTTTCTAGTTCATTAATTCTTTGTATAGAATTCAAGTAGTAGAACGCTTGAGCTCTTCAAAAGCAATACTGGTGTTGGAAATCTTCAACTAAATATAATGTCTGTTTTACATAATGTCTTTTGGGTTTTAAGTACCAAATCTCTTTACTCTTACAGAGAAATCGATCAGAATTCTGATGGTTGCATCAGCTTCAAAGAGTTTGAATCTGCAATGAAGTATGGACAAAATGTAGTTATCACCAGTGTACTTTGCCTAAGGAATATTCTCTGGTGAAAAGACAGTGAAAACTTCAGATCTCAAGATATTTAAAAATCAATGAATCTTCATTTGTTTCAGCCAGCGTTTTAAGAACTTTGGCTGTAAATGTAGTTCTGAAGGACAGCCTTTGAAGCTTTACTGTTGACAAGTTGGGTGTATTAATTTACATGTGTATGTGTGTGTAGAATACTTAAAATATTTGAAATCTCAATTGATTCCCAATCACTCTAGTTAGGAACTGAAACTTTGTACTTTTTATTTTTGACTTAACAGATGAAAAAGGAGCAACTCTGATTTGCAGTTACTTTGAAATTTACTTGTTCACTTCTTCAACGGCGCTTTGTTGACAGACCAAAATATCTCATGTATAAAAACTGATTAAATTTATGGCAACTAATGCCTGGGGGGTTTCTAATCAGTAGTATATTTGTCTTTCCTTTATTGTTTCACTCTCATATATTGCTCTCTTTACATATTACACATTATTTTTAATTTACTATTTATTGGCTATTTAGCTACATTATTTAATTCTGAATAATTATAAAGAATTGTGTATGTAAGAAAGTAAAGCATAAATATTTAGCTTTCTTTTTTTAACAATTTTTTTAATGGAGTTAAGAAATCTTTAGAGTATAAATCAGGAACCTCAGTTTCACAGGCTGAAAATTCTGTGTACTCAAACTTTCAGTTGACTTTCAGGGAAGAGTTTGGATATATATACTCTAGCAAGATTAGAGAATTTCCAGGAGTTGAGGGTAAGCAAGCATAATGTAGAATTTATCATTACCTACAAAGCTGTCTTCTCTCTCTTATCCAGTAACTGTGAGACATTCTTGTGTGCTGTAACTTTATACATACATACAGCCCAGCTGTGCTGTAGTGAAACAAATCTTTCTTATTCAATTTATTTTATCTGCGAACATTTAATTTCTACTGCCTTTGTGTATTCATAGTAACAGGTAATAGAGATTTCATTATAGGCACTGTGACCTATCATCTGGTCTGCTAAGTCACATCGTTTCTGTTTACCTGCCAGTTGTAAAGTTGCTTGGATTAGCGATTTCTTTTGAAACTATCCAGAAGTAATCCCCTCCTTAATTAAACTTACAGCCTGTAGCATATACTTAATACATCTGTAAATAAATAACAAATAATAATTATCAGTAAGACGAATAGAGTGTCAATTCTAAAGAGGGTCATGAGTTTCTTTCAAATTTTAGTGAAGCATTCAAGAGTACAATTTACAGGTGAAGTACCTGTAAAATAGTATCTGTGTTTTCTGTTCCCATTATATGTATGTATCTATCTTGGTAGATATCTCAGTAGGTACAGGCAAAGTAAAATCTTTATTTTTTTTTTTTAATTCCAAGGTAGGTAACACATACATAAAAAGAGGAAGTTGGAAACACTGAATATATCAGGAGGTACATCTGATACTATATAAAAAACTTCAGATATCCATTAGACAAAATTAGCTGTAACTCAAATAGCATGCTTTATGTGCTAATCAGTGGAAGCGAACTAGATTGGAGGTTTTGCCTTAGAAATGGCATTTCCCAATAAATGAATGTTTTCATAAGGGAATCATCACCATGAATATTAATTAGCAATATCATCCCAGCTTCTTCTGAGATGCAGGAGACTGAATTATCATCCCACAGGGATAGTCACTCAAGGTCTAGACACATTAATGAAAAAATGTATGATGGTTTGCTGTGATATAACATATACTGTATTTTTTTGGTCAGTAGACTTCAGTTTCTGTGGTGTCTAGGCCCTTCCTAGACACTGAATCCATGAAGCATTATTTTATTATGAGATATCATTTTGTAATTATTAATTATTTTATTTTTCAAAAATAATTATTCAGTACATAAGGAATCGTTTAAAAAATCTATGGTCTCTTGCTTATATTATTAGAGCAGCTGTGGTTTGTTGTCTAAATATTTGACAATATATCTGCTCTATTGTACAAGTATAGTCTTCTGTTAAATATTATAACTGACAAAGGTCTCTGTATGCTTTTAATTTTAAGAGGAAAATGTTCTCTATCTCCTTTATTTCTTCATGCGCTCAAGCATCATTTTCTCAGGGATTTAGAATGTTGCTATGAACCTGAATTACTGAGAACATAAACACCAGGAGAGGCCAATGAAATTATTTTGCCATGTTAGAAATTTTATTTTTTTTTTTAAAAACTGTATTAAAGGGTCAAAAGTATTCTAGTGTCTTCTCCCATGGAGACTGAAGCTGTAGATGACCACAGCTGAGTGGAGCTGAGTATGCTCTGGTGTCACTCTTCCTACTTAATTATTGAATAAAAATTAATTGCTAACTGGTAATTATGTGGGTTTTGGCTAACTAACTACAGAAAAATTTCAGCTGTCACTACAAATTGATATAATTAGGAATGACATTTATTAAGTGGGTTAGGTGGTGGCCTATTCTCGGTAATGATTTGGGAAACAATAAAAGGAATAGCTACCCAGCCATTGGATGAAAGAGGCAACATGCTCTTTATTTTTGCATGTGCTGTACTGCAGGTTAGAATATTATCTGCAACTTTTCCAAACATGGAAGGAAGGACATCAATTATATGAATGATATGAGCCCAGATACGTTTTCTTTTCTTTGAAAGCTGTCATCTCTGGCACAACCCTGGGAACTGAATTGTGTCCCAGCACTGAAAAAGTGAGTTGCAGGAGCTAAACAGCCATAGCTCTTTGACAAATAGTTTTTCATGTACAGAACAGAACAGAGGTGGATCTTCAGGATTTACTTACCAGCATGTTATACTGTATTTTTCAAGTTTATGAGCATATTTGTTTTATTATTAGACTTTTTGTTGTTTTCTGATGCCTCAGTTAGTTAGCTAACAAGCAGGATTTCTTTGTTAAAAATATCCACAAAAAGAATATTAACTTCTACTTTATAGCAAATAGATCATATAACCATAAATACTATCCAAGTATATTTGTTTTGTTCCCCTAGGGCTTCTGTAATTCACTATAGTTGTTGAAATCTAGTAATCTGTAATATTTTTTTAAAGGGTTTGGACGATTTAGACATTTTCCCAGGGTCTGTAGCGAAAGGACAAGGGGCAGCTGTTTAAACTGAAATAGGGTAGATTTAAATGGGACAAGCTGTTCAGAGTTCTGGGTACCACATCATTGGAAGTGTTCAAGGCAGGTTGGATGGGGCTCTGAGCAACCTGATCTATTCAAAGATGTCCCTGCCCCTGGCAGGGTGGGGTGGATAAGATCACCTTTAAAGATCCTTCCCAACCCAAACCATTCAATGGTTCTATTTATTGATTGAATGAGCAGTTGTTAAACTATGGTCTTTGGGCAACATGACATTCCTGGTAGCATGCACAGTGTAGTATACTGAAATCTAGGAAAGATTTGACGGAAAAAGAATGCAAACAATTAAGCCTAGTATCATGATTGTCCTCACTGAAATATTTTGTTTACTTTTTTTCTCCTGGTATATCAAATAATGAATATTTCATCCTTTTATTCAGCAATGAGAATAAAAAAATAAAGATGTGCAGTAGAATATGCAATATGTCCCTATAAGGTTCCCAAGATAAAACTTTGTGTAAAGATAGTACATTACATTTGCCACAATGTTACTGTGTCTTCTATCTTTTATCAGTGGAGTGGGTGGTGGCTGACAAGTCAAACCTATAGTGTCAAAGAAAAGCTTTGGCATGACTCTCATTTACTATAACATATCAGCTATAACTTCTTTGGCAGTGAAGCACAATCTTAAAATTAGAATGAATTAGAGCTGCATTCCTGCTTTGATTCCTTAACACTGTTCTTTAGGAAGGCTGCCCAGATACAAAGGATCAGACTTGTTTGTATAGCTTTTTGTGTAAAGATTGCAGATAGAAATTCAAGAAAATGCATTGCACTATTGTCTATAAGAAGCAAGAATAACAAGAGGGTTTTTTAATCACAGCTGTTGTTGCTGACGGGGTGGTCACCTTAGGCTAGTGTACAAGATGTGTAAGGAAGACCCTCCTGTTGAGTCATGAGGTTCAGAAAGGACCCCTTTGCTTTCCAGGTCATCCTCAAATACTAGAGAGGCTGGATGTGGCTGGATCCAATCCTAGGCTCAGAGATTAACACTATGTGTTAATGCTCAAAACATAGTGTGGTTCTGAAGTTAATCCCTTCATCTTCCCCACATCCTGTGTATTGGTTGAATTTGCAAAAGCATTATGTTGTGTGCAAATCAAGATTCATTTTGGAGGAAAGTAAACCAAAAGACCTCTCCAGGCACACGTGAAACACTCTTCAGTACCTCATGGAGGCATAATTCTGAATGATGACTGGCTTGCAGCACCATGAAGTTCTCCAAGTCCTCCAGCATATATCAAGCAGTCCAGCTGACCATCAGCAAAATAGTCACAGCAGCAAGGCAGCCCATTCTCAATGTTTCGTTTTTCATTCGAAAGAAATGTCAGTGTCACTGACTTCAGAGTGTCCTCTTGGATTTGTTTCCACAGCTCCGGACCTTCGTTATTCCAGACTTTTGGATGTTGACCAAACTTAGAGTGCGGGCAGAGTTGGGCAACCAGCATCACGGTTTCAGCAAGAAATGAGCAGGAACAGGAATAAAGCTGGTTTCCATTTTGAGACCACAAGAGGAGAGGGCACTGGCATGCTGCTGTTTTCTGCAAGAGACAGGCAAAAGGATGGCATGGAGATTCCTAGGGTGGAGGATCCTGAGGACAAGAAAGCCACAGTTCTGTGGCATAGCTTTTATTGAAACAACTTTGAACCAAACGTGTGGTGAGAACATTTCAACTAGTTACGCAGCATCACTGGCATCATAACACTAAACTGCTGATTTTGCACTGAAGTATTTCCTAATGTCGAGTTAGCCAGAGAGACTGGGGTTTGAAATTGTTTTGATACCTATGCTATGGTGAGAATCTCAGCCTTAGTCAGATTAAATTTCTCATACAGCAAGGAAGAGTATTTCTGTGTGTACTCCAGTCAAGTTTGCATTTAGATATATAATTATGTTAGAGTTGTTCTAATAGAAATAAATACAACATGTAAAGTGAAAAATTTGTTTCTTTTACTGTTGACTTTGCTAAATACAATAAAATGTTGAAGCATGTAGATAAAGATGGCTTACAAACTAGCTATGGAAAAGAAGACACAATTGTTCATCTTAGTGTGAGTTGCTGCATTAAAAGACCTGAGATAGGCCTACTGAGAAAACCATAGTAGCTGCAGAGTATTTACACTATAAATAATTTTGAAATACTTATTTTTTCTTGGAAGAGAAAGCTGTGATAGATGTTAAAGAATTGTGAAATATTCAGTGACATTGAGATGTAACAGATGCTATGGAATCATGTCATAGTCAAACATTGTACTAATTTTGTAAGTGTCATATATTTGTTGGAATTCCTATTCGTGGCTAAGGGCAATTTTGAGAGTTAGTAATATGAAGTTCTAGTGATAAAAGAGTACAAATAATGACTTATTTGATGCTCTACATACCCACTCTGCTGCAGAAGCAGCACACAGACACATTTCACTGTCTCAAAAGGCCTTGGAAGGTGAAAGACTTGAAATTCTGACTTTTGACAGCATTGTTTTGGAAGAGGGAAGCCCTATTCCAAAACAGATATGCTGTGCCCGAAGACAGCAGCACTGAAGAAGGACCCCAAGTACCCTAGGTTTTCCAAGTCCCCGTTTGGAATACAAGTCACTGCCTGATAAGCCGGCAACAGATTTTAAGCTTTGCTTTTTCTGAGATGCTTAAGTAATTAAATAAACTGAACTAATACATTTATTTTAAGGGGGGGGGGGAGGGTGGGGTGTGTGTATTATTTGTCTTTTTCATAGGTAGCTTTGTGAAATGAACACATTTTACTGGAGATTTTAATGCTGCTGTGAATTCAGATCTACAGGGGCAATTGCAGAATAGTGCAGATGATGGAGCCCAAAAGCCCTACCTGGACAGGGAGAGAATTTCACTACATAAAAATGGAAAAGCAGAGTCCTGAAACTGAAGCTAAATGCCAGAAAATTGTAACTGTTGTACATGACAGACCTAAGATGCACCTCTTTCAAGCTCTTCTATGGCAGTTGGCAGTAGTAATGATTAACCATATAGCAGTAGGGGTGTTTCCCTAGCACGTTTCTCTGTGTGTCCAGTAGCCAGAGGTTAACAACGCCTTTCTGTTATGTCCTGTATTATAGAAGTGGTGCTGTCTTGAATCACATTTACTCCTTTCTCTGTGTTTTTTGCCAGTCCTGCTGTGATCTTTTTGAGATGATCAGAACTGTGCTGACTCCTGAAGTTGCGGGAAAAACTGGGGCTTTATATAGAAACATGACAATGTTTCCCATTTTATGTTTTACAAGTTTCATAATTTTTTGCAAATTCAGTAGTGAGATGGATCTACAGTTAATCATTCATAAATTATATTAGGAAGCACTTATATTTCTTTATTTTTGCCATGATCTTTATTCATACATTATATAACTTTACTCTCACAAATAAGAAATTAAAAGTCAGATTATTTGCAATATTTAGGCACCTTAATAAACACTTCTTGTAATCTGCAAAACAGTTGAGGAAGCTAGGTTCCAGCTAATAGTTTGTGCACATAGAATGTAATAGTTCATGCACTAACTATGTACATAGCTTTGAAAATCCTCCCGGAATCAGCATCCATTGTTAGGTTTTAAAAATTAGATACTTCATATGAATAAATAAGGAAAAGAATAATTTTAAAAATCAGACACCTATCATAGGCAGCCTCACACCCACAGTTCACTGAGAACATGAGGTAGGGCCTCAGACTGGTACTTGACCACTGGTGTATTCATGCACTGCAGGGCAATATCTTGCAAAATGCTGCCTAGAAGCATGGTTTGGGCCCTGGTCTCTGCTGTGCTGAGACAGCTGTGCTGCTCCAAATGGTGGAGCAGTCCTTGTTGGCATCTGCTGAGAACCCTCTGCAATGCTCTCCCATGCTTAATCTGCCTTACTAGGCAAGTAGCATTCAAAGCTTTATGCAGTACCACAACCTGGATATATTATGATCAGATAGGGACTACTTCATAGAGAGATTTTCTCTGTTCACAGCGATCCATAAGAACAGCTGTGGATTTCTAAACTTAGCAAATCACATGAATTTTCTGGAACTTAAGAAAAGTGAGTCATCCAGATTTATTAAAAAAATCATTCAGTACTGAAACTTATTAGATGCATTTGACAGAGACTGGTAAGAAGCTATGTTTCTATTATGGCCATGATTATAATATCTTTCTCCTAATGGTGAAAACTTTCAGAATCTACAAGTTGCAATGATGTAATAAAATATAGATTAGGAAAAGACCAATCCTGAGACGTATGGAACTGACCACTGTAAGTCACGGGTGAGAAATCATGTTGGTTCTCTAGCTGAGAGCTGGTCATGGCAAAAAGTAGGATCATAAAGAAAATATTTGTAGCTCTCTGATTTGTACCAGTTCTCCATTGCAGTGATTCATCATTGCAGTTCTCTGTTCTCTTTGGCAGCCCTCTTAACTGTAGCATGGAACAAAAAAGTGTAGAAATGGTGTACATAGGCCTAGGGACATAAAGAAGTTCAGGAACCTATTTCATACTGAAATCATAAGAACTTCATAAATGCCCTGTGGGGTCAGGTCCACGCTCCATCTGGTTCAGTAGCTTTTCTCCAACTGTGCCCATGGGAAATGCTATTTAGAAAGAGTACAGAAGCCTGGACGCTGTCTGTGGTTCAGCCCCCTCATACTGCCCCAGCATCCATAGTCACTGATTAAGAAAGCTGGAGGACACACTGTTAATGTTAAAGGCTTACAAGGCAAAAAACCTTTTACAAGAACTGCTAAACACAGGCTATGTTAAACTTGAAATGGATTGGGCCCTTCCAGTTGTCATTGAAAAAGCAAAACCTATACTCTCATAAGAAAATGTAAACAGTAGAAGGCTTTCAAAGTGTATTTATGATCTTTTATATGGATATGTCATTTACTGTTCTTTTATAGCATACTCCTTTTTTCTAGAAAGCATACAAATGAGATGAGATTTCAACTGCTAATAAATAATGTTCCGCAGCCCCTGACAACAGAGGAAATTCTTCAGTGGCAGCTTTGCTCTCCCTTACACCTACTTTCTTTTAAATGACTTTTATTACGTTTTCAGCAAAGCTATAGCTTTTAACAGGGACCTTGGTTTCAAAGATGGACAGATCCAAGGATGGACTTGCACACAGAAGAAGAGAGAGAAAATCCTCCAGTTGTATTTTACTTCAAAATCTCTATCCAGCTGAAAGAAGAACTTTTTTTGTTTGTTTCACTATGACACATCCCTGTATTTCGCAAAGATGTGCCTGATGTGGTTTGCATGTTGCATCAAGTGTTTAAATGTGGTAAAAAAATTAGGTGTCCATTATTTGCAAGTCTTCATTGATCTGTGAACTAGCACAATCATTAAAGAATAACATATTAATAAAGAAAGATCACAAAACGAGTCTTCCAGAAAATATTTCGGAAACGATTCCTCATAAACTCCTAAATGAGAGCATTTCCGGACACTTGAATCCCTTGTAGTGTATGCTGTGTTGCTTTTATACAATAATTTCAACATCCAGATGTTGCTTAGGACTGAGTCAAATGCCTCAAAAAGGCTAACATATCAAAGAAACTATAATACACAAGACTTGTCGTTTCATAGGAAAATCATATCAAGTTTGTTTAACAAGATCTGTTCTTTGAAAATGTGTCCATTGACATAAGTACAGTACTGTGATTCCTTATTGGCAGGGTAACGGATTGTCTCAAGCATTATCTGCAATTCTTATTTATATTTAGCCCTTTTATTTCATTTTCAAGATGCAAAAGGATGTTAGAATGAGTGTGAATGTAGTTTAGACTCATTTTTTTATTCCTAAAATGGCATAAAATGAACAAAGGATGATCATAAGACTAGTTATCTTTATGTAAATTTGTATGTGTTTAAATTTGAGGGTTTCCCTGAGAACTTCTATGCAGTATCTCAGGTTTCAGAAAATACTACATCTTCCCAAGTGGATGGCAACAATTGAAGTACCTATCTTCCATCTCTCACTTCACAGGTTTTCTTCACCCTTTCTGTTACACAGTGGTCGTAGACGAGACATCCTATTATTATAGGAAAAAGTGGAGATTTCCAGGAGATAAAATCTCAGTTAATGCAAGGACCCTTTCAGCTTATATCCTTGGAAGTCTACCTAAAAATTCTTCTGAAGGAGAATCTGAAGCCAAGACAAATGTTAAACTGTATTTCATATCACAGTATCACAGTAGGTATCACAGTAGGTTAGAGATTGGAAGGGACCTCAAAAGATCATCTAGTCCAATCCCCCTGCCGGAGCAGGAACACCTAGATAAGGTTACACAGGAACGTGTCCAGGCGGGTCTTGAATGTCTCCAAAGAAGGAGATTCCACAACCCCCCTGGGCAGCCCGTTCCAGTGTTCCGTCACCCTCACTGAGAAGAAGTTTCTTCTCAGGTTTAAGTGGAACCTCTTGTGCTCCAATTTGTATCCATTACCCCTTGTCCTTTCATTGTTTGCCACTGAGAAGAGCCTGGCTCCATCCTCGTGACACTCCCCCTTTATATATTTATATACACTAATAAGGTCACCCCTCAATCTCCTCTTCTCCAAACTGTAGAGACCCAGCTCCCTCAGTCTTTCCTCATAAGGGAGATGCTCCACTCCCTTAATCATCTTAGTTGCCCTGCGCTGGACTCTCTCCAGCAGGTCCCTGTCCTTTTTAAACTGAGGGGCCCAGAACTGGACACAATATTCCAGATGAGGTCTCCCGCGGGGGAAGGAGGACCTCTCTCGACCTACTAACCACCCCCCTTCTAATACACCCCTGGCCACAAGGGCACAGTGTCGGCTCATGGTCACCCTGTCGTCCACCAGGACCCCCAGGTCCCTCTCCCCTACACTGCTCTCTAACAGGTCGTTCCCCAGCCTATACTGGAACCTGGGGTTGTTCCTGCCCAGATGCAGGACTCTACACTTTCCCTTGTTATATTTCATCAAGTTATTCCCCGCCCAGCTCTCCAGCCTGTCCAGGTCCCTCTGGATGGCAGCACAGCCTTCCGGCGTGTCGGCCACCCCTCCCAGCTTAGTGTCATCAGCAAACTTGCTGATAGTACACTCAATTCCCTCATCTAAATCGTTAATGAATATATTAAATAATACTGGTCCCAGTACCGACCCTTGAGGCACTCCACTAGATACAGGCCTCCAACTAGACTCCGCCCCATAGACTACAACTCTCTGGCTTCTCTCCTTCAGCCAGTTCACAGTCCACCTCACTACCCGATCATCCAGACCACACTTCCTTAATTTAGCCGCAAGGTTATATATTCCAGAGGTAGCCTGATTCTTCATACTCTAACATTAAGTGCTTAAAATTCCATTCTTTCTTTTCTATTTGCTTTTCAACAGCAGGAATTTAGTTTACATTATTTTAAACAAAATTTAGACTTCTGTTGATAAAGTTGTTATGCACAAAGAGAAGGTTTCAATACATTAATGTCTATAAACAGTCCTGCTGACTGTACAGCAGAAATGCTGATAGAGACTTACAAAGGAAACCATTTTGAAGAATAAAATTGAAAAGGGTCCAGAAACAAACTAGACCAAACCTGTCAGTGTCATATCATTCTGACCAGAATATCTCAGGAGAATTGAGAAAACCTTGGAAAATGACACTAGAAATGCAGCTAAAGTACTGAGGAAAATACACAAACAAATGAAATAATTGCTTTCATACAAAAGCAGTTATATTAACGTAAAACTTTTTTTCTTGATATGTTTTTATTCAATGGGCATGATTTTAATAGCAATATTAATAATGTCTGATGATTTGTAATCAGCACCAGTGAAGGCAGAATACTTTAGGGCTTGACTTAGGACATAAGGACACACGTGCTAATTTGTGTCAGTGAAAATTTGTTGAAGCTAAGCTGCTTTCAATATCTCAGCTAGTTCATCTATTGTGAATTGTGGGTGTATGTATTGTGCTCCACAGCAAAGAAGTACCCCTGGACATTTTTCAATATCCCATCTATAGTCAGTGGAATCAGAGTTGTCAATGAAGATGTGGTCAGCAGAATCTTGAATTCTGATGGTAGTGCATGAAAAAAGTCATCTAGTAGTGTCAACCTCTGCTGGAAATTCTGTTGGAAGATTTGAAACTACACGAAGCATCTTTTTACTTACAACTTATATTTGATTCAAAAATCATTGCTGTCTTGTAAACAAGAAACACCATGATTCCATTTTATAGTCACTTTTCAGAGCACAGCAGTTAATTTAACTCTACAGTTACACTGTTACAGTATATTACAATATATGTGTGATGTTCACTTACATGCAATATAGGGCTAGGTTATCTTAAACTTTGTATTTTTATGACTTTTAAAGGCTCCTTGCTGGAAACTGCATGTAATCCAGTAAAAAATTCTCTTTCCTTTAACACATTTGATCACTATTTCAGGAATATTTAGTGCAGCAGTAACTGTTCTTGCACAGCATCCCAGTAGGCAAAGTAAAGTACTCCACGTGCATGTCTAAAAGGGTCTCTGCCTCTAAGAATAAGGTACATAGTTTATCTTTCTTCCTGCTGAGATAACGTCCTTACTCCACTGTTTTCTAACCAATTTTGCTTGTCTCCAGCTATGCAAATACTGCAAATTTTACAGGTTTTACAAAACTCATAATGCCCCTTCCTGAATCAATCAACAAAAAAAGTAAATATTTCACCCCTGTGAAACAGTCACTGGTATTATCACAAAAGTCACATGGGCAACAGTAGGTTAGCAAACTATGTTTGATGTTTCTCCTCCCTGCGCCAGATAATGTATGTGCATAATTGCTCAAGTGCCATCTGCTTGCAGCTTAAGATGTGTTGCTCATTGATAATGAAAGAGCTGATATGGTCCCTCACATGAAATAGAAGTGTGTCTAATGTAAGCCTGCCTGATTTTGTAGGACCCTGATACAAAAAAAAGAGCAATGCCTTGCCAAAACTTCTTCAGAAATGTGCATTGAATAGTAATTGTTACAAAGGGAATGAAAATATGGCTGAAAGATACCTGATAGTTTGGGGATTGAAAATTTCAATTTTCACTGTGAGCATGGAGTGGCAGTGTGGAACTTTTAGCTCATTTTATCACACATTGCTAGGACTTTCATTGCACAGAGGAAATGGCAGGGAAGTGCAGAGTTCAAATGTGGTTGAGGCTCAGGCTACAGTCCACTGCTGTAAATGGCAAAACTCCCTTTGATGCAAGGGTGTATGGCATTGCCCTTGTCCCCCCCAAATCAAGGGGTGTTGTCAGACCAGTTGGAAAAAATCCCAGGAAGAAATAAAAACTGAGCAAAAACATGGTTACATTATTCAAACGCACAAAAGGCTTGCAGGTATGGAAAAAAGAATAACAATCCTTTTCTTCATGTCCATTGATAGTGCAAAAAGTAACATGATTAAACTAGGGCAAGCAAGGTTTACTTTAAAGCAAGAAAAACTCTTTAATGATCAGGGAATGACTGGCAAGGATCTATTGCCTGGAGCAGTTGTCAAATGCCCATTAACAGAGGGGCTCTAAGAGCAGACTGAATATATACCTGCCAGGAAAAAGCTTAGTCCATTCTGCCATGGGTCAGGGAGATGAAAGACTGACTCCTGAGATCCTTCCAGCCCCTGCTGGGTCCTCTGTCTTCTGCATGAAGAATTCTCATCTCCCACGCCTTTATACCAACATTTGTGCATAACTTGTCATTCAAAGCAGCAGTGCTCTTATCTGTCCTTCCTCTTGACCTGTATCCAAGATGGGAAAATGATGAATCATGATATGTTTGTTTTTTAAAAACCAGTTCTAAAATTTGCCTGCCTACCTGATAATATCCATTTTAAACGCAGGTTCCTGTTGTTTCAAATGTACGCAAAAGTGATAAGGGAGGTGACTAAAAGCTTATTATTAATTTGCTTCTTTTATCTTTGGGAAATTAACATTCTGGCAAAGGATTTAATTGGACTTTTTTGTTAATTCTCACATTGATGCTTTGGTTTTTCCTTTGACTGGAGAGAAAAACCAGCATCTGGTGTTTGAGCATGCTAGGGATTTGCACCATATTATGTGTAATATCTCTACTGCAAATAAACAAAATGAATAATTAAGTGAATAATGAGGTGTCCTTAATGAAGACTTCTCCGACTGTAGCTATGGAGGGTTTGTACTCCTGTAGTTTGTTCTCTGTTGGGCATCTTGGGCATCACATTGCCCATATGGATATTAGCAATGTATTTTTTCAAGCAGAAGCCAGAAATAATAATAGTGAAGGTTGTCAAATACACAGAGGAGCTTTTGCTCTTCAGTACTGTGTCTGCCTGCATGAGAGGGTAAAACATAAGAATAGTAGAACTGGTGTGATGTCCCTGAGGACACCGACAGTCCTGACTGTCCCTTCCTGGCTTCTCCCTGGGATCCCCTTCCTGCCCACAGCAAGGCTGCAGCAGGCCGGGTCTCCAGCTCCCCACAGCCCTGCGTGTCCAGGGGCCCTACCAAGTTGGGCTCACCTGCAGGCCCATATCCCATCCCAGCCTTGGCACGGCCTTGCCCACAGGCTGGGGCTGTCCCTGGTGCCCTGGCCTGCCCTGCCACCATGGGGTGGGCCCTGGCTGCCAGGCCCTGCCCCGCTGCCCCAGGAAGCTCCTGTGGCCCTCAGGAAGCCACCAGCCCATGCTGCCTCAACACACTGTGAGGTGCTTTCTTTTAAGCTCAGAAGAAATGTAGAGGAGCTACACTGGAAGTGTTGCACGGTCTGTCCTGATACAAAACTGAGTTCTGTGAATTGTTGGGATATTTGTATTTCCTTGCTGTGGGGTTTGTTCTCCTGGGTGCAGATGGTCCCCCACACCGGGTCACCGTGTGCAGCGTTGGGCGGTCACACAGTCCTGGTGGGCCATCTGGAATGATACCAGGGCTCCTCTGCAGCAGAAAAAAATCCAGTCTCCATCTTCATGTGTTTAGGACTCCTGAGGTAATGCTGCCCTTCCCTCATCAGCTCCTCCTAAACACCATGGCTTGGCAGCATCTTGGATGTAGATTCTGTCTTCCATATGTAATGATTTTGCAGTGGATAGTGGCAGCAAAGGTTCAAAATGTCGGTATGTTGGTGGCATGAAGGGCAACTCTCCTCACACAGTCCATGCAGAAGCTAAGGACAGAGCGAGGAGAGGGAGCTGCTAGTTTGAACTCAGTCCTGCCTCTGCCAGTGCTGAACATTGCCAAACGTTTGGCATTTTTTAACATCCCTGCATTTTTTAAGGAATAAATGGGAGGTAATCTGATTTGTTTTACTGGAAAATTTGCTGAGGTGAGCAGCTCCTGAGTGGACGCCTTCAACACCGGAGCTGGGGGGAGATCAGTGTCCAGGAGCCTCAACTCAGAGCCACAAGAGCCACCGAGGGAGCCTCAAGTCCTCGACAGAACCTGCCCAGGAGCCGGCAGCTCAGCTGACGCCAGCAGGGACTCACAGGGGGCGGAGCCAGGAGGAACCGCACCAGCCCTGACTGGTTAAAAACCTGCCCCAGAGAGCGCGAGTGACCAGGAGCCTGGTGAGGCAGTTTGTGCGGGCAGGCGAGCGGGATGGTGAGCATTCACCGTATGACCAGGGCCCGGTCTGGGAGCTCTGCTCTGGCTGCCCCGGTGGTGGCCTGCGTAGGCACCCAGACAGAGCCGATGAGAGGGGAGGCTGCAGTGCAGAGCTCAGTGTAGAGAGTGCCTGCACTGGTCTGGTGAGGGAAAGGTACACAATGGGCAGGGCTGCACTCGGCGCTCCCTGATGGAGGTCCTCCTGCAGCAGGAGCTGAGCTGCAGAAAGCTATTAATAGTCTACAAGATGTCAGGGTAGCTGAGAGGAAGCAGGACTGCTTGCTCCCGGCCCAAACTGTGCAGAGTCCTCAGGCTTCCCCTGTAGCTCATGGAGGAAAAAAGGAGGCCGTTAACCTGCAAAGCTGGGAATTGGTGACAAAAAAAAACAACAAAAAAAGGAGGAAAAGGACCATTAAAAGCAAGGGGCTTCCTCCTAAATCTGTTGTCCCCACGCAGAACCGCTTTGCTGTCTTGCAGGGGGCTCATGCCAGAAACAGCCGGCTGATGCACTGGTAAAGAAGATCTCTACTGGTGCTGCCAGGAAAAAGCAGCGGGTCGTAGTAGTAGGGGATTCTGCTTTGAAAGGGACAGAAGCACTCATCTGTCGGCCTGACCTGGTCTCAAGGGAGGTGTGTTGCCTAACAGGGGCACGGATCAGGGATGTTGTACAGAGGCCGCCTGCTCTAGTAAGTGCCATGGACTATTACCCACTTCTGGTGATACATGTGGGTGCTAGGGATATAGATAGTAGTAGCCTGGGGAACATAAAGAAGGACTACAGAGCCCTGGGAGAGGTGGTTAAGGGCTCTGGAGCTCAGACTGTCTTTTCATCAATTCTCCAGGATACAGGGGAGGACCTAAAAAAAGCTAGGAGGATTAGCCAGGTTAATAAATGGTTAAAAGGGTGGTGCCATAGTCAAGGGTTTTGGTGTCTTGAACATGGGACCCGAGTTTGTAGGCCAGGTCTAGCGGGGGCTGGTGGAGCTGGTGTAAAGGGGAAGAGCAGTTTTGGTAGGCGGCTTGCCAGACTGGTCAAGGAGGCTTTAAACTAGATGTGTTGGGGGAGGGGGACATCATTCCATCCCAACACACCCAGTCAGTTGCCAGCACCTGTAATAAAAGCTCAGAGCAATGTAGAGATATTCCAGCTGCTCCAGCCAATGAGCCGGCTTCATTTGGAGCTCAACTCACATGCCTCTATACAAATGCCTGTAGCATGGATAACAAACAAGAGGAATTAGAGATGTGTGCACGTCTACGGGGGCATGATATAATAGGCATCGCAGAAACATGGTGGGACGGCTCCTATGACTGGAGTGTTGGAATGGAAGGTTACAGGCTCTTTAGAAAAGACAGGCCTGGTAGGCATGGAGGGGGAGTTGCCCTTTATGTTAGGGATAGGCTGGAGAGTATGGAACTCCGTCTGGGGACTGGTGAGCAGTTAACAGAGAGTCTGTGGGTCAGGGTTAAAGGGAAAACAGCAATGGGAGACATTACTGTGGGGATCTGTTACAGACCACCTGATCAAGAGGAATCTGCGGATGAAGCACTCTATAGGCAGATAAGAAGAGCCTCACGCTCACAGGCCCTCGTTCTCATGGGTGACTTCAACCACCCTGACATTGGTTGGAATGACGGTACAGCCTGGCACAAGCAATCCAGGAGGTTCCTCGATTGTGTGGAAGACAACTTCCTTCTGCAAGTAATAGAGGAACCGACAAGGAGAGGTGCCATGCTTGACCTCGTGCTCACCAACAGGGAAGGGCTTGTTGGAAATGTGGCGCTCCAGGGCAGCCTTGGATGCAGCGATCATGAGATGGTTCAATTTGAGATCCTCAGGGAAGTGACAAGAGTGTGCAGCAAGCTCACTGCCCTGGACTTCAAGAGAGCAGACTTTGGCCTCTTCAGGAACCTGCTCAGTAAGGTTCCATGGGATATAGCCCTAGAGGGCAGGGGGGCCCAAGACTCTTGGTTGATATTCAAGGATCACCTGCTACAAGCTCAGGAGTGTTGCATCCCAACTAGAAGGAACTGCAGCAGGAGGGCCAGGAGACCTCCTTGGATGGATAAGGAGCTGCTGAGGAAAATTCAAAGGAAAAAAGAAAAATTCAGAAAGTGGAAGCAAGGACAGGCAGCCTGGGAAGAATACAGGGATGTCGTCCGGGAAGCTAGGGACCAGGTTAGGAAAGCTAAGGCCCAGTTAGAATTAAACTTGGCTAGGGATGTTAAGGATAGCAGGAAGGGATTCTACAGGTACACAGCAAATGAAAAACAGACTAGGGAGAGCGTAGGCCCCCTCAGGAAGCTCTCAGGAGAGCTGGCTACACAGGATTTGGAGAAGGCTGAGGTTCTGAATGACTTCTTTGCCTCAGTCTTTACTGGCAAAGGCTCTGACCACACCACCCAAGTCTTGGAAGGCAGACACAGGGACTGTGAGAATGAAGACCTTGGGCCCACTTAGGAGGGGAACTGGTTCGAGACCATCTTAAAAATCTGAACGTGCACAAGTCCATAGCTCCTGATGAAATCCATCTACGGGTCCTGAAGGAGCTGGCGAATGATGTTGCTGAGCCGCTGGCCATCATATTTGAAAAATCATGGCAGTCAGGTGAAGTTCCTGATGACTGGAAAAAGGGAAATATAGCCCCCATTTTCAAGAAGGGGAAAATGGATGACCCAGAGAATACAGACCAGTCAGTTTCACCTCTGTGCCTGGCAAAATCTTGGAGCAGATTCTCCTGGAAGGCATGCTAAGGCACATGAAAAACAACAAGGTGCTTGGTGACAGCCAGCATGGCTTCACTAAGGGGAAATCCTGCCTGATCAGTTTGGTGGCCTTCTATGACGGGGCTACAGAACTGATGGACAGGGGTAGAGCAGTTGATGTCATCTACCTGGATTTGTATAAGGCGTTCGACACTGTCCCACACGACATCCTTGTCTCTAAATTGAAGAGACATCGATTTGATGAATGGACCACTCGGTGGATAAAGAACTGGCTGGATGGCCACACACAAAGAGTTGTGGTCAATGGCTCAATGTCCAGCTGGAGACCTGTAACAAGTGGTGTCCCTCATGGATCAGTGTTGGGACCGGTCTTGTTTAACCTCTTTGTTGCTGACATGGACAGTGGGATTGAGTGCACCCTCAGCAAGTTTGCCGATGACACCAAGCTGTGTGGTTCGGTTGATACGCTGGAGGGAAGGAATGCCATCCAGAGGGACCTTGACACGCTTGTGAGGTGGGCTGATGCCAACCTCATGAAGTTTAACCATGCCAAGTGCAAGGTCCTACACCTGGGTCGGAGCAATCCCAGGCACAGCTACAGGCTGGGCAGAGAAGAGATTCAGAGCAGCCCTGTGGAGAAGGACTTGGGAGTGCTGGTCGATGAGAAAATGAACATGAGCCAGCTGTGTGCGCTTGAAGCCCAGAAAGCCAACCGTATCCTGGGCTGCATCAAGAGGAGCGTGACCAGCAGGTCTAAGGAGGTGATCCTGCCCCTTTATTCTGCTCTCGTGAGACCTCACTTGGAATATTGTGTACAGTTCAGGTGTCCTCAACATAAAAAGGACATGGAACTGTTGGAACAAGTCCAGAGGAGGGCCACGAGAATGATGGAGCACCTCCCATATGAAGATTGGCTGAGAAGGTTGGGGCTGTTCAGCCTGGAGAAGAGAAGGCTGCGTGGAGACCTCATAGCAGCCTTCCAGTATCTGAAGGGGGCCAAGAGGGTTGCTGGGAAGGGGCTCTTCGTTAGGGACTGTAGTGATAGGACAAGGGGTAATGGGTTAAAACTTAAACAGGGGAAGTTGAGATTGGATATAAGGAGGAAATTCTTTCCTGTTAGGGTGGTGAGGCACTGGAATGGGTTGCCCAGGGTGGTTGTGAATGCTCCATCCCTGTCAGAGTTCAAGGCCAGGTTGGACGAGGCCTTGGGTGATATGGTTTAGAGCGAGGTGTCCCTGCGCATGGCAGGGGGGTTGGAACTTGATGATCTTAAGGTCCTTTCCAACCCTAACTATTCTATGAAAAAAGTGACAACACAAGTGACTACTTGGTACCTCTGTAAATATGTGGCATCAGACTAGCACTGAGCAAGGCAAGACCTGGTTTTCTGCTGCTGTGCTGAGGAAGCAGGAGACACCTCCTTCAGCTGTATTTCCAGTGAACTTTCTGAAGATTACAACAGGGCAAGAGCCACAGGAATCCACAGGAGAACATCCCCATCTCCTGACCGTCCTTCTCTAAGTAGGTTGCTGGGGAAACCTGGCAGCTGGAAACTGGTTGGAATTAATTTTCCCTCAATCTCAGCTTTCCACCTTGAACATAGCTGTGTATAAGTAGAATGCAAAGTTATTTTTGTGTATATGCGATAGGATAATTAAACTTAGCACTTTCTCAGCATTTCCTATTCAGAGCTGTAAGGGAAAGCTAAATGAATTGTCAAGGAGACATAGTGAAAATTGGTGATGGGGATAAGACTCAGAAGGGCTGCTCACATCTGGGCTTAGTGATCTGCTGAACATCCAGTTGGTTAAAACCTGTTAATATCACCTTAGGTGAACATCCTCAGCTGTATGTGACAACTCTGCTGGCTGCTATCTATGCTTTTGTGCCTTCATTTGCAGCCCAGTGCCAGACATGCTCTACTCCTCCTACTTGGGAAGAAGGCTGAGCAGAACTGGGAGATGACTGCTGCATGGTCCTACTTTCTTCCTCTGTCCTCAGGAGCCTGTGCCTGCTGCCAGTGATCAAAGTACCTGGTCACAGGTATGCATTCCCCCGACTTCCTGTCAGCTGTTTAGGGAGGATAATCCCTGGCACACATGTGCCAGAAAACATTCACATTTGTAACAAATCATGCCAACGTCAGTTATGGAGAAACTGCATAAATCTCATTCTGAACCACAACTGCACAAAAACAAGTCCAAAAGCACTGGTGCTCTGCCATTCATCACTAAGAGTTGATGAAATGACAGTTCTTGAAAAAAAAAATAGGATTCTTATGTCTGCCTTAAAAGACAATCTTACATAGCAACTCAACATGGCATGAAACATGTAGCCATCTCAACTACTTGAAGTTTGTCCAATGTTAAACCACCAGGAAGGACAAACTATTTTTAGAGCCTTCATACATTACTGCACCTGAGCCTTATTTGTCTTCTGATTAAGAGTGGTTTTCCTTCAGAGAAGTTCACTTGAATTTTATACTCATTTACTAAGTCTTATGTTCCTATTCAATTTATTTTAAAGCAGATTCTTTGGGGAAAATTATAAAGCTAATTTGAATTGATTCTTTTGAGAGTCAGGCTTAAATGAAGTGCCATAAAATTGGCAGTCAAAGTGAAAAAATAGAATTGAATTTTATACCCATACTACTCAATGGACACAGGCACCTTACTGCTTGCTGCTGCTGGGGGTTTTGATGTAGGATGTTTCAGACAAGTTAAACACACCCAGGAATTAAACTTCACTGAAGAAACCACAGTTTTCCTTGTTCAAGTATATTTAATCAGATTATAAATTTATGGCTGGCAGGTTCACAAAATTAGTCATTCTCTCCAGTTTTTAAAACTCCCAATTCTATAAAATCGCAGTGGTATTAATCCTAATTCTAGGTAAGTAAAATTGAGCCCTATATCTGCAGGACATCAACGATACTTGAGCATCTAGTTGTGGACCTGTCAGTAATGTTCCTCACCAAGAACCACCCATTTCTACATTGCCAAGTCCACTGGCTAAAATTTGAGTGTTTGAGCTGTTTTGAGTGTCCAGCAATTTGGACTTCCAATCTGAAACATTTTGTAAAAAGCCTGAGGTTTGAGTGGCAAATGTGTGGCTTTTTTCTGAAACCAACTTTTTTTTTTTTTTGTTTTTTTGTTTTTTTAGATTTGTGCAAACCCATAAGACAGGGCATCTAAAATCATTAACATTTTCAGACGATTTAGGCCACCATGGTAATACATCATCAGATGAGTAAACATTTGGTCTTGCAGGTTTTTTGTCAATGGAATAATTCTGAGGGTTTTTTTCTCATAAAGCCTGTAGGCATACCAGAAAAATGAGACCCTTTTCTCAACAGAATTCATGTTTTTTCTGTTACCTTTTGATACATTTACAACTTGGGAAAGTCACAGAAATAATGGCTGAGGAACTGGTTGTTCAGTTTCCTGTCACATAAATTACTGGGTAGATGTTCATTACACCCTTCCAGCACTGTGCTTCCAACCTAATCAGAAGTGAGGATATGAAAAGATGTGCTGGAAAAAACTCCAGTCCACTCTGTTATTTATTCTGCATACATGGTCCTATATTAGAATCACAGAATCCCAAGGGTTGGAAGGGACCTCAAAAGATCATCTAGTCCAACCCCCCTGCAAGAGCAGGGTAACCTAGAGTACATCACACAGGAACTTGTCCAGGCGGGCCTTGAATATCTCCAACGTAGGAGACTCCACAACCCCCTGGGCAACCTGTTCCAGTGACTGCTATTTTGTATGAGTAAATATGTTAAGAAATATTTAAATAAAAAAGAAGTATATTGCTTTGTTTCAGTAATCTTTATGTGAAAACAATTTTACTGAAAGAAGCCTTCTTTCCCATGATTACTATCTGATGAGCTCAGCTTTCCAAAAAGTACTAGTCAGGAGCAGACATGTTTATTTGTTTTGACTCCCATTGTAAGGCTTGGGCACCTGAAATTAGACACCAAAGTTAATATTTAAATGTGGAAATTAACCCCCCCCCCCCCGTCTTTTGCACATCCAAAGTTGCTACAGTCCTCAATGATCTTAGTGGGAGCTGTGGTTGCTCCCATTTTGAAAACTTTGTTGTTCAAAGAGAGGTGCTTAGTGAAGGAGATGGAACTCTGACTGCCTTGATAGTGTTCAAATGCTCCCTGGAACCAGATGGAAGTGAGTGGGATGCGGTGCTGCTCTCATTTGCTGAGCTGATGAGTTGATGGAAACCCATAGACCACTCTTCCCTGTGCCCCCAGCTTTCTGAAAGCACAGCTTGACACCTGCTATTCAGAAACTTTCTTCTATCTACCCTCTTTTTGCTTAAGGCATCCAGCAGAATTTGCCAAGATGCTGCCAGTTACAAGCATATGAGGCTGCTGGGTTTTGGGAAGCAGCACGTGGTATGTTATCTCATTCATAGGGCAGAATTTTGATAGATTGTCCTGGTCTTTGTATCCCTGGCAATCCTTTACCATCTGTCATGATTACAAGGAGAATAATGGTTTCTCAAAGACAGAGACCTGTTCTTTGTTTATATCAATTGCTGAGAATCTGAAATTTCCCTCTACTAGCAATGCATGTTGTTTCTGAATGCTGCATGCATTAAGAATGTAATGACATAAGGGATAAATTAAAATACAATAAAAGTAATTTTTATCCATTTATTTCTGCTTTGCATTTCTGTTCTTACTCCATCAGGAGCCTGAGTCTTCCCTCTCCAGCAGAGCAGCAATTTGGGAACTAGTGCTTACCAGTGATGCCAGGGGCATCCCTCTCTTTCTTCAAAGTGAGCATGTGAAAAGACATCAGCACTTTCCAGGCCTTAAAGCTTTGTCTTTTTCATATGCTTTGATATTAAGCTAAACCAAGATAACCTTTTTCCAATAGATAAACTCAGCTTTCTGGCTGAAAATGGAGCACAGGGTTTGGAAACCAGTCTCCCTCCTGCCCCTGTCTTACTTCAGGGTACATTCTTCCTCAAGCCTGAATTTCCAATCCCGTGGTTTTCAGTGTCTTTTTAAACTGAGAAGCCCATGAAACCTGTGAAATCTGCTGCTCCCTGACTCCCCACAGCTCTGGGTGTGCTCCCTGCTGCCAACCCCCCGTGTCCTCCAGGGCCCTGTCTGGTGCCCCCAAGCTGAGGAGGCTTCCCAGCCAACTGTCATACCAACATATATAAAGATGTGCAATGGTTTTTTAAGAATCCTTTTTTGATCCTGTTGGATTCAGGTAAATTACAAGTTTCCTCTTGTCCTGGGTTCAGTGGTAGCAGTCATTTTTCTCTCTCTTAGTAGCTGGTGCAGTGCTGTGGTTTTGACTTTCAGCCTTGAAACAGTGCTGATAGCACCAATGTTCTTAGGAGTTGCTCAGTAATGTTTAGTCTGACCAAGGACTTTGGGAGTCTCATGCTCTGCCAGGGGAAGCCGGGAGGAAGAAGAGACAGGACACCTGACCCAAACTAGCCAAAGAGGTATTCCATACCACAGCACGTCATGCTCAGGATTTAAAACTGGGGGCAGTTACCCGGAAGGGCTAGATTGCTGCTTGGGTCGGGCTGGGTATTGGTTGGAGGGTGGTGAGCGGTTGTATTCTCTTCCCTTGTTATTTCCCTTATCATTATTATTATTGGTGGTAGCAGTAGTGATCTGTGTTATACCTTAGTTACTGGACTGCGCTTATCTGAACTTGCAGGAGTTCGTTACATTCTTTCCATTCTCCTTCCCATCCCTCTGGGAGCGGTGGGAGGAAGCAGGGGGCAGTGAGCGAGTGGCTGTGTGGTTCTGGGTTGCCGGCTGTGATTAAACCACGACAGCTCTTTTTACCCATTGATCTCAACAATGATTTTTTTTTTTTTTCTTGGAGAAGAAAGATGGCTGTAAGTTGTGGTTGTTACTCGATTGTAAATAGCAATGTAAACTGTTACTTACATGATACTTATTTGTCTGCTGAAGTTTAATAAAGGCCTTTTAAGAGTCCCAGCAGGTTTTTGGGATATTATTAAACCATATGGTAAAAGGATAGATCTACACCTGATTCCAAGAGGCAAACTAATTCTAGCTAAGGTCTATAGAAAGTATACAAATAGAAGGAAAGACACTTCATATTTTTTAAAAGTAAGCTGCATGAGAGCACAGTATCACTGCAAACAATTTAAATAATTTAAGTTTTTTTTTCTCATTAGACTTTCATAATTTCAATGAATTGTCCATTTTGAATAACTATGTCTAAGTCTCCTTTCTGATCTGAGTGCTGTCCTTCAAAACAGGGGTCTTGTGTCTCATTTGCCTCAGGATGAAAACTAATAGTTTTCTCAGGTTTGTATCATGTTAGGTATAACCATGTCTATCTTCTAATCATTGTTTTTAAATAGACCCATTTGTATTTGGGTATTTATTTGATCTTGTCACCAGAAAGAGTAACAGTAAAAACAGGTCTGTTTATTAGTGGATGGAACCAAACCTTAGGCAATATAAGCTCAGACAGCAAAAAAGCTCACATACTTATTTAGCCTCATCCAGTCCTATACCTTGCTACAAATCAAAACAGGTAATTTTCCTCTGTGAGTTAAGAAACAGCAGACGCAATTCACATTCTTTTAGCCAGCACAATGATTTTTTTCAGAAAGCCTTTTGGAATGTTCTTTTAGAAGGTTCTGACTTTTTCTTTGTTCTCACCTCTTTTAGGGGCAATGTGAAAGAAGTAAGGGAGGAAATTCAGGAGGAGGAAAAGGAAGAAATTCAGGAGAAACGGAAAAATGGAAAAGGAAAAGATCTAACAAACCTTTTCATAGGAAGCTGAGCAAGTATGCATCATTTATTTCAAAACTACCTATCCAAATAGTAGCATAAATGAAAATATTTGCCATTATTACAAGCTGTCCATAGGCAGTCTTACCATAATTATTTTACTCCATGTATAATGTTAAGGTATCTCACTATGGAGATAAGTGCCTTAGAGATGCCAATAGATATATAGGTAGGCTTATGATACTAAATCACACAATATTCAAGGTGAGAAATAGTACAACGGAGAGGGAATTGCCTTTATTTGAGAACTGCGAGCATATCTCCATAGCAGAGCTGAGGGCAAAGCAGAGCATGCATTGCACAGTGCTGCATGTCGTTGCTGTCCATGCTGCCTGTGAGCAAAGCACAGAGCCTGGCTTGAGTGCTGCTGGCACCCAGTGTGCTACCCAGCAGCTACAGTGCCCCACACCTTTGGGAGTACATCAACAACTCATATGCTGTGCAGATAGTGCACTTTTGCTCTCCGATGCTTTCCAGGTATAATTACAATGGGACATCAATATCCAGTTACAGCCTTCACTACCTTCACTCTTTTTTAATTATCTGGTGACCTTCACGACTCCATCTATTTTATTATTTTGTCCAGCTATCTATCAGAAAAATAAAATTTGAAAAATACATCCAAAGAACCAGGAAATGTAGAAAACGGACACCTACAAAAGCCACATTTGTGAAATGACTACAGGTAATTATCTAGCAAAGCATTTACAAAACAAGAATTAAAAGCACGGAAAATAATACTGAAAGACTGTGCAAGCCTCACAGTAAATCTTGTAGGTCAATATACACAACAATCATAAAAGCATTGCCATGTCAAGTAACAAATTCCCTTTTTCGCAGCACATAGCAGAATCCCTGACTTGAGCTGTCCCCCAAAACAGTCTGACTTGCTTTTTGCTTGCTCTCCACATTAAAACCATGACTTTTGACTTACCGAATTAGTTTGACATTTTATTACTAGTGGTAGTAAGCAGAAAACATTATCAATAGACTTGAACTTAACAGCTT
The DNA here is from genome assembly GCF_033783945.1 of Neopsephotus bourkii. Lineage (NCBI taxonomy): Eukaryota > Metazoa > Chordata > Aves > Psittaciformes > Psittacidae > Neopsephotus > Neopsephotus bourkii. The sequence continues at coordinate 2,770,485 of NW_026901490.1, forward strand.
ACTTACATTGCCTACCTGGCAATGAAGACATACATTTTTAAATGCCTATGTATAGGTGTATTCCAAGATGCAGAACATTTTTAGTTCCAGAAATCTGTTCTCTTTCTTAGGGCTAGTACAAGTAGCTGAACAACTGATCTCCAAAGAAGCCCGAGTCACTTCAGTGGTTTTACAGTAAAGATAAATTACAGCTTCTTCTAATCTGATACATCCTCTGAAAGGCTGAGGAGATGAAAGACATGATTCACTAGACTAAGGTAAGTACTCTAAGGAATGAGAAGCTCAAAAAATTGTATGTTTCTGTAACAAAATGCTGTGTGCTTTGTATTTGCTTAATTAGTAATAATAGCATAATGATTAGAATTTATTTTCTTAGATATAATTAATATAGATATAAAACTAAAATAATAAAGAAGTATCAGCAGGCTTAATATGCTTTGTTCACAGAACTAAGTGTAAGTTGTGCTTAAGTAAGTTTGAAAACTTGCTGTGCCTCCTGTAATTATATTATATGGAGGATCCAGGGTGCCGTCACTAACACAGGTACCATCCCCCTTAAATTGCCTGGTCACTGCACCATGTAATTGAGGGCAGAAATGGACCAAGATCTGTCTGCTCGTATATGTCAGCAAGGAATTATCTACAATGATTCTTTGTGCGTTTGTCATTTGGTAGAAGATTTTGCATTACTTTCTCCAGCTCTCATGCATGCCTACTCCACAGTCGTGTTTGCACTGTGTTTCACTGGCATGTGTTGAAAATAGTCATTAGCACACTCTGAAGGCTATCACACGGGATGTTTGCAGCTGTCATTTTGCAGGATTATCTTTTACTGTTCCCTCCTATTCAGGCTAATTATGTCTGTTGTCACCAGGCAGTCAGAAGATCGTGTAACAGGGGCCAAATGCAAGACTCTCCTCATCAGACAGTACTCAGAGGGACAAAACCCAAGGGAAATTAACGCAGGGGACATGAAAAGAGCAAATAAGCACAGAGAAGGAATCACAGAGTTTTGTTCATAGCTGAGTGATGTTTGCTAACTCCAGCATAATTTGGCTTTTTGATTAAGCTGATGCTTCATTCAATGCAATTTCATTTTAAAATTATCTACAAATCCAAAATTATCTTTTGACTACATCGTCTGGTCTGACTCAGACATGGCAAATATGGCTCCAAGAAACTCCACGTGGCTCTAACATTGCAGCTTGCAGCTGGGGAAGCCTGAGGTGTTTCCTCAGATTCCCACTGAAGTGGCCAGGAGGTTTCCCTGAAGGAGGGAAGTGAAGAGCCTGTGATCAGACTGTGCTCATCACATTGTGGGGATGTGCTGTGAGAATTCCTCTGTATCTGAAGGCGAGGGAAAAATACAACTCACAGCACATGCCATGTTTTACAGCTGGGAGCCAGATGGATGCTGGATACCGTTTACCCAGTTCCCTTTCTCCACTTTTGTTCTGTCTCAGATGTTTAAAGCAGAGAGAAAGGAGCAAGTAAATAGCCATACTTAGGCTGGGAGAAGTGTGGAGTGTTGCACTCAGGGAGTAAAAATGCTCACAGGCACTTGATGCCTTGCTGAACTGAGAATTACTCACAAGTTGCTTCTCCTAAAGTCCAGCCATATGTGTTAGGAAAGCTAGTGTGAAGCTTTAATGTGCAAGTAGATAGTTAGACAGACACATTAATATTTCATGGAGAATTGTTAGTCTCATAAATATGCAAGAGGCTTTTATTCAGATCCAAATTTGCCTTTACTCAGGCATTGAATTCAGTAGATGAGGGGTTCAATATTTGATGCTTGAATGTTGGTATCCATATGAATTGATGCTTCTCAGTTAGATAGTGGGTGTTCCTTTAAAATAAATCCTCACTCTAATATAGCTTAAATGAAGCCAGTAGCACACAGGATGTGCCACAGGTAGGAGAGCGATAAGACAAGTATGGTTCTTCATACCACATGTATTTTTTATGTTGTACTCTTCAGCTTTTCAGATTTTGTCTGCAAGAGGCATTTGGTGCAATCAGTCACAGCTCTTACAGGAAAACAGAAATTCATAGACACTAATAATCCTCCTTATGAGAGAGCTTTGTACCACTCCTCCGACATCTCTACCTCCTTACCTGCCAAAATGAGAGCGAGCATCAGCATGGGTTCCTGAGGGGCACTGTTCTGGCTGGAGTTTGTCAGGCACAGATGGCCAACAAGCTGCAGCCTCCTGTCCTCCTTGGCTGAATAACCATGCTGGGTCATCTAATGGATCCTCAGCAGCTAGCGAGAGCACCAGTTTGCTCTGAACCACAGCTCCCGCAGTTTCCTTGGGCAGTCAGCAACAGACACACTGCTGTTCCACTCAAACAAATTCTCTGCTGCCCATTTCCAGGTGCTGACCCTCCATACAGAACATGGATTGTTACACTCATGTCCTGGGATTCCAGCTCATGATAGTGAAGCTCTCAAGAAAACTGTGGTCCAGACTGGCAGAGCAGGCCATGCACAGTCAATGCAGGTGCCCCAGGCACTGCAAATATCACCACCCCACCAGGATCTCCCCTTTAATGCACATGATTAGGTGAGGGTGGCTGGGAGAACTGGCAGCAAAAGGAAAGGCAGAATTAGCGGGTATGCTGAGGAATGAGGGGGGATGATGGGAATGTGGGCACTGTGATGAGGCTTTCAATACAGACAGCTGGTGACAGGGAAAGGATGAGTTGGAGAGAAGGGCAGCAAGGACAAGGGGAAGAAAGTCATTTCGCAGCAGGGGACATCTGAACACAGGGAAGGCCTCTGCCACAGTGGCTTCAGCCACTCCTGGTGGCCTCTGCTGGTGTCCCAGCTGGCACACAGACTGATGGGGTCCCATAGCCAAGCCTTTCTTTCTTGTGCTACAACCCTACTTTGGCCCTTCCTGCAGATCGTCATTGAACCCCACTAGGCCAAGTTCTTTTCCTCTAATTCATTCCTGAAATCCTACTGTCATGGTTTAACCCCAGCCAGACACCTTGTTCACCCACTCCCCCCACTTCTTGCCCTACCCCTATGCCTGGAAGGACGGAGAGGAGAATCAGAAAGAATGCAACTCCCATGGGTTGTTTAGTAACTGAGGTATAACACAAATCACTAGCGCTGCCACCAATAATAATGACGATAAAGGAAATAACAAGGGAATACTTCACCTCACCACCAGCCAACCGATAACTCACCCCCCAAGCCCGACCAAGCACCGACCGATACCTCCTCCAACCCTGCAGGCCCTCCTAGCCCTTCCGGATAACTCTCCCAGTTACCTCCTGGGCATGACGTGCTGTGGTATGGAATACCTCTTTGGTCAGTTTGGGTCAGGTGTCCTGTCTCTGCTTCCTCCCGGCTTCACTCCTCCCTGGCAGAGCATGAGGCTCACAAAGTCCTTGGCCAAACCAAAACATCATTATCAGCTCTGTTCCCAGCCCGAAAGTCAAAACACGGCACTGCACCAGATACCAAGAAAGAGAAAAATGACTGCTACTGCTAAACCCAGGACACCTACTTACTGTATGAAGTGAACTTGTTTTCCCTGTTAATCACCATGAAATGAGCAACACTGCATCCATCTCAGTCTTACTTGCAATCGATCTCTGGTACCTTCTAGGCTGAGAATATGTCTTCTGTTTATTTGGCTCCCTTGTGTGTATTCTGACACTGGGGCATTAGGTGAGTTTCTAGGAAGACTGGCTTCCTGCTCCTGATGCCCTGGAGAAAGCTGGTCTGAGGGCAGAGCTTTCAGTATGCTGTGTGGCTCCTCTAAAATTCATGACAACTCTGTGTCCTCAAAGCAATCCCATCCACACAGTGACTAACATTGCAGTTGCTTGGGCTCTTTCATTGCATTTCTTTATTTCCCTATGGTGTTTTTTTCTCCTCCCTCTCTGTTTTGTACTTCTCTCCCCACCATATCTAGCCCTGCAGTCTCTTTGCCCATGCTGAAAAAGAAGGAATATGTGATAATAGTACAAGAATGTGTTGTGACTATGACACAGTGGTAGATGGCTCTGACAGCACAATTATGTTGAAGACAGTAGAACTGAGCCTTTTTTTATCCCACAGTTGAGAATCTGACTCCTATTTTCAAAAGATTAATTCTTTTCAGGTTTACAGAAGTCAGCCAATATGTACTTCTTGCTGTTGCTTTTTCTTGTCAAAGCACTTTACATTTCTGTGCTTACAACAATCTTTCTATTGGCAACAGAAGAGTTTTATAAGAATAATGGTCTTGTGTATGATGCTCAATCAATCTAATTTTCAAGCTTCTTCAAAGTTTGCCAAGCTCTGTGGCTTAAAAATACATTCTTCATCTTCTCACAACAAGTGTGAGATGCTGCCTAAATTTCTGGGCAGTTGGAGCATTTGCTGTCCTCAGGCAACATCAATTTGTCCATTACTACAATAAACCCAAATTGCTCTCCATGGTTTGATTCAGTTCCAGGGGAAATTATAAGATTTAGGCACAACTGAGAAAATACAAGTGGGAATTTCAAAACTTTCTCCAGCAAACAAGCTCATCTCCCCTTAAAACTCACTAGCACTTGTGCTCCAGGTCAGTCAGTAACAATGTCTGCTCACATAACACTTTATTATACCTCTGCTAAGGTGCTTTAGGAGAGCCCAGCAGGCATACTTCTTATTTCTGAATTGACTGCGTGCTAGTGAATAGATATGAGTCCTGCTACCGTCCTGAAAACTGTGTGGGTAATTTAACCTTCAAATGTGCAAGGCGAATATTTACACGGTGCAGGCCAGCTACTTACATATGCTACTTGTTTCTTTTGGTTATTTTATGACATTTTAAGCAAGGCCTTCACATTTCTTGGAGAAAGCACCTCAAACTATAATTCTGTGGATAAACTGAGTATGGACAACGAACTCATCTGAGTGATTTGTGACCATGCCTCCAGTCAGCCTAGTAAGAGTGCACATTCCTGCTATGTGGTTGTTGCTCATGAAGGTATATATTCTCCAGAGGTAGTACAATGTGGGGTTTGAAAAAAAAATAAAACCCCCAAAAAACAAACCAGAAAAGAAGCATTTTAGCATAAAGCACATTGAAAGAAGCAACTTCTTAAAGTTTATGCAATGTAAACTGAAAAAAAAAAAAACAACACCCAAAGGTGCTAAAACAAAAAGAAGAGTATTTGTTAAAAAAAGATAAAAAATGGGTTGTCACTGTGGAAATGAGGGTTAGAACACTGAATTTCAACCTATTGAATTCTAGAATAGAGGCTTCTCTATTTCTGTGCTATGAGAAATAATCATATCAGACAACACATTTTAGTGCTTCTATTCTCATGTTATTGTGGCAATGAAGCTTAGAAAACTGAGCTCAGATCCTTAACTTAGCCACTTTGTTTACTTCTTACATTTCCACATCCAATAGCATTGCCCTTTTGTTTATATCTGTTTCCTGTCAATGATACAATACTATTTTCATGTTCAATTAGAAAATACTCTCAGGACATACTTAGTTGTGTTTAAACACATTTAAGTGGAAGGAATTAAAAAAGAGAGTCCTAAAAACATGCCTGTTGGTCTCTGATTATTTGAAACATTTTCTACATCAATTGCATGCCAGATTTGTGCCTTTAACATTGTTCTTACAAGAACAGAAAAGAATGCTATTCAAAATGCATTAGAGAACAGGGAAACAGCTGATATATTCTCTTATTATTCAAATGAGATCTCAAGCATGAAACAAAATGTGAAGTGTGAGAGAATACCTTGAAAAGCACAGGAACACAGAATCTATCTTCTTATTTATAATGGTCCCATGTGTTGATGTGGAGTGGGAGTCCAAGATACTTTCCACTTGTGAAAATTAGACCAGTTTAACCTAAATACCCAGAAGCGGATTTGGTACTTACATACATTTGAAAGCTCAGCAGTAAGTTTCAGCCAGTGCCCCACAGGGGAGCAGCACTAAATAAGGCCTCATCCTTCCTTTCTTTCCCTTGTTCTTCTGCCTGTCTTTGACCTGGGAGCAAGGCTGAGATTTGGTGCATTGTGTGCATTTCATCCCTTGGCCAGCATCATCATGGGTCACATGCCAGCATCTGATGGTCCATGCCCTGTGAAGGGATGGAAGTGAAGCTGGAAGTAACCATGAAGGACTGAGCTTCAGGACATGCTGCATAGCCTGGGAGCCCCACAAAAGCTCCTCAACACCCCAGTACCCTGGGAAAGGTCCTCCTTATTTCCCCCGCAAGTCTTGCCATGAACTTCTCTTTCTACTCTCACTGGTGGATGTGCACTGTAAGGGAAAGGTGTGATGAAGATATACCACAAGGCACAAACTGACAGGAATGGCGGTGATGCTGAGCATGTGAAGCATTGAATGCCCTGGAGAATCTGTGCCCATGCTTTTAGGACTGAACGGACTGAAACAGCTGTGGAGCCCTGCCTTGTGGCAGCCATGCACTAACCCTTGATGGGTGATGCTAAAGCAAACATACTCCTGTATCTCCACTAATCACCTGTAAAGCAGCTTCCTTGTATATTTAGTATACTGGGCATACTGTGATTTTTTTTCTGCTCTGATGATGGTCCAAAATATTAGGTAAACACAAGCCTGAACTTCCTGTTGTGACAGGTTCACTCACCTTTGTGTACCTCTGCCATGCTGTTCTGTGAAGTTGGACCAGCAACAGCTCCCCTCCCTGGACACTGTGTTGGTGTTTCTGAAGTGCTTTATGCATGGGTGATTTTGTAAGGTACAGTTTTAGGGTGACCATGGAACATGTCTGTTAAAGAGTATAGATCAAGTTTTGCGTATCAAACACCAGTAATAATGCATTTGAACTGTTTCTGTTCAACTTATTATGGTGTTTCTGTAGCTCTAGAAGTAGCCTGAGTCAAGACAGCAGAATCTCATCTACCTTGCACTCCCAAGGCTGATCTGCTGAACTGTATCTGTGTATGCTCTGAGGATATATGAGAGCCCCACGCACAGGTACAAGTTGAAAATCCAGTACCTCCTCCCCACTCTTATCTTTCTTTCCATGCAAAGGAAACTGGGCACATAGAAGGCCAGGGAGGGTGCAGAAAACCACCCCAGTAACCCAGGGACCAAATGTCAGGGCACATTGCAAAGTACTCGCGTCTACAGTATGCCTTGGCAGCAAAGTGTCCTTAGGAGACAATATTTGGAAAGAGTTTTTTGCTTAGTTCCATATAAATAATGAGCTTCTCACACCATTACTGGACTTTGTTGCACTAAAGGAACTTGGCAATAACTCCCCATCTCTAGGGGAGGAGCTGTGGTCATTCCCCTCCTTAAACATACCCTAACCTTCTTTTTTCCTTCCTTGAACCCTCATCTGAGTTTAATTTCTTTGTCAAAATCAGAAGTGATTTGTGTGGAAAAGTCTCCTATGCTACTTCTTCAAGTAAAGGGCCTAGCCCTGAGTTCATGGGAAGGTTCACATGCGGCAGGCTTGATTGGTCTATGGCCTCAGTGTGTGTCGCTAACAACTTGCATGGGTTGTCATAACTTGATGTTTTCAGGTGACCAAGATACTCAGGTTTGGAAAATAACCACTAAGCTTGCAAAGTAGGTAATTCCATACACTTTTTGTATGCAGTGATGTGCACGTGCTAACTGCAGTGAAAAAGATCTTCATACACTATAACCAAAACCAGTCAGAATTTATGGACCTCATGCTTTGTCTTGAGAAAACTAAGCAGACAAATGGTCTCTCTGGCTACCTTTACACTTTCTTATCAGCTTCAAGTTGAGCCCACCCTTTGCTAACATCATGCTTGCATTTGTCATTTCTGCATGATTGGTTGTTCACTGTAGTATGCTTTCAAGCAGCTAAACCTGTGCCAGTGGGTTGAAGCTAGCCAGTGCACAAGCCCCACTCCTAAGAGTGGTACAGGTGCCAGCACCACCCACATGACTTGATCCAGCTCGTCAACATATTCTAACCATGCCATCATGGACACTAGAAACACCTGCCCTGTTTGTGAGGTGTTGAATGAGTAGGGTTCCTGCCAGTATACTGCCTTTTTAGCAGAGCAGTCAGGCTTGAGCCCTGGTTAAGGTGATTGGGACTATTTCTACTGTGAGGGGTTGGGTAGTCTGGTACTCTGATCCTGTTCCTTCTGCTACTTGCAACAACAATAGGTATGCTGATTTGTGGCAAAGAGACCAAAAAGTATAATGTCACGGTTGTACTAGAGTATGATGTGGCTTGGATGTTCCCTGGGCCATTTAAACTGGGGTAAAGTGGTGTGTTGGGGTTTTTTCATTTATTGTATGCATCTAGCACTAGGCTTCTCTGAGCAGTTTGTAACAGGTTGCTGATATATATATGCTACTGCTAATGTAGTTTGCAAAGCCATTTTGAGTGTAAGCATTATGTGTTAAGCAACTGTATATATTGGGTGGAATGGTGTGTTCCGGACTTTCATGCCGTGGTGGGCTTCTTCCCTCCTGCTGGGCTTAGCCGAGTTGAGGGTAGCTGTGGCTACTAAGGCAATAGTACAGTCTGGGCACACAAGCATGGCTTGTACTTTGAACCTTACTCAGAAAAACTGTTCTTAGCTTACCTCTCAGTTTGGCACCCCTGTGCAACATGGTACCCACTTGTATCAAAAGGGCCATCTGTGTATATACTGCTGCTATGTATATGGCTTCTCAGCTGTGTCTGTTCTGATAGGCCAAAGTGGACAGGATGTTTATCAAAAGCCATGCTGGAGATTAAGGGTATGACATGCGCTGCCTGCATGTCTTCAAAAGGTCCCTGCACGCAGAGACAAAAGGTACAGGGGATGAGAGCCAGCCTGCCAAAATATTGTATGTGCCAATTGCCAGAGTGTGTGGCCATGATGGGCTTGGGCCCTGTGGTTCATTGAGCCTGAGTCTGGACTTAAATGGTTTTTGTAGCCAGGAGAGATGTAACCTGCAGTGTTTCAGGGCAGAGCTATTTGCAGATTAACCTTGGTAATCTTGGATTCTAATAATGCATTAACTTTAAGGCTAATGTAGCAAATTTAAGCAGTGTGACACTTTTGGGTGGCACTTGCATAATGATTCCACTTTAAAAATAAAGTATGGATTAGAAAGAACATATTAGTGCAAACATTTTGCAGCTATTTGGGACCTGACAACATAATTCTCTTGAATTAATGAGGGTTTTCTGTAATAATCTGGCAAACCTTTCCTTCCTTGTTCCTTGTTTCTCAGTTCTATTGTACCTTGTCATGTTTTTAGTCTATGCTAAGAAGCTAATCAAAAGCCAGATAAAACAGACTGAAAGATCTCTGCTGATTTCAGAGGTCTTTGGAGCAGACTGTAATGCTATTAATCTCTCAGAATAGAGACCCAACTTTGAAGGCATTTATACTGATGGAATAACTGCTTGCTCCAGGAAGTTACTCAGCATTTCCATCATTTAGACTCTTCCCATTTTATTTACCTGTGCATTACCAGGCAACATGACTGTACTTTATAAATAAGAGTGAGTAATAGACAGGGATTGTATCCTCATGCCTTCTTACAAGGACTTTATTTTCTATTAAGTTTTAAGCAGTTCTGGGTGAGTAAAAGCTTTATGCTTCAGCTTTACTTTTTATTTGTGCCACTTAAATTTTTCATCTGTAGAAAGTCATTGTCCCTCTCCAGTCATTCCCAGTCCCCCCCTGCCCCTAGCTGTTCCTCAGCATATTAGTCAATAGGAGCTTCGTCTGTTACAAGCACATTAGGAATTAGCCCAAGAGCCTGTGTGTTATGAGAAAAGGAAATAATAGGAAACTAAGAGAAGATAAAAGCAAAGGAAGGAACCAAGTATATTCTGAGCAAAACAAGGACAACAGATAAATGCAGAGGTGAGGAAGGAAGATCTGTTAAACTTGCGTTCAACTCAGTGGAAAGAGAATGAGGCCAAGACATGTAGTGTGTCTGCAATTAGCATACAGTGCTTTGGGACAGTGATTTCCAGTCTATTTCCCATTTTGTTTAATTTTTAATTCAAATTGTGTACTAAAAATAGGGAGCATTTTGGAGCTGAGAAGATGTGAATGGCATAAGGATAAAAAACAGAAACCGCAAGAAGAATGCGGCTGTAGCTGAAACAGCCCTGCTGGGATTTCTAGCTTTGTGTCTCAGTCAGTTATGGTTACAAAAATGCAGATTTACCTTATCTGGGTCATTTTGGCTGAGAGAGCATATGGTAGTTTCTTTGTGAAATAAACAATAAGCCAGAGTGAGTGGTCATCTGTCTGTTTCTGTAGCTACTGCTTTTTTGCAGATGGTTGTATAGCTGATTCTTAATAGCACAAAGCTTTTAATTTTGGGAGAATTTTTATAAAAAAATGCTGAAGCCTTTAGTTTTTCAATTGGTATCACTGCAGCATGGCCTGTTCCTCCAAAACTAGAAGGGCAAGAGACTTTTATTTATCTGGATAAAATCATAAAACCTTATGCTTATGTATTAGCCTCCTCTCCAGAGCAGACTGGAGATTGTTTTGCCTGAAGTCCCAATTCAGCAGCTGCTCTGAAGAGATCCCTTAAAGCGGAGATGTCTCTTCTCTAGGCTAAGAAAGAAAATCAGCTGAAAACATCAGAAAGCAACCTCAGCTAATTCTTAAACACTTGAGCTTCACAAGCTTTAGAAGTCCTCCAGCATGAGTAAATGCATGTGGTATAGAAAACACTCCTTGCAGCAGCCATTTGAGATGATGTTGCCATCTCTGGCTTTGGATATGTAATATGTTGAGACTAGCATCTTTGGCTTTCCATAAAACTGCAGATATTGCGAGATAAAGGTACAAACCAGGAAACTTTCAGAACTTTGGGTTTTGTTTTAGGTCCAAATTACACAATGCTTTGTGAATTATAGTATTTCTAGCAACATCTTACGTTTGCCTAAATTTCTGCAGACTTGTGTTTGAATCATGAAATGCATTTACCTGTGTCACTTACAAAATCTCATACCAGAGGGGCTGAGAAAGAATTAATTATTCTGAATTTTGTAAAGCCAAAACTTTCTTTCCAGAGGAAGAGAACCTTAGAGCTTTTTAAGGTGCTTCAACCATGTCCAACTAAAAGGATCATTATACCCTAATATGCCAGCTTCTCCCTTACAAAATATTGGATTCTCCAATTCGAAATTGGGTAACAAGAGAAATTACCAAACATAACACTTGATACCTGCTTCCAGGTCCTGCTTTTTAAAATCTGGGCACCTGGATATTAAGACTGAGTGGTGTGCTTGACAGCCCTCAATTGCTGTGTCAGCTGGTGAATTGGCTTTCTTCTCCCAGAAAGCTTAGGAAAGTTTTGTTTTGTTTTCTTGTGTTTCATCAAATGTTTTTTTCAGTTCCTAATGTGCTTTGGAGCTGACAGCTCTTTTGGAGTTACAACAGCCATAAGCATCCAGGGTTAGATGAGGACTAACTTATTTTCCAGGAGAAGGATTTCAACTCAGTGGTGAGCCAGGCCATGTTCCAGAGGCAGTGAATTGTGTCCAGCGCAAGTGTGTTGGACCACTGGCATCTGAGCTGCAGCTTATACATTACAAACAGTTCTTGATTATACGTATCTAGGTAGGGGTACTACAGTAGGTACCCTTATCATTCTCTGAAACTGTGTACGTTTTTATGGGTGAATTGGTTTCCAAACCTGACAGTCTCTCTTGTTTCTGTCACTGCTGGAGAAGAGATACTAGGGACAACTGAAAGCAAATTAGTGGTGTGTTGCATAAGGCTGGAACTGAGCAGTCAGACACAAACCAGGCTTCAAAGCTGTTCCAATTGCATCCTGATTCCCCAGAAGCTGCTCCACAGAGATGTCTGTTTGGACCAATATAGCATGTTGTTGCTGCAGAAGTGGAAAGCAGAGCTAGGTGTGCTGCATCTGCTCTTCTTGGCATCCTGGCAGTGTCATTTCTCCTGCAGTAAATTGTGTTGGAAAGCTTAAATTTTCCAGGCGCATGGCTCATGATACAATCTTGGGGCAGTGGGGACATGGCCCATGCAAATGTGGGGAGCCTGGGAGGAAGACTCCTGCACCTTTCACTGAAATAATTCTCCAATCAAATTCTAAGTTTAGCTCAAGTGGGGAAAATACAACTTGCTGTGCAGGATCACCTGAAGCAACTGCACGTTATGCGGCAAATAGTAACTCCTTGATAGCCTGACGACGCATCAGGACAGCAATCCTTTAACACTTACAAAGTCTTTATTTTCAAAACTTCATGAACTAATTAATCTTCACAAAGCCTGAGGGAGTTACGTACTTATTGTTACAAGCCATGGGCCAGCAAAGGACTTCACAGTTGTCACCATGCCTCATGCTGTGGCTACTGCTGGCATCAACCAGGGGAGAAATAAAGATCTTCCTAAAATTCATTCTGCTTTCTTCCCCAACAAGTGACAGTTCAATGAGATTCTTCACAGTGATGTAGAAACTGGGATTCAAAATGAAGTTGGGCTACTTCTGCCCATCACAAAGTAATGTAGCTAGTTACAGCTAATGCCTTTTACCCAGCAGACTGTAAGTTATAGCATGAGCCTCCAGGGGTATTGCACAGTCAAAACCCCAACAAGCCAATGCCAGCTCTTACAGTGCTGGAGACAGGCTACAGACCTGAAATTTCATCTTCACACCTTGGGGGAATGCAGAAGATCCATAACAGAAACACACAGAGAAACTGAGAAGTGTTGTGGCAGCTCCACAGAAAATGTAGTGCTGTCCTGCCTCTCTTGTTGCTGCTTCTAGAGCGATGATAAAGGGGGAAGCAGTAGTCTCGGACCATCTTGCTCATGTGATAGAAAGAAAATGTGATCATTCTCAGCATAGATAAGGGCCATCTGTGCATGGCTTAAGAAAGATAACATTTAGGAGCCTCCCAGGATACTAATGACTGCATTTTCTTTGGCATCTTGTGCTATTTAAACTCATGGCAGTGCTCCCTTTGAACTTGCTGTGTTTTGCAGTTCTCCCCACTTGCGGAAATTGAAGTAGAATGCAATGGTTACTGTAAATATGGCTCGGGGAGGGCACATGTAACGGTATACATGCTGATATGAGCCAGTTGATGCTTGGACCTCATGGGCCTCTGCACAGTAGACTAGGAGTTTTGACATTTATGTTGCTACATTCACCAGTGCCCATGCTGCCCACCTTCAGAGGGTGAGTTACATGTGAAGAATTGTTTTCCCTGTAGTTACCAGGACTGAGATATAGCACTGGAATTTTGGGGTCCTCCGTGGAAACTGATGTGACACACATGTCTTATGAAACAGAGCTGAATGTGGCTGCAAGGCACCAGTTTTCTGCTTGACTGAAAGTCAGACCCCCCCCCCCCCCCCCCAAGCATGTTTGGTTTAGCCTGTTGTTAAAGACCTCCTTTAATGGTGATTCCATTGCAGCCTCAGTGAATCTCTTCTAGTCCACCTCTATCCTCTTTATGGTTTTTCTAAGATCTATCCTAAATCTCTGAAATTGTCACTGTTGCAATTACACTCTCATCTGTTACTTCTCCACAATTACTTCCTGCCCAATCCATCATGGGCATGGAGATTATTTCCTTTCTCTGTGCAACAACTAACTTGTACTTAAAGGATGCTCTTTGTGTCCCAGTTCAGACTTCCCTTTAGTTAAAAAAAAACAACACCAAAACAAAGCCAAACAAAACCACTAATATTAATTCAGCCTGTACTTGCAGATTGTGATTTCTAGACAGCTGATCTCTTTTAATCCTCCCATCTGGTATGTCCCCGGTTGTTCCTGGTCCTCCTTAGGACATACTGGAGATGTGACCTCACCAGTACTGAACCAACAAGCAAGAAATACTTCATAATGTTTTTAAGGTTACCCGTGGGAGATCTCTGCCTTTTGGCTGTGTCAGTGTTTACTGGTGGCCTGGTATGGGCATGGACCCATGTGTCAAGGTGGGACAGCATTTCCCAGTAGTCCAGGAAATGTTTGAATGATATATTTACCATCCTATTTTCAGTTCTTCCCCTTTTAATTTTATTAAGTGTAGTAGCATAGGAAACAACCTCTGTTAAGAAATCTCTTCTCTCATATCTTCCTGATTTTGGATTGCTAAAATGCAGCAGCATTAGTGATGATATCACAGCTGTAGTAAAAAATTCATTCCAAAATTAACATCTCCAAGACTCCACCAAGTGAAGCAAACTTAGTGTAATGTGTTAGTCATGATATCCTGTAGAATAAAGGGAGTTCAGGATATTTAGTAGAAAGACCAAAAGTCACATGAGAGACACAAAGTAGGGTATGAGAATAACTGTGTTATAACATCTGAACTTTCGCTCCTTCATAAAGGGAATAATGTAATTCTAATTGAAACTGAACTATAAGTATCCTTTTGGAGAAAGACAAAACAAATAGCAAGATATAACTACACAGAAGTATGTACTTTGTTGCCAATATCCTGAACCTGGCCAAGGGGTGTTATACCAGTGAGTGACTGCAACTTGACTAATATTGATTTCCAAGTGAAATCAAAGACATATTTTGACCAGGAAATGTAAAAAAGGGCACTTAAACATCACTAAGACATAGGAGATTGTGACTCATTAAAAGCAAAGTGGTGTTTGACCAGAAAATTTGGTACTTTGGAAAAATGTAAAGTGAACTTTAACAATAGGGGGTGACCTCCAAGTTTCGGGTACTTATTCTACTTCTCCATTGCTTGCCAAAGAGACTGAGGAACACTCCTCCCTATGTTTGTTACTCTGTTGGGGGAAATTAACGTAACAAAACTGAGTATAAGACCTTATGAAAAAGGAGGGTGATATTATTTTAAACAAGTCATTTTCCAGCCCCTCTCTCTGATAGCTTGTGTATGCATACATACGCATTTCCCACATACATCTGCACTACTCAAGAGCTTGATTCTGCCTGTGCCTGGGGAGGCAGAGACAAGGGGTGCTTAGCTTTGACCCCCTCACCATGTTGCTTGGCTTCCTCTTTACTGGCAATGACAGACTCTCTTCTAGGTAGTCCTTTTATATTCTCTGGAAGTTGAGAAATTGCTGTGGTGTAATACATTGGAGTCAAATCTTGCTCAGTCGTTGCTCCAAGGTTGTAAAGCAATGTTGCTCCCCTTTGTTTCCCCATTTTAAGATTATAATCCTCTTCCCTGTTGAGACAAAAGGAGGATGATGGCAGGAGTTGTGGTATATGTTTGCTTCCATCCTGCTGTTACCAAAGTACAAGATGACTTCTGGTGGACCATCTCTCATGGGGTCTTATTGCAGAATAGCCAGCGGGTCTTCATGAGAACACACTCCCCAGCATTTATAGCTCAATTTCTGCCAGTTGCACCTATGGTAATCAACATGGGATACTTTTTTAAACCTTGCCTTGGGATTTCTACTCATACATCAGCTAGATTAACCTTAACATATACAGCACAAATGCCCACTTAGTTGATAGCCTGCAACCAGGACTTGCAACTTGAGAAATGTTTCTTGAAGCTCCCAGATGGAGAGAGCAGCCTGATATGACCCAAACACACCTCTCATCCCAGTGACAAGGGAGATCATTGCTGCCACAGCTCTTGGTTAAGAAAGGCATATGGTTATTATATTTAGGTATAGTAAAGGCCAAAAACGTAGGCTGGCAAGAGTGAAAGCTGTTACTAAAGAAAAGAGCTGTAAGAGAAAAATGTAACTCCGTGTTATCAGTTAAAATCTTTTTAAATTATTTCACTATTTCCTAGCCCAGAAGATTTGTCTCCTGACCATCCTGAGGTTTTCTTAAAGCCACAGATTTTCTGTCCCTGCTGCTGAGGACACCTCTCCCCAGACAGGCAGGTGAACAGCCATCCTTTTCCTCTCCTGCAAGCCAGGTTATGTTGTGTGTTTCCTCCTGACTGCCAGGATTCATGTGTTAAGGATAGAGTGTTAAAACTTCATAAATTGCAGCCCTTGGGGAAAAAAAAAAAGACATTTTTCTATAACTTTATTAACTATCCATCCTACACTGAGCTTTTCTTCATGACTGCAATGATGTGGCTGTTAGTTTAAGCATTGACCTCTGTATACCTATACGGCTAGTTTCAGGGTGGGTGACCTCTTAACCAGGTTCATCAGGAAGAAAAGAATAATACACAGTTTAAGTTGTAATTACTGTATTGGGTCCAAAATATAAATCTATATACCAGCTGTTATAACATAACTAAAGAAGGGGTAGAAATCTGGCAAATAATTTCAGTGTTATGAGTAGCTATATAAGACTCCATGAAAATAAAGTGAATGCATGTGTATGTGCGTACAGCTAGGTTTATAGACTCCTTAAAATGTAAGCATTTCAGGTCCTGCTGAAGTAGCACAGGAACAGAAGCCAGGATTGTTCCACCTGCATAGCTGGCTTCAGCTCCCATGTATTTGGATATGCTTGGCAATACTAGAGGGACTCACCTATGCTTCGTGCAGCCATTTCTTGGGACAGTTGTGAAAATTTGGGGATTTGAGTGAAGCAGGAAGGAAGCCAACACTGCATTAAAGCATTTCCTTTGGCAAGTGCTACCCCCATTTCCCTGTTACATGACCCTTCAGTGAACCAGAGCCTTCAGGCACCAGTCCTAGCTATAACACAAAGCCCTGCATAATATCTGTGGGGTTTTTCATATATTTTCTCTCCCTCATTAAATATTTTTGGCTAGACCTCTAGCCACAGCAAGCTAATGCGGCTTTGCTGGTTTGGAGTACCTGGGGATGAAACCCTGAGTCAACAGAAATTAAACTGACAGTTTAATTCAAGCTGCGGGACAGTGTCTACCTAGAAGTGTGCACAATAAGCAAAATAAGGTATAAACACCTCAAACATCGTTATCTGGAGTGGTGGAGAGGGGAGGAAGAGATTTCAGCCTGTCTAGTGTCCAGTCTGGCCAGGGTCCACAGCAGCATTTGTAGAAATCCAACATGAGCTCTGCAGGGCTTGCAAGCTGTGACTCAGGCACCACTGCCTCTGTGCCACATGCCACCTCCCAGTGTCACTGAATCTACACTGACACCCTCTTGGAGGGGGCTGCTACTCTGCAGTAGCCCTGCACACCCACCCGGCAGGACGTGAGGTCTGCCTGTCTTCAGCAAGACTGGTGGCAGTGAGCCCTATTCCAAAGAACTGTTCGTTGCTCCTGGTTACGTGACTCTGATGAGTGTGGATAACTTCACCTCCAGCATTGCCCTGTGCATAACTGGTTTACTTTTAATATAAGGAGCTAGAACCTTTTTTGATTTCATGTCTTTATGTTCACTCAACCCAGCCTTGCCTCTCTCTCAACAGAGCAGTCCCCGCTCTTCCTGACTTCCTGTGCAGGACAGGCGGACCTTCAGACCTGGCAGAAGTCCTTCCCCAACTGTTCAGGTCTGAATTCCTCTTTGTGTGTGTCACCCACTACCTGAACAGGACGGAGATCCACAACGGATCCTCTTCAGTGGTGGTGGTGGCATGGACACCTCTCCGAGGATGGGAAATAACGTTTCTGAGTTCATATGTCACAGTCTAGGAGTGCATATGACCATCTTTTAGAAGTACTCACCCTGCAGCTGAGTACCCTGTGATTTTTATCTTCTTTAATTGATTCCCAGCTTTCCATCTTACAGCAACAGTTTTGTTACTAGCTTGTACTATTTAAGACAAATTAAGCCCACTTCCGTTTTTCAAAGTCATCTCAGTCTTTCTGCATGATATTCTGACCCATTGCTGCACTGGCAATAGTTCCTAAATTTGTCACATCAGAACGTTTTCTTAATAGAAATACGTATTTATTATTACTAATATAACTTCTTTTTTTTGTAAATGCCTCTGATGAAGTTATTGTACAAGTACAGTCCATGGGCATCACCTTCAGCACTTTGCTGTGCAGAAACCTCTTGAAGATGTCCTTCCTTCTTCAATAAAGCCTTGATCAGATCACTGTCTGCTGCATGGTTGCTGTGTTGTGCATTGCACATGCTGATTTGAATGGTAACTTGAATATTATTGCAAATGCTTTGCTGAACTCTAGAGTCACTTTTTTTCCTTTTCTTTCTCCAGAAGAACATATTATTCGGTAAACTTGGGTTACATTTCATTCCATTTACTTTCATGTCCTCAACTTCTATTTTATTCAGAAATTGTCCTAACACATTGCATAGAACTGATCCCAAGAAAAAGAACACGTAGTTGTCCAGATTACTTTTCATTTTCTTTCTGTAGGTGCTACCAGTGCTGTAATCCAGGTAGCTACTGCCCCTTGACAGTATCATCTGGTGCCCTGGTTCCTGTGCTACATTGCTCAGAATCAGGGAGGAACATCACTGCCTCTTGCCCCCTCCTTCCCTGCCTGGAAAAACTACCTCTCACTTCCAGGTGAGGAACTTCTTTCCTATTGTCCATCCAGCTTTCTGCCATTAAATTCAATATTGCTGTCATGACAGAAAACCAAAGTAAAGTGCTTATTTAGATTTGGAACCATACTTGAGAAGAAACTTCTTCTCAGTGAGGGTGACAGAACACTGGAACAGGCTGCCCAGGGAGGTTGTGGAGTCTCCTTCTCTGGAGACATTCAAAACCCGCCTGGACACGTTCCTGTGTAACCTTATCTAGGTGTTCCTGCTCCGGCAGGGGGATTGGACTAGATGGTCTTTTGAGGTCCCTTCCAGTCTCTAGCATACTGTGATACTGTGAATTAATTTTAATCTTCACATAATTCCCATTTAAATGCAGTTCCATTTTTTTCCCTTGTTCTCCTTTTATTTACATAGCTGAAGAGCTATTTGTTATTTTCATTTCCTTTGCAGTGCTTCACTTTGAACTGATCCACTGTATTTCTACACTCTCTGACCTCCAAGTCAGTTTTCATTGCTTATTTGTTTCTTCTTTCCATTTTTAGAAAGTGTTTTGATGACTTAGCCTTCTAGTGATTCATTTTGCTTTGTTATAAAAGGGACATGAGGTCTTGGGGCAAGAGGCACATCCTTCATGCTGGGTGTGTCACCTGGTGAGGGGCTGAAGTTGTCCCCATCCTGCTAGTGGTAGCACTGGGAATGGGATTGTTTTCACTGCCTGGAGGGGGACAGGAAAACTCCAAAGCTCTATGGTGTCTCAGAGATTTCTTCCAGGATATATAGGACAATCTCTGTATTGCAGGATGGCTCTGGCAATCTGGGATGTCTGATCTCCCTATGAGTGACAGCCATTTTGAAATGATTATTCATCTTGTTATATCTGAAGCATTTCACTAGGAGTTGGGGGTTCCCCCTCCCAATTTACTTGAAGGTTTCTTTGATCTAAATTTCAAACCCTTCCTAAATTGAAGTCCTTGAGTTATTTGGTCAACTTATTTTCACTAGCTGTTTCCTGGTAGTCAGTTCAATAAATAGTAACAGGACTATTTTTGTTTATTCTTTGATTTAATTTTAACTGAGTCAGCCCATGCCCACTCACTGCAAAATTTTTGGCTATTATTAGCTCTTGTGTGATAAATTCTCTGCTCACCAAACCCAGGTCTTAACTGCTGCTCTTCATGTTAATTCAGTGGCTCTTTGATGAAGGAATCTAAGTCTCGTGTTCCATGAGTACCTAGGCCATAATATTGCTGGCAGTGTTTGTTCTGCAGTCAGGGCACGGGATATTTCTGTGAGAGCATTATGGAGAACAATAATCTTTCCTGATGTTGTTCCTGGGGCTGTTAGAGATGCAGTAGAACCAACATTTACTGTCCTTCTACAGACTTATTTTTGCATGAACAGATTGCCTCCCATCCCTGAGCCTTTTCTCTTTCCTTGATGAACACGTCATGGCACTACAGTGTTAATCTGCCATGATAATCTCATTTCCATTTTTCCTGAACAGCATATACCTTCCAAGGATTTGTGAAACAGTAGCAAATCACATAATTTTTATGATAGCATTCCTTAGGTCTTTCAAGTCCTCTAATCTACACTAATAAAGGCTAAGTAGCCCTTTGTCTATTCTTACCCTTCTGCCTTAGGCCCACAGAGAATAGAGGCACATACTTTAATCTGAGTGCTAAATCATGCAGAGTTTGTTGAACCCTTTTTCTTCTTGCACTGAAGTTTACTGGGAGAGCCCAACAAAAACAGCAATGCTAACCATTTTTTCTGCCTTTCTCATTCTGTCTCTTTTTTTAAAGCTTGGTTTCCAGACTTTTAAAAAGGAGCGGGGCGGGGAGGAGGAAATGGCAGTAAAGGCTTCCCTTGGAAACCTGTTTGCCTTGTATGAGGAACAAGTATTTCAGGGTCTTTACTGGGAATATCTGAGCTGTACAAATACTATGCTAATGTTCACCACTCCTCTGGAGGAAAGGAGTGCTCTTAGCCTCTTAGCACGTTTATCACATATCATCCCTGCCCAAGGCATGCCAGAGACATCAGCCTTCTTGGTTTCTCCTCAGTCCTGTATTGTGTACTCCATTATCCATCTATTATCAGTCACTGGTAAACCTAACCTAATTATGACAAATATGTGAAGAACTAATTTACAGTTCATAAGATGAACTGAAGTGGATTGAATAATGAAGGCACTGTTGCCACTAACTTGTTTTGATTTGTATGTGTTTAGACACATTTTGAAGTCAACAGGGAAGTATATACAACTTGCTGAGCTCAAATATTTCCCGGTTATTATCTTCCCTTTTCTAATAATCAAATTCATTTGCAAGTAACCACAATCAAGCAACCTAATAACAAAAGATTTATAACATGTTGGCAGTTAAAACAGTCATTTGATTTCCAGTGGGTGTCTGTTGCCAGGTAGATCCTCAACAGTGTTTCTCATCTTCAGATCTACCTATTTATGCAATCGTTATGATTTACCATGTCACAGAGAAGAATCCATTACACTTTCTGCAAGTAAGATAGATGCTACATTAGATAACCAAGTTTCCTAGAGCTATTAGCCATATATATTCCAGATGAATTGTTTTCCTTGTGTTATGAAGTCAAACTGGTAAAACAATAACACTATATATCAATATCCTAAAATTCCTATTAAGTTCCATTTGCCTGCAACTCCTCTAGCTGCAGGGGGAGACCAGCTCAAACAGCTCAAGGAAGTAACATTTCTATCATCCTAATGCAAAACAGTGCAGTGCCATATTGTGAAAGCAAAGCTTGTGTGTCATGAAGAAAGTAATGTTTTATTGAATCAAGAACTTGATGTCAATCATGCTTTTCAAGTTGTGGAAGCCTGCTTATTGCAGCAGCACATTTTGTGTAAGTTCCTTCCTGATTTACGATTATTCACGTTCATAGACTTCTAGCCTATAACACTGCCATCACAAACAATAATTTATAACATCTTCAGCTCTGCTCTTTCAGTGCTGTTTTTCAAGGACCAGAGCCAAGATCTATTCACCAGAAGTAAATCTGGGAGGAGGTTCACTTACTATGAATATTAATGTTTATATACTATGGGTTATTTTGTTGAGCAGTGATTTAATTCAGAACATTCAAAATGGTGCTGTATGGGTGCAAAAAAATCAGCATCCATGTGCTCAATTCATTTCAGAGATAAACCTGGTTCCATTCATTTTCTTGTTTGGTGAAACCTGAAAACAAGCTTTAGTAACTGTGGCAGAATGGAGAGTGCATAAGCCAGTGATGAGTGGTGTTTCTCTGCTTTCTGTAATTATGTAATAAAGAGATGTTTAGCTTCACCTCAAAGTCCTTCTCCTGCATTGCTCTTCCTGTGCAATGGAGTGTACCTCTTCACTTTGCTACTTTTCTTTTATTCAGGCTAATCATCTCCTTGCAGAGATACTACTGAAGTGATTGAGACTAAGGGGTATAGCATCATCTTGATGTTCAAGAGCATTCATAGAGGCCGAGTGCATGACTCTCCAGAAGAATGAATAGAATATGCAGTAGAACCATGTTTTTCTTTGTCTGTAAGAAAAACAGGCATGGCCAAGTCACTACAGAGGTCTAGCATGCTTATATTTTTCATGTTATGCCATATAAAAGTATTGTATTATTCTCTTGTTTTACAGTTTGTTAATACAAAGCCTGCACTCTTGCTTGTGTTCCCTGAAAACTTTTGGCTTATGAGGTTATGCTTTCAAAAGCACTCACATCAGCTCATGATACAAGTAACCACCCCATTGGTGGAGTGATAGCACTAGCAAGTCTCTGACACCAGTTCTTCCCTCCCTGAAGGTATAACCCCAAAGGCCAGAACTCCTCACTGAAGTGGGCCAAATGTGAGTGATGCTGCTATCTCTTTGCACCAGCTGCTTGTGCTGCTTTTGTGTCTGGGTTTACAGTGGTGTGTCAATGCTGCTGTATAGCCTACCTCTCTGCTCTTGCTCTCCCATGTACCACCAAGTGTAGCTGGCTCTCCCTCTCCTCAGGCTGTTCCGCAAAGCTGCCTCCTTACCAGATGAGCACAAAAATTCTGTGCTTCCACAACACAAACAGGCTTTCAGTCTGGCCACTGTCCTCCTTCACAAGCCAACCCCAAGTACAGACATCTGCCCAGTGCCATACAGGTGTTCCCAAGGCATGCCAGTCAGCAGAGCCTGTTGCGTCCAGGCTTTCTTCTTAAGAGCGTGAAGCAGCTGCAGTCCCTGATAGCTGGTGACTGCTGTGCTGGGATACCTGTTGTCCCTTCAGCCCATATACAGAGCATGGCCCCTCCTCAGCCACCCTTTTTCAACTAGCTTTTCAAAAGGCCTCTTCCTCACTGCTGCTCTGTGAAGCTGGTGTTGCAGGCTGCCCTCACCCAGCAGGCACACCAGCCTAGTGAGACCTTTCCTTGCAGTTTCCATGCATGGTATATGTTAGATAAGCCTTAAATAGATTACACCTACTTCAGTAAGTAACTCAAAAGTGTGGCTTTTTTTTTTTTTTTTTTGAAAACCCCTTATTCCATTAAATTAGTTGTTAGGCATAATGTGAGCTGCATTCCTCCTTCATCTACACCCCGATTTCCTCACTGAAGTCAATTGGAACTGCACCTTTAGGATTAAGAAAATAACTTGACCCAGTTGAGCATCACAGAACAGACTGCAGTGGATTGTACAGACTGAAGAGAGAGCAGAATGTTGCCCATTGTATTTACTACTATGTTTGTTTTGGGAGCTAAATTATTCCTTCTAATTCTGCTAGCAGTGTAATATGCTGTCTCAGTAATGGAAAGCATGTGAAAGCAAGCAGATGGTGAAAGCAGGAAAAAACTCCAGCATGTCCTGATAATGTAGTAAGCAAGTTCATTTTTTTGGCATTAGGCTTTCATAACCAGGGCATGGTGATAACAAGTTCAGACGCATTTTTAGAGCACAGTTCATCAAAAAAATATAGCCAGTTTCATTGCAGGGCAATGGAAAATTACTTTTTGAGACTCCTCTACAGATAAAAGCTAGATGTGAATGTTGTTGAATCAGACTCATCACGTATTATTGCTAGAAGATGAGTGACAGAACAGATACTGGTCACAGTGATTCCATCATGGCTGCTGTGATTTCTCATCTCATGTAGAGTCTTTCAACCACTGATTCGCAAATATGCAGCTGTCCTGCATTCCAGAAATACCACAGGCACTTCGGTACAGGTTGTTATCACAGCGGGCAGTATCACAAATTCAAAATATTTTATTTTGCTTTATAAGTTTGCAGCCCCCACTTTGAAATTCTGAAGTTTAAGGTTGTTGCTTTTGGGATGTTTGTGTGTGTGAATCTGTAGCACATGAAGCTCCCAGCCTGACTGCAGCAGCTCCTTGTTTCTCCAGGCCACATGCCCCATCCTTGCAGAGCAGAAGGCAGAACAGCCTCAGTGGGAAACACTTCCATTTGTTCAGCAAGTCTGGGAAAACTGAGATAACCTTGAATCACTGCCTGAGCAAAAGGCCCTGAAATGTGGTTTCTGGGAAGGAGACTATCCAGCCTGATGACCTCTAACTACATTTTTAAGTCTCTCTGGACAAAACATGGGCAGAAACAAGACCAGATTCACCACTTATCATTTCAAGATTCTTCAAAGAAGGGGTAAATTAATCTGTGTTCTAGTTTTAATTTCAAGCACTGGAGCCACATCTTCATCTAGCTGCAACATGGACCTTCCTTCAGCTTCCAGGAGTTTTGTTTTTAGGTGAGGCCAGGGAGAACCCATGAAAGGCACTGCTGCAGTTGTGAGAGTAATTGCCAGTGTACAAAGCAGGGAAGAAACCCAGATTGGAGCCCACCAATCTCTTCTGCAGGGAAAAGGGGTGAGGAGAGACAGCCCCATTTCTCATTAAAGCATGTAACTGGTCACAGTACTCTTTTTTTGCACCATGCAGTAACACAGCATACTAAGTAATGCAAGGCTTTGGGCTTTTAAAAATATTTCATATGCATCTGGTTCATTCTTTACTTGAAGAAACAAAAAAAAAAAAAAAGAAAAAAAAAGAGGTTTTTTTGATTGCTTGATCCCTCTGAGGACCCTGTGCTTGCTGCTTCCTGAGGGAATCTGTCCCTTTATCATTTTAGTAATGGCTTGCTGACTTAACCTCCCAGAAGATAAGGGTCTTTCTTCTGGATTGCTTCTAGTATCTCTGTGAGGTGGTGGGTGGCATCGCTCAAACTTCTTTGATGTCCCTGTGTCATCTTCATTTCATTACCTAGGGAGGATGTGGAGCAGGGTGGAAAGCGAATCAACGTCACATCCACGGGTCCCAGCTGTTTTCCCACTCCTCTGCCTGTGCCACCATCTTCCCCCAATGTTGCCTTCCCTTTCCAGGTCTTGGGGACATGGTAACAGGTGACTAGGGTCATCTTTGCTGCTAGGGCCATGTGGCTTTGGCAGCCTGAGCCGTGCAAAGCCTGAGCATTTCTCCCAGCAGAGCCAGGGGCAGGGACTGACTTGGGGACAGGCCCCAGAACACCCAGCTCAGCCCCACAAGCCAGGCGGGGAGCAGGGTGATGATGGGCTCTGCTGGGCTGGCAGCTCACTGGCATCGCCTTCCTTTGCTGCGCTGCCTTTCTGGTAATATGTGAGTCTCTTTCAGGGTAAGAGCCTGAGGTCCCTTCCGGCAGCGAAACGAGTCCTCGATCCCAAATTATTTAGACTTAGGTCAGCCAGCCTGTTTCCAAAGCAAAGCCCTGCTCTCCATGAGTAAATCTCCTTAATTTTTACTTGACAATCCCGCAGCAAATGGCTTTAAATGCAGTGTCTGCGTGTAGCTGCTCTTTTTGGTGAGTTTCCCCGTAATGAGCCATAACATATGTGTTGTGTCTTTACACACCTCGGAACAATGCTATGCAAACATTAGGAGGTTTTTCTAACAACTAGTGAATGTGCTGCTTTTCACAGCTCATCTAAGCACTCTTGGCTGATAAGCCTGGCCTTGAGGTACCTTATCTGTATTCCTAGGATCAGAGGAGAAGCGGGGCGGGGGGGGGGGGGGGGGGGAGGGAAGGTAGGCACATCAGAATATTTTAAGCAGCTAATTCTGATGGAAACAAGTCTCACAGAGAGGCCTGAGGAGGTGTTCGTGAAGCCACAACCCTGTCCAGAGAGGAAAGTTTAGTGAGAAGTACAGATACCTGAACTGTTTGTTTCTTCCCCTCTCCGTGCATCCTTCAGTGATTTGTTCGGTTTCTTCCCCTGGCAAGGGCAATGCCAGTGTATCCACAGGGATGCTTAAGATATTTTAACTCGCATTAAATGAACTAAATCCACACCATGTGTATAGCAGTGCAGGAGCAGTATTTGTTCCAGTGATGTGCCATTATTCACTAGGGAGTGAAGTGCACTACACACATCTTGAAGAGCCACTACTCACCGCAGCGTGAACAGCAGTGCCAGAGCTGGGCAGCGGGGGTGCTCTTCCTGAGTCTGACGGCCTGCATACTCCTGAGCTACCACTGCTAGCAATGGCCTAGCCCTGGGGCTCAGGAAACCTCTTTCTGAAGAGCAAGCTTTTTGCTGTGTTTCTGAGTTTTACCTGAAGCAGCCCAGCCTGCACTGGCTAACAGTCCTTTGTCAGAAGGATCTTTAGGCCAAGTCCCAGTGACAGGGCTGTGCTGTTACTCAATGCATTGCATTTTCAGACGTAGACATTTCCAGGAAAATATAACTGGATGTTTTTTTTCCCAGTGGTGCTTTTTCCATCTTTCATTACAGTCACAAGCAAAAGATCTCACTGTAGCCCACCCTCCCCATGAGGATGAGCTCCTGAGACAGTGTTCCTGCAGGAGCAAGAGGGGAAGCAATGCTCTGCAGTGGAGGACTGCATGGCAGAAAGCATGCTTGCTGGGCAAATAATCATGTTCATCTTTGTTGAAAGATCATTCAAGCCCAGTTCCAGCTTCAGCAGGCACACAGCAGTCCCCCCGATTTACAGCAAACCCCCCACCATGCCCAGTGCTAGCAACAACTCCACAGCCCTGCCCTCCTCCCAGCTGGACCATGTTTCCCTGTGCAGAGATTTCTGTCTGCACCAAAGTCAGGAAATTCCCAGATATAGTTCCCACAACAGCCATAAAACCTGAATGAATACGGTAAATTAAACCTCTGAAGTTAGCTCCACAAATGTTTCTCATCGGGTGCACGAGGGGCCTCCTGGTGCAGCAGGTTGGGAGTTTCTGCCTGCAACCTCCACACTTCTCCCAGCAAAACCCGAGCCCAGTTGAAGGAAAGGTCTGGGGGTAAAACCTTTCAGCAGCTGATGCCAGGCATTAGAGGTAATGGGTTAGCTGTGGCATTTCTGGTGACCTGAGGCTGTTCTCCTGTTACTGGAGAAGGTGGCAGCCCATGTGGTGTGTCAGAGCTGGGGAGCAGCAGGTGTTTGCTGAGCTGTACAGCAGTGCAGGCTAACCAGCATCCTTGCCCAGTGCTGTATCTTTTGCTCTATTTACTGCACTCAAGTGGCCTTCAACACTTTGGTAGCTGAGGGCTTCATTCTTGTTAATGTGTTCACCTGTGCAGTGCCTCTGTGGTGTAGGGAAGAATTGTTACGCCCATGTCACAAGGAGGGACTGAACCAGGAAGAGAAAACAAAGCTTCCACATTTTATTGCAATGAATCAAAGACAGTGATCCAAATCAGCCAGCCAGCTTCAAAACTGTTATGGGTTCCATGTGGCTGGATATATCCAGAGTGGCTGAAACAGGCCAGTATACAGTACTTTGCTGTCTTGGCATATCCTACCCATCCTGCTGCTGGCTGAGCAAGGACACACAAGGATTTCCAGGTTTCCACTGTGATTAGACTTAGCATCCTGTGACAGTTTATGAATAAATAGCAACTGTATTTAATCATGCCTTAAAATTTGGCAAATCTCAAAGCATGTCACAAGCCTGGTCCTCTTTCACTCATGTATTCATCATGGTGGGTAAGACCCCTTCATACGGATTTACTTGTGTTTTCAACTTTCCATCTGCGAATTGGGAAGAAGTTATTCAGCCACCTTTGTAAAGGGCTTTGGGAAGTCTGCAAGGAGAGTGCTATTTAGGTATCAGATAGCTGTAGCAGCACATCACATCAAATTCAGGTGGGCAACAGCTGGCTCCATTGTTGCAGCACTCATTGAGGACTCAGCACCCATATCTATTAAGACTCCGTGTGTGACTGAGTCTTTTTGTGTCTTTATGCTTACCTGTAAGATAGAGACAATAATGTTTCTCTGATTGCATGACTGTTGAGAGGCAGTGCATTACTGCCACAGAGACCATTACCACACAAATACCTGCAACACACAATTCTACAGTAGCTGTAGGCACAGCATTTGTTTGCATTTGTATTCAGTGGACTGCTAAAAGAACCAGACTATGAACACCTTGATTCTAGGGGGAAATGCCTGGAGACTGAGACCAGATGCAGACATCCAGGTGTTGCTGAACTTCATGGAGTGTAGTGTCCCAATTTGGTCTATGTGTGCAGATTGCACAGCTAATCCCTTAATTTATAATACTTATAATAGCCAGAACCTCAACATGAACTCCAACCACTAACTTACTAGAAATTTGACTCTAGATTGAGCTGCCCATTTTTGTGCCTTGGGTCTGTGTCTTGAAAATACCCCGTTGTCTGCTTCGATCTACTCTGAGGCTGGAGATTTATTTCTACAGGAGACAGGGAAACATATTATGTTGCCAAACTACTTCCAGTCTTTTCCAGAATTACAAGTCAGGGGATGGTGGGTAGGTCTTGTGATTTCCATCCTACAATCTAAACCAGATGGGCTACCCTTGCAGCATAAATATTTAAGCAAGAAAAGCAAAAAAAAAAAAAAAAAAAAAAAGGCAGAAAAAGAATCTGTTTTCCGATGAACTGCATCTTTCAACAAGATGCACACAAAGCTGCTTTACAGGATAACTTGATCACTGTCTTTGATTCATCCCAATAAAATGTGGAGGTTTTGCTTTCTCAGGGACAAGGAAGTGACCATAGAATAATAGAGTGGTTGTGCTTATTAGGAACAGAAAGCTCTCAGCCTGCAGAAGGAAAGACTCCCTCAGTAAAGCTCATGTTAAATTAATCCAAATATACAATCAATTAAATGTGATCCAGCAAAGCCATGTTACTAATATCAGCCCAGGTGAGATTAATAGAACAGAGCACAGGCTTTAGCAAGTGAGAAAGAGGGAGATTATAAGGAAATTTGCAGCCAGGTTTCTCTATCCTTGTCAAAACAGAACAGCCAAAATCTCTTGTACTCTCGCTGTACAACACTCCAGTCCTATCACTTGTATCAGGTATGGGGGCTAATACCTGTGAGGTTTCCCTCTTGAGAACGAACAAGGTGAAGATGCAAAGCCCAAAAGTTGTCTTTACCATAGCAGGGCTGTGAGGGAGCTCATGGAGCCTGTCCCATGGGATATGAGTGGAACAGGTGTTGTTACAGGGAGATAGGAGTTAACCTGAATCAAACCTGAAGGCAAAAAAGATGAATCCACAAGCCCTACACTGTATTGTCCTGTTTGTTACCACATTGTGGTTTACTTGCACTTCCTTCATTTTGATACATGTATCAGGAGGTCCTTTTAATGCCTGAGAAGTACCAAATGTTTAGCTGGCATATTGAACTGATAGGATGGTAGTAAAAATCTCTCTCCTGTTCATTTACTCTTTACTTACATGAAAGACAAGACGGTATCAGAAGCAGAGTTAAAAAAGAGACCCAAAGAATCAGATGCCATTCATCTCTGAACTTGAAAGCCAGTGAAATAACTAAGGTGCTGGAAAAAAATACCTGCCATAATTAAAATGGCTGATTGATGAGAGCTCCAGTGAAGGCCAGTGTATAATCTGTCAGCAGCCTTGCTGAAAACATTGGTGGAAGGAGCCAGATCTACCTAACTGGGAAAGGCAAAGCAAGATGAGGTTACATGAGAATTTCAAAACACAGGCTGGCAGTGGCACTTAGCTTCAGTGGCACACAGCAGGTTAGCACAACAGATTTGAAGCTGCTCCTCCGCAGCCCAGGGCAGAGCCAGAATTGCCGTTACCTGGCCAGGCTGAGTCTTGGGATGCTGCCAGGTCATACCACATTTTGACCAATCCTAGAGTAACAGAGAGTAAGAGATTAATGGTCTGATTTTCACTCCTGACTTCATGCATGTGCTGCTTTACCCAGGTCTGAGGCATTGCAGCAGCCCAAAGCCTCTGTGGCAGATTTGGGGATGGGGAGGCTGGATTCGCTGAGATGGCAGAGAACTCTGTGAGATCTGTCAGAGCAGCTGCAGAAGCACTTGCAGCAGCGTTGTAGCATTTTCTGACTGCTCCTCAGCCACAGCGGACTCGGATGCTCTGCATCTTTAATGCATTTCTATGCTAAATAAAGTAGATTTGCTTGAACTGCCTGAGAAAGCAGTCTGGGCTGAGCTGCGTTACCTTTCACAGAAGGGGACTGGTGCTGCCCCAGGGGGTGTGATGATGGCTCAGCAGTTGTCACTTCAGAGGGAGAGCAGAGCTATACCAGGAAGCAAAATCCTTAACCACCCCAATTAAGATGAGGGAAAGTGCATCTGCCTGTGCTCGGCAGCATGGCGGGAGGGCAGCACGGAGGGCGCCAGACTGAGAAGGACTGGAAGGAGTGGGAGAACAAGGGAGAGGTGGCAAAGACCTGGGGAACAGATACTGATGTGCATGAGGAGGCAGGGTGAGCATCCCTTTGCCTCAGGCTAGACCTAGAATAGCCAGAAAGACTGACTGAATCTAAGTGGGTGGGATCAAAGTAACACCTGTAACTACTGTGTAAATTCCAGGATGATTGGTGAAAGAAGAGAAAAGAAAGGGAAAACTAGCTTTACAGAACAGCAGACTACCTTGCTTCCCAACAATCCCCTCGGACAGACAGGTAAGACCCAGTTTGGCAGCACCATAATAAATGTTTTCCAGTAGTTTTACATTATTCTAAAATCTGCCTCTGAATAGTCATCGGTCTTTTTTCCCCTGGCCATAAGACATATGCAGTCTTGGATCCTAGTTGCATGAGGCTAACAGATACCCTTCTTCTTGTTTTTGCTTTCAATCTTCCAGCATTTCTGCCACTGAAGATCTTCTTCTACAGCTTCAAGTCAAAAAATCTTTGTGGCAGGTTTGGCATTGCCTGTAATAATTTATGAATGTGATGTGTTGACATGTTTACTGTGTGCATACATTGAGCTACTTCAATAGCTGGATTGTCAAGATGTGTACCCAGGAGAGAGAAGATGGATCCAGGCATACATTTTTGAGGAAACACTTGGGAAACAAAGCAAGTGCCCTTCACTGTGATGTTTTGGCTGGGCCCGTGCTTGGCTCGCTGGAGAGTTTTCCCTGGGAGGAATGTGGGCGCCTGGAAAGCAAGACATGAAAGACCCCAGAGAATTTACAGAGGACCATTTACACAGAGTTTTTTTGAAAGCAAGACTCCAAAAAGGGTCGAAAGTGCTCAGATCTGTAGATGTTTAATTTAGTAGACATCGGCAAGACTACAAGGCAAAGTGGATGTGAAATATTTTTTAACCAATATGCTTAATTTCAGTGGTTAAATGGCTCTTCTGTTTTAAAAATGTTGTTTGAGTCATACAGGAAGGCTGACGGTCTCTGTTCTCATGTACATTTGTGAGTTTGGAGAATGCATAGGGTACATAGGCTGGAGCTTGCTGTAAGTATGTGAGAATAGGATTATCCCACCCATGGAAAGGTAAAAGCTCAAGGCCTGACATAAGCGGAGGGTAAGTCAGAAAGAGCACTGGCAGCCAGAGATACAGCAGTAACCATAACAACACCATCATCTTTCTTAGAAGTCCTCACACGTAATTCTACTAATGACTTTATTAAACATGTAAGTCATAGCATTCAAATGATTCATATTTTTTACAAAACCCCCATCCATTAACACAAAGTACAAGCTGAAACAAAGTTAATGAGCCCAAATATTTGTAGGATAATATAAAGCTTAAGGGTGATATTAACAAAAAAAAAAATAATAAGGGAGAGTGGAAAAAACCCAGTTTCGTTGTCCGCTGGAGAACCTGAGTTTTATCCTTTTAGTTCATAAAATCAAATCTATTGCTCAAGTGACTCTTACGCTGTTATTAAAAGTAGTACAAGAACACATATATGTGCATAATTAAGTACCCCTCTGTGACCGTAACAGGTTTGCCTGGTTGTCCTTGGGGATTGCGAATGGGACTTGATTCATAGGCATGCAAGAGGGAATGTCATTACAGTAATCCCCTGTATTTCACTACTTTGTCTGGGGCTCATACGTACATGGTAGAGTGGTTGGGTGTACAGCACTGGAAACAGAAGTGTTTCAGTGCAGGGTCTGGGCCATGTGGCCTGTACATCTGAGAGGCAATAGTAAATTCACCTGGAACTGTGTAGGTGAGTTTTTGTCTTATGAAAAACTCAAGTCAGGCATGCAAAAAAACTGAGGCTGTAGGTATATTATGTGTTATCTGAAAAGTTGGAAGAGCAGATTTTTATTTGCCTTATGGTTTTGCACTGTGAGGTACACATGGCAAATGGCTAAGTGGAAAAAAAGTTAGCGATATCTTCCTGCCCTTGAAAACACGTGATCTGGCTTAAAGGACTGGCATTTTTATCTTTGTGCTCAAATGAAGAGACCAAACATGTTCAAGAAACAAAAAAAGGTAAATGACACTCTGGAAATGATGAGTGAGCAAGTGTATGGTGACCAGTTTTCTTCCATGGCTATGTCCATTTTCATGTGGTCCCCCATTAACCACAATACCTGGCCTGGTAGCTCCCCAGCCATCCCAGCCTAGGTAACCAATTTTGGAAGTGAAACAAGGGAATGGGTGACAACATAACATCAGGAGTTGTGGAGTACTGCACACATCTCCTGCAACACCTCCTAACTCTGCTCCTTGGTAAGTAACCACATGGTGCTACAGCAAGTCCTTGAAGAGATGTGGTGGGTTTTATAGCAGGACTTACAGCTGTTTTGTAGGTGCAGACAAGTTCCTTTTGAGCTGCCTCTCCTGAGGGACTGGAGCTGTTCCCAAGAGGGATCCCTGTGGCAAAGGGCTTCTGATCTCTCTCTCCCTGGAGCAAGCTCCACGTTGAGCCAGCAGCAGAGAGGAAGGAGGCAGGGATGTTTTTTCTTGAGGTAGGAGAAGGGTCACCTGTGCCTTGTGGTTGCTCTGGGGCTGTAAACTCAGGCCACGAGGCCAGAAATAACCCAGGAGGTGCCTGCTGGAGAAGCCTGGATTTACAGACTCTCCAAGGAAACAAGGCTTAGTGAAAAACCTGAGGGAAACTTGGACAAAAGGGACTGATGTGGACATGGGAAAACATTCTACTGCATGAATCATAAATTCTCCCGTTTGGAGAGAGGTAAGAACTTCATCTACATTAATTTCTTCTGGCAGATACAGATAACAAAGCGGCCCTCTACATGGGAGAGTTTAAGATTGATACAGAGAGACAAGATGCACTTGGAGATACAGGAAGGAAAAATGCACCTCTGAGAAAGTTTCCACTATTAATATTTTCCCCTTGCAAATGTGGGTCTTCTGAAACACTCTTTTCTTTAGGAAGGATCTAAATGAAGAGGAGGTGGCAAGTAGAGCTACAAAGCATGTAAGAAAGCCTCAAATACGTGAGTGGGAGGAAGGAGGAAGAAATGAAAGAATAATGAAGCTTGCATCACTGGGAGCAAACAACAGGAGGGAAATGCATGTCCTTGTGGCTAAATTTTGCAGGAACTTAGGCTGGGGTTTAAAACTGCTGTGGTTAGCACAGATACAGGCACGGAGTAATTCAGACAACCTGATCAAAGGACAGAGAAACGTTACTACTGATTTCATTAGGAAAATTACCTGGCTTCAAGTTAATGGATAAGCAAGGGAAAGAACGCCTTCCTTATACCACTGATCTGGAGTAGCCCTGCAAAGGGTGATTGGCACCTGTGGTATCTTTGATGGCTATGTGATCTGGGGATTCCTTCAGTGGGGACAGGATTTTGCCCTTTGTGGAGACTCCTGCTGCTGTCTGTGGGATTTCCTCATGTGGTAATACTGCAAACAGTTATACATAAAAAAGCAATTATTAGATATCTTGTTACTAACATGGTACCTGGGGTACCCAGCTCTAGCTGCATCCATAGCTGAGCTCAAATGCTCAGCTGCTCTTGGGGTGCTTTCATTAAAATTAAATCAGGTGTTTCTACTTTGAGAGCATCTCCAGTAGCCACCATGCCAAAGGCTACCCATCTGAACCAGGAAACAGGCCTGGAAAACAATCCAGGGGTTGGGTTTATTCCATGCCTTCTGATTTTGTGTCAGCCCTTTGCCGTGAAGGCTTTGCTGTAAAGGCTGTTAGGTGCTGAATGAGCAGGGCTGCTCTCTCCTGCTGTGGTCTTAGGCATATTGCAGAGCAGTCAATAGAAAACTTCCAATGAAACAGAACGAGGGACCTGTGTCTTACAGCAGGAATCCTGTGGGATGGGAACGCCTCTGTCTCTATGTCACCAAAACTACTTCTAAAGTGAAAACTGTAACTTTGCTCAGGAAACCCCAGGGTTTTATGTTCGCTTGGAATAAACTGAGCCCGTCCATCCATAGAGGATGTGAGCACCAGGGAATGAACAGGAAGCTATGGCCATCTGCACAGAGGAGCAGTGCCCAGGGATATAGCTAGGACCACCGTGGGGGCAGGGAGCAGCTTCATGCCAGCAATTTTTACGAATGAAAGGACTGTGCTGCTACTTCAACCTCTGCTGGCTTTTTAAAATCCATCCTGCGACAGCAACAAAAAAAGGGCAGAACAGCATTTCCATTCCCTTCTTCCAGTAAGCTGTATGTGATACAGCAAATCATTCCTATTTATTGTTTTAATTTTATCATCAAAATACTACTTTTTGTATGTTGTTGACCTTCGAAGGCTGCAATATGCTGGTGCAGAATATGTGTTTCTTTGTGTCCCTCCTGTACCAAAGTGTGTTGGGTCTGGTGTTGGGAGCCCTGGTAGGAGTGGTGGGGTTTGGATAGCCAGGAAAAGGAGTTGGCAGGGTGCAGCTGTCGTTCTGCCCTCTGTCCACACTCAGTGTCAAGAAAAGAACGTATCACCCGGTGGAAAAAAAATACCATCCCATCCCAAACCAGCCATTGACCCATTATGGCAAAATAAATGGATGAAGCTACATTTTTCCTATAATCGCTACAGCAATCACATGTACCTTGTCACTCTGTGGGGTTGATTGGAGAAAGATAAGTTTACAATGAATAATTACATGCCTTTTACAGACTTGGCAGTTCCCCGTACATGTGGTGGTGCTGATGCTGCCAGGTCCCTCCAAGACCTGCCAACCTCCGCACTCATCCACGGGTCCTAGCTCGGCCAAACCTCCCTCTCGCCTGCTTCCATGGGGGCAAAGCAGGAAAGGCAGCAAGAGGAGGCTGGCATGAGGGCTGCAAAGGGGCAGTGAAGTGAGGAGGAGGAGGAGGAGGCAGCGTGCACGTTCATACCAAGCTCTCCTGGCACGGGCAGGTTTTCTCAGTTTCCAGCTGTAAAGAGCAGAGTGTAAGGAGGCGCCAGGCCTCGGCTGGAGCTCCCTGCCGGTAGGACCGTAACAAAAGTAAGTTTTAGCGCTGCACGCCTCAGTTTTCAACACGTGCAAGCCCCGCTCCGGCGGCACGGGGGTCGCTCCCAGTGACAACGTGGTGGCCAGGGAAGGCACGGGCTGTGCCGGCATTCACCAGGGGTCGTGCACCCCGGGCTGGCAGCACGGCTGGAGCGCGGCCACGAGCGGGGTTTCCCCTGAGAGGAGCAGAGGATGAGTGAGATCGGCCGCGCGCCGCTGCCCCCAGTCCCAGCGCCGCGGCGTTCCCGCGAACCTGCAGGAGCAGCGGCCCCCAGCCCAGCCCGGCAGGCTTCTCGCTCCCGCGCTGCCCCCGCCCCGCAGCGTCCCTCAGGAACGCCCGGCCAAGGAACCGGCCGCCGCTGCCGCCGGCTCCGGGAGGCGGACCAGCGGGGCGGGGCGAGGCGGGGCGGGCGGCGCTAGGGCCCGGCGGGGCGCGGAGCCTCCGGCAGGGGTGGGGGGGGCGCAGGCGGCGCGCGGGCTGCGGCTGCCTCCCGCCGCGGGGCGCGGAGCGGGGCCGGCCGGGGGCAGCGCCCACCCCCCGCGGCGGCGGCGGCGGGAACCAGCGCCGCGCCACGAGGTAACAGCCGTCGCGTTTCGCCGTGTCACCGGGAGCGCGTGCGTACGTGTGCGTGTGCGCGGGCGGCCGCCGCGCCCCGGCCCTCCCCCGGGGAGCGGAGCCGCGGCCAAACTTTGGGGGCCACGGGGCGGGCAGCGGCAGCGGCTGCGCGGGGCTGCCCCGGCTGCACGGCCCCGTCCCGCCGCCGAGCTCCGGCGCGCCGGGGACGCGGAGGGCGGCGCGGAGGCGGCAGCGCGGCGGTGGGCAGTGGACTGTGCCTGGCGGTGCCGGCTCCGCGGGGACGCGCGGCTGTAGCGGGCGGGCGAGAGGGCAGGGAGCAGGCAATCGGCCTTCCGAGCCTGGCCAGGTCTCGGCGGGCGCCGGCGGGGCAGGCGGCGGGCAGCCACCCGCCGTGTCCCTTTTGTTCCTGCGTGCCGCCAGCTGCTGGATCCGTGCCCGGCGAGAAGCCGCTTGGTACTTCACGGGCTCCGGCTGTGTCTGTGCACACACGTCTGAAGGGCATCCTCCGCCGGCGGGGCCGCTCTGTCAGAGCCGGCGGGAGAGGTGTTCGCCTGTTTGCACATCGGCTTCCCTCTGCTTGCTGCTCTTCAGCGCTCTCAACTTACCCGGACTTGCCGTGAATTAATTCCTTGGCCGTACAGGAATGTGTCCCTGTACCCCGGAGAGCGGGTTGCACGTTACCCTGCTGGCTGCGCTGCGGGCGGGCACTACTGACACCACAGAGATGGGTCTGTGGGAATCTGTTCGCGCGGGCACGGCGCGGCTGCGCTCGCAGCCCAGCTCACCGAAACTTTCACTGCAGCAGGCGATGTGGTACGGCGGAGCCGTTTGCGTCAGGGCAGACCGTTACTCCGGCGGGTAACGGCGGCTCGAGGGCTTGCGCTGTGTCGGGGGGTGAATCAGAAACACAACTGCGCCAACGATGAAAATGAGTTTGTGTGGTTTGAAGGAGCCCAGCGTGGTAACGGCTGCTGGGGCACAGTAAAGCGGGCGGCACCCCCTGCTTTCCCCAGCGTAGCCCCCGCACCAGCCAGCCAGCAGTGTAACGTGCGATCACTTGGTAGCCGAAAACGCAGGGCCTTGCAGCGCTGGCCGCCGAAACGTTACGTGTCATTAAAGTATCTCTCTTGGAGGAGAGTGACTGTCCCAGGAGCTGTAAAATCTATAAACACTTTTCTGATTGGTTTAAAAATTTAGACACAGGAAGCGGATGGTGTCTAATAACAGACAAGTGGAGACACTGTTGTCATGGAAACTGGGAAGACTAACCCTCCTCCCCCATTTATTTAAAAAAATAAAAAAGGCCAAAAGAAAGAAGTGTGCATCTCATCAGAAATTCCTGCAGAGCGCCTGGCTGCTGCCGCCTTCCCGCAGCATCTGTTGAAACACGAGAACATGCCTGTCAAATCAAGGTCATTTCACAATACACCCCGCGCTGCTGCCTCCCCTCTTCCTTCTCTGAACTGGTGTCCCCCGCTTTCCACCCCGGGAGGAGGTGGGAGGGCGCAGCCAGCCTGCCCTGTGCCCACTGGCTGCCCTCCTTGATGGTGGGTGTCCTGCCCCAGCCAGGCCTGCAGCGGGAGGAGCTGTGGCTGGGGACCGGCAAAGGCTCAAAGCCTGGGGGCCGTGCGGGTTATAAACCGAAGTAGTGAGGGGTGACAGCCTTTGATCAAATGACTAGGGCACATTTCTTTACATGGACCTGGGAGAGAGAGCTGGGTTTGATTTGATCTCCCTGTGTGCCTTCACATTGCAAAGTTATATTGAAATGTAATGATTTGGACTCCGAATCAGGTATTAAGGCTGTTTCTCTGCCTCACCTGCAGAAAAAAAAACCCTAAAGGGGGCAAATGGCTGTGGGAAACCCTGTACAGTTGTTTTTAATAAAGACATCACTGTTTGGTTATAGGATGCAATTTAAGTACAAAAGTAGAGATGTGAGCATAAAATATACTTCATTATTGATGGATGCAGCATGAGAAAACCAGACCATTATTGTGGTAAATGGAAGTTTTACTTTGCCGGACTATTGAAAGCTTATTGTGTGTGAAAGGAGAGAGCTATTTTGATTTTGGAGCAGGAGAGAGGTATTTCACAGCAAACTCACACGAAAGGTTTTAATCTTTTTGCTTATTTTCTTGAGCAGCAGCCATTGGTTCAGATGTTTGTGATGGAGAGATGTCTTTGAGCGTTCAGTGTGCTTTCTCTGAAACATTTCATTTTGTTGCTACCTTTAATCTTCGTTTTGCAGTGACCAAAACATGAAAAACGCACTTGAGTGCTTGACCCACTATATAAATCATCACTTTGAAACCTGGAACCTGGACCAGTTTGACCTCTGTTGCCTCTTTGCTGGCATATTTCACTCCTTGCATTGATATTTCTCAGGAAAACCAGCGACTGTTGAGTAGGTCTTGCACAACAGGAGGTAAATCCTGCATGGCGCTGAGGTGACCGTGCTCAGCCCTGTCTCTGCCTGCACCCTTGGGTCTTGCTATCTGACAGACCCAAGGCCTGGCTTTAAAGTCTGGTTGTGGGTAAAACTGGAAGGAGCAGTGCCTACTTCTGCTCCAGGAGTCCTGGTTGGCTAGGCTGGGATGGCACCAGGGCGCTCGCTCTGGGACCCCCTCCCTGTATTCAGTAAAGGTTTAGGGAGTTGGGCAGTTGCATGTTCAATCCAGCTCACATCTGATTAACCAGGTGCTGCTTGTAATTGCCGTGGAGTTCAAATGGAGAAAGTTTGGCCTGGTAGCGAAAGCGTGCTTGCTTCTAGAAGTGAATTTCCTGTTGTCGGGAGAGCCCTTATCCGCAGGAAGGTTCACTTGCAGGAAGTGTGTCGGTTACTTGTTTTTACCCGGTGAAGGAAGTGAGCTGGATTAGGTACTTTCTAGATTTACCCTTCATCATCCTCCGTGTCTGTGCTACTCTGTTTACGGTTTTAGTTTTGAGAAGTTTGATGGTATCGGCCATTCCAGAGGGATGTACATGAAGTCAGATGCTCGTGTTGCCCTGCCGTTTGTTGCTGTTATTAAAAAACACCCTACCAGCCTCTCAGGGACATGTTTTCAAAAGTGTCCAATTTACAATTTATACCTTTGGAGCCTCATTAATAGTACTCATAGGCTTTTCTTTTCCCCTTCCCCCATCTCTTAGAATGAAAGATCAAAAAATGCTCCAGTTAGTTTACTAATAGGGGCAGTCCCTCCACTTCTGAACTGCCTTTCATCATGGAGCATAAATCACTTTACAGAAATTAAATTTTTAATATCCACAAAGTTGTATGTTCACAACGTAGCATTTCACATGGGCTGCCTGAAGTTGCAAGGCAAATCAGGAGCAGAGCTTAGAGTCACATTAATTGCCCCTTAATTAGCAATTGCTAAGGAATTAAAACTTTGGAAATGTGTCTGCATTTCCTGGGTACACTTGTGCTGATGCGCCAGTGCAGTGGGCATGTATTGATATGGGATGTGGGGCCAGGGGTGAGAATGTAAGCAGTGGTTCCAGAAAACACCAGTCACTTAC
Organism: Neopsephotus bourkii; assembly: GCF_033783945.1. Taxonomy (NCBI): domain Eukaryota; kingdom Metazoa; phylum Chordata; class Aves; order Psittaciformes; family Psittacidae; genus Neopsephotus; species Neopsephotus bourkii. The sequence continues at coordinate 2,809,614 of NW_026901490.1, forward strand.
TGGTCCCTGTCAGGCTGGGATGCAAGGTTGGAGGCTTGTAAGATTGGACACGGCTTTGGATGAAGGTCCAGACTAAAGGCGAGGGCTGGGGTTTAGCTCTTTGGGTTCAAGTAAGTAGGGGTGTTCAGGGAAATCAACATCAGTGTCGGCTCACAATGGAATATTGTGTTTGTATGTGTGTTAAGATGAAGTATGGTTAAGTATGATGCTAAGCTGGACTTTTGCAGGGGATTCTGAAGGGGAAACGTGGAAAAGTTACATAAACTTGTAAGAAGCTGCCTGGCATGCTGAATGGCTTTCAGCAGTCATTTTTGGTGTAGGAGATGTCTTGGTGTTAGGAGCTGTTCCTGGCAGAAGAGGCTGCCAGGGCTGTCCAGAAGCCTCAGCTGGGCTGAAACAAGACTGTCCTGGGTGATGCTGGAATTTGCCAGTTCATGACTTCAGACATAACACAGTGCAGCACGAGTTTGGCCTCAGTTTTGGGTATTTCTAATGAAACTGCATTTGGCTTGTTACCTGCTCGCATGGCCAAGGCAAAGGAAAAGTGTAACAAAATAATGAAAAATAGAAAGGAAAAAAAGGATTTTAGCAAAACAGCATTTTGTTTAAATGTAAAACTTAGAGCCATGTTTTTTTGGGAGCCATCAGCTGGTTCTGGGAAGCCAGCCTGAAGCTCTGGAAGGCAAGGCAGTTTTTGGGAAGCGACTCCTAGGCTTTGGAAATCCTGCTCCATTTAAGGTGCCCGAAGTTGAACTGCCAAGCATCAGGGCGACTCAGACCCTCCTTAACTTCATTGTAGCGCTTCAGGTGCCTTTACCAATCACAGGACTTTTAACTGATCTAGTCCAAAGCTGGGTGCCTAGCCTGGTTTGCGCCTCGGCTGCCTGCGTAGCCCATGAGGGAGCAGAGCTCCCTGCACCTGGTTGTCATCCTTAAGGGTAGACACAGAACGGTGGGATAGCCCCATTCCAGAGGTGGCTGGGGGAGGGTCTGGGGAACGGCTAAAGCTCATGAGGTCTGGACACGACTTCCAGGTGGTTCAGGTGATGTACAATCCCCCTGGCCCAGCCCAGGTGCTGGTGCTGCTTGTGTGCCTGGGGTCAGTTTTTGCCTGTCTGTCTTGGGGATGAACAGAAATGACATGTTATGCTCTTCCAAAACTCTCCCTAAAGCTCAGCTACTCCCTAGTGTCTGCAAAAGTGGGACAGGCTAAGCCTGCTGGAGGTGAAACTAATGATTATGATGCTGGACAGTATTTTGTCACTCTTTAATTTCTCTGCCTGTAGTCTAAGAGTCTCTTTTCTGGAGATGGTCTTTCTCTGTGTTGGCACTGACTGCAGGACAGATGAACGGCAAGGCTGTGACCTGTCAGGGTCAGGGTTGGTAGGGCCCACTGAACAGAACAATCTGCCTCGCTGTTTGATGTTGTTTTTTCCAGCATTAGCAGGAATTTACCTCAGTGCTAGCTGATATGGTGATGTTGCCAACCCTGGGTGTTTTCACTGCAAATAGGTAAAGGCCAAACAAAGATAGGTATTATTTAAGGAGCGGGATGGTTTTGGCACACACTGGCTTCTTCCTTTGCCCACCTCCCATGTGCTGGGGTGTGGTGGGACCCTGTATGTGAACTCTGCTCAGGCCAACGTGTAGTTCCCTTGTGGGATCCCAATTGCATACCGCTTACCTGCCACCTCTTTGCTGATACAGCCCACTCACAATGTCTGGGCATACTTATTTTTGTTGCAAGGAAAATACACCAGACTTCCTAACAGACGGGCTTTACGTACAAGGCAATCCAAGCTAGATTCTGGAAAGCATTTCACAGAATGGCAGCTTTGTTGGAAATTGCTTCTTAATACTGTATGGCAAAGCTGTTGCTCTTTTTAGTGTAGTTCTATGCAGGACTTGTGCCTGCCCCGTTGAACCGAGCAGCATCTTGCGTCTCCTGCAACCCTGCCTCCTGTGTCAGGCTCTCTGGGCTCCCTGCTCCAACCCCTGGCAGCTCTGGCTCCTCACTACAGAGATCCTTTTTGTTTTTTGCTCTTGGGCTTTATGGAGAGGCCAACCTTTTCCCTGGATAAAGTTGGCTTCCGGCACAGTGAGCAGATGTGAACTCCCCAACCTGACCCATCCTTGCATAGCCGTACTCCGTGTTACTCCTCTCAGTAAGATCTTCTCATTGCCAATTTAATTGCTGGCTGGGCTTGCTTTGGAGAGAAGCAGAGGCATTACAGGGGTTACCAAAGGTTATTAGAAATGGGAGGAAGCTGAAAGTCTGACCCATCAGATTTATCTGGTTTAAATCTCATTTTACCCCCAACTCCAACTTGTTTTGATCTGGGTTTTACAGCAGATCATTTGCAGAAGCTACCCAATTAATATGTTATTTTAGCACCAGATTTTGCAAAGCTTTTTTTTTGTTGGAGGTGGAGAAAGGATCCAAATGTTTTGATCCTATTTTTATCTCTATCTTCACTGAGTTTTTCTCACTCTGTGCTTTGCAGAGAGGAGCGAAATTTTAATAATTCACTAATATACTTTCACTTCATTAACATTTTATCATTCTGGCATTGTGCATATGGCAAACTCCTCAGTACTCTCATTAAGGGCCTGATCTTGCCCCCATACTCTCACATTCCTTCAGGTGTGGAAAACCCTAAACTGGGGTGTTATTCTGCTCTTTGGAAAGAGCTTTTATCTTTTTGCGGTAGATAGTAAACTGAACAAAACATGGAAGGGTTTTGGGGGGTGGCTTTCTTTTTTTGGTGGGTTTTTTTCTTTTTTTTGTTTTTGCACAAAACGGAAACATTTACACAAAGATAGCAGTGTTGGTTATGTTGGAGCCGCTAAGCACCAAGCCTTCAGCCATTACAAAACCTAACGGTGTCAGTCTAGAGAGCGTGAAGTCACAGGGTGTTACTCTGGTATTGTTTGCATCATTTTACACTGTGGCATGTTTGATTTAAAGTGGAGATTTGTACTGGCATTAAAATGGTTATGAAACTTACCTGGGATAGCACAGTGCTAGTGTATGTTGTGTTAATGAAGTGCTTTTTAATTGTGTCCCAATGTGACATTGGCGTTGAACTTCTATGGTGACTCTCCCCCTTTTCTAGCATTAAATAGACCTCTGAATTGGTGCATGGTTTGCTACTGCCAGTTCAATACTGTTAGCATACAGGATTACTTCAGGCGTGTTCAGAAGGGATAACAAGCCAAGCACGGCTGAGGGGCAGGCAGTGGGTGGGTGCAGGAGGCTTCAGAGTTGAAGGGAAGCTTGTCAGTTGTGAGCAGTGGAGAACTAAGGGCCAGGTAAGGATTCCAGGTGGTGCCGTGTATTGAAAAGATTGTGGCTGTTGAGAGACCAGAGGACAGGAGATCACAGTAATAATAAAATACAGGAGATGTTGAGAGACCTGGCTGAAGGTTTCTACTTGTCAGGCAGAGTATATTTGCTTTTAGAAGCATCAGGACGGAAACTCATCTCTTGCAAATTGGTATAATGCCATTGGAGTTAGTGAAATTACACTGACTTACACCAGCTGATGGTCTGTCTGGTGGTATTACAAGAAGAGTGAAGGTGTGAAGGATGGGTGAGCTGGAAGAGGTTACAGGCCTGAGCAACAGGGAGGATGGAAGTTTGTTCAGGAATAATAGAGAGGCTGAGAAGTGAAGAAAGATCAAAAGGTCCATTGCAGCTATATTGGGTTTGATGTGATGACAAGGTGCCCAGCCAAGAGATGTGCAAGGCAGGCTGAGAGATGGGCTTGGCTGGAGAGGGGAGTCAGTGGTGGCAAGTACATTTCTTATCAGCACAGTAGCAATTGATGCGTGAGCAAGTAAGATCACACACAGGGTGGAGAGGTGGGGTTAAAAAACATGACCTGGGCCAAGGCTGCAGTAGGAGCTGGGGGAGAGGATGTGGAGGTACAGAGCAATCACTGGGTGAGGAGGGCCAGAAAGACAGCGTCTCACAAAGCTGAGGTGGGACAAAAATCCTTCGGTCTGGAAGGAGGAATAGAAGAAACTTCATGAATATTATTTAGGATTGAGAAAAGAAAGGGAATGACATTGACTTCTTCAGAGGCATGAGCTGTGAATAATGTCTACTGCAATTGGTGTACTTTGCAAAGCAGAGCAGAGGCACAGTAGCAGGATGTGAAGCCTTTCACCGCAGGTCACTCAGGTGGGTTACCTCTGGAAAAGCAGTAGCTACCCAGTGGCAGAGGCTCAGAGCCAAGGGGCTTGTGCCCATTTCTGGTCCCACACAGGTGCTGGGACGTTGAGGGTCAGTGTGAGCTCGGGCACTGGCCTTGCTCTGTTTCCTTGTGAGCTGGCCACAAGGCCGTGCACCCTTGTGAATCACCCACGCTGATGGCAGACTGTGGCTGTAGGACCAGGCTTCCCAGTGGCTTGACTGCAGAGTCGTGTGGAAGTGTTGAAGAGATGCTTCTTTGTGCAAGGTGCTTCTGCTCAGACAAGGATGCTGTTCGTGGTGTGACGTGGTGTGGCAATGCGGGAATTGCTTTGAAGCCTGGAGCAGGAAATTTTTTCTCTAATAGTAATTTTAATTCTGAGTTTGTGTCCAGTCTTGCTTACTGCTGTCAGCTACTGCTAATTGTGTGGGGTAAGAGATGGTACCACAGCATCCCAAGCACCCAGCACCCAGCTCTGTCATAGGCATAGTATAGAATAAAGATTTTCTTTCTGGCCTCAAGACCCTATAGCCTAAATAAGGTATTTGGAGTAAAAATTACTCCAGTATAGAAGTCTCTAAACCAGTATAATTATTCATCCTGCTTATGTATTTCACATGCTTTATTTAAGTTCCTGTCACCTGCTAATAGCGTATGAACACTGGGGAAATTTGGAGGGTATGCACAGTATTACTGGCATTGCTTGAGCAGCTGCTACTGGCCTGCTCACATTCAGCAGATTTCTTACTGTTAAAACCACTTTTAGCATATGAGTGAATGGGCAGGAAACCACCTAAAAATTGATTAATGTAGACAGAAACTGCCTTCTCGTTCATTCAGAACAACAACAATGAAGTCAGGCATCAGGGTTCAGCTGACAGGCTGTTGGGAAGAGCTTGTTTTATTTCACAAGTGGGGCTTTGTTTTGATGGAGACTCTCAGGTACTAGCGCTGGGAATTACACTTTTGTTTCTAGATGCAAGGGGCAAGAGGTTTAGCCCAGGAGCAACATCTGTAGGTGAGGAAGCACCTTAACTTGTGGAAGAAGCATGGAAGCTGTATTCACTTTGGAAAATCTATCCAGTTGTTCTTCCTGGTGCCAGCGTGGGCATGAATGCTGGCAAAAATTGAAGCATGTCCCTTTTCATGCCAAAATCCATCGACGCTGATTGCCTTAGCTGATTCCAGTGAAGATTTTGCCTGAGGAAATAGCTCGGTATTTGATCATGCAGATGGCTGATGTTTAAAGTCCACCTTCATGAACTTACGGGGGAGATCCCTTAGGACACAGTAATGGTTCCATCTGATTTTGTGGATGCAGAATTTGATGCTGCATTGCCGTCGCTGATGTAGTGGTGGTCATAATGGTTATTATTAATTTGTATTCTAGTAGTAGATAAACAGTGCTAATATTTCTCTCTTCCTCAGGCATCCTGGCTCTTGTAAGTGTGTTCTCCATTGATATGGAGTTGTTTATTCTCACTCTGGCAGTGTGAGTGATGCACATACGGCTCTTTGGAGCCAGCAGCTGAGAAGATGTCTTTATTCACGTATACACTACTACATAGATTTATACTGCTGTAACAGTGAAATCTATATCTTGTTATGAACAACATGCAATCCATTACTTGTTTGCACAAAACTCAACACTTTACCAGCCAATGAGGTGCGGAGCAGAGGGCCATACTTAGTCCCCTGGACATAGAATACTGGCCTTCACTGACTTGCAGGACCTTAAAACCACAGATGGATCTCAAAGTCTTGTGACTACGGGAGCAAGTGGAGATGGGTTGTCAATATATTTGTCTTGTGGTGATGGACTCTGTTGTCTAATGACTGAACCCAGGTAGCAGCCTTTCCCTGAGTTAACGTATTCATCAAGTCTCTGCTTTGGCCACTGTGCTTTACAGAACTGCAATAAGCTGGTAGTTTTTAATTGGCTAAACCTGTTGAGGAGACAGACAGACATGGACAGCAGTATGATTGAAGCCTTTTGTAATAGCCAGTAAAGCTAACCATCTTCCTCTAAAATGCCTAAGGAGCAGCCTGAACAAATGCTTTGTCTATGAGCTTCAGAAGAAGGAACTATAGTTAGATGATTACGTGGAGTGAGTTTATTACAATGCATTAATTACCGCTGCCAGTAGTTACCTTCATTATTAAAGCAACTTCCTTCAAGACAAAGTAATGAAATGTACATTTTCATGTGCCTTTGTCAGTCAGAAGCCCAAAAGAGATTCCTGTTCCACTTCTATCTTGTGGTATAAAGTAATGCAACTCCACTGAAGTCAGAGGTAGATAGATGGAGAGAAGGCAGCTTCTTTTTTTTTACTAGAGAGCTTTAATGCAACATTGTTTTATTTCTGCACATTAAAGTTAATAACACAGCAAGTGTATTTTGAAGTTAAGTCATTCTAGGATCGCTGTATGTTAAATAACTGTGAACAAACTTTATAGTCACTCTATAGGCCCTCATGATACATCATTTTGAGCTGCCTTCTATCTATTATGTTTTATCTGCCTGCAAAATCCATTTCTAATTCTGGCGATATCTCCTTTGCGATCACTTGCCAGAAATCTATTCCCAGGATTCGCCTTATTTTAGTGAAATATCTGTGCTTCAGCACCTTTCCCAAGGTGGCTGATCTAATCAGGGCACTATCAGTTATCACTTCTCATTTCCTTTGCTAGCTCTGTCAAATGCAATGCACAGCCTAACAAAGTGACATTCAAATACTCTGTGACCAAGGCTATTTTCCTGTCTTTACTTTGCAAAGCTGGAATTGTATCTGGCTCCTTAAACATGTGCCCTTCTCTCCAGGAATGTGATTTGTAAAGCACACTGTGGGAAGAGTTAGTGTTAAGCAGATGAAATAGCTGCCTCTTTATTTATCACAGGTACGATCCATTTATAGTGACCATCTGGATATTAAACCCCACATCCATGACCTTTTTTTCCAGGTAGAGAAGAGTGATGCTTCATTCCTGCCAACTGGCAAGAGAGCCTTACTTTGCCGTCAGAGAAAGAAAATTTGTCACCTCCCTGTTCCTAAGCTCCATTCTCTTCTGTTTATATATACACATTTCTCTTTTAAATATGAGTGTGATTGTGTGCAAAGGTCAGCATATACCAAACAGGGTGCTTGTGTTTCTCAAGGAAGGAGTCACCTGCATAGTGTGATCCTCTGTTAAGGTTAAATGTGGTTTCTATGGACACAGGTCCAGCAATAGCATCTTTTTTTCCTGGCCGCCTTTTTTCTTTTTCCTTGGGTGACAAACCTCTTAGTGTTATCTTAGATTGCTATCACAGACTAATACTTGTTTTAATAAGTGTGTGGCTGACTAGTCCATCCGCTCTGAAAGATAAAGTTATCCACGTGCATCCTCACCGCCCTTCCTGCTTTGTGCCATTTAACACATGCTGCCAGGAGCACTGCTTTGCTGCAGTCTCATTTCCCCATTGGTTTTCACGGGGGCTGAAGCCTAAATCTTGCCTTTTTTAGGAAAGCAGGGAGCAGGCTGTCACCAGACTGGCTACAGGAGTGGGGAGAGCCCTCTCCATGCACCTGTCCTGGCTCCAGAGCACCACGAAGTTCAGCACTTGCAGGATGCTGGGAGTTTCATTTTTAATCACACAGCCTATTTTTTTGTTGACCCCCCCCCCCCAGTGTGTGAGTCAGATAAATGTGTCTTGCAGTCTGCACCAAATCAGCACACATATTTTCCCTGTGGCCTGTTACAGGTTGCAGAGTTGGGTTTATTTGCTTCAGACAGCAAGGGGAAAAGTTAGGAAAGCAGGTTTTAAGCTGAAAAAAAAGAACCATTTGTTGTTTATGGCCCAAGGTGCAACACAAAGCAGGTGCTCTGTGTTGCAGTTCTTTGGCATGTATTTCAGTGAGCCGTGTCACAGCCTGGTGAGCTTCCAGGGTAAGGTGTGTGCAGCCCCTCCCGACTGTCCCTTCTATGCTGTCCCCAGGTTGGCTGTGGGCGTGCAAACTGGGGAGCATCTGCCCTAATGGGATAGCAGAGCAAGCTGTTGTGTGCCCTAAATGGTAATTTCCAATGTGGCTAAATAACAAGGATGGTGTGTAATGGTTTAAAAAGCTGTTCGTTGCTGCATTTTTTCCTAGCTGTTTCTTCACTGTAGGAAGGTAGAGAAATCTGTGTTAAAATAATAATTAAATGCTGACAGTACTAAATTTCCACCCAGCGTGAATTGGCAGCAGTTGCAAACCAAAACATTAGGTCATTAAAGAAGAAAACCCAACCTGATTAAATATCTCTGTATGTTTTTCTGATTAGCTATTCTTAAAAAGAGCATGTGGCTGTAATAGAAGGGTGTACTTGACAGCAGCAATTGCTTTTCTGGGGAAAGGTAAAATACTCAAGTTTTAATGTGTATATATGTGTGTTTGAAAGGATTTCTTGCTGGTCTTAGCCATGGGGATTTATATCTTAACTAATCATCCATTTTTAAAAGCCACCATGAAATCTCCCTGCCAGGAAATATGTGAAATCCCTTCAATATTATGTTTCTGGAAAGAACAGTTAACAGTGACTAATGCACTCGGGCTTTTGTTTTGTTCTGTTTTTCCTCTTCTCTGGCTGGACAGAGCTGACTTCGCTCTTGAGCATCAAACAGCCATGGTGGACCTTGCTGTAGTGGTGGTGGTATTGAAGCACTATGAGGCTCAGGGGCTGGCTGCAGTGTGCATCCTGAAGGCACACAGATAAAAAGGTTTTTGCCCCAAAAAGCTTGCTGTGACGGGGAGGTACATGAAGCTAGGTGAGGATTGGGAAGGGGTAGAGGGGGAGGTGTTAGGAATAGAAACGCCTGTTTACCCCATGCCCACTTGTGGCCAGAGGTCTGCTGCTCTCAGAGGCAGGTTGAAGCTGGCTCTCTTGGCTATATTTTACTAAAGCAGTCTTGGCTGAGGAGACTGCAGAGTAAAAACTGTCAAAAGGTGCATTTATAGTCTGCCACTTTTTACCACCTGATTCTTCCTTTGAGGTGCCCTATCATATATTTACTCCAGTGTGCTCCTTAGCAGTGTTTTGAGAGCTGATGCCTACAGCACATGTGTCTGGAGCTCCTTCCTTGTCCTCTTAAAGAGGTGTTGCTGAAGGTAGCAAGGAGGGACGGATCCAGTGCTGCTGGGGACTTGTGCCTCTGCAGATAAGTTGTGGCTGCTGCTGGCCCCGTGGGAAGCCCAGGAGCTTGAGAAGGGTGAGTGTGCTGCCAAGCATCCCTCTCTGACTGCTGGGATAATCTCTGAAAGCTCCATCACCTCTGTAGTCAAGACATGCTTCCCAAGCACATGCTGAGTGTGGTAGGATGTCCTAGCTGCTGGAGCTCTTGCTTGCATCGTATCAGAGCAGCTCATGGTCTGTGGTATGTGTGTTATGGTGCCAGCCCTGCAAGGCACCACGGGGTCATCCTGCCCTCTCCGATTCTTATGGCCCTTCCTCCCACACTTATATTTGGAAACTGAGGAACAGAGGGGTTAAGAGAGCTGTTTTGGAAATGATTTCAAACTATTTTGTTGTTTGAAGGGTAATACAAGCTTCTGTTGTATGAATATACCCATGTCTGCACCCAGGAGCTGCATATGAGCAACAGTCTCAGAAACGTGATTTCTGATACCTGAAAGACACAGGGAAAAGGTTTATCTTAAGGGCCTCAAAGAAGGCTCATGTGCTTACACTTTTACTTGACTCCTTTGAGGTCAACTGGGATATTCATTTTTCCTTTGGGAGCTGTAAAAGTCACATACTTTCCTTTTTTCTTCACTGTACATTCCAGAAAGCAATTTCTCAGGAAGAGTGGTTCCAGTTTAATCTCCAGATTATCTGTTGTTTCTTTTTCCCCCAACATAAAGTGGCTGAATAATCAACTAACCCTAATTCAGGCAGAGCTGGGGACTGTATGTGGACATCTGTGTGGAGATCCAGATTTGGGGAGTACTGCTTTAGGTTGCAGTGTTTTAGCTGTATAGCCTGGGCACATTGGTTACTTGGAGGTGAGCACAGGTGCTCCAGTGAACCTGGCCACTGCTCAGGAGTTGGGTCCTGAGACCCCTGGAAGCAGCCAGGGTCTGGAAGACAGAGCAAAAGGCATGTTTCTGTGACTGCCAGTGGTAATTTTCTTGCAATTAAGTGCAGTGATCAAGAGCAAGAGAAAATGTTTGCCTTTATCTCTCTCCTGAAGATGTGTCCAGCAAAGAACAGATGGGGTCAGGGGCTGCCTGTGGTTATCTGAGTCTCGGGCTGCCTCCATCTATCTGGGGGCAGAGTGACCTGTTCTGGTATCTCCTGCTTTTGAGGCGCTGACGCTCCCGCCTCGGTTGCACTCCTGCATTGTGTGCATGCAACGTGCCCCAGCCGTGACATCCCTCCACAGTGTGCTGTGGGGCAGCTGAAGTCCTTCTGCCCTGGGACCCTTCTTCATGAGAATTGGATACCACTAGTGACAGAAAGTGTCTCTGACACCCTGGATCTCTTATCTCCAAGTTCATTGTGTCCTTGTAGTACTAGCACCAGGTTGAGACAAACTGTTTCTCTTCTGACATTAATGTACTTGACCCTATAGAGTCCAAGGTAGCCAAGCAGTTACAGGCCATTAATCTCCAGTTGTTTTTGTCAGGTATTTTATTCATTAATCCAGGGCCAAACAGTGGTTTAGTTATCAACTTAGACCATGATAAGATTTTTCTTAGCTCCTGGCTAGTGCCAAGTTAGGATCTAGTTAGTGGTGCTTACAGCCATTTAGACGGGTGCCCTCAAGCTTTACCAGGTGCTGCACCGAAGCTAGGGCTCCCGGAGAGCTCTTGACTAGCCAGGCTGCTTTTCACCCTGTGACCTCTTTCGGCACAGTTGGGATGGAGGCGAGCTGTATTCTTTCAGTGCACGCTCACATGCTGATTTCATTGCCTCATTTTGCAGAGGAGGAGCGCTCCAGGCATCCCATGGCAGAAATTCCCCTTTTTCTTGGACACTTCCCAAGGGTTACTCATCAGAACAATAACTGCTAAAAAATTACGATGCTGAGCACCAAGACTTACGGAGTGCTTTGATATGCCAGGCTGTGATGATTGTGTATAGAGGGGTATCCTTTTGTAGCTTGAATTGCTATAAAAGGCTTCAGTATCCTTTCCCTGGCAAACTGCTGGTACCCATAGTTGGGAGTTTGAGTGGCAAGCTCTGTGCCACCGAACACGTATTGGTCTGTGGCTGCTCCTGAGGTGAAAACCATTTATGTTTTAATGCATTAAGTTCTGCTTGCACTGTGCTGTATGGAGTTCTTGTTTTGGAAGTGTAGGAAAAAGGAGAAGGAAGAATGTTGAGATGTTTTAACACAGCAAGAAGCATTTTCTTCCTACACAGTGCCATTTCAGAGAGGGAACAGCTTCTCCTCCTGTTCTGTTTTGGTCTAGGTCTCTCTCTTCTGAGATTTAAACATATGCTTGTATCAGTTCCTCATCTGGTGTGTATCTGTTGACATACTGTATCTACTGACATAATGTGCTTTCTGCATTTGCAACTGATGTTTTTGCAGTGCATCTTTAAACTTAGCAGATTCCTCGGGTTTTAAACATGGACTTTTAACAAAGCTATAACATGGGGGCTTTCGGGTTTTTTGTATTCATGAGAAGAATGTTGACATAATTATCAATAGGAAAAGAATAAGATTAGGAAGTTGCTTTTTATCCTGATGTCTATAGGGTCTTGTACATCCCACGCAGCAATTGCCCTTACTCAGCAGATAGGGACTGTGATGGTCTGGATAGCTAGATATCACCTAGCAATCTGTGGCACACCCTGAGCAAAATCCAGATGTGTGTATGTGTGAAGCGTTGTCATGGCAAGGCTTGCCCTTATTCTGGGAAGCTGCCTGCAGCTAGAGGCAGGTCCACATAGCATGCTCAGCAGCTGGTGCTGCTTCAGATCCCGGGCAAAGCAGGGGTTTCCAGAATTGCACAGGTAAAGCTGGAGCACAAATCCACTGAAAATCCGTGTGTGTCCAGGTAAGCAGCTGAGATCACTTGCAACGTGTCACTCTCAGCAGAAACAGAAGGAGCATGTTTGGGAACTGTTGGGGCTTCTGTGCCTGGCTGTAGGGGGTTTTGCTCTCAGATTTTATATATTTATGGGATTTTGTCCTAGGTGAAACAGCATTAGAGGAGATAGAGTATCACAGTATCACAGTATGCTAGAGATTGGAAGGGACCTCAAAAGATCATCTAGTCCAATCCCCCTGCCGGAGCAGGAACACCTAGATAAGGTTACACAGGAACGTGTCCAGGCGGGTTTTGAATGTCTCCAGAGAAGGAGACTCCACAACCTCCCTGGGCAGCCTGTTCCAGTGTTCCGTCACCCTCACTGAGAAGAAGTTTCTTCTCAAGTTTAAGTGGAACCTCTTGTGTTCCAATTTGTACCCATTTCCCCTTGTCCTTTCATTGTTTGCCACTGAGAAGAGCCTGGCTCCATCCTCGTGACACTCCCCCTTTATATATTTATATACACTAATAAGGTCACCCCTCAATCTCCTCTTCTCCAAACTATAGAGACCCAGCTCCCTCAGTCTTTCCTCATAAGGGAGATGCTCCACTCCCTTAATCATCTTAGTTGCCCTGCGCTGGACTCTCTCCAGCAGGTCCCTGTCCTTCTTAAACTGAGGGGCCCAGAACTGGACACAATATTCCAGATGAGGTCTCACCAGGGCAGAGTAGAGGGGAAGGAGGACCTCTCTCGACCTACTAACCACCCCCCTTCTAATACACCCCAGGATGCCATTGGCCTTCTTGGCCACAAGGGCACAGTGTCGGCTCATGGTCACCCTGTCGTCCACCAGGACCCCCAGGTCCCTCTCCCCTACACTGCTCTCTAACAGGTCGTTCCCCAACCTATACTGGAACCTGGGGTTGTTCCTGCCCAGATGCAGGACTCTACACTTTCCCTTGTTATATTTCATCAAGTTATTCCCCGCCCAGCTCTCCAGCCTGTCCAGGTCTCTCTGGATGGCAGCACAGCCTTCTGGCGTGTCGGCCACTCCTCCCAGCTTAGTGTCATCAGCAAACTTGCTGATAGTGCACTCAATTCCCTCATCTAAATCGTTGATGAATATATTAAATAATACTGGTCCCAGTACCGACCCTTGAGGCACTCCACTAGATACAGGCCTCCAACTAGACTCCGCCCCATAGACTACAACTCTCTGGCTTCTCTCCTTCAGCCAGTTCACAGTCCACCTCACTACCCGATCATCCAGACCACACTTCCTCAATTTAGCCGCAAGGATGCTGTGGGAGACCGTGTCAAACGCTTTGCTGAAGTCAAGGTAGACCACATCCACCGCTCTGCCATCATCCATCCACCGTGTTATTTCCTCATAAAAGGCTACGAGATTGGTCAAGCACGACTTCCCCTTGGTGAAGCCATGTTGACTGCCCCTCATAACCCTCTTATCCTTGATATGCCTTAAGATGGCACCAAGGATAAGGTGTTCCATCACTTTCCCAGGAATGGAGGTGAGGCTAACCGGTCTATAGTTACCCGGGTCCTCCTTCTTGCCCTTTTTGAAGACAGGAGTGACATTTGCTTTCCTCCAGTCCTCAGGCACCTCTCCCGTTTCCCAAGACTTGGTAAAGATGATGGAGAGCGGTCTAGCAATGACCTCAGCCAGTTCCCTCAGCACCCGCGGGTGCATCCCATCTGGACCCATGGATTTATGGATATCCAGATTGCTCAACTGGTCTTTAACCCATTCCTCATCGACTAAGGCAGACCGCTCCGTTGACCTATCTTCATCCGAGGTCTCAGCGGTACAGGGCTCTTCAGGACTGCCTCCGGCAGAGTAGACAGAGACAAAGAAGTCATTCAGTAACTCTGCCATCTCTGTATCTTCTGTCACCAGGGCACCCGTCCCGTTCATCAGCGGGCCTACATTGCCTCTGGTGTTAGTTTTACCTGCCATGTATTTGAAAAAGCTCTTTCTGCTGTCCTTGACCCCTCTCGCCAGCTTTAATTCCAAGGAGGCCTTAGTCATCCTAGCAGCTTTCCTACATCCTCTAGCAGCAGCCTTATATTCCTCCCAAGTGGCCAGCCCCTCCTTCCATGACCTGTAAACTCTCCTCTTCCACTTGAGCATACCGAGCAATTCCCTATTTAACCACGCAGGTCTCCTGTCCCTCTTCCTTGACTTCCTACGTGTCGGGATGCTCTGATCTTGAGCTCGGAAAAAGCAGTCCTTGAACGTCAACCAACTATCTTGGGCCCCTTTCCCTTCAAGCAGCCTAGCCCACGGGATTTCCCCTAGCAATCGCTTGAAGAGGCCAAAGTTTGCCCTGCTAAAGTCCAGGGTTGCGATTCTACTTGCTATTCTACTGGTCCTACCACACAAGATCCTGAATTCTACCATCTCGTGGTCGCTGCAACCAAGGCAGCCCTCAACCTTCACCCCTTCAACCAGACCCTCCTTGTTAGTGAGGATGAGATCCAGCAGCGCACCTCTCCTGGTTGGCTCATCCACCATTTGCATGAGGAAGTTATCATCTATACACTGGAGGAACCTCCTGGACTGCGGCTGGGTTGCCGAGTAGTCCTTCCAGCAAACATCAGGGAAGTTAAAATCCCCCACGATGACCACGGCCTGTGACTGTGAGGCCGCTGTCAGCTGCCTGTAGAAGGCCTCGTCAACTTCCTCACCCTGATCCGGTGGCCTGTAACAGACCCCCACAACAGTATCGCCCCTGCCAGCCTGCCCCTTAATTCTCACCCACAGACTCTCGACTCGCTCATCATCTGTCCCCGGACAGAACTCAACGCATTGTAGCTGCTCTCGCGCATAAAGAGCAACCCCACCACCCCGCCTGGCTGGCCTGTCTTTCCTGAAAAGGACATAGCCCTCCATGACTATATTCCAGTCATGTGAGCTGTCCCACCACGTCTCTGTAATTGCCACCAGGTCATAATCTCCTGACTTAACACAGGTTTCCAGCTCCTCCTGCTTATTTCCCATGCTGCGCGCATTGGCGTACAGACATTTCAGGGAGCGAGCCAAGCACACCGATTTCACCCTAGGATTATAGGAGGCCTCCCAGTCTTCATCAATTCTGGAGTGCTGCCCCACTGGGCCAAGCCCAGCTACAACCCCATCCCCCTTTGAATCTAGTTTAAAGCTCTCCAAATGAGCCCTGCTAATTCGTGCCCCAGCATCCTTTTGCCTCTGTGTGATAAACCTTTCCCACATGCCACTGTCCATACTGGTGCCCTATAAAACCAGCTGTTATCAGAGAATCCAAAGCCTTGCCTGCAGCACCAGCCTCGAAGCCAATCGTTTATGGACTGAATTTTCCCATTCTGTCCCACATCATCAATGGAAGATGGGAGGAGTAAGGAGAAGATCACTTGAGCCCCAGAGTCTTTCACCATCCGCCCCAAGGCCCTGTAGTCTTTCTTCATCCCACTCAGACTGCGGGAAGCAGCTTCCCCCTCACCTGTCTGGAAGAGCAGCAGCGGGTAGTAGTCTGTCAGGTGCACCAGGTTGGGGAGCGCCCTGGTGAATAGCAGCTTCAACCCCTGGTGTTAATTACCAGAGGCTGGGATAAAATCCTGATCCTAATGAAGGATCTCAATGACTTCTGAGGATCCTGAGATCATCTGTGGTAGCTTGACCTCATTACCTCTGTTAGATACTGTGAAAGAGACTCTAGCAGGCCATGGGATTGTAGTTCTCTAATTTTTGTGTTCTTGATTGGGCCTGTTGTCCTTGTTTTGTTTGTTGTTTTCCCCCAGATCCAAGCATTATTAAGTTTTCTCCCTGTGTCCCATGCATGCATTCTTCTGCTAATGAAGGAAATGGTCACACTCAGATTCTGGTCTTTAAAAAACAAGAGCATCTTGATTTTGTTATATTTTTGAACAGGCTATGAGGGATAAAGTTGAACTTGTCTGAGAACAAATGGATATTACCATACTGGGAATTTACTAAGTGCAGAGTGATTTGGAAATAAGTTTGGCCTTTTCCTATAAAAATTAAAGGCACCAAGTAAGCTGAAGTTATTTTTGGTGCAGTTCTGTGCTACAGATGAGCCAGTTTTTGAAACTAGGATGAATGGAAACAAGGACTGGCAACATTGTGCAGTCTGGATGTAAGACTTCAAGCTAGTTCAGCTGTTACTAGAACTACTCTTAAATAAGCCATTCAGGCTGACGTAGGTGACCTCCTGCCATAAATACCACACGGTTTCTGTTTTATGTGTTTTTATTGCATTATGTTTTTTTCCGTTGTTCGTTCTGTGGTTTTATTTCATTAGCCATAGCTAAGGGTTTCACTTTCTGCAGGGATGTTCTTTTTTTCTTGCCTCTCCTGGGGAGGCCAAGCAGAAATTGTTGGAGCCTGCTCCTGTCTGTGGCTCGTATCCCTCATCGTGCTGTAGACAGACATCCTCTCCTCTTCCAAAATATGGAAGATGTCCAGTTAATTGTCTGGAAATCGGGGAAGGTGGGGATTTTTTCTTACAGTCTTCTTGTTACGCTCTTGTGTACAACTGTTCATTGTTTTTGTGTTAACTGTTCATACTTGAGGATTTCTGAGAAGAGGACTGAAGCTGTGAACCCTTAAAGAACAAGAGTAGATGAGGTGGAACTGTCTTTGATTGCTACCTCGGTCTGTGATGCTGTGTGCTTTTCACTGCAGCACTGATGAAAGCCTATGTTTATTCCTAAAATAATAATAATCTGATGCTCACCTGAGTTTAGCTACTTACCTGGAGGAAAAAAGTTTCCTTAGAAATAGGAAGGCTATTAAGAAAATCTGTGTTGGGCATTTTAATTGCACCGTGCGATGAATCCTTTGAAGTTTTATTGCCTATTATATACTTGATTCAACAGTTGCCTTTTGCAATAGCTTAAGGTTTTTTATTTGCTTGAGAATATTAACATTTCTGTTTCAGGCTTTGAAAGAGTGAACTTTCTAAGTGTGATTATGAACATTAGGTTAATGCATAATCCCCACTCAGAGGTTCTCCCAGATTTCCATATGCTTGTTAGAGGCTGTTCAAAGGTGCTTAGCTTTAATTGCCATTATGTGAGCACACAGAAATATGGACCCGAGAGTCTTATCTATTTTGTTCACAAATTCATTTTTTAGATCGTTGCAGAGCCATTCTCAGATGAATTTACATTGAACTTACTGGGAGGCGTAAATGTTTTCATCTAAATGGGGAGTGGTTCTTTTGTCTCCTTATTTAAATGCTCAGTGTTTATACCTTTTCTGGTCTTAATGTAGTTGCTGAGGATTTGGTCTGTTTTCTGTGACATTGTTTTTTTTTGCAGGTGTTTTACCTGCCTTGCATGTGCAGACTTTCAGCTGTCCACAAAGAAATAATAATACAGGTATGTTTAAGAATGGCCTAGTTTAGGATGGCTTTCAATGAGCTATAGGATCTTAAATACATGAGTTGCAATGGAGAAAGGACCTTGCCTTTAAATCAACCTTTGAAAATGTTACTTGAAGAGCTAGAACTGGGGTGTGATGTAACTGAAAGGTGGCTGGACCTGCATCTTCCACTATCAAAGAAAACATTCTGTAGTCACAGTTCCTGCTTCAGCATCTTACCTAAAGATCTGTGAAGTCCAGAAGGAAATTTGAGTAAGAAAACTGGAAATGTATTTCTTTAATGCAGGAAAGGACTGGTGTGTGGGGAAGAGCTCTCCAGTGCAGCCTGCCCAATACCAGGTCACAGTGAGACTGCATTCACTACAGAATGGAGTAGAAAATAGTTTTGCATGGTTGTATTATAGAATGAAGAATGGACTTCTAGAGGTCATACAGAAATACCCTGTGCTTAATGCTATGTGTTACTCAAGTTATGAACAGCTTTCTTGGGCTGAAGATACTATCACCAGTATCAATAGCAGTAAAACACAGTGGGCTAAATCTGTTCCATTAGAAGAATCCAAATTATCTCTGACCTTGTCTGCTGCCTCAGTCTCTGATTCCCATTCAGTTCTTAGGTCGTTTTCCTTTTTTACCTTTTCATCTTTGTCTCTAAGGAGCTTTGTTAAACTCAGGGGTAACTAAGATATTATATGGTTTTACTTTTTTTTCTACATTAAATAGTTTTGGTTTAGTTAAAATTCTCCCTCTTTCTGACAGAACACCCTGTGTGTGTTTGGTAAAAGAAGGGTAGTCAGTAAAAAAAGGTTTTCAGTAAAAAGCTTCAGTTAGATTAAAGCTTTTTGTTTGCAAAAAACCTGAGGTTCTGGTTTTTGGGTCACAAGCCTGGTACACATTTCCAGGGTTCCACAAAAACCAGTCAGATTTCTCCAGGACAGGCAAATGCAGTTTTTCATGAATCCCAGTTAATTTATTCCCCATTCCATAAACGTTGTCCCCTGCCAGTCCAAAGGCTGTCATTACGCTGCTGTCATTAACCATCTGTTTAGCATGTAAAACTCCTCGGGGCAGGGATCGTATCTGTGCTTTGTACTGTGTGAAGCTGAGCCTGTGGCTGACACTTGAGAAACAATTAATGATAATGCAGCTCAGTAGGGTACTCGGATACCAAGCTCTACCAAGCTAATAAGAGCGGTATAAATGCTTGGCTGCATTGGATTAGAGGGAACTCCTATGTCCCAGTGGTGCATCTCCAGCAGGTGAAGGGAAATAGTCTTAAAGCATCATCCGACAAGGAGCAGTGAAAAGATAGATGGCATTTCTGAAGGATGACAAAGAGTCAAGGATGCAAGAGAATCACAGTCTGGGTGTGTATCTGTATTTTGCTTGATGATGATAATTATGATGAGATTTTACCAACTAAGTATTTTATCTACCATAGAATAAGGGATCACTTCAGAGCATTAATCTCATCAGTGCTTGCATTTTCCTTCGCTCGGTCTTCTGCACGCATTAGAAGTCAACGCTTTATCGTATTTTCCCTTGTATCTTAACAATCCCTGTGTGTTGGGCAGGGGGAGTAGAGAGAGAGACAGAGAAGCGCAGTAGATTTTCATCTTATGTTAATCCATCAAAATCTAGTTAGTTGCGAGTGATGGAGGAGGCGCGTGTGTGCGCACAGACGTCAGCGCCCAGCCGAAAGCTTGCCAGTTGCCCAGCAACCTTCCCGGAGGAAGATGGATGTCCTGCCACCCGCTCCGCTTTTAGCTGAGCCACAATGTATTCCCGGTGCCGCATACTCTGTGCATGCAGGGGACGGGAGCACGGGCTCAGCTGGCGGGGGATGTGGAGTCTCTCAATAGTTGGTCCTTGTGCCAGGGCTGGATAAAATGCATTTCACGCTGTTGTTGTTCAAACTGTTAATTCAGTTGACTACATCACGTTGGGTTGGGAGCAGGTGCTGCGAGCTTGTTCATATTGCTGGCATTGCTCTTCCCCTCTCTCGGGCTCTTAAAGCCACATTGCCAGCATCATTTCTCCTTCCTTTTTAGAAAGGCCCTTATCTGTAATAACAAATAAACCCGCAGGCTGTAGGAGCTCAGCAAGTGCGTATGTGTCACGGACCTCTTGCTCTTTGGTAGTTTCTTTAGTTCCCGAACTGGGCTTAGCTAGGGCAGATCCATGCCTGACCTCCACTTTGGCTGTGCTTCCTGGCCTGTGGTTGTCCAGCGTTAGGACTCTCAGCCATGCTTGGAGCAAGACAGGTACCGTTGGGATGCAGCCTGAGATGCCTCTGGAGAAATCAGAGGGCTTTTTTTGTTGGAGACTGCGTGTAGTGCCAATGCTTTGAAGCCAAATAGGACCTTTAATTTTATGGAATGTTAATCATGATAGGATGCGTTTATTCACTATTTGGATTTCTTTAGAAGAGATGCCAATCTCATGCCCTGGGATGAATTTAGAATTCTTGCACATTTACGGCAATTGGAGCTAAACTGTGCCTGAAAAGCTCGCACAAAATCCTACCTGCATAATTGCAGATATCTTTCATTGTCTGGCTCTGGCACCTTTATTTATGTTGACAAGCTCTTTACTTAGGGTTGATTCAGGAAAGCAGTTACGAATGTACTTGACTTTAAATCTTTTAATAGCCCCATTGAAGCTAATGAACCTCTTGACAGGTTTAAACTTGACCATGTGTTTTGCTGGGTCTGGACCAAAGTTAGTGGTATTGCAAGACATGGGAGCCCAGGGAAGACAGGAGGGTCTGCATTGCCTCGGATGCTGTCAGATCAGGTTCTCTGACCACTGCAAGTTGGGGTACAGAAACATGAAAGGGGTATCAGGGAAAGCACCAGCTGTCCTAAGGGAAGCAAAATGTGCAGCCTCTTTAAACAGAGATAAATCTGCCCCAACCCAAGAAACATTACTCTGGCTTCATCTGTGTTCCTCCTCCATCGTCCCACCAGGAGCAGCTGTTTGTGGGCACACAGCTGCTTGAAGGCTCTTCCTTGCATCCCTGTCGTGGGGTGACTGTCCATGTGCCCATGACCTTAGGAGAGCAGGGACTGCCTCTGGGGGATGGTATTTGTATTAGTAGGTGAGGAAAACACGCTGCAGCAATGAGCTGCAGATGAAATGGTTCAGTATGGCTCCTGCTTACTCTGTGCTTATATACATGGCAATTACATGCCATTTCAAATGCACTTTGTGGTGGCAAGCTATTTATCAACTGACTATTGAACTTGTTATTTCCTAAAGCATACGGTGTGTGGCTCCTGATTGAAAAGCTGCTGTTCTGTCTCCTCATTTTTCCACCTTAAATGGATTCTTTTCTATTAATTTTGTTAAAGTCCTTCAACTTTAACTGGTAACTTCCATCACCTGAAAAGTGGAGCTTTGTTCAATGACAACGCTGGTGGTTTTGCCTGTGCTGTTTCTAAAATGGCTGTACACAGGGTGTCAGAGAGAAGTACCTGGAAGCAGAGCATCAGATGCCTAAAACTCAAAAGGAGGAATGTTTTCAACATGCCGGTGTGCTTATTTGTTGGCAAACAAATAAGGACTATGGAAAACTAACATCATGTTTACCAGATGGGAGCCCAGGTAACAGCAAAAGGCTACATACTGAGGTTTTAGTCGGCTGCATCATGGATTGTTGGTGAGAAATATTTCTCAGAATAGGAAGTGTGATCAGGGCACAAGTGGTCTTGCTCCTGTCCCAGTCCAGGCACAACTCTTGCTGAATTCACTCTTAATTATGAGAGATTGGTGTTTGGTCCTCTAGCCGACTCAAGCAGGGATGGATCCCCCTCCTTTTGGCAGATAGAGAGGTTTGCTGCTCATGAGTTTCCATTTCAGGGAAAGGTCAAAGACCACAGATCAACTTGCCCGCTACCTCACTAAGGAGTCGGCTGTAAGCCACGTACTGAGAAGAGTGTTAACTGAGGGTCTGTGCAGGGGAGCCTGCTCACCCTTACCTGTGCTGGTCCTAATTAGTACATCATTAAGTTGCATTGTGAAGACTTCTGATGAGCCTGGTTCTGAGCTGCTGTATAAACACAAACCAAAAAGGACCATTTCCCACTGTAAATGTTTTACATTGTAAGAGGCTACCCTGTAGTACTGTTGTCCCAAAAATGGGGCCTGTCACTTGATAGGCAATAGCCAAGCTGAGGTATTTGTTTATTCCAGGTTTGCACAAAAAGGGGTGCTAGCCGGTGTCCCACAAAGCTAGCACACCACCCCATACAAAATTCACGTATTTATACAATTCAGTTCAGGTTAGTAACTCCCTGTAGCCCTCCCACCATTTAACGGCTGGTAGTTAATTTAGATTAGATCACTTCATTGATTCCATACTACAAATGCTTAGGGAACGGTCTTTTAACCTGGGCAGGGATCTTTTGAGCTGTGGGTGTGATTTTTAGTATTATAATGAGGGTATAATGAGGATAGTTCATGTAAAGGACACCCTAATCGTGTTGTACTGACATATCCAAGTTATATCTTGATGATGTCCCTATGTTTTCAGGATGTACCAGTCTTCAAGAATAGTTTTTCCTGATTAGAGATTTGTTATTCCTGTTTCTTAATCTGTCTACACAAGGCCCACGCCTTCTCCCTGGCTATCAGTTCATTAGTTAGTGTTATTCTTAGGTCATTCTGACCTCTTAGGAGTCCCTTGTTCAGGCTTTGCCATATTGACACAAGTTCCAATGTTTTTAACTGTATGTCTACATAACATAAGTCCCATTTTTTTTATTGTATGTCTACAACAGTATGCACAGGTAAACTGTTAGATTAGGGCCTTCGTTATAGATGGAAGAAGTGTTTCAGCCCTGCAGTTTGTCCTGTGTGATGGGACTCAGCTGGCTGGTGTGGTGCGGGTGCCATATGTGCCACAAGCAGCCAGCACCACACCATAGCCCACAGAGAGAAACAGGTCCTTTGGGTGCAAATCGGCTCAGCCCAAGGAGTGCTCCTGACCAGGTTATTGCCTCTGTGAATGTTGCTCTGCCTCTCTTCTGCAGCCCAGGTGACCAGTGCAGCTGTAGGCAGAGGTCAGTGCTTTGCAACATCCTACATTACATAATACAGGTCACAAATGTAATGCCAAAGCAGGCCCACAGTGCGGTTTCATATAACTGGGATATGTTAAGGGCTTGATTCTGCTTGGTGCTGGGTGTTTCTGCTCTTCATTAGGATGAAG
This sequence comes from Neopsephotus bourkii, assembly GCF_033783945.1. NCBI lineage: Eukaryota > Metazoa > Chordata > Aves > Psittaciformes > Psittacidae > Neopsephotus > Neopsephotus bourkii. Next base: position 2,832,421 of record NW_026901490.1, read on the forward strand.
AGGAATTGAGGTCTTCCAGTGCCATCCAGGTGTCCTAGAGAAGCAGGGAGAAAGGGTAGAGAAGCCAGGCAGTTGGTCACAAAGAGCTACTAAAGAAGCAACAAGAATATCTCCTCTTATTTGAGACCATTTAATCTTTTTGAATGAGTAATATAATATTTATAATTTTATAGCAGCTGTAATAACTTGCTTAAAAATTAAAAAAAGTTAATGGGTGAAGTGGAATAAGCGTGTTCAAGGCTTCATGCTGAACTGCTGCTGTACCTCCTGCTCCAAGAGTTTTATTTAAATGCATAATTTTCTCCCATTTTAACAAGACTGACTGGAGCAAACACACTGGCTCCTTATGCCCTTCTGGATGAGCATCAGGCTGACGGTATTTATAAAGCTCCCTGTCTGCTATACGTCCCACCTATCTGGAACACCACCTCCTACAGTCAGACAAATTATCCCTAAGCAGAGAAGGGCATTTTGGCAAAATGCAGTATCTGTTGGGTCCCTTTTTGGGATGCAGTCCTAGGTCTTTTGTGGGAGGTGAATTTAGTGTATTATTTTATAAGATTCCCTTAGTTCCTGGGAGGTTAGCCCCAGACACAGCCAAGCTCCCAGGAAAGTGCTGTTTCCCACACTGCTTTCCCAGTGCAGTAAAAAGCAAGACTGTGTTTGAAAACTCAAACTGTTGACCACAGCCCTTAGATGGGCACTGCTGGAGATACTGGTGACAGTTTGGACCTGTTCTGTGGGCGGTGAACAGGGGAAGACACTGGTCTGGATTTGATGTAGTTGGGTGGAAGAGAGCTTATGGAACAGCCGTGTGTTGTGGTGCTGAAGAGGTGCACTGAGGCATTTTGTACAAGTAGCAGCGGTCTCTGAAGCAGTGAAGGCTTTGTGCCTGGGTAGATTGTATGGCTATTGCTAATTGACCGGTGCTAAAACACAAGAAGTTGCAGCACAAAGTCATCACCTACTATAATGGGGTGGAAATTCCTACTCAAGGTTAATAGAAAGTGTTTTGTTGCTCATAAAGATTGTTGTGGAATAGTTTAGTCTCAGTGTGAATGTAAGCCTGTCTTACAGGCTGGATTGACTGATGGGGTAGGGATCAAGGCAGAACATTCCTTAAAATGAAGGGACTTGCTTAGGGTGAGCAGGCTCCTCAGAGCCCTGTCCTTTCTCCACCAAAGTAATCTTTGCCTTCTCAGATCTTTGTCTGGTCGGTCTTTGCCAGGGCACTGACCCCATTGTGCATGGTGAAGGTGAGCTAGAGCTGTGTGTCACATTCACAGGGTTGGTAGTTCATTCTGTACAATAGAGTGAAGTGAGGTAGTGTTTAAACATTTTCTGATGGCTCGGGCCAGATAACTTGTACTCAAAAACCCTGAAAGAAGTTGATGCAGAAGAGCTTTGGTCTGCTTTTTGCTCTTGGAAATGGACAGTGAGTGAATGTGCGCAAGAGGAAGATTGTGGGTAACTGCAGGAAGCTTAGCCTGACATCAATCCTGGGCAAAAGAATAGAAGAACTGACAGAGGATTTAGAGAATTAAAGGTAGGGAATATAATTAATGCCATTCAACATTCTTTTTTGGAGAATATGTCTTGTCAAACAAACCTGATTTATCTGATAAGATTGCAAGTTTGGGGATAACTGTGTAGATATACTTAAACTCCTGTAAGGCGTTTGATTTTATTCCACATGACATTATGATTAAAATATTAGTACTATATACTTTCACTGAAGTACATGTTAAATGTATTAAGAGCCAGGTAGCTGACAGAGCTCAAAAAGTAGTTGTCAATAGGGAATCTTCACTGAATGGGAGCATTTTTAATGTAACTCTGCAGGGATCAGTCAGAGGCCTCATACAATTCATCATTTTTGGCAGTGATCTGGAAGTAAATAAAAAAATATTTTTGATAAAAGTTGTGGGTGACAGGAAGATGGATGAAGTGAGAACAAGGGCAGTAGGATGCAGTGCTCTTGGTTAATTGTCCCTATTGAAAGAAAATTCCCAGATTCCTTTAATTAAATAAGAGTTTTTGTGCATCCTTTGAGGAGTGCAGCACAGAGCTGTTGCCCAGCCTGGAAAGCAGAAGCTTTATGAGAACCCTTTCAGTCGGTTGGCCTCTCTGGAGATGTGGGGCTTTCCTAGGCAGGAGGCTGATTGCCTGCGGGGTATCTCAGTCTCTGTGTGACAGCAGTGGTGGTCCATGGCTCGGCAGTGGTGTTGTTTGAGGAGCCTCCCTGAGGAAGCTGCTGATAGGAAACAGCTCTTCATCCATAGTGCTGTGGAAGGCCTAAGAAAAGTGTGGATTTGGGACTGGTTAAATTTCTGTATTCAGTTGTGTAGCTCTGAGATCTTGAGTATGTTTTCTCATTCGCCTTCATCCGTTGGCGGTGTTTGAAGTTGCGCCTACACCTGTATCACAGAAACACAGGAACCAGAGTTAGCAGTACAGTTTCACCTGAATATGGGCAGGGTCCATCCTGGTGTGACTGACTTGTAGTTCCCTTAGCACCTCCAAACTTAAACTAGGTGACAGCAGTAAAGGGCATGCAGCACTGAAATCAAAACACAGAGCTATCATGTACCTGTATCGTGGCTATATTACTTTAGTGGCTTAGTATGTAACAGAGGCTCTTAAGTGCAAAAGCTCCTTGCCCCCGCAGTTGCTTGCATACCACAGATTCACATGTGTGGACTCTAAAGCACACCAAGGCTTTTCCTCCTAGAGAGGCCAAGAGAGAAGTTGTGTACCGGGGTGCCATGTAGTGCACCCCACTGGCAATAAGGGGGGTAAGGTACCACATTATAAAGAGGGCCATACCAGTACCAAGGGCCTTCAGCAGTTGCCAGGGATAAACACACAGGAATAAGATTCTGGAAGTGTCTTTAGGTTTGTTACATTAGAGATTCTGAAAAGGCAGAGGAGTTAGCAACTTTTCTGCTGCTGCTTTTTGCTTTGGCTGAGACAGATGTGCTGGTGCCAGGATTTTCCTTATTTTCAAAACCTGGACATAGCATCACAGAATTAGAGTCATAATATAGACTGAAAGGGACTTCTGATGGTCATCTGGTCCAACATCCTGCTCCGGGCCTAGAAGAGCCAGTTGCTCCCACATGGAGATTTCACAGCCTCTCTGGGTGATCGGATCAAGCACTTGACTACTCTCAGTGTGGTTATTGAATTTTTTGTTCATGATCCAGGTGGACCTTTCGATGTTCAGTTTGTGTTTGTTGTATCTTGCCTTGTTCCTGTAGACCTCCAGGGGAAATCTGGCTCAGCCTCTTAACACACCCCATCAAGTAGTTGTAGACAGTGATAAGGTCTCCCCAGTGCCTTGCTGGATGTAGGCTGAAGAAGCCCTGCTCCCTCAGCCTTTCCTTGTCTGTCCTGTTCTCCAGCCCCTGACCTTCTTAAGGGCCCCCACAGGACCTGCCCCAGTATGTCACTGTCTCTGTACCCAGTGCTCTGGTGTTGTCTCCCAGGTGCTGAGCAGAGGTGAATGGTCATTTCTGTCAACCTGTTCTTACGCTTTAAGAGAGAGGAGAAATGAAAGAAAAAATAGGTTGTATTGCTGTAAAGACAGGCTTTTCTTGGCAGGATCCTAGCACATGGCTCTTTTAAAACCTACAGAGGAAAAGTGGGGTTTAGTTGGATCAAAACAAGGCGAACCTTGAGGCAAACAAAACAGCAGTGAAGTGCCCCTTGGAGAAGTACGTCTCAGGGTTGGCTACGGCTCAGTCAGACCTCTGGGACCCTGAGTTGAGTAACTGCCTTGCACCAGAGGCAGTTAGTGTGAAGACTGAAATGCCCATGATGAGACTGAAGGGAACTTAAGGTCCATAACAAAGTGCCGTGATCCTTCCTTTCCCCTGCTGCACCACTGCTTAATGGTGGATGCACGCAGTTTCACAGTTTGAAGGACCAGGGGCCATTCATAACCAGACCAACTTTTAGTGTAGCTTTCCAGCCATGAGATTCCCTAAGCTAAAAGAAAACAGTGTATGTTACTGAATAAATGATTAGACATCAATGATTTTCTGCCTTCTAGAGCAGAGTTATTTGGAAGCATGAAAAGAAATTGCTGTAGCAGTATAAACCACTGCCCTTTCCACTTGCATCTTTCCCACAGAGTAATCCTTCATTCATTGTTTATTTAATGAGAAAACAAAGAGGTTAGTTTGTAAAACCAAATGAAAAATGGAAGACTTTATTTGTGGAACAAAAAACTGAAATAAATGAAAAGCCTGTCCATTAGTACTGCTAATTGTGCCTTGCTCCATTGAAGGAAGTACACAGGTCTGCTGGTGCTTTGCTCTTGCTGATGGACTCTGCAGCCTCCCTCCAATGAGGGTCCAAGCCAGCACTCTGTGGCAAGAGTTTCCTAGAAACTTTTCTTGCTTGGTGAACTAATTTGAGCTTCCAGACTGTGACAGGCTCAGCACTTCAAGGGGTTCCTAACTTTAATAGATAGGTGTAGGAATAATTGACAGAGCTGATCTTGCTGGTGTCTGACTCATCTGCAGTTCTCATGAACATCCACGGAGTTGCTGCAAGGAAGAAGAGAGACTCCTTAATTTTTTTTCCCTGCTCCAGAGAAGTCTGGTTTACCCACATTATAATTTAGCGGTTTCTAGGCTCTTTCCGTTGACTGAAGGATGTTGTTGGGATGAAACCCAGGTGGGGGAAAGCTTTGCATTTCACCTGAGTCTCCAGTGATCTTTTGCAAGTGAAACCTCCACCATCCTGATTGGGTAGAGAAAATTAACAGGTGTGGGAGAAGGGCAGCTGTGCCAGGAGCTAGATGTGAGAGGGTTATATTTGCATGGATGATGGGCACTTGATGCTGAGGCCAGCTGGAGGATAAAGCTGCTGTGTCACCCTCTTTTTCTTCAGTAAGTGTGTGGAGGATTGAGGGGAGACCTGGGCAAACATGTATAATGGCTTGGAAAGGGTGATCAGTTCATGATGACATCTGGGATTAGTTCATGAAGACACCTAGGAATAACATCTGATTGTCTTTGGGAAGATGGGGATTACTTCGAGGTATAGGTGAGAAAAAACGTATTTGAGAGAAAAAAAATGTAAGTTGTTTTGCTGGGTGGTTAAGAAGATTCTGTGTTGGAAAAGGCACTTTCCTCTGGATTGTGACTGACTCTAAAGGAAATACATAAAGAAGGTTAATCTATTTATTGAACTTTATAGGCTATCCAGTAAACGCTAAAGCTTCATGGTCTGTCTTTACTTGATGGGGCATGAGGGCTGAGTAAGTCCCAGCCACTGCCCTGCTGAAAGGAGCTTGGGAGAGTTTGTTCTTTGCTAGCTTCTCGTCGCCTTTGTCAGTCAGTCCTCAACCTCGATTTTCAGATAGCAAGAATGAAATGCTAATTGTGAAAAGAACTAGTAAAATCTTTAAAGTTTTAAATCAAATTGGTACCACAGAGCATGTGCAGATTTTAATGTTGTCCTGGGTTCAGCAGTAGCAGTCATTTTTTCTTCTTCTTGGTAGCTGGTGCAGTGCTGTGTTTTGACTTTCGGGCTGGGAACAAAGCTGATAAAAATGGTGTTTTGGTTTGGCCAAGGACTGTGTCTGGCTGGGGTTAAACCACGACAAATGTGAAAGGAAAACCTGGAGCTGAAATGTTTTTTTTCCATCCTTGTGGTGGGCAGATTCATCGCTCTTGAATTTAACCAGAAATTTGTTTTATTTCTGAGATAATAAAATTCTACTTCTTAACTTTAAACAAGACTTGTTTGTATATATATGTATATCTGAAGGGGGCCTACAAGGATGCCGGGGAGGGACTCTTCATCAGGGACTCTGTAGTGGTAGGACAAGAATCGTTGGATTCAGATTTAGACATGAGAAGTTTAGGGTGGATATAAGGAGGAGGTTCTTTACTGTGAGGGTGGTGAGGCACTGGAATGCGTTGCCCAACGAAGTGATGAATTCTCCATCCCTGGCAGTGTTCAAGGCCAGGTGGGACAGAGCCATCGGTGACACGCTTTAGTGTGAGGTGTCCCTACCCATGGCAGGGGGGTTGGAACTTGATGATCTTAAGGTCCTTTCCAACCCTAACTTTTCTGTGATTGTATGATTCTGTGCTTCTATAACACATACATATAAACTATATATATATCTGAATATAATTTATGAATATATGAATATAACTGAATAGATATGTATTATGAGTATATATATGAAAAAGTATGTAGTTGCTCTGACATAGCTTACTGGCACACAGAATTATATGCAGTCTTTGGAAAGTGGATTTTTTGAAACACAGCCATCTCTTTGTTAAGTATTCCAAGAACATTGTGCTTATTGCTGTGAATATCTTTTAAATACTCAGTGGAAAAAGTTGCAGACATTTTTGTCTGAACGTGTATTTGTTTGTAACCTGTTCAATACATCACTTCTTCGTATGCCAGCTGGCTTCACTTCAAAAATGTATTATTGAGAAAAAAAAAAATATATATATATATAAATCATTGTGATATGCTGTTGTCACACTTTATTGGAGATACAAACCTCCCATAATATCTCCTGGAAATATTTGGGAAACATGAGACTGTGCTTTTTATGGATATATTGGCAAAACTGCTCTTGGCTTCAGTTTGGGCACACAAGTGAGGTTTTTCCTCGCAGTTCAAAGTAACGTAGTGGTGCTTGCCAGTGGTTGCATCAACACGGTGGTGTTCATTTTGTCTAGGAGGTACGTAAGCTGCAATGTCTTCATGTCTGGAACAGATTTGGGCCCTGGGGATGGGCTGCTGGGCAGGTGGAGTTGGTGGCTGTTGGCAGCTCGCAGAGCAAGCATCGGGTTGCGGAGGTGCCTCCAAATGCCAAGCGCTTCCTGGCTTCTTTGTCTTCCCACGGAGTGACCTGTGGCTGTGGTTCTTCGTCTGACAAGGCTGCAAGTGCTTGCGTGTTGCTTGAGGTTATGAACATCTCAGGACACGTGTCATTTTGGATGTTCGCGGGTTCAACACAGGGCTGCAAGTCTGGGGGGAAGAGTCATCTTCCTCTGTAAACAACTTCTGTGTGTGAACGTAATTTCAAAGGAAGTCAAGGGTTGTGCTGGTAAAGCTGAACCCCTCTTCTGGTCAGCGACAGCCTTGGTGCCTGTGGGCTAACCCCTTCCTGCAGGAGCATGCGCCACCACCTGGGGTGGCTGGGTGAGACTTTCTTCTGGTAGAGCCCACATCAATTGGGATCTGTAAGAAATCTCTGCTGGCTCCTGAGCTTCTGGGCTCGGGCCAGAAGTCGTGCTTTGTCCACTCAGTTTTGGTGTTTAGCTTTTTCATTTCTGGGGGCAAGGGGGTATGGTTTTTAGTGGAAGCTCATCTGTATTGTCCTTCCTGCAAGAAGTCCTCCAGGGCTGGGATCTCTCCAGTGTGAGAGGTTGGTTTGGCTGGTAACATTTCCCCTTTTTCTGGTTTTCCTTGCTCACTTAAAAAGTGAAGATGGCATCTCTTGGCAAACACCTTTTCTGTGTTAAAAACACATAACTCTGCGTTCATGCTTGTGTACCTTCATGGTCCTTCAGAGCAACCTTTGAACAGTGATGAGGAACCCATCTCTGTGCTGGGCTCAGGTGAGTCCTGTCCCCTTCTAAGCTCTCCATGGACTCTGTTATGGTCTGGAAGGGGAGGCTCTGGTGGTTTATGGGTGCATTTAAAAGTGGCTATTCCACTTAAATCTGGGAGAAAACCATAGCAGGCTGAGATAGCTAAAGTCGCCTGTCTGTAGTTAGCGTGGGGGGGGCTGTGGGCAGGATATCCTCAGCTACCACCAGCCAGGCTGCGTCATCCCGCCACAGCGAGCAGCCGGAGCGAGAAGAGAAACATGAGATGCACAACATGTAAATACTCCATAAATACTAGGAATTTGGCAAGGAGGCAGCAGTGGCTTCCTTCCTCCCTGAAGATACCACCATATGCCCAGAGATGAATCCGGTTATTTCAGCAGTGTTGGCAAAACCTGATCTTGGCTCCCCGCTGCTCTCAGGCTGGCACTGGCTGAGTCTTCTCAGGGCCAGGGGTCTGCAGGGTAAGGGGGGACCATGGAGAGCAGGGAAAAGCACTGCTGTGGGAGTTCCAGGACCTCTCATGATTGCAGCTGGGGAGTGGGGCAGGCAAAATGGTGCATAAAGTAGCTGGCTCAGATGAAGGGCATCACACAGGCAGTGCATCCTTGTGCATGTTACCCCTGACCTGATTTTTGGCTTTGGGGTGCAGGATTGGAGCTGATGCAGGGGAGGGCAAGTGTTGGTGGCAGGACACATGCCAGGGTAAGGGTACCTCATGCTCTCGTCCTGTGTCTCCTCCTTTGGGTTTTGAAGATCTGATGGGATTGTGGCACAAGGTGGAATAGCTGCAGGCAAATCACTGTTACGGCAGATATATTAGTGCAATAAAATTAGAGATTTAGTCAGAGATAGGATATCAAAATTATAGATACAGTCAGAGATCTAGGCACGTGCCCATAACTTCTCCTCACTTCTGTGTATTGTCCCAGTTAGGTGGTATATAAACTGAACTGAGCTGTAGAAGAAAGAGATGATAGTGGGTTCGCTGTGTCCTCCTGCTTAGCACTGTGGGCCCTGGCGCTCTGCCTTGGAGCATGGCACCACGAGGGGCTGCTGGAGCGCTGGAACAACGGGGGCTTTTGTGTGGGCTTGGACAGTAGGAAGCAAGCCATCGCTACAGCACCTCCTCTCAAAGACATTATTTATCAGCACGTGGCAAGCCTTCGGCTTGCCCTCTTCAGTGGCAGCACTGTTCTAGTCCCACATCACTGCTACAAATGGGAAATGCAGTTTGGACTTTGGGGCTTTTCTGTGGGTTTTAAATTTAATTTCTTTTTTTTTTTTAATTTTCTCCTCCATGAGGGGAGGGGATATTTCAGTGGGTGCAAATGTCAGGGACAAAGATTCACATCCAGCTCCTGGCTTCATTCTTCTGTACGTGGCCCTTCTCTCTCCACACCATCTGTCTGTTGAAATTAATACTTTAATAACCTCTGCAGGGTTGCACTGCTCTTTGTTTATCCCAGTGTTTAAGTTCCTTTTTGAGTTTTGGGATTAAGCTGGAGTGCCCAGGCATCCTTGTGGATCGTGAAAATCCCCAAGCTGGAGTGTCACAGGCTCTTGAAAAGGAAGAAAATGTGTGAGACACTGCTTTTTGTTGTAACTAGACAATCCTTAAGGTCCCTTCCAACCCTAACCATTCTATGATTCTATGTTTCTCAGCCCTAGTCCTTATGGTGTGACACAGAACAGAGGCACATTTGGTGTGTGATGCCCCAGAGTTCTGATGAATCCTGCCTTGCTGCTTCTCTGCTCCTGGCAGCCCTTCCCTGCCTGCTGTACCCTGGAGTTCAAGCACAGTCTCCTCAGCGTAGCCCTGGAGCAGTGGGTCTTCTGACTTACAGGTTTGAGCCTGAGACCACCCCCCAGCAGTACTTCTTTAACAGAAGAACAATTAGAAATACCATAACCCAGATAGCAACAGGCCCTGCATTTCTCATCTTGATATGCCACCAGGAGCATCTCCTGAGTTGGGCTCAGGATTGTCTGGATCCTGTCTGCACTTGCAGTGTGTCCTGCGAAATCTTTTCCTTTCTACTGCCCACAGTTTCTTTGTTGTATTGTTTTCTGTTTGTCTGGAGCGTGGTGGTGGTGTTTTCTCTAGTCTAGTGAGCTACACAGCATTGCTACATGTTTTGTTCTTCAGCTGGTCACTGCATCTTGGAAACCACCACGTGCTTCCAACTGATACCATCAAAGTGTCTCACCCCAAATCCATGGCTGCAGTCTCCTATGAGTGACTCATCTTCCTATGAGTAGTTCCTTTGCCTGCTGAGGTCTTCCCTCTGCCATGCCAGCCCATGTTTGGTACCACACTTATCTGGAGATGGGCATGCTCGTTACCCACCAATTGTCACACTGATTGCTGTGTGATAACTACATGGCATCAAGCAGGGTTCATGAAGACAGATTCCCGTGCTTATCCCACTGGTTTGTCTGCCCTGATACCCAGTGGGTGTCCATTTGGCTGCCAGGAGGTCACCTCCTAATGTCAGTTTACATACCTGGACATGGTGCTTTCTTTCCCGCATGTCTGTATGTAGAGTATGTCCTTTTTATTTTGCATCCTGGAGCCTTTAATTACTCTCAACAAGTCCCTTTCACATGTAGAAAATCCTGTAGCAATTTCAATTTGAATTGCTTTCTCTGAGGCTTCTGTTTAGATGAGTGCACCTGCTCTGGGCTTCCAGTGGTAATTGGGCTGTAATAGTTATGATCCTTTAAATGCACTTCAGGTACCATGAGCTTTAAGAACTGATAATGATGCAGTCTGGCATCTCAGCACTAGTTTTGTCTTGCCTCTGAGCTGAGCATTTTGAATTTAATTGTATTTTGCCACTCACAGGGTGTAGAACTTAAATGCTGCCCTGCGCCCACGTACCCATCCAGCAGGTCTGGATCCTCGCTGCTCCTCAGTTTCCACTCTGTCAAACCCCTGCTGAGTCCAGTGGGAGCTTTGCCAGAACAAGGCCCTGAAAAAGAAGTGTGGCTCATTTGAGTGGTTGTGCTCATCTGTGCAGCGGTCCAGGCACACGTTAAAAGGACATTAGACAAAAAAAATACTAGAACTTATGTGTCCTGTCCTTGCCCAGAGCACTAACCTTTATTCTGGGATTGGTCCAGCAAGTTAAAGATGGAGTTTCCTCTCTTCATCTGTTACCTAGGATTCTGTATTGCAGATACCATGAACAGATCTAAGCTTTAAAAGTTCTCTGCTGCCTTAATTCCCCTTTAAGGAATTAAAAGGAAGAAAAAGAGATCTCTCAGGGGCATGTCTCACCACAGCAGTGAGAGGTGTGCAGCCTGTAGCCTGCTGCCGCACACAGAATAAAAGATTCAGAAATTACAAGTTGCAAGTGTAATAATGAACAGAAAGTAAATATGGTTCAGTTTGCTATGAATCATTCTGTGGGGGTTAATTGGACTCAGAAGAGCTGGCATTGTTGCAGTGCAAGAATAGCGTCGTTTCAGAATTAGACAGGCATCACTGCTTGGCAGACCACAGCTGCAGCATCTTAGTGGCACTAGGGAAACCTTCGCCTCAAAGAGGCTTCCCAGGATGGATTGAGGAAGGTCTCTGAGTGGGGAAGGAGCCAGCAGCAGCTCCCACAAGCCCTCGAGATCTGGGAATTCACCTGCTGGTACCAGAGGCTGTTTCCTGTCTTTGAATAGCTCTCAAATGCACACTGTGTGTTACGGTTCTTGCTGTGAGATGGAAGCTTTCTTTCACTCTAAAAGCCCTCTAAGCTATTCTGGCAGGGAAGAGGGGGCATGAAATGATAGTAATGGGAACTGCTATAATGGGACATTAGAGCAAATGAAAATAAGCATTTTGTGCTCTTCCCTCCAGTAGGAATTTAAGATCCTGAAGCAGAATCACCAGTGGCTCAGACAATGTGTTGTACACAGGCAAGGACAGTACTTTCCTTAGGAAAGCAAATGCAGTTTGGCTTCATGAGAGACACAGAGTTTGGATGAAACCCTAACTTGTTTTTTGACTAGCGTAGCTTGACTGTGCTGGGGAGGTACAGGGAGCTTGAACACAGGAACTGTCCTGTAATGGGGAGAGACAGAAACTGCACACTGCCCTCTTTAAAGCCACGATCATGATTATGGGATGAGGTTCTTAACTTGCTGCAAGGAGATTTATATAAGCGATTCTCAATGCCAGTGGGAATTACTCAGAGCTATACAAGTGCATCAGAGTAAGAAATGTGCCTTGGCAGTTCACTATTAATATTTGAAGATAGCGCAAGAAAAGTCTCCTTCTCTGAGTAGTGGCAAAAGTGGCAAAACTAGTGATATTTGAGGGGGGGAACATGACATATATGTTATTTTAGTCTTCTGAGACTGAAAAGAGGTTATAGGACGGTAAATCATTCATACTTACAGGTCCTCAATAAATAGAATTTCTTATATATGTAGCATGTTAACTGTTCTCATGATTATAACTGCAGATGCTTAGCTACTGTCTGCTGCTTACTGTTGGGCAGCAGCCCTCCTCTGTTTTTAGGTGCTGCTGATCATCTCAGTCCCAAGGCTTCAATGCCATCTGTTGCTCACCATGGGACAGGAAAGGTTGGTTCCATTCTGCTTGCAGTTGTATCCTGTAATAGAACAGGACAGGGAGACTGCAGGCAGCAGCAGAAGGGCATAAGCAAAATCAGAATTTGTGATTTTAGTCCAGTGAAATATCTCAAAGAGCTTGCTTCTTTTGAAGTGGCCATTGAAGTTGGTAGAAAGGACTGCGTATTTATGTGAGGTACAGAGAGAGGCAGACATTGACCTCTGCTTGATGTTTCTGAGTTAGTCATTATTCTTCTGTTTGGTTTGTGTCAGTAACAAGCTTTCAAGCTGGTTTCTTCACATTTTGGCTAAAGTTGGCACAAAGTCGGAATCTTAAAACCTGAGTTCCAGCAGCAAGCGTGATTTTAGGTGCAGGTCTGTCCTGCACTGTACCAAGTACGGCCACACAGCTTTTGTCTCTGGTTCACCTTGTGTGAATTGCAGGGCTCGGGCTGTGTCTGTTAGAAGTGTGCTACTGCAGTGCTTGCCCAGTCATTGCTGCCATGATGTTTCAACTTGTTTTCTTCCTTATTCTTGGTATTACTTACCTAATTTTTATGGAAGCCCATTTCACTTAAACAAGAGAAAGTGAAATTTACTATTTTTGACAGATGTCAACAGCTTTGGAACAACACCAGACACATTGAGTGCATCCCAGCAATGCCAGTGGCTCTGAAGAAGGTTCACCAAAGTAGTTAGTCTTGCCTCTTGCCCTGAAGATGATAAATTCCAAAGCTAACCTTTATAATGGCACAGTGCAGGTGATGGCCCACCCCAAAGCCCAAATATCCCCCTGAGAAAATCCTTGCTCATGGCTGTGCAAGTTGAATTTAATCGGTTTTCGCATTCCCAGCAAATAAACTGGTGAGGTAGAAGCTGGTGCTATGGATGGCTTGGTGCAAACCTTCTTCGGAACGTTTTTGAAAGTGTTGGAGCTCATCAGCTGCTAAACCTAGCCCTGAGGATGGTGGTGTGTGCCCTCAGGGTATACTCCAGGTTGAAAGAAGATCTTGGAAACAGAGGACAGCCACAGAGAAAGTGCATTTCTGTCTTTCAGCTGAGCAATGCCCAAATCCTGGCCCAGTGTGTATATGTCTTACCACCCCTGTAGGGGCAGGTACTCTGATAGGACAGTTTGGCATTACAATGATAAGTACTGTTTTAATGCTTCAGCAGTGATAACAGAATACCTAAACAAGCCCTGTTTGATGCTTAGGTAAAGATCTCAGCCTGCTATGTCTGTAGGCAGATGCCAAGCAGAGTTTATAAATCACTGTCCAAGGTTTTAATCCTTTCTTTCACTTTTATTTTTGTTTTTGCATACCAACCTGCGGTACTTTAACTGCATAGAAATTACCATAAAGAAGTAAAGAGCAAAGGCACGTAATAGTTGCATAATAAAGTTCGGCAGATAGTAAAGCGTTGGAAACCATGGACCAGGAAGGTATAGTTGTTTGCTTAAATAGATATTTTACTGGATGTGAAAAAATAGAAATTTGTTAAAATTCACTGCTTTCCTGTTGTTAAAAACTAATCAGACAAGCATGAGGACAAGTGAAGGTGCATGTCTTCACTGCCCTGCTACGCAGCAACAACTACAGGGTATTTGACAAACAATTCCTGAAACACCCTACCGTTGTTACCACCTTAGCTGCTTGACAACTGTTAGCACCAGTCCGGCCTGGCTGTGAGCACTGGGCTCCTAGGGCCAGATCAGCTTTTAGACTACTGTGCTAGTTAAACTGGCTGAAGCTGCGGGATGGGTATGACTGCAGGAGCCTTTGGAGTGCTGGTGTGGGTCGGTGATGGCAGCTGGGGATGGCTGTGAGCTCCAGGGAGGGAACCCACGTGAGGGCATTCAGGTTGTTCAAAAGGGAAAAAGATACTCCAACACCTAAAGCCCTTTTGTATTTTGGTTTCTCTTACCTGCTATTTATCCAAAACATTTGGGACAAAAGCTGTCTCTTTATTAAATATTTAACACCCTTGCCTTCAACTGTGGGTTGAGATAGCTCCCAATCCACATGTGAGTCACTGAGAACTCCTCCAACGAAACCAGCGGAAGCCCAGATTGGAGATTGCTGCGGGAAAAAAATACTTTTGCTGGTTTGGAAAAAGCCCTATGCTGTTTACGTTCATATCCTGACATGTTAGTGATGACAAGACATTGATCACTGCTTCCCTTAGTTGTTTGTTGCATTGGTAAATTACTGGTAGTTTTATATCAGCTTAGTTTTCAACTCCAGCCCTCAGTTGACATGCATCTCTGCAAAGCAAGGAGACGCATGTTTTGAAGGTGCTTCAAGGTGACAGACTGGAACTCAACCTCAGAGAGCAGGAGTGCAGGCTCCCACAGAAAGAGCATGTGGTAATAAATCGTGTGATGATGAGTTGTGATAACAAAAAGGTTACGGCTAAAGTTTAAGCTGTTCTAGCACTTCTGGTGGCGAGTGCTGTTATGCGCTGTGCTTACATGTGCTGTGCACGGTGCTTCTACCTAAATCTATTTACTATTGAAGTGACAGGAATGGAATTAATAACATTAAGATGAAACTTTTTTGTCATGTTTCTCCCTTTGGCCAAATTATTTTTTCAACATCCAAATGAATTTGTCAGCTGCAGAGATAGGTGCCAATCTCTGTCCCTTGGCCAGTTACAGAGACAGCTCCAGCAGTGGCTTTAAAACTTTTTTTCACTGTGGACCACATAAAGATTCTTACTGGTGATAAAAGTTCCTTGTATAGCAAACTTACTCCTCCCATTACTATTTGTAGATTCCTTAAATGGGATTTACAGTATATAACAATATTTTCACTGGTTGAAAACCATTAGCCTGTGACACAGGTAGTTTCTGTGCACTCTAAGATCATTGCTACAGGGATGACATAGTCAGAAAATACTGTTTTAGGCTATTAAGCAACTTCTTGTAGCCTGTGAACCTGATTCAGGTTTCAAAGTAATGTTTGTATATTGGCTTGTGGTAAGGTTATTCATGATTTAAGACTGTGAAAGGAAGATGCTTTTTTCCCACAGCTGTTGAGCTTAGAAATACAAACCTTACAGCCTCCCCACCTTGGCAGGGCTGACACCAGTAACGTCTGTTAATAACACATCGCCTGTTGAGCAGGACTGACTGGCCAACATATTCTGGTGCAAGTTACTTGGCTCCTTTGACCTCCTCTGGCTTGTGTAGTAGGGACCTGGACAACTACCTTTTGTATGTGCCTGGCTTTTGGTTAGGCAATGTTATTGGGTATGGCTTTCTCTGCATTGGAACTATGTTATGTCCCCCTTTCTGGGAGGAGTGAGTGAGGTTGCCAGAAGTCAGTTTGAACATTAAAGCAGTCAGATACCATGTTGACAGGCACTCTGCAAACAGCTGGAAACAGGACAGTCAGGACACAGTTTGCATCAGCATTATAGAAAATGTTAAGGCCCTTTTTAAAACTCCTTGCTCAGATGTGCTGCAGCATGTACCTGGATGAACACGTGTAAGAACTCCTCACCAGGAGGAGCTGATGTGGGCATCCACTTGTGCTGGCTGATGCAGCTGGCAGCCTCATTCCCTACCCATTGCTTGAATTGCCTGATACTGCAATTGCCAGCCTCTTTAATGAAAGGCAGGTTCATGTATCAGATTGTTGACTGTTAGGGATAGGGGATTAGATTTGCAGTGTAATCTTCCAGTGACATTCCTCTTGCTCCAGAGACCATGCTTTATAAAAGAGCTCTTTTCTCTCTGATGTTTTGGTGGCCTGCTAAGGGATGACTATCTTCCACCTTCATTTGGAGATAGTAGGGCTGCTGCTGACCTGATGTTCATGAAGGTCACAGCTGCACTGGGCAAAATTAATTCTGTGCAGGACAGCTAAGTAGATTGAATATTCTCAGTTGTAGCTGATTTGCTTTCATCTGGGTTCCTCTTGCAAAGCCATTTAAAGTCTATTCTCCTCAGCCCCCCACTGCCCATTTATGGGAAAAAACAGAAAGGGGGAGATTTCTGCCTTGGCTCCAATTCTGCTTCAAGCCCTATTTTCATATATTTCCAGAAAAGTGTCTGGACAGAGGCTGGGGCAGGCTTTGTAGTTGCTCTGGAGCCTCAGACTGTGTTTCATCCCATCACAAATGTTGTATGGTCAGTAGGGATGGTCTTTGCCTGTGCCAGTTGACTGTAGCTTTGGATCCAGAGCCCCATGGGAACCCTTCTGCAGATTTATGGTAACATTGCTGCTGATGTGTCTCAGCCCATTTACAGTCCAGCTTTTTTCCTCTTGTGGCTGAATGCCCCTGCAGATTTTGGAGCCTGATGGAGCCAGTTAATTTGGGTCAAAAGACATGCAAAGGCCATGACTTATAATGGGGACAAAAAACTTCTGCTGAAGTCAGCTGAGTACCAGATTTGGCTAGGTAAGTCTGGCCATTAGGAAGTGTGTCAGATACCTGGCTATACTGGCAAAACACTGGCTGTGCATGAGAAGCCCATTCTATGAGCATGGTGAAACACAAGGGGGAGAGTGATTTCCACCTGGATGCATTTTACTTCAGTGACTTTGCCAGCAGGTTGTAATTACAGCAGAGCTTTGCCTGCTGCCCTGGGTTGCAAAGCAACCACTGCTGGAAAAAGCCTCTTGTTTTCCAGGCATCCTCCTGGTTTTGTTCCCTTTCAGTGTATGTTGTGGTGAAACGTGAAGTCTGCAGCAATTGCTGCCTGGTGAGTTTGGGAAGTGATGCTGGATGTGGCAGACAACTGATAGAGTGAGTACTATGTGATACCGGTGACGGACATGTGATTCCAGTTCAGCTCCACAGCACAAATGGGGAAAATTAGTAGGGAAATGTGCTTGAGGGTAGGGGCATGTGGTGTGTGAAGGGATATTTCTTTCTTTGCAAAATCACCTTCAGCCTGTATCAAAAATCCACGCTGCTTGGGACTGTATGGAAAAAGGGGATATGGCTATAACTAAAGTAAAAGAGAGTGGCTGTCTGGTATGTTCCCTCCTCCCCAGCACTGTAGCTGATGCCGTTAAAAGCAGATGAGTCTTAATTGCTCCCAGAGCTCCATGTCTCTCCTCCCTGGATAGCAGAGCATCACTGGAGCAGGCAACACTCCTCTGTCCTGTGCAGCAGGGCCTGGCACTACAGAGAGCGGTGTCCCCCCTATCCCCTTGTGACTGTCACACGGGTCAGCCGTGTTAACGCAGAGTCTGGCTGACTCTGGGGTCATGGCGTGCTGCAGACCATCCTGTAACTGATGCTGTGATGTCCTAGGCTAGAAATGGGGAGCACCATGTCAGCTGATTATAAATGGAGCCAAATCAAGATTTTCAGGTTCCGTTTTCTTTTCTAAAAGCTTTGGTAGCATTTTTCTGTACTACACTGAGAACATGTAATGGCCCTGGTTTATCTTTGGCATTTTCTCTTGCTTGTTATTGGCATCTCCCTTTATGTTATGACAGTATGTGCTATACTGGATTACAGGTATAAATACTGCTTTGGGGTTTGGGCTTTTTAGTCAGCATGCATTTGGGAAAGGTGTTAGTGACTGTCGAGGGATCAGTGTGCAGCGCATGAACATGCAGTTGTTGGAAACACCAGCATTGTTTGTTTTTCAGAACAGAGCTGAGGCAGGAGGAATTTCGGTTTTCCATTCGGATGGTATTATATTAGAGATATGAAGTGTTTGACAGTTCTTTTATATTTACTCTTTTAATGTCAAAATGTGTCACATCTGGTATTAATTGGTGGAAAATTATGGCTCTAATTTACTAATTTGATTGTCTGGGAAAATTGAAAAGAGTGTAACATAATAAATGGATGCCTATTAATCTTCTAAATTTGTCTGTTTACCACCAACTACTATCTGCTAAAATGGCTTGTTACGTGGGGCTGTAAACAGCGTTTTGGAAACACTGGTATTTGTGGAGAGGAATCAGGAATTACTACCTGGGAGGGCCATGGCTGATACATGAGGCTGGGTCTTCTCCAGGCTGTTGTCTCCTGCAGGGGAGGAAGGAGGCTGCTGTTTGGGAATAACCCTGGGGGGTGATGGCATAGTGTCCCTATTCCCACATGCATGCGGGTCCCATGCCCCACTGTCCTGGGGACAGGGATGGAGGAGCAGCCCACAGGGGCATGGCCTTTGCTCTCCTCCTTCCCTTTATCTGGGGCTGTCTTCTCCTCATGGGTTTCTTAGTCCAGGGCACACACTACCACATCATTGATGCCTAACACAAATAAGCATATTTGTCCACTGTAATTGTTTTAATCATTATTAATGAACATTAATTATTTCCAACCAGAGCTCTCCAAAAGCCCTGACTTTTTCAGACTTGCCAACAGAGAATAGGCAAAAGAAGTCGAGTTGTTCATTCTCAGGTTGCAAACGAAAGAGCTTGTCTCTCAGGCAACATGTGGATCAAACCCAAATCGCAGATGCACTTTGGCAAGGCACTGTCACTCCATCCTGACAGCCCCAGCTCTAACAAGAAGGGTTGCTGCTGCCTTTCCAACTGACGTTTGGGCAAAGCAAAAGAAGCTGGTGGCAGTACACTGTTATTTGGGTAGTGTCTGTGGATGGTGACAGGCCTGGTAGCTTTTCTATCAAAAGACACCCATGTGTTTGTGAAAATGCATTTTTAGGAGGATCAAATACCAGGTGCTTATTTTAGTATCAGAAAGCCCTGAAACATGCCAACTCTGGAATAAGCTGATTCTGAAAACTGACATATTCTGTGTGATTATTCCAGTATACACCATCTGTCAGTAGCATATCCAAATATTTATGTATTTTGATTATTGTAACTGTTACAAGGATACTGAAGCTCATAAATAATTTCATTTTCAGCAATCATTTTATTACTGTTCTGTGGTTTGGTAATAAGGTTTTGCACGTGCCTGTTCAGGCTCTGACCCAGGGAACAGAGTCACAGCGTGGCTATGCAAGTGACACCCTTCACATAAAAAGCCTGTGGGGGGGAGGGGGGGGATGATGGCTGAGCCCGTGTCCCCTCTGGGTCTGTGCCAGCTCCTACTCATTTCATCTCCTTGGGCTTCAGACTGTGCTGTGCTTTCATTCAAATCCATCCCTCCTTGTCAAGTGACTATGCTTAGATTGGCAAATGATATAATATGGCTAATTATGTTTAATGCAGATAATGTCTTATAATCAAAATAGAGAGCGAATTGCAAACAGATCCTTAAAGGGCACTAGGCACAGAATTGACACTGTGTTTATTACCAATAACATCGCTGAAGTCCTAACAGCTGCTTGGCTCCCTCAAGTGCAGCCCCTTTGCAGAGTTTTCCAGAAGAAGGGCTAAGTGCGTCGGAAGCACATTACTGCTGATAATAGTAATTAGTTCAGTAGAGCTCAAAATGTTTTGTAAAATATTATTATCCTGATTTTGCAACTCTGCAAACCCAGCACAGAGGAACAGCCTCCTCAGCTCCGAGGCATCCCTGCCTGCCACAGGGATGGCCCTGGCCCCGGCCCCGTGCAGGCCTGCTGCCCGTCTCCCTGGAGCACATTGCTCTCTCCAGCTGGCTCCAGAAGGAGAAGGGATGTTTGCTCTGTATCTCTGTCTTCATTTTCACAAGCGTTAGCAAAGAGACTTAAGTAGATGGAGAAATGCACTGATGTGAAAGGAGATTGGGTGTTAGATTTTTGAAAAGCCATTGTTAAGCTAAAAAAGGAAACGGCAAGTTGTAAAGGTTGACAGAGCTGCTCTGTAAGGGACTCTTATTTTGCTGTGTACATTTGTTTTCTCTTGCTTACTAAAGGGATAAAGTGCAATATAGGTTTCTGAGAGAGATGGCTGATTAATCTGTCTGCCAGGTACATATGGAAATAAATTAGCAAATGGTGCATCTGGGATTAAACTACTGCGGAGATGATAAATTATTGCCATCTTCCATGGCTGTATTACTGAAGCTTCACTAGGCTCCCAGTACATGGTTACTTGCTATTCACATGGTATCACCTTGGCTGTGGAATGGAAAGCCTCTATATTTGAAGCAATTTTCTATGATATGCTAGTTTGAGAACAGATCTGGCCAGCCTTAATAAGGATACGCAGTATGCTTAGATTAAGTATAAGCGAAGAGATTTGATTTGGTCCTTCTGCTCTGCTGGATATTCTGCTGGTTTCTGAGGGCAGGAATGCCCAGGAAGGGAAAGACAAGGAGTTGCAAGAGGTTTTTCCCCTATCTGCACTCACCCTCTACCCTTTACCCCAAATAGGAGAGTTATCTATGCTAGCACAAAGTTGTGAGAGCCTGGAAGTGAGCATCCTCTGGCCTGAACCTCTCCCACACCCTCATCTTGACCCAGATGTTGCTCCAGATTGCACAACTCCAGTGTATCTCTGAGATCAAGACTGAGATGAAACACCATGTGGGCAGGTGGTATTTGCGTTGAATCCTGATACAGGCTTTTCAGCTGTGTTTCTGCTTCTGCTGCATTTTTCATGTCCATTTAAACTGATGTATAGCTGCTGGGCTGGCAGCTGAGACATACCAGCAATGCCTACAGCAGGACATGCAAGTGGAGTTAAGTGTAACAGCAGACACATGGTGTTCTTCCTGGAGGAAGAAAGGGTCCACATGGACAGCCATGGTACAGGTCCACTGAGTTTTCAGGCTTGGCAGAGTGGAAGAGCCAGGCTTGAGTGACAGTTGCTGTGTGACTGTGCCCTCTGGTTTTCTTCTCTGAGTCACTTGTTGTGGTCTGCAAGTCAAGGACAATTAGGATGTATGTGTTTGTAATTGATTAATACTGATGAGAACACATTTCATTTTGAGATGCATGGGTGGATGCTGGGCTGTAAATCTGAGCTAGTGAGAACTAGCTCCGCTCAATTAATCCAAACACAAAAATATTTACTAGAAATAGATTTATCTTCCAATGACTTTATTTGCAAATTTTGGTTAACAACAACAGTTTGCTTGTAATATAATCATGTTAAGCAGCAAGTGGGACATAGTGCTGTTCTTGGCCTTTCCCATAAAGTGTTTGGAGCAGAATGCAGAGTGAGTCAAAGGAAGCACCAGCTGATGGATGAACAGATTGTGGCACAGTCATCTATTCTACTGCGCACTTCCAGGGAAACCCCTGCAAATTAAATGTGTGGTTTTTAAATGTACAGAGAAAACTAAAGAAATTACATTACAAGTGAAAAATTAGATGGAAATGTCTACTCCTGTCTCGTGAACACTTCGGGAATAACTCCATCTATTCCATCTAAAATATTCTGCTTTAAGCATGCATTTAATTTGTGCTCTGGGAGAAAACTCAAGTTGCTAAGATCAAACATTCTAATAATGATTTATTTAAATTTATTTGAACAAAGCAATGATGTAGTTGCCTATAGCGAATTGTTTGGAATGTGAAATGGTATTTACGAGCTGCTTCTCTCTATATGAGTACAACAGATGATAGGGGATGCTACATAAAGAAAACATAATTGTACATTCAAAATGGACTCTGATGCCATGTTTAGTACACAGGAAAGCCAGTTGAACAGATTGCTGAGTGTCTGATAAAATAATCTCCAGCTTGATTCCTCCTACGCTCTTTATAGCTGTGTTTAATTTAAAGCCTAGATGTGTACCACAGATGACCATAACAAGCATACCAGGGCCATCTATGATAATACAAATTGTTTGCCTTACATTGCACATGTACAGAAATCTCAAGTTGCCTTGCAAGCGGAAAATCAGGCTCTGTATCTTCAAAATATGGATGGAAGGAGGAAAACAATTGTATTCCCCAGC
This sequence comes from Neopsephotus bourkii, assembly GCF_033783945.1. Classification (NCBI taxonomy): domain Eukaryota; kingdom Metazoa; phylum Chordata; class Aves; order Psittaciformes; family Psittacidae; genus Neopsephotus; species Neopsephotus bourkii. The sequence continues at coordinate 2,854,353 of NW_026901490.1, forward strand.
TGCTGTGGGCATATGGGACCAAATTTATCCCGTCTGTTGAAGGTTATGGAGTTCCGCCAGGGATCACTTTGATCTTGTATGTCTAGCAAAGTGGAACCAATATGTCAGTGTAAGACAGCCTGCTACTTCTCATGTTCTCCCACTAAAGTGGCATCATTCAGAGTGGCTTGAATTTCCCGAGTCACAAACGTGATCAAGGTGGATACTTCAAAAGTGTTCTGCTTCTTTCTATGGCGATGTTAAAGCACTGAACAACAAATAGGCTTTTTTTGTCAATGAGGGCTTAAGCCTAGGGGCCGCTGGTACAAGCGAGCATGCATCAGCCCTAGGCACAGAAGGCCAAGGGCCATTTGAAGCATTTAAACAAAACACCTAAGGACAGAGAGCTGTTTCTGCATTCAGGTAATGCAAAGCATGTTGAACTAACAAAGCTTTTTTCAAATTGGGAATGGGAATGCCATGTAGGAATAATAGGGTTATCTACTATACTTGCTTTGGCATACTAAGGCATCTCTAGATACGTGCTGATGAGCTGAGCCACAGAGTTTGCATTTAGCTCCCGTCATTTACAGGTTTAAGAGACATCTGAATCCCTTGCTTTGAACAGGGCTAATTTCCTGGTCCCCAGCAGCTACTCTCCTGGGGACATAAGACACTTGAAAAGTAAATTCAGGTGAGCACCATGTGAAGATGCGCACGTCTGGCTATTGTACAAGAGCTGAGAAATTTGTGTGTGCAGAACTGTGCCTCTGGGAATCCTAGAGTGATTTGAGTAAAATAATGCTCTGTCATTTGATTAGGGGTCAGGTCACATTTTTGCAGAATTAAGCTCCTCCTGGTATATTCTGGACTAGTGTTAAGTGTAGGAAAGCTATGGCTGCTGCTCAGGACTTCGCTGATGACGACAGAATGTCCAGCACCAGCCTGGCATATTAACGGCCGTAATGAACAGAAAGTAACTTTCTTTGATCTCATATAGGCTGGGGTTTTTTTGGCCCTACTTGCTTATCTGAGTGAGGCTAGGAAAGTAATTTAAATGCTGGTGTGACAGACCTGCAAGTGAGAATTGCTGACCAAGCTGGTGTTTATTGGACTGTATGAAAGGCAGATCTTGGTAAACACTGTTCTTTAGCATAGCTGATAAAATTTTACATAAAATTGTTCTGGGAGTTGATTGTAGACTTTAAAATTTAACTGCAGACATTTATAATCAAATTACTTGGCCCTCATTCAGTGTATAGTGCTTTTTATTTTGAATGGCTGTGCACTGAGAGCCACTCCAGTCTCTGTAAAGCGCATAGGCACTGTTACCCCAGAGTGAAGAGGCGTACAGATACAGTAGACTCGCCACACAAGCAGCAACTGGAAGATCATCTATTTTGCTCTATTTATTCCTTTGTGACCACTGTCTTCTGCCTCGAGCTTTCTTGTCTGCATACTCTGCATTACTTATGGATTGGCAGGCCAGATCTCCAAAGACATCTGAGAGAGCCTGACAGGTTCACTTTCGAATCTTGACCAATGCTGGTTTGCCCTCCGAATCAGAATTAGCTGCACAGGCCGTAGCCCCTGGAAATCAGGTGAAGCTGTATGTGCCTTTTGCTTTGCTCTTTGGGAAGTCATTCCTTTGCCTCAGCAGATCAAAATCGGGGAGATCATGTGCCATTTACTGAATGGCACATGCTTCCTTCAGAAAAGTGCAGGACTTGGTTAGTTGTAGTAGCTCACCTATTTAATATGCTGGGTTATAGCTAACACTGTCATTTTTGTGTGATGAACTAAACTGGGATATCTCTCACTTGAAGGTACTACAATTGCAAGGGAGGTTTCAGAAGCTCTTGATCTGTCAGTGGCAACTGTAGCTCAGGAGTCTTCGGCTGAGATAAAAGCTTTGTTTGCTTAATAGGATCGAATTTTCCTCAAAGAAATAATTGAAACAATAGGAGAGTCACCCAAACCTGTGCTGAGCATTAGCAGATGAGCTGTTTTGAAATCGATCCATTTGGAAAGGAAATAATGTGCAGATTGGTCAAGGTAATGATGGTATTGGATGATAAAGTAGATGCAGGGGTGGAGAAAGCTTGTGAGGGATATGGTGTCACCTAAAAGCTTTGTAGAAGTGCTTTTATTACCCTGAATCAGCTTGGCTTTGCACTGACACTTAGCTCTTTGCAAAAGAATTATACCTACTTCTGAGATAAATACATCTGACAGTGAACTCTTAACCCTCTTTTGCAGGCCCCTCATGGGTAGTAGCCATGGAGATCGAGATGCCTTCAATTTTTCTGCATACAGAGTTAGACAAAATGGGGTGCAAAACTGTGGTACATAATTTTGCAGTGAGCAGAACGCTTCAGGAAAATTACAGTCATTATTGAATGTAATGAAACCTGACAAATTAGAGTTTCATAGGCCCTCCTTGAGATTAGTGTGATCCATTAAACATGCTCTCTGACTGCTAAATGGCATTGTCCCATTTCACCATAAGAACTTGAGAAATCCTGAGGTAACTCTGGCTAACAGCTGATTGAAAGCGCCCAATCAAGAGCTCTTTAAAGTAAGAGGAGAAATTATCCTGATTAACATTATTTCCAAGAAGGTGCTCTCTGAGTAGGCTGTAAATTGTGTTAGAAGCATTTGTGTATTGCAGGGAAGACCAGATTTGACACTGAAGTGGCCACAAAGTAATGTACAAAGTGGAGTGATCAGGGGAAGAACATTTTGTTGATTGTGGTGGGAAAATTGAATTACTGTCTGTTGCATAGCTATTCAGAATACGTACGTTAGAGTGAATGGTGCTCAGTTTAAAGGAAGAGCAAGCGAGTATGAAGAGCAAAAAAAGCCCCTTTCCTTTTTGCCTCCCGATCTACATCTTAAGAATGTTTTCACAGGGAATAGGGCGGCACACTGGTCGTGAATAGCTAAGACATCCCAGTGGTGCAAACTAAATCAATACACTACTATTCTATAAAATGATTGCTTTTTCCTTGACTGATTTTGCATTAAAGGCAACCTTTAAATGATAGCCATTAGCATCTGAGACCTGGCCACTGGCGCTGACTGAGCTGATGCGAGAGAAATTGCAAAGGATCTGTGTGATATTTAGAGCTGGTACAATCCTTCTGAATTTCATATAGAGCTTTCAAACTGGGAGTCAGTGAGAGCACATGGAAGTCGCCAGTATGGGGTAGAAGCCTTTATCCTGTGGAAGAGGTGGCACATGGATATATTCTACTGCCCAGTCCTTCAGGGCACTAGAACCACCTTAGACTCTTTATAGGGACAGGCATAAGCAAAGGAGAGAGTGCTGTGGCCACAGATGAGCACAGTAGCAGTCCAGGAACAGATGCACCTCTCCCTCTGTCAGTTTAGTCTAAGAATCCAAATTCTACATCTAAGACTGGTATATAGTATACGTGCACTGGAGTAATGCAACTGCAGTTTAGTTTTGCTTATTTCGTCTCTTGGTCTCACCCACTGCCCATCCCATGTCCCAGTTTGGGAGGTGCTGCACACTGCTACGCACAGTCTGCAGTGTCTTTCTAAAGCTTCCAGTGCAATGATCCATGGCACTGAAATACAGTGAAAATTAAAATCTGGCATAATGGCAGGCATTAATAGATAACTCCGTAGTTCTGAGGGAAAGATTTAAGTGAAATTCTAAATGTCAAATTAAGAGCCACATTACTACAATTTAATGCTAGAAGCTGTCTAGTCTGGTAATGTCATCTCATTTTATGACATCCTCAGTGAATAAAGCTAATCCAAAAGATTGATTTGTGGTATTTTTCCAGGATCACTTATTAAGAATGGCTCAGTTAGTGATACTCTGGGTGGTGCTTCAGCTGAAGCAATGGGCACTGGTATACTGGTAGTGTGCCATCATGGCATATAAAGAAGAATTGAACCAAGAAGCACTGAAAGGTTGAAAAGGAAAACAAGCATTTGAAATACAAATAAATTCCATAAAGTCTTACCTCTGCCTAGAAGAAGGAGTCTGTCAGCATGGCTAACATAGTGCAGAGCAGAACTTGATGGACATGAACACAGTCCCAGGGAAGTTAAGTTTATTTCCCCCTAATCTAACTGCTTATAAGCATTTATGGTGCCCACCCCGGTAATAACTGAGCTGTATTTGACATGGCTGTTCAGGGCTGGCAGCTCATGTCTGCTATCTAACAGATCTTTAAGGAAGATCTCTGGTGGCCATGATGTATCTTATACATAAAAATATTTACGGTAGCTGCTTACATCTCTCCTCTCCCAGAAGATAAAGCACTTGAGCACACTCTGAATGCCTGGTACCTTCTCACCTCTCTGACATTCATTATAAACTGAGAAGTCAAGTTTTTTAAAAGCTATTTAGATGTTTTGTGCTGTAACTTTCTCTAATAGATATATTCCTATTGATTGCAATGAAACACACAGTAGAACAGAACAGATCGATTGAAAAGTAAAGTTAAGACAGCAAGTACACTTCTTTTCCACTTACCGTAATGGAAACAGTTATGGGTGCATCTGTCCCAGGTGTAATGCTGCTGAAGTCAGTGGAGTTGTACCAGCGATGAATTTGGCTCCTAGTGTTTTGTTTTGACCTTTTCAGAAGGTTGCTCCGTAGGTGTGAAACTATTAAACACAGCCAGTGATACCTTAAGTTGAAATACAGAAAAGGTAAAGCTAGAGTGCATAGCACCTTTTTCATTAAGGAAGAGACCTCACTTTTACAGAGTGAGAGCGAAAGAATTGATTCCAGATAAGTGCTAAATTTAGCTTCAGGTTTCCCTGGTGAATAACAATCCCAAGTTACCTGAGACTGGGACATGTCTGCATTCACGCATGGTTGTCTGGAAGGAGCTGCGTGGTCTTTCTGTACGTTGGTGCATCAGGATGGGTTAGAGTTGCATGTCCGTTCCCGCAGACACGCTATTCACTCACTCATCAAAGATCCATGTAAACCAACCAAACATACTAACAATTCAAGTGTCCTGAAGTTGCCTGGCAGTGCTCCATGTGATGATCTTTATTAGCAGGTATTTTTTGATTTTAGCAGACACCACAGATCGTGCATGCACTGCAGTTGTCTCCGGAAGGCATGGAGTAGCGCTGTGACTTTGGAGTGTTTTCAGTGTTAAGACATTCTGTTTTACATCTTCGGGTGCACTAATCCTGGCTAAGAGACAGCAGTGTGTCTTATGGCAAAAGACAGGCAGCAGTGCAGCTGAGAGTGAGCCCTCAGTACTGGTACCGTCTCCATCCCACTGCAATGCCCTTTTGTTCTCCACTGAAATTTCCAGTAGTTACAGTGAGCCACACACAACAGGGACAGACAGAGGCTTTGCTGTCCTCAGCCCAGAAGGGGGCTGTGGGCTTTTTGGGGGCAGTGCCTGATCCCAGTCAAACAGACCAGGTCCTCTCCTTCCTCTTAGCTACTTGTACAGTAAATATGCTGATTAGCAACAACTTCTGATTTTCCCAGTGGGAGAGGGAGGAGGAGTAGGTCTGAAGACTTTCAGTCACTTGCACCTACTTAGCATCCTGCACATGCAGGTGAGGTGAGAGGATTTCAGCACTGACAACTCGGATTAAGACTGTTCATGTTAATGGAAAGTTTTATTTATAATATTGCTCATTGATTGCTTTTTTCTATCATGCTTTAAAAGTAAAATACAACCTCAGATTCCTCATCTTCCCTAATCCTTGCACCTCATGATTCCTTTACTAAGCGAGGCTTGAGTCCCTCTCCTAGCAGAGGTTTCAGAGCAGAAGGCCAGTCTCCCACAACAAGGGCTTTCTTACTTTTGTAGAGTCTACTGCACTATGTTTACTAGTTTCTTCTGAAGTGTTATCATAAATAATTAAAGCTAAACTGCGCTTGTTAAATAAATGAGGAATGCATGTGTTCAGATGCATTATCTATGCTTTAATTACACTCATTTGTTGAGGCCCTCCCCCCATAAGGAGGCAGAAGCCTTCTGCCTGAACGGAGGGCTGAGGGAGCTGAAGTACTGGGCCCTTGCTCATTTGCCCAAGAGTTGTTAAAACACGTTTTCAGAGCAGTGGTGGATGTCCGTTGTGGTGAGATGAAGTTCCTGGAGGCGGGCTTTAAAAATGTGCAGAAACCTTTTCATGGGGTGGAACCTTTACAGAGGGAGTTTCTTACATGCAGGCTTCTGTTCAGCATACACAGGACGACCAGGTGAAGCCCATGAAGTCTCCCATCTTTACAGCCATGGGCTCATGCTGAGTGCTTCACAGAGCTTGCTGCTCGTGCATGCTGCCATCAGCATCCCTGGGGCTGGGCTGTGAGGCTTCCCGGGGCGTTACCCATGCCGCTTCCTGCACACAGGCTTCATGGAATCATAGCATGGTTTGGGTTGGAAGTGACTTTAAAGCTCATCCAGTTCCATACCCCTGCCATGGGCAGGGACACCTTCCACTAGAGCAGGTTGCTCCAGGCCCTGTCCAACCTGGCCTTGAACACTGCCATGGATGGGCAGCCATGGCTTCTCTGGGCCAAACCTGTTCCACTGCACCACTATCCTCATAGTGAAGAACTACTTCCTAACGTCTAGTCTACATCTCTCCTCTTTCAGCTTAAAGCCATTCTGCCTTGTCCTGTCACAACACACCATTATACAAAAACCCTTTTCAGATTTCCTGTAGGCCCCCTGTAGATAGTGGGAGATTGCTATAAGTTCTCCCCTGAGCCTTTTGCAATCTTCTCATGTGCCTTTAGTCTTTCTGTGCTTATGTAACAGAAACATGCCAGTGCACATGCTGTATATGACCTGAGAGGTGCCAGTAAGTTGCTGCTGCACAGCTGTAGGCACACGATGCCTCTCGGGGTTCACTGATCTGCAGGATGTAGCATCCCTTTCAGAAAGCGATCCAGCTTCATCTTAAAACTGGTTTTAAAACTAATTGCTGCACAGAGTCTTACAGCCGGTCTGATTAGTGATTTAAAATTTCTGGACTCAGTAACTCTATCTTCATTAGGAAGATCTGTTTTTATAATAATTGTCTCTAAAGAGGACCTGGGGGATTATTAAGAGATGGCATTCATTATCAGTAAAAATACCATGAAGAAATTTCCTAGACAAATGTTGATGTTCTGGACGATGTTAATTTTTTCCCACAAGGAAACAGAATTTTATTTTAAAAGCATAATTATCTTAATAATTATCTTGAAAGCTAAATTGGATTTTAAGGCTTAGTCTGTGATTTAAGGCTTGGTCAGTGGTTTCTAGGTAGTTGATACCTGCAGAGCTGAGCAGCTGGGAAAGGCTAAGGCTGGTTATTTGGGGAAAAAAAGACACAAAAACCAGCAGAGAAAAGGGTGAGGAGGAAGAGAAGTTAGAGTGTCATTAGTAAAGAAAGGCCTTGGTGGGATCTAACATTTAGAAAGTGGGCTAACTTTTCAGCAGAAATTGACTTTGGAGCTTGAGGGTTGAATTCTAGGAGAATATGGCAGATTGAGAACAAAGGATTTCTGTTTTGGTTTTGGTTGGTTTGGGGTTTTTTGTTTTATACTAGGAGGGTTACAAGAGAGGCTAGTAAGATCTGCTGGAAGACGGTGCAATGGCTCAGTAGCTAGCAAGAGGACTTGCGGGTGGCAGGAGTGAGGGTGGTAGATGGAGATGTGGTAAGGCTGCCCTGAACTGGCAAGAGATGGTCAGAGGAAGCTGATGAGCAAAAGGAACTAGTGGATGTGGCATTTCTGGATGTTTTCTAACTCTACAGCAGCAAGATTTGGTTCAGCAGCCAGATCAAAAGCAAGAACAATACTCTTGGTACAAGGCAGCTGTAAGGTCAGTCAGATAGATGTCCATCTCTACAGTCACTGAAGGAACATGGGTATCCCTGCATACTTCTTGCAGCATCTAAAATGGCTAGTATTGGAAGACTTCTGCCTTTATAGAGGACATAATTATAGAGCAAAGGCGAATTAATAGCTTTTCTTTTTTCTTATTTTTTTTTTAACCTGCATCTCAAATTTGCCTTCTTGATGTTTATTTTGGTTACTGCAGCTTCTGAAGCTTTTTTATTCAGTGTTTATTTCTTAAAGAGTGCCTGTGAATGGTCCAGAGTCTCATGTCCGAGGCTGCAGGGAATATTTTAGTGGAAAGGAGTGAGAACGCGGATTTTCTCTGGGAAGACAAGTCTTCAAATGATTGTTTGTATCTGCATGGAGGAGAAAGGAAGTGAATATATCTTACGGCAGCTGAGAGATGGTCATGAGGAAAAGGAAGCCATTATTAATTAATCATCAATTATTATTTTAATGTTTATGTAGCACTGTGTGACTGGTGCCCCACAGGGAATGAGGATCATCTCTCTGCTTGAGGAGCCTACATTCTAAATTTAACCGTGGTGAGGGCTGCTCATGGCAGATGATGTTTTTTCATCATTCCCTGCTCTGCCTCAGCTTTTCAGTTGAATCCCATTTTAATTCCTCATCCCCAACAGAGGGGAGCCTGCACTAAGCAGGAATGGCAAGATCAGAGTCTAAAAGAGCACAATCAATGCAGTAAACAGAGAGGCAGGATTAGAGGTCTGATCTCAGAGTTACATCTTGCAATCCTTACCCAGTATTGCAATAATGTAAATAAAACCTTTCCAAGAATAACGAGTGCAGGATTTGGTGCCAATTTGGGAAGACCTGCCCTTCCTGGGCCCTCGGACTGGCATCCAAGTAATCGGTTGGTTGGTTGGTTGGCTTGGGTTTTTTTGTTTGTTTGTTGTTTGGTTTTTTTTTTTCTCTTTCTTTCTTTTCTGCCCAAGTCTTAAATTGACACAGTTAACAGTGAGACCTGGTCTCTGTGGGACCAGTGGCAGCAGTACAGGGATGTTTCTGTTAAAAGATGTTTGCCCTGACCTCACCTCTTGCTGAAGTCCCATTGCTATTTCTGTGCTCTGAAGCAATTGTTTCTAGGTGCCTTGCCTGTACCTGGTACTACCCTCAGCTGGCAGCACTCACCAGGGTAGTGAACTCTAATAGATGTATTCTAATAAAACCCATATATTTAGTTCCTAGTAATTAGCTGGTACATCACAAGGGTCGTACTGTAAGGAGGTAGTTCTGCGATGTGTCTGACAGAACACTTTGATTCAAAGAACACGTATATGTGGCAGTGCACTTGGAGTGGAGTGGATTTGAAAAGGCAACTGAAAATATGTAATACAGAGAGAAACTAACGTTTATGTAAAGTACCTATCATTGTCAAAGTGTGGTGTAGTGGCTAGAACAGAAAATAGGAGTCAAACAGTCTAGCGTTTATTTTTGGCTCCAGCATATCTGCACTGAAGTCAAATTAATTGGAGCTAAATACAGAAATCTCTCCTTATATAGGATTTTTGATCCACTTTCAGAACTCTGTGACAGGGTTGTGCTATTTTGTTTTTTTCTAGAGGATGATCTAAAAGCATGGGAGGAAGTTGCTGTCTTTTGTATTAATGTATGTACGATTTCTCCCTAAGCATCTGAGCTAGCATTAGACGTATGAACTCTGTGCTGGGAGGGATGACTGTGAAAATCTATAGCTGTTGCCAGATGCTAGTCTTGATCAGAAATCTGTTAGCTCCACAGCAATTTTACACAGATATTTTCCCCTGTCAGATGGCCTATTTAAATAGAAGAAATACCATGTAAAAGTCTTACAGAAGTTGCTAGGTAGAGAATCCTTCTGCAGTGCAGAAACCCAGGGCAAACCCACAAGTTTTCATTTATTAGTATGTTTCCCTTTATTTAAATAAAAATGAATATTTTGAACGTGACTTTTGCTTTAAAAGTCTTTAAAAAAAACAAACCAAAGCAATTTGTTCTCTCCAGGGGCATGCCTGTGTAGTGCTCTGCAGAGGTACTCAACTGCTGTCTGAAGGTATCCCAGTGAACTCCATAGGAGGTCTCTTGGAGTTCAGACACTTCGACCATGAGTTTATCTTTGTGCTGGTGTGGACACATTGCTCACAGGACATGCTGTAGTTTGGCTGTCCCTACCCTGTATTGAGCAGGGGGTAGCAGATTAGAGATTACCACATGAGAAGAGGTGATTCCCCTTTGTTTCAGTTAGCTTCCAAATCTAAATGATTGCTCATACACATTCCTCAGAGTGGAAGCTTGCTAATAGTTTTGGTCAAGTGGCAAACTAAACATATGGGAAATGGCCTTTGCAGAGACAAGATTTGGCAGTGGTTTCATCCTCTGGAATGGCTTGAGCTTCCATCATGCTGAGTGTGCTCTCTCAGTCTGTGCAGAGCTTGGCTCTTCCCTTTTGGGAATTAGAACCTCCTGTGAATAGTACCTAAACCAGTACTTGCAGTACAGAGTTCTGCACAGAAGAAAGTGTATAACAGTTCTTCAGAAGTGTGTAAGAGTCCTGCCCAGAAGAAAGTGTGTAACAGGATGTGTTACCATCTTGTCCATCTGACCTGGTTTCAGATGTTGATGGAGTTAACTTTCTTCCTAGTAGCTGGTGCAGTGCTGTGTTTTGGCTTTAGTCTGAGAACAAAGCACGGTGTTGGCAGCTGCAATGATAACAGCCACCCCTTACCAGAGTTCTGTGCAGAGCAACAGCTTACCATCACCAACACTATCTTCCAGCAGAAAGACAGCTGGAAGACAACCTGGATGCATCCTCGATCTAAACATTGGCACCTTATTGACTATGTTTTAGTGCGCCAGAGAAATATTCGTGATGTCTGCCAGACCAGAGTGATGCCTAGTGCAGAATGCCAAACAGACCACCGCCTGGTGCGTTGCAAACTTAATTTCCACCTCAAGCCCAAATCTAAGAGGGGCGGCATTCCAAGGAGGAGGCTCAATGTTGATAATCTTCAAATAGCTGCAGCGAGGGACAGCTTTCAGGCTAACCTTCAAACTAGGCTTGAAGACCAACTTATAGATTCTTCTCCTGAAGCGCTTTGGCAACATATTAAAAATAGCCTCCTGCAGTCCTCCATAGAATCCATTGGGTTCTCCTCAAAGAAAAACAAAGACTGGTTTGACGATAGCAACCAGGAGGTCCAGGAATTGCTGACAAAAAAGAGATCTGCTCATCAAGCACACCTCGCTCAGCCACTCTGCCATGTAAGAAAAGCAGCCTTTCATCTTGCACGTAGCAAACTCCAACAGAAACTTAGAGACATCCAGAACAAGTGGTGGGTCAACCTAGCAGAAAAGATTCAACTATGTGTAGATTTGGGTGACCACAGAGGATTCTATGAGGTTCTGAGGGCAGTGTATGGACCCACATTTCAGGTTCAAAGCCCCTTACTTAGTGCAGACGGCCAAACGCTTCTCACAGATAAAATCTCCATCCTGAATCGTTGGTCTGAACATTTTCAAACCCTCTTTAGTGCTAATCGTGTAGTCCAAGGCGAAGGAATCCAGCACATTCTGCAACATCCGGTGAAAAATGAATTGGATTTCACCCCTGCCATGGGAGAGACTCTTAAGGCCATACAGCAGGTGAAAACTGGCAAGGCAGCTGGGGTTGACGGAGTCCCACCTGAAATATGGAAGCACGGAGGCCAAGCACTTCACGCTAAATTTCATGAGCTAGTTGTGTGCTGTTGGGAACAAGGCAAAATACCGCCAGACTTTCATGATGCAATCATCGTCACTCTGTATAAGAAAAAAGGTGTCAAGTCAGATTGCTCAAGCTACCGTGGTATAACTCTGCTCTCCATTGCTGGTAAAATTCTTGCAAGAATACTATTGAACAGACTAGTACCTGCCATCGCAGAAGAACTTCTACCTGAAAGTCAGTGTGGCTTCAGAGCTAATAGAAGTACCACAGACATGGTATTTGTTCTCAGACAACTGCAAGAAAAGTGTAGAGAACAGAATAAGGGGTTATACGTAACTTTCGTTGACCTCACCAAAGCTTTTGACACTGTGAGCAGGAAAGGCTTGTGGCTGATCTTAGAATGATTAGGTTGTCCCCCCAAGTTCCTCAAAATGATTATTCTGTTACATGAAGATCAGCAAGGCCAAGTCAGGTATGGTGATGCACTCTCTGAGCCTTTCCCAATAACCAATGGTGTGAAACAAGGTTGCGTTCTCGCACCGACCTTATTCACAATCTTCTTTAGCATGATGCTCCAAAGGGCTACGGCAGACCTTGATGAACAAAACGGCATTTATATTCGATATCATACCAATGGAAGCCTATTCAATCTAAGGCGACTGAAGGCCCACACTAAGACCCTAAATCATCTTGTCCGTGAACTGCTTTTTGCTGATGATGCCACCCTTGTTGCCCACACAAGAAGCAGCTCTTCAGCGTTTAACATCTTGCTTTGCAGAGGCGGCTGAGGTTTTTGGGCTGGAAGTCAGCTTGAAGAAGACAGTAGTCCTCTACCAACCTGCACCCCAAGAAGATTATCGCCATCCCCATATTACCATCGGCGAGTCAGAGCTTAAGACAGTTCAGCAGTTCAGCTATCTGGGAAGCATCATTTCCTCGGATGCCACGATTGACAAAGAGATAGACAACAGAATAGCAAAGGCATATACAGCCTTTGGAAAACTCCATAAAAGAGTCTGGTGCAATAAACACCTGAAGAAAAGTACAAAGATCAGTGTCTACAGAGCCATTGTATTGTCTACTCTTTTATATGGGTCTGAATCATGGGTCATCTACCGTCATCACCTGCGACTCCTGGAATGCTTTCATCAGCGCTGCCTCCGTACAATTCTAAACATCCATTGGACTGACTATGTGTCTAATGTCACTGTCCTCGAACAGGCAGGGGTCACCAGCATCGAGGCCACATTGCTGAAACTGCAGCTGCGCTGGGCAGGGCACGTCTCTAGGATGAAGGATCACCGCCTCCCCAAGATCGTGTTTTATGGTGAACTTGCCACCGGTAGCTGCAAGAGAGGTGCCCCAAAGAAGAGATATAAGGACTCCTTGAAACAGTACCTTAGCCTTGGCCATATTGACTACCATCAGTGGTCCACCTTGGCCTCCAATCGGGAGACTTGGAGGCACACCATACATAATGCTGCTGACTCCTTTGAGAGCTCACGAAGAACTAGTCTTGAGGAGAAAAGACAACACAGAAAGAATCGCGCCCCACCTATACCACCCAGGGAGACCTTCTGCTGTGCTTTTTGTAGCCGGATTTGCCTATCCCACATTGGCCTTCTTAGTCATCAGTGTGCTTGTAGGAAGCGTGGGTAAAGCCCTTCCCAAGTCTTCGTTCGCGAAGTCAAGCCATGATGATGATGAGAATAATGCTGGTAACACACCGATGTTTCAGCTGTTGCTCAGTAGTGCTTACCTTTTCAGTCCCATGTTCTGCCAGTGAGGAGGGGCACGGGAAGCTGGGAGGAAACAGAGACAGGACACCTGACCTAAACTAGCCAAAGGGGTATTCCATACCATACAACATTATACTCAGTATATAAACTGGAGGGAGTTGGCTGGGAGGAGCTGGTTGCTGCTCAGGTCAGGCTGGGTATTGGTCAGTGGGTGGTAAGCAGTGGTACCACGCATCATTTGGTTTTTTTTGTGGGGGTCCTGGGTTTATTCCTACCTCTCTGTTCCCTTACTACTATTAATATTATTGTTGTTGTGTTATTGTCATATTTTACTTTAAATTATTAAACTGTCCTTAACCCACAGGGTTTTACCTTTTTTCCAGTTCTCCTCTCCATCCCACTGGACAGTGGAGGGGAGTGAGCAAGTGGTTTTGTGGTACTTTGTTTGATGGCTGTGGTTATCCAGATGGACAACCCCCTTGGAGGACTAATCTGGTAACAAATAGAACAGAGAAAGCAACTGCGGACATAGTTATACAAGGTGCTCCAGACATTACCGAACTCTCCATTGAACCTAAAAACCACACACATTACAGAACTCTCCACTGAACCCCCACCTAAAAACCCCCACACCATCTGAGTTAGACATGAAAAGCAGAGCTATCAGAGGAGAGGGAGACACCAGTTCAGTTGTCTGCATTGATATGTTCTGCTGGCTGCAGAGCAGGATGAGTGTAGGACTAGCAGCAGCCACAGATGGTTTGGCCATCGAATCATAAAATGACTTGGGTTGGAAGGGACCTTGAAGATCATCTAGTTCCAACCTCCCTGCTATACTGGTTTGTGTAATAGCTGAGGGTCATGCTCATTTCTGTGCAGGATGTTACCCCTAGGCAAGACAAAGGTCTTGTAAGATGAATATCCTGCTATAGTTGCCTTCCCCTCTCACAGGCATGCTGTGTTGGCAGGGAGAGACAGACAAACCTTTAGGCAGGGCTTTAAGGTGATGCTTTTGAAAGTACCTGGAGACTGTGGCAGTACTCACCTCACTGAAAGTCAATTAGAAGTCAGTGACGCTTGGGCTTTTAAATCCTTCCAGGGCTTTTTTTCCAAGTTACCATCAGTACTTGAAAATCTAATCTGTTGGCTATGCCTCCATTGCACCATCCATCTGAGGATCTCTGATCAATGCTGAAAATATCTATAAATCTGTAATACTTTCTGAATTCTCTGTATTGACTAGAGTTCTGGGATGTTTTCTGTATAAGTATATTGATTTAGGTTAATGGGAAAAATAATCCAGTCAGTAACAAAAGCTGATGGCAAATCAGGTGACAGGCAGTGCAAGGATGGAAGGATCCTGTGGGCAAAGGCCAGCAAGTTGGTGTGAGTGGCTTGTGTGGCCAGTCCTTCCCACACTGCGGTGAGAGGAAGTGCAAGGAGACTTGCTTCAGGGAGAGCAGGATCTCCTTGGGAGCTGGTGAACAAGTCAGCTTAGCCAGGTTACCGGCAGTGACACCAGATACACCTGCCTGCTCTTCTTTATCTGGCTGTTAAGTAGCAACTTGGGTTTAAAGGGACTGTTGTTACCACTGCCACAAGCCTCTGCCAGAAGTCCAGCAGAGTCCTTGCAGTTTGTTAGATAAACAGGGGTCATACTCCAGGTGCTGCTCCTCAGGGCTGCCTCTGGCAGTGGGAATAGCCGCAGGATTGCACCTCACACCCAAGTGAAATTCAATTGGAACAGCAGAGGTATCACTGACTGCAGCACGTTCACCTATATCCCGTGCTGATGGAGAAAATCCCATCCAGCAGCTGGTATGCATCTGTACCATTTTGCCTGAAGCTATTCTGGCAAATAGAATGCAGGGAAAAATATTAGTGATCTGCAGGAAAAGCCTGGCTGCCTGACATGGATGTAAGGTTAGGCTTAGCCGCAAGACCGGGAGCGGCAGAATTTGTAACCTGAGTATGTTTGTTCTGGTCAAGCTCCCTGGAATATTAACTCACATTGTTCTAACTCAGTCTCTTGTCCTTGTGGTTTATAAAGCACAAGAGCTTTTTTACCCTGTTAATTTCCTGAAGCACAGTGTATTGCTTTCTTGTTTTAAATAAAGCTCCTGCTCTATTTTTGAATAACATAATGAGTGAAAAATGACTTTATCCATCCTGGTGGCAGGACAGCAGTTTGTTACGCTGCCAGCTGGAGGACCTGGATCAGAAACAGATTTGGGTTCCCAGGCTGCGTGCCAGGGGAGCTGAGACATATTTTAGAGGTGATGTACTTGGACTCTAGGGGGAGATTGTTGGCTGAACTGAGCTGCTTTCAAAAACATCCTGCCAGCTGAGCTGCAAAACACTGCTGGGCTTTGCCTCAAAATGGACAGGTCTCCTGCCCCACGCTGTGCACGGTGCTTAAGAGCTGCTCCTGGGAGCTGTAAGTGCTGGTGAAGAATTCAGGATACTCTGAGTGGAAATTCAGTTCTTGCATGTATGTTCACCCTTATTTATCAGTTACTGTTGCATTAATCCAAGCACAAGGAGGTCATGTATAACAATGTTGTTGCAGGAGGTTTGCCCTTTTCACATGGAGCTGACACTTGAGTAGGAGATGATGCAAGGCCATTGCTTGCCATATCACCACCTTGGACTTGACCTAGCCCTAGCCACTCTTTGAAAGCATCCTCTCTGTCCCTTCCACATAGTCCTTCCCACCGCACTCCATGATCCTTCCTCATTGTCCCAGAGCATTTCCACCTTGGCCATGCTCGTGCTGTCCTAAGCAGGTGCCATCTGTGAGCTGGAGGCTGCAGCGTGCACTGGAGCACCTCTGAGAAGTTTGGTAACTCTGATGCTGCAGCTTTTTTAAAGGATTGAACCTACATAGGGCCTGACCTCTTACAGCCTGTGTCTGTGTGAGATGGCATCTTCCAGCTGCTGTTCTCTCCATGGATAAAGATATCATCAGCTGGAATGATCTGCTTCCACATTTTGTAGGGACATATTAAGTGCTTGGAAAAACTCCAGGTACTTGAAGTGAGCCTATAAAGGGAAAACTACGGAGTGAGACTACAAGGGAAAGTATGTTGTTAGAACACAGTTTTCTCCTGTCTGGGTAGACACAATATTGATAATTATGAGTGTGCAATTAGATGGTCACTGATAGGTATGTTAGTTATGTTTTATTGTTTATGTATGCGTGGAGTTCCTTCGAAGAATAAAATACAGAATATTAGTAGCATTGTCTGAGCAGTAGAAAATCAAGAGGAGTCTGCGTAGACATGAGTCATATGTCCTAGATTTACAATAATGATTATAATACAAGAAAAAGGGGTTTCAAGTAAAGCTATCAGGTGGCAGTTTTAAAGGAAGGGAAGAACCTTTTTCACACAGTCCATAGTTAAAACACGGAACTTCTTAATCGAGGCTGCTGTTGATGCTGAAGCTTACATGAGCCTTGTCAAAGTTGATAGAATAAAAAGTATCTCTGGATTTACAGCATACTACAGCATCTGACTGCATGTTTAGCTGAAGCTGTTAAGTAGCAGGTCTCTGGAATATACAGGAGTAGGATGCAGAGTGTCACTGCATTTGCCCTGCTCCTCCTTAGGATGTGGCTGGAACCAGTATGAGGCCAGGAGGAGCTTTGGTCTGACCGGCTTCTTAACTCCTACAGTAATGGTTCAAGGGACTTACATGACAGGGGCATAAAGGGTGAAATAAGGTAGAGAATTGGATGCTGATTTATTTAGCACTGGCCAAGTAAATGCAAGCGTGCAGTCAAATAGCTCACAAGAGCCACAGTGCACTGGGGTAGCTGAGAGCAGCTTCAGCCTACCTCCCTAAGGACTCTGCAGGCACCAGTATCACACTTCCCACTCATTTGCCTTATTTCATCTGCCTGACCTATGAAAGCAGAAACTCTGCTCAAGTGGAACCCATTAACCTCATTAAGGACCCTTTTTGGCTACCTGACAACTAAAATCCCCATCTTGAAGAGACTTGACCACATACTTGTCATGGCGTGCATGCCACACACACCTCCCTGCACACATGTGCTTGCTCACTCAAGGAGATCAGCTGCTTGACAGGGGCTGCTCTGGAAGTCCAGAGGGGTTTGTAGATGCCAAGTCAGCATGTACAGGTGTGTTAGGACACCCATCAACAAAATCCAGCACAAGTGCACCATCCTTCTCCAAATCCAGTGGTGTGCACCTAAGCGGCCAAATTTACCTACTGTCCTCTTGTTTCCCTGTTGTCTCCTGAACTTGTCTGTTAACCATTTTGAAGCAGACAGTTGCTCTTCATTTGCTTGTTCAGTACCCTACACCACAAGATCTTGACCCAAAGCTAGGGAGCACGTGCCAGGATTACTTTTCCAGAGCAGCTCGTGTGCCAGGGACCACTCCTCGCACTGGATTAGTGGGGAAACTCCAGACAAACAGTGTCTTTAGGTCCAGTTGCAGTCTTGTGCTTCATGCACGAGTGCAGCGTGTCTCTGGCTTCCTAAATCTGATGGCTGTGTATGAGACTCGAGTCAAGCTGTGTATGAGGAGTGTGCAAGACCAGTGCTGCGTCAGAAGACCAAGTAGTAAGTTACTGATGGCAGTGCTTGTTCCAGCCCATTTGTTTTGCCCTCTCCTCTATTACAAAAGTTGTGACAACAGACGGAAGTAAGTGAAAGTAAGGGTGATACATGTATTCTCTGGCCTCATCTATTCCCTGGCCTCATCTGGCCAGTGTGTATGGTCTTTCTCACTCTGCAAAGCTGCGCTCTCCCACTGACTGCCCTGTAATCACTGGAGCATATAAATGTTAGCTTGCTTTGGACTGGGACCTGCAATTGGTAGTGGATGGGCAGTGAGTCAATTTCATATATATGGAGCCGTGCATCGTGCAATTCAAAGGGGCGACGACTTTCACTTTGAGTTGAATGTGTAAGTTTTTTGCTGTGTGAACATATGGATTTGCTGATTTCTGCTAAGAAATATCTACACTTTGTTGTAACAGTATGGTCAAAGCATAGAGGAGCCCAACCTTCCTGACAGATGGGCACATGCTGCAGTCTTGAGAGCCATGACACTATGTGGTTTGGAGAGCCGAGAGAACCGAGGAGCTTCAGGAGCAGTTTTCCAGTAAAGAGAACAGCTGCACATGGCTGAGTTTGCCCTGGCACCCAGTGTGTACCGATTCAGCTGATCCAGCTTCCTTCACCTCAGGGACATCAGTGGCCCAGGAGCGTTGTTGCGGATTACCCATTTAGCTGGAGCTGGCTTTGTGCCCTACCTACGGCATGGGACTCCACGTGAGTTTGCTGAGACCAGTGTATCAGGATCCCCCCAGGTGATCTCTTAGGTCAAAGCCATCCAGGGCACCAGTGCAAGAGTAGTGGCATTGAGCAGTCAGGGGATGCATTGGCAGTTGTAGCCAAGTGCTGGCTTTGTTGCACACAGTTCAGAGCTGTACCGTCAGTTTGTTTGCTCATCCTCCCCCAGATTTGGCATTCCTCTGATTTTGTAGCCAACTGTAGGTTGTTTGTATTTGGATCAAATCATGCCTTGGGGCAAGGCTGACATCACTGCTGGGCCTCATTAGGGAAATGAGGAGCAGGGTGTGGAGAGCCTGCTGCTGGAAGCACCTCTGTTTCCCATCACTGAACTGGGAGGTGAACTCCCCTTGCCAGGCAGGTTAGTGGGGTCCAGCATGTGATAGGGTTTCAAAGCAGCCCTTTGCCAACACCCTTTAGGTATAAGGGGCTCAGGAATCTCATGAGGTGGAGAGCTTTTGTCCTGGTTTTGAATGAGATAGAGTTGATTTACTTCCTAGTAGCTGGTGCAGTGCTGTGTTTTGGCTTTGGTCTGAGAATAACGTTGATAACACACCAATGTTTTAGTTGTTGCTAAGTAGTGCTTACCCTAAGTCAAGAACTTTTTAGTTTCCCATGCTTTGCCAGTGAGGTGGTGCAGAAGAATCTGGGAGGGAGCAGAGGCAGGACAGCTGACCTGAACTAGCCAAAGGGGTATTTCATACCACAGCACGTCATGATCAGTATAGAAACTGGGGGGAGTTGCCTGGAAGGAGCTGATACTGGTTAGGGACGTGCTGGGCATCGGTCAGCAAGTGGTGAGTAATTGTACTGTGCATCACTTGTCTTTCTTGGGTTTTATTGCTCTGTCTCTTTTTGTTACCTCCTTTTTCATTACTACTACTATTATTATGTTGTTATTATATTTTACTTTTATTTCAATTATTAAATTGTTGTTATCTCAACCCATGGGTTTTACCTTTATACCGGTTCCCCAGGGGAGGGATGGAGGTGCGCGGGTGGCTGCTTGGTGCTGAGTTGCTGGCTGGGGTTAAACCATGAGAGCCTGTGATAAGTTAAGACTTGCCTGCTACGTTGTGTAGGCTGCTCTGTTGCTGTCTTGTGTTGTCAAGGGGATTGTTTGGGTTTTTTTAATCACCATTTTAAAGAGCAGTACTATCACAGCAACAGGGTTCCTGTGTATCTCTGGTAAATGCAGAATCTGGAAGTAAAAAATGAAGGGCAATCACAGGGTTGTCAGTAGATTGTACAGTTCTTCAAGTAGTGCAGAAGTTTGTGCTCTCCTTAGTTACAGCATTTCCAGCTTGGAAGAAGGACAGGGTGTAGTGAAAATTATTTCATTTTTAAACTTCCCTTGCTAGCCTTTTGTTTTCCTTGTGTAGATATTGCTGTGCTGTTGCCGTATGTCTCCCACACTTCACCTTGGTTTATACCTTACACAGGGACTGGACTTTAGCTATGTAATTCCTGGCTTTCCCTTTTATCTAGTTGTTTCTGACCTTTGGAGTTGGGTTGTGTAACCAGAGGTGCAAGTAATAACATTTTTCCACGAGAGATCAGATGCATGTCATATAGGACAGTGCCTTTAGTGCCATTCTGTAGTTGCTAGTTCAACATGCAGTGAGTCACTAAATACTGTGAGCCATTAATCTTCCAAAGAAAAGTACTGTTTGAAGAGAGCCAGTGCTTGCTGTAGCCACCCCAGCTGCAACCACCACTGCTTCTGCAGCTAACACTGAAATACAGCCTGTCTTATTTCATGCTAAAGAGGGTAACAAAAGCATTCCTAGAAATAGGCTGTTTCTAAACATATCAGAAGCTTGTTTGGTCCAGCACCTAAAAAAATGCAAGTGTGTTTTCAAAGTCCTCTGGTTTCATTTGGCACAAATCACAGATGTTCACAGAAGTATCAGTAAGCACAAGCTGTGGGTATGGACTGCTTCTCATTAAACATGCACGTGCCCTTGTCTTCTTCTTTAGACCTGGCCTGCATTTTGAGGTCAGATTTTAATTTCTGAAGAATGTAATTCAGAGCTATTTATAGCGCTTCGTGATTACCTGCAACTACTAATGAAAAAGACTTGGCAACTGAGAAGTAAATACATAGCAGCTGCAGCTGCTTTAACTCTGCTGGAGGTAGTAAAAAAGAAAGCCTAAACATCCGAGTAAATTTAACAAGGGGGCAGAAGCAAGCGAAGTGTCCGTTTGATTGCAAGATGTTTTACAGGCAGAAGCCAACACAGGAGGCTCCAGATCCCTGTATCTAGTTTACTTTGCTGTTTGTCTTGAGTGGGGTCAGTGTTGTAGTGAATAATTTATAGGCAGCATGAATGAGCTCATTAGTCACCTTTTCAGAGCTTAAATGAGTTCTGTGGTTGTCATTACATGGGCCTTGTGCTCAGCGGCTGGTCAGGAGGGCGACTGTCAGCTGGCTGGCTTGTGGCAAGACAGCCCATCTCCTTCCAGCCTTGACTGACCTTTGTCTTCTACTGAAACCCTGACTGCCACCCAGTGCTGGCCCAGTAACCTGCAGGGGTTTCTCCACTGAATAGGTTGGGGTTTTTTTGGTTTATATGTGATGTTTGGTAATGTGTTGTTTTTGTGTTGTACTTCTTCTATCAGTTACGGATAAAGTACTGAAGATGATGTGACAGGTGATGAGGAATAAGTAAAACCCTCTACTGTGTACAAGCAATAGAAGTGACTTGTCTTTTCAAACGTCCTTCAGAATTTTGTTATAGCCGTAGCATCTTTTTGTCCTTGAGATGCCTGTGGAAGTGCTAAGCAGTGCCGGAACTAGCTGAACCTTAGAAGGAGACATAACTATCAGTGTTTACAGGACTGCAGATTTAAACAAACAAGCAAACAAAAAATGCCAAGACTATTTTGTATTGCTTTGGCTGCTGAGGCCCTCTCCGTCCTTGAGGCATCCTTGTGAGAGCCCTACAGAATGAGAAATCTGCTTGTGAAAGACCTGTGAGGTGTTGCCAGCACCGTTCCTCCCAGATGGCTGCAGCAGTTAGCTGAAGTTACCTGTTGCCAAAAGGACTGGAGCAGTGCCAGAAGACCCAGCATAAATCATGCCCCAGTGGAGAAGTCAGCCCATAATTGTAATGAACTTCTGTCACCACAGAGGGGCCAGAAGCTGTTTGCAGGGAAACCCACCTCACAGTGAATGTGGCATTGGGGGGTGGTTCTCTGGCCATAGCTGGCAAAAGAAATTGCTGCTGGGGTGTGGGTAATCTAGCTGTGTTTTTTTCTGTGCCAGCTTTTCTCATTGCTTCCCAGATCTTGCTTACTTGCTCTGCCTGGTGGCTGCTCTCTGGTTCAGCCACAGAGTGCAGTTTGTCTGTGGTTGTGGAGGGGAGCACAGAACAGCTAGCAGCTTTGTGCAGATTCTACTGACTTCTTAGTCCTTCCACTGCAATCTTTCATTGCTTTCCATTCCTTGCTCCTGGATACATTTGGTAGGCCAGTATATAGTACTGAAAACACACCAAGGGTAGAAGTCTGCTGAATCATTTTAGAACACTTTGCTTGTTTCCCAGAACCTTCATCCTCTCAGCATCCCTTTGCAGACACAACTGTAGGTCAGATGTACTTGTCCATTATTGCATCACCTCGTACACCCTCTTGTAGCTGTTTCTGCATTGCTGCAGTTTGGGAATCTGGACCTGCATCTCACAGGATTTCCTCTGGGAACAGTGTTCAAGAAACTTACAGGAAGAGTAGTGCTGTGTGGTGAATAAAGGAAAGTACCCTGGAATATCCTGTGCTACAAAGAGCTTGAGATCAAGCTGGGACTCGGTACAGCTGTGGCTGGGAAATTTATCTGGTGCAGGCAAGTGGTCAGGGGCAAAAACTGCCTACTAGCTTACAGCACGTACTGATAGCAAACTGTGTTTAGTATCAGTTTCAAACATCCCCGGCTGATGAGATGTGAACACAAACTTCACTACCTGTGGGGTCCTGGTGCAACTTAATTTTGCAAGCATAGATACACAAATAGAAGGCAAACTTCTGAAGGCCTTGATGAAATGAACAGCTTGTATGCAGGAAAGCTCACGCATGACTCAGGATATATTGTTCAAAAAGAATTTTGTCTTAGTTTTAGAAATTCAGTCTGGCAATACAGTTTGGGAACTTTACCAAAAGAACTTGGTTCGCCATTACAGTTTTCCACAGAACTTGTGATCTTCTATGCAGTGTTGGCTGCTGCTTTTCTTCCACTTTGCGTTCAAGAACAAAAATACAGTTGATTTCTGGTTCTGCTGATTACTTGTAAGTTGGACTTCAGCTGCCAAATGGCGAACACTTATGTTGAGATAACTCCAGGCCACATTTTGCTGCTTTACACCTGTACAACAGATAGCAGAGTCCAGGCACCAACCCCCAAAAGGAGTTTTCTTTTCTCAGCCTCTTCAAACACTGCAGCAGTACCAGAAATACTGGCTCGTGTTGCAATTACTGCACCAGCTGTGTTAGGTTAGGTGTGATTCCAGCCCAATATAGCCATTATAGCAGAAGACTCCAATAAAAATATGTTTATGGCAGCAACATTTTGCTTCCCGCTGGCTGGGCTACTAAAATAAGTGGCACTGGCAGAAGCATCCAGTGTAAGGTTTGTACTTGTTGTGCTCTTATGTGGCTGTAATTACACTGGGAAGGTATCTCTTACATGGACCCAATTTAACAAATGTATGTAGGACAAACCAGCATGCATGATACTCCTCTCCCACTGCACTCATGTACAGAAGCACACTTGTTGATTGCTTGTCAACTGTATGTAATTCTAGTGCTAAGTATGCTCATTTATTTAGAAGCTGCATTACTACAATAACATCATACATGTGCATACATTATTTTACATAGGAACTATTTCATAAGTGTGGATTCTATTGTAAGAAATTTATTATATTTTAGGGTGTGAAACAGAACTGCTATAGAGACACGGCTTCATATAGAAGCTCCTTTTCTCACCAATTCAGTTCTGTTTCTGTTGGGTTTTGCCAGCTGGGGCAAATGAGAACCTGAAGAATAATTAAATGAAAGGTTGGGAAAATGCTCTGTAAATCTGGTTCCATGGTCTCAAGTGAATAAGCAGAAGATAGATCTCCTGTCAGTAAGCTGGAGTAAGCTGGGACTTCGTTGCGTGTGCAGCTTATATCTTTAGCTAGTGTTTGGGGTGGGAGAGGAAAGGCAAGTGTGTGCTTGTAAAAGACACGGGGCAGAAAGGCAGGGTACAACTGCGGGCCAGGAGCTGCTCTTTTCCCCGGAGCGAGGCACTGTCTGTCAGCGGGTTAGGTCTGTTGACTTCTGAATGAGGCATCAACTCTGGCTCTTTGGAGGGAAATTCAGATACAGCTGTTTCTGTGCCCCAAAAGTGGGCATAGTGCAAGCAACAAAACCAGGCTAGTCTGTCACTGTTAAAGAAGTGTTGGCACTGCAGGCTCTGTGTGAGGGATTGGAGGGAAACACTGTGAACAGGAGTTGTGAAAGAGGAAACGAGTGAACACATATTGTATTCATGATGTAGTTTTTAATAGCGCCCGAAAGTATTTGGTGTGCTTCTGCTCTGTACAAGATTAAATCTGTTGCCTCAGAGAAAACAAAAGTTTAGAAATGGCAAGACTGATAGGGGACACCAATCATTCTGCATGGGGGAAGAATGGGAACAAAATGAGATGGCCAGTATGCGGTGTTAAGGGCCTAAGATGTGTCCCACTATGAGTGTCTGAGCACTGATTACTGGGGGCAGCAGTGCTGTCCACTTCAGTCTTTGAAAGGTACCCCACACGTCAGGAGCCTCTCAGAACTGGGAGGTTTTTGTGTACAGCTGTATGTCAAATTGTAAATCATAATGAGCACGTTTAGTTGGCAAACCTGCAGCAGACTTCAGGGAAGAAATCTGACTCTGATGTAAAGAGAATAAACATTGATGAGGATGACAGTCAATGAGGACATTATAATTGGAGATCAGGTTAAGAATGGGGGCTTAAAGGGGAGGATAAGAAATGCAGGTCTATTGAAAGGTGAGACTGGTGAGGTCAGAGTACAGAAAGTAGAAATATTTAGCAAGATCATGTGGCATGGTCATAATACTAGCAAAGGAAGATGTTCTCAGCAGAGATGGAGATGGAGGGGGGAAGATGAGCTTTGGAGGGTTGATAAGGATCCCGTGACCTTTGCTGGCTTGATGGCTTGTGGGATGTTATCAGGGATTCCAATCTAGAGGAGGATAAGAGATAAAGGAGTATAGGGAGATGGCTGGAAATCCTCATTAAGTAAGATACTGCAACATCTGCAGTTGGTATTCTGAAATCTGAGTGGAAAGATTAGACTGTTGCATATTAGCCCACAAGGCTAAAGTGCAGCTCTGCACTGTTGGTACTCCTAATCGGCCTTCAGTACAGCAAATACTTTGGTGTTGATGTACAAACAGTTTTCATCTGTCAGTGTTGCAAATCTTTTGATAAATGAGTTACTCCTGTCTTAGAAATGGGAAAATCAACACCTTAAGGAATTTGGTGGCTTGCTGTTGTGGTTTAACCCCAGCTGGCAACTAAGCTATGCACAGCTGCTTACTCACTGCCCCTGTGTGCAGATGGAGAAGAGAACCGGAAAAGTAAAAGTGGTAAAACTAACTCGTGGGTTGAGGTAAGAGACAAAACGGTGTAACTCCAAATGCTAACCCCCTCTTTCTTCCTCCAGCTTTATATGCTGAGCATGACATCCTGTGAAGTATCCCTTTGGATAGTTGGGGTCAGCTGACCCAGCTATGTCCCCTTCAAGTTCTCGTGCACCCCAGCCTGCCCGCTGGCAGGGTGGTGTGAGAGGCAGAAAAGGCCTTGACTCTGTGTCAGCACTGCTCAGCAGTAACAAAAACATCCCTGTGTTATCATTACTGTTTTGAGCACAAATCCAAAACATAGCCCCATACTAGCTACAGTGAAGAAAAGTAACTCTATCTTGGCCAAAACCAGCCACTTGCCTAAGATTACAGTGAGTTACTTGATGGCCATACATTGGATGTTCTGGTGCTGCTGTTGTAGCCAGCAGTCAGTGATCTTTCAGTAGTGCCATGTGAGACTATTTTCCTTTCTTGAATTAGTTGTAGTAAGTATACCAGCAAAGAGTCAGAAGAAGCTGGGGGACAAGGTACCAGCATTTACCTCACTGCTGGTGTTTTATGTCTCTGGAAGCCAACAGTCACAGTTGCTGCTGAGCTCAGGGGTGAGAGGGAGCCAGGGAGAGGCTGCCCAGTCACCACCACCACCTCGCAGGGGGCACCACAGTAGGAAGCCCTCCAACCTGGCGTGCAGTCTGTCCCCCTGCTCTCCTGGGCTTCTGCGTCACCCACTGCTGGCCCCTGCATTTGGTCATGCTGGCTTTGCTCTCTACAAGGCAAATGTCTCGCGGTGGTCCTTCACTGTAATCCTTATGTGCGCTCTGGGGAAATTCCTACCCACCACAGAAAAGGTATAAAACATGGAACTGATCTCATTTCACCCAGATTGATGGGGAATTTTGCCACTGATTTCCAACAGAACTGAGCAGTGTACCTGAATAGGATGCATACAAAATGTATTCAGGGTATAATACTCTTTGCATACTGCCCTGCATCTCACCAGGCTTCCCCTTCTCACTTTAGAAATACTTCTCATTAGCTGAATTCTTGGTAGTCTGTTCAAGACACTTGACTTTCACAAGTGATGATAAATGCAATAAATCTCCTTGCTTGCCGATAAAGAGACGTGTTGATCCACTCAGAAAAATGTCTGAGGCATTTGGAGTAAATTCAGGTGGGTGGAGTTACGACTTGGTAATTCTGTTTGGGTTTGAAACCAAAGGGCCATGAGATAAGAACTGTGTAAACTAATGGTCTGCTGACTGCTGGAGTGTTCGAGCTGGTGGAGTCGCAGGGCAGGGTTACTAGTGGGTAAGGATGATACTCTGCTTGCCTGGTAGGTATTCTTCCCATTCTTCAATCCAGCTGCTGGCATGTCTTCCTGAAAACATGCAAGAATGTGAAATAGCAGTTCATAGGGTAGGGGAGGGAAAGCTATCGGCAAAAGGAGGTCTTGGCGAGTTATGACAGGAATTTCAAGTTTGAGTCAACAATGCTTTTCAGCCGTACGCTTTGAGAACAAAGTAGTTGCCAGTCTTGGCTGAAAATGCGTGTTTTGTGTCAGAGAGATAAAAAGAGGTAACCTGTGCTTTGGGAAGTGACTAAGCACAGACACAGACGTGCAGGAGGACACAGTGGTGACCCTGCTTAGCAGGACAATATTGACTATGTGGGCCAGCACAGAATTCCTTCAAGGTCTTGAGACAGCTGTCTTAAGTTGTCTAATTAAAATGGCTAAAATGCTTTTCTTCTTGGTTTAGGGATGATTTCTGTGTCCAGGGATGCACTGGAAAGGATCTACAGCTGTACCTGTATTTCTAATTTGTATTTTGTTGTTACACATTCTTGCAGACCTTTTTCTATACTGAGAGGAAAATTATTTTCAAAGTATACTAAATCTGCAAGCCTTGTTTACCCAGAACAGAAAATCCTCAGTTTTTGTGGATTAGCTACAAAACCATTTCTTCTCCTTGTTTTGGGGGTGGACAGCCATACCTTAATTTTATGCTGTGAATCACTGAAGCTGCTTGAGCTCAAGCATGTTGCATACAGCAGACTGTACATTTAACTAGTGCTGTCTAGACTGGGCAACTTCTGTTTTTATTTCTAAATCAAGTTAGTTCCCTCCAATTAATTTAACTGTTGGTAAGGGTTTTTTAACTCAAGTTGATACTAGTTATGTCAAGGTAAGCTAGTAGAAGAGAAAATGAGCCATTCTTCATTAAACCAGGCCTTATTTTGAAGCAAATTTCCTTAAAGAACTGAACTGTTGGGGTTTCGCCTCGGCAGTTACTGCAGATTTCTGCAGTACGGCTCTTTACTGCTCAGCAGAGGCCGTGGCTTCGCGACGCACCGAGCCAGCAGCAGAGACCCCGGCATTATCCCTGGAGGCTGCTGCCCGCCGGCGCGCACTGCACGCCGCTCTGGGCACAGGAGCGGGGCAGATGTGTTTGAACCCGTCCCGGAGGCTCGGGTCGTGCCTCGCAAGTGGACTCTCAGGTTTTCCCCTCCTCGGCAGGAGTCACTTCCCTGTGGGGTAGATGTGCAGGACGGAGCCTGGTGTTGGGAGATGTCGCCCCTGCTCCTCTTGGAGCGTAGAGCGGTACTCCGGTGTGTTGCTCTGTGGACTTGTGGTGCGTTTAGTGGTGACCGTCTAGCTTTTTGCAGTTTAGCGGGGGTCGGTCTGGCCGTGCCTCCCGCCACGCCACGGGCGGGGGGAGAGACTCGTACAAGTGGGAGCGCCGCCGCCGCCCCGCCGATGGGGACCGGGAGCGCTGCCAGTTCTCTCCGCACCGGGGACTTCCCTCCGGGCGCCTCCCGCCCCACTCCCGGCCTCGAACGCCCGCCCCAGGCAAACGCCACCGCCCCGACGCGGCCCCTCGCCACGCCGTCAGGCGCCCCGCGGGAGGACGGGTCGCGTCCGGGGCCCTGGCGGCGGCGGGTGCACCCCGGGGTGCCGGGCCGGGGTCGCCGCCGCCTGCCCTGAGGAGCGCCGCCCGCGCCGCCGCCCTCCCCCACCGCCGGCGGCCCTCCCTTCCGCGGCTTCTCCCGTCTCGGCTGGCCCAGCCCACGTTTTCCCTCTCTCCCCTCCCTCCCTGGTCATGTGTCGCCTTTTTTGTTTGCAGTGGAAACAATTTCTCGCTCTTCGGCTCGCACCGAGGCTGACCGCTGCCCGTTGGGAGCGCAGGGCGGGCGGGGGGCGGGAAGCGGCCGGGCCCCATGCTGGCGGCGGAGCCCCCTGCACCGGGATCCCCGCGGCACCCTCGGGGCTCGGGCTGAGCGATGCCCGGCTCCGTCAGATGAAAGTTTGCACCACAGCCATGAAGGGACCGCGGTGAAGCCGCTGCCCCCCGCCAGGTGAGTTAGTGGCGGCGGTGGTGTCTGCGGGGACTGCGCAAGGAGCTGGCGGGTCCGCCTGGGGGGCGGTGCGGTCCCGCCCGGCTCGGCCCGGCTCTTCTCTGTTCGCTCCGGCCCCGCGGCCGCCCCGCACCACAACTTGGCCAGGAGTTGGTGCGCGGCCACAGCGTCCGCGCCTCCGCATCCCGCCGAGCCCTTCCGGCTGCGCTGCGGGGCCGAGCCGCGGGGCCGCTCTGGCCCGGAGAGGTCCCGCCGGGGGCTGCGAGCGCCGCTTGGGCAGGACTTTGGGGCACGCACGCACACGCGCACACACACACACACACACACACACAACACGCGTGTCCGTCAGGAGGGGCCTGGGAGGCGCGGCGCGGGGCAGGCGGCGCGGGAGAAGTTGTGCTCCGTGTCGGCGGGGCGGCGGGCCGGTGACATCTGGCCGGCATTGGAGGTATGCGTGCCGCCGGCCGCCAGCGCCCGCCCCGCCGGAGAAGTCCCAGTCTCCTAGCAACGCCATTGATTGGCTGCGGCGGGGGCCAATGGGCGCCCGCCCCCCGCATTTCCCCCCCCTCCCCTCCGTGCGAGCAGTACGGTGTGAACATGGAGCGGGGGGGCGCCGCGGTGCGCCTACCCCCGGCGCTGCGGGCCCCCGGCGGGCGGCGCGGAGCCGCCTCTGGCGGGTGGGTCCGTGAGCGTGTGTTGGAGCACCCGCGGCTGGCGGCGGGTTAAAAATGTTGGTCCGACTGCGGGCTCTCATGTGACCGGCGCTCCTTTGTCTGGCGGCGGGGCGCCGCGGCAGCCGCCACGGGCCTCCTTAACAGAGTCGTGTGACACCCCCTCCCCCGCCCCGCTCCAGTCCCCGGGTGCAGCCGCGGCCGAGCCCCGCCGCACGGGGGGTGTCAGCTCCTGGCAATCCTCGCTCCCGCTCCGTCCGCAGACGCCGGTGGCCGGTACGAGAGGGGTCGGCGGAGCAGCCCCGTCACCCCCGGCGTCCGTGAGGACTGGGGAGGGAAAAAGAGAAAAAAGGGATGGTATGATACGGCCCTTTGGGAGGATACTGGCAAATAAGAAAATTAAACAGAAAGAGAGCAGCATGTTGTCATAGCAACAGTGCAATTAAATTACTTTACTGTCAGCCATCATAATTTTCCTGTTTAGAAGCTCCTGGGACGTAACTTCTTTTTGGAGTCAAAGTTGAGTGTGTGGCGTAGGTAGGCGATGCCAGTGCCCCCGGACACCAGCGATACTGGTGTTTACCTTCTGGCTGTGCTGGATGCTGTTTTGAAAGCTAGGAAGTGGAACCTACGTAAGTTTGGCCTCCCGGTGTTTATATCTGCCTCGGTATTTTTTCCTCTTCCAGATACTTGTGTAAAACCACACGGTTGCTGAGCTTGTTGGGTGATGGTGTGTGTTAACAGGCATCTGTGCATGAAAGTTCTGTATGTTTCTTTTTAGTCATGATTGCTTTGGTGGAAAGCGCTTATAGAAAGACCTGAGGAACTTCAATTTTCCGTTTTTACCCTTTTGTAGCAGCTAAAACTCCATCATTTCTCCTTCCCAGAATGGATGTCCTTCTCTTTTTTTCCTGTACATAGATGTTTGTTCTGTTGTTACCTGTAGGGTTTTTTTTCCCCCTTCGTTTACAGTATTGACTGTGTGACCACATGACTTGAGGGAACTGCTGAGGATATGGTTTTGGTACAGGGAATCATTTTGCTCTTGTTCAGCATTTGTGCAGGAAGCTTCGTCGTTTTAAAATCTGTTATTAACTCTCCTCAGTTTTATTTCACTGCTGTTCACATTTCCAGACCTAAATCCTGGCAGTTTTACTGTAAGGAGAAGCTCAGGGAGTTTGAGTCTTGCTTCTGAGGTGGAATTGTTTGGCTCCTGTCAGCTTCTCTTGAGCTGGGCAGGTGCTTGGTTTCACCCAGCTCAAGTACTCCCGAATGTTACTGAGTGCAGGTGTCCCCTCGGGGCCTACTGGTGCAGTACCCTTTGCAGCTCGTCCACCTCTCTGGTGCCGCTGATGGGCATCCCAGCAGTCTTTCTGCCTCTGTTTTCTGCCACGTTTGAAATACAGCTCAGCTTATGTAAAAATCTTCTCTGTTTACATACATTTTTAAAGTGCTCTATTTCTCTGGCGCTTGTTTCCCCATGTCTTGGCCCTGGTCCCAAAACTTCTGTGTGCTGCTTTCCCTCCTCCCTTCTCCTACCCCAGCTGGTTTTAAAGTTCTGCTGTCATTTCTGACTTTTTTTGGAGTTGCAGTCAGATTGGATGCTTTTCTGCATCAGCCTTTAGCCAGAGTGACTTTAAACACGGTGCTGTTGTATTATTGGCCTCAAAAGTGGAGCAGCTGAATTTAAAGCAATTGGGCTCAAACCCATCTATTTTTTTATTTTTTCTCTTTCCAGTTCACATGCTTTTTGAAGTGGTACAACAGGAGTGTTCAGTGATTTCATATACACATCCATCATTAAAGGGATTTGCGGTGTGGAACTTCATGTACCTGAAGAACTGAGGTGTATTGGGGTTTATTCCGTTGATTGAAATTTCTTCCCTTGTCCTGACTTGAGCTTATTTCATTCTACAGTTGTGGATGAGTGTTTAGTGGGTCTGTCATTTTTAATACAGATGGCAAAAGGACAAGTGACCAGTTAGGGAAAAGATAACAAAATGTTATGCAGTGTCTTTTTATGAGCTAACTTTTCTGTTTCTTTCTCCCTTTCCTTTGGGTTCACTCTCCCAGGAGTTGCTGTCTAAATGGGTCCAGTCATGCCTCCCAGTAAGAAGCCAGAGGGCTCAGGAATTAGTGTTCCCAGTGGATTGAGCCAACGTTACCAGGATAGTGATTTATCCAAGGCACTTCACGATGACGAAGACCTAGATTTCTCTTTGCCTGCCATCAGATTAGATAAAGGGGCCATGGAAGATGAAGAACTAACTAATTTGAACTGGTTACATGAGAGCAAGAACTTGCTGAAAAGCTTTGGGGACTCGGTGTTAAGGAGCGTTAGCCCCGTTCAGGACATTGGTGATGACACGCCACCATCTCCTGCCCACTCTGACATGCCCTATGATGCCAAGCAGAACCCCAACTGCAAACCTCCTTACTCCTTTAGCTGCCTCATATTTATGGCCATTGAGGACTCGCCAACCAAAAGACTGCCCGTAAAGGATATATACAACTGGATCTTGGAACACTTTCCATATTTTGCAAATGCACCCACTGGATGGAAAAATTCTGTGAGACATAATCTATCCTTGAATAAGTGTTTTAAGAAAGTGGACAAAGACAGAAGTCAGGTAAGTTTGGAACTATGGAAACTGATCTGGCTCTGAAAATATTGACCTGCTAATCCCAGAATGTGTCTGTAACAGTGAAATGCAGAATATGCAGTGCTGTCCCTGGTAACGTAATTCATGAAATTCAGAGAGCCAACATTTCTTTAGTATGGCTCGTTCTGTTTTTATTAAATTCATTGTCTAGACATCTGTAAGAAAGTACTAGGGGGGTGTGTGTGTTTTTTTCTTTTCCCCCCAGCTGGTGTCTTCATGCATAGTGGTTAAATACTGGTTTTAGTTAGCATGCTGTGGTAATGGTTTCCAGCTATACTAGATGAATGTAATCATGTTATAAATAGGCTGCTTGCTGTTCTTGGCTTATACGAACATATAGTGAAAGGGTATGCCTTATGTAAGAGTCCATTGCTTTTTTCCCTGGTCTGTGCTGTAATCTGAAAAAACTTCCCTTTCTCCTAAACAGACAGAAGTAGTTCTGAATTTTGGTTCCATTTCAGACATGTTTTAGAGAAACTCTTCAGAGAGAGGAAACTGGTCTGTCATCAAAGATGAAACTTAACCATTCACAGGAATTTCAGTCATTCTCTTCCTGGGCTTGTGTAGCTTCTGTGACTGGTGCAGTGGCAGAAGCCTGTGGTGCACATTTCTGACTTTGTGTCTCTTTTGTCATTGTCTGGTTTCATTGCTGAATCCTCATCAGCATCTGCACGAAGAGGCTGTGAGGAGGGAATGGAGAAGTGAGCCGGGCAGGGGAGACAGCCCTTTGCAAAGCCTCCTGCTACGTCAGTCTGCCTGGGAGCAGGTATCAGGTTCTGAAGGGGACCGTCTCAAGAAGTAGTGCTCTGGATGAATCTTTGGCAAAGTATGAGTATACTGATAAAAATATCATCTTGCAGATTAATTTCACAGGCCTTCTCCCAGGTTAGTGAAATAAATAGGTGGTAAAATCACATCACTGACTGTTTGTCTCTGAAATTGGCTGACAGTCAGAAAATGGGCACTCTTTTCTGGTAGAAACAATAGATGCACTCAACTTTTGTATTTCAGTGAAGTAAATGCCAGGATTGTCTTGTAAATGGTAACCCTGAAACTAGACTTCTGTTGGTGGTGCTGTTCTCCCTATTTTGTGTGTAATTTAACTTTAAGTGCTGTGGAGTAGGAGCTCAAGTAACTCTAGAGCGAGAGTCATATATTACCCTAAAGTAACAACTCTTCATTTTAGATTTCTTAACTGTCTTTTCTCTGGAGCTTTCCTTTTTTTTTTTTTTTTTTTAATGATCGACATTTTTATTCCCCCAACTCCCCCTTTTTTTGGATATTATTCCCTAGAACCCACGTATTGCAGATCACACTCTGTGGACTGG
This sequence comes from Neopsephotus bourkii, assembly GCF_033783945.1. Classification (NCBI taxonomy): domain Eukaryota; kingdom Metazoa; phylum Chordata; class Aves; order Psittaciformes; family Psittacidae; genus Neopsephotus; species Neopsephotus bourkii. Next base: position 2,887,593 of record NW_026901490.1, read on the forward strand.
TATTTTTATCAGTTAGTTGCTGTGGAAGATTGTGTATGATATTTTAAAAAACCCAAGAACAAGTTCCTGAGCTGGATCTTGTTTTGTGTAAACCATAATCTTAATTCTTGTTTGGAAGTGAGACTATAATAACAAGTAACATGCCAGACTGCTAGGATCCAGTCCCAGACCATAAGAAACCTTCACACAATACATTTAAGAAACCCACAAAACATTGTAACTGGCAAGGCATGTGTTTAGCATTGCCATTTGTGTTCTGTTCTGTCCCTCTTCCTCTGTTTACAAGTTGACTGTTTAGATTACAACTTCCTTCCTATGAGGAACTTGCCTTCATGTCTATCTGTCAAATATCCGGCAGTCTGCTGAGCTCGCATGAACAATACCACGACGTGCTGGTTCTCTGCAGGGAAGTGGCAGAGCACAATGCATGACTAGTCACCTGCATCTCGAATCTGTGCTTAGAGCCATGGTTACGTAGCTAGACAGCAAGGTGTGGTGGGAGGCCTTGCCTGTGTGAATAACGAGGTGGGGTTTTACTCATTCCTTGAAAATCCCAGGTTATGAGAAAGAATTTCTTCCACCTCCTGGATATGCTAATAACTGCAGGTAGCCAGCATTATGGTGAATGAGATGAGAATCTCAGCCATACAACGCAGCAAGGCAGGTCATTTAAATCTCCTGCTGGGTTTTTCTCATGTCCTGGCCAGGGGATGTGGCAGACATAGTCCTGAGCGCAGAACTGGCGCTCAGTCAGAGTTGCTGAATCAGGTGCTTGACAGCTAATTGTGGACTTGGAAAGCAGTAAATGTCAACTGCTGGCTTTGAAAATACCTTCATGTGTGTGCACATGCACAGTTGGGGTTGATTCGAGGACCTTGCAGCAAGCATCTCTGCTGTTCAGAAAGGGGGTGTCCATCTGAAGGGTTCTCTGGTTTTAGGCTGGGGCTTGGGGCAGGGGAGCAGGAAGCTCTCCTTTTTTAGGAATCGCTTCTTGCTGCTTCTGCCCCTTTGCAGCCAGATTCCACAAATTGCGTGTTTGGAGCCTGCCTGCCTTACTGTTTTTATGTGGGGGAAAAAAAGCATTTAGCAAATGGCACGTTACAAAATGCTAACAAGACAGGCTCTGAAACATGTACAATGTGGAGGGGAAGGAGTTAATCAGTGCTGGGAATTGCAGGCATTTGCTGGTTGATGTGCATTGACACATTGTGAAAAGCTAGAAGCTTTTCCTCCCTAACTTTTGCTTTCCAGTGTTTGTTTGTGTAGCCTTTCAGTAATCGTTTTTCTAAAAAAAGTTCTGCTGAACACTTAATTCTTTTTTGAATTCCCTCTACATAGTACTTTTCTCAATCTTGGGTTCCACTAATTTATATTCATTGGGCTAAATATGTGTTTAATAGCATGCAGCTTTTTCTGCTTGCATATGAATGCTTGCATTTCATGGAGAGAAACCCCTGTAACAGAGAGGGGAGAAAGAAAAGGAAGACTTACAGGGGCTGCATCACTTCAGTTTTTGACTTGCCCTGTGCTGGTGCTTTTAGGTCTGGAGGGCTTGGAAAAGACATTCTCCTCCTCGGGTATGTTTATGCACTGCTGCTGTTCCACTTCAGCTGCAATGCCATCAGGTTTACCTGGCAAGCCGGCAGTGTGACTATTCATGTAACTTTGCGATGAGGCTGATCTCCTGGATCGAGACAGAGAGCTGGGCTTAAGAAGGGAAAATGCTGAGCCCTTGATTGTACAAACCTCTTTGCATTGAGCTCAGCAATTTAATAATAGGTGACCAGAGTATGAAGTATCACATGATGGGGAGTAGATGAGGAGTTCCCTGGCTTTGTTTATACTGCCAGACCTGTGAATTCAGTCATTCACATTAATCCTATTGTGAACCTACAGATCTAAATGTCCTCCAGTGTGTGTCACATTTAGTATGGCCCGTTAGCCCATGACTTCCCTGACTTCCCTACCATCTGGTCCTTGGCTATAGAGAGGAATTTTTCTTGTGTATGTGTCTCCAATAGCAACGAGTTTGCAGTTGATATGGAAAGCAAGCAGTTGCCCTAGCAACGGAGTTACTGATGTGGCAGCTTCTCTGCTTGCAGGGAAAGGGCTAAGCTAGTTCAGACCCATTATGTAGGTTTGCTGTAATTATAGCTGCGCCCACTAGTGCTGCTCTAGCTGAGGGTCTGTTGAAAAATTCTGTTATAAGCCCTATCTTTTTCCCCTCGTTGAAGGTTCGTTTTATTCCTGTAGGAATTCCTGAGTTGAGCAAAGGCTGGTAGGATTGTATTTTGAGGGCATGTGATACATCTCTGCCTTTTATGAATGCAAACTTTCTTGATCCTTATTACCAAACGAGTGGATGAGGGGAAAGGCTGTTTGACCTTGCTGGCTTCTCTGTAATTTTTTTGCCTCGGTGAAAAGCCCACCGTTAACAGGAGCTGGGCTGGGGGTCTCGTCCCATGCTCCTTTCTGCTATTCTGCCGTCTTTCCCCCATCTGTGCTTCTTCAGGCATCCATCCTATCAAGAGGGTTCCTCTTTGTGTCTGCTCTGCGTTGTCTGAGATAGGCAAACGAGCACATGCTCCTGGCTGTGTGCATGCTGAAGAAATTCAAGTCTCTTAAACGTTTGTTTGGCACTTGTACTGGGGGACGTCTTAATAAAAATGTAATGAGGGTAAGGGATATGTTTATGGGGACAGGAGAAGAAAATTCCCCTAGCTTGATGTGGAAGTTATTCTTAGAAGTACATGGTCCATAACTAGGTCATGGGGATCTAGCCAGGCTCCTCCTCCATCTGGGGCAGGCTATGAGATCTAAGGTCTCCTGAGTGGTCCTTGGGCTCTGTGAGAATCGATATACGACTTGTCCTCATCTAGGGCACTGCCTCACCTAAGGGCTCTGCCAGGGCACCTGATGAGAGCTGTGGGGGCACCCTTTGGGTGCAGGAGACTTTTCAGAACTCCCTCCTGCCAAGATCTTTCCTTTGCTGTGATAATGTCCAGCCTTCCAACAAGTAAACCCTGCATACCTGCAGAAATTCTAAGGAGCCTGCTCATTTTTCCTTAGAATCTTGTAATTCAATCTGCATATGCACAAAGGCGAGGGATCAAGGATCCTATTCTACCTCTTTAACATTATTGATCAAGAAGATCTCCTGTGAAAGCGTGGTGGTACTCTGGGGATAGAAATGATCTCCTCCATTTTTAATACTGTTATCACCTAGACTGACCCAAATAACACCAGCATCAGAATTTCACCACGTTCATAACATTTGGTGGAGGTAAAGCGGAAAAAAAAACAGCAGAAAAACAACCTGAGGTTCGTGTTAAAGACTTCAGATAATGTTGACTCCATTAATAAAATAATGTCCTAAATGAGTGGTCCAGCTGTTAATTTCCCAAATTGTTAATAGATGTTGTCGTTTTAAGCTGGAATTCATCTAGTTTAAATCCATTTTTTTAATACTCCAGTCTGTCATACTAAAAAGCTGTTTAGTATCAGAAATGTTCTCCTCAAATTGGTACGTAGAGAAATGAGGGTCCTCTTATTCCAGAGCAATCATAAAAGTTTCTAGAACTGTACTGTAACGTGTAACTTCCAGATACCAGAGAATTTATGGAGAGCTTTTCTTGAACCCTTTCAGTCTTGTTTTTGAAGTGCAAACCCCAGAAATGACACAGAATATTTAAAGAACAGATTTCCTAAAGCTGTGTGTGGAAATAGCGTGCTTCCATTTCACTGGCTTTCAGCTGGTTGACTTTACATTAGAGCTTACTCTTTGCCGTGGAGTCTGCCTGTATTACCTGGTTTAGAGCTGTGCAAAACATAATCAGTTTTTTTTCAAGTAATGAAGAGCTGGCAATATCCCAGGAGTCCTCTGGACCTTTTATCTAAGGTATTTACATTATCTTGCTCTTGGTTAAGATAGCCCATGGGCAGGCACCCTGCTGGGTAACTGGGGTGTTGGTTGCACATTGACAGGCTATTCACCTACCCAAGGGGACTGGTTGCTTAGGTTAAATAAATTGGAGTAACTGGCCATAACTGTGCTCCTCACCCAGAGCAAGAGCATATGAAGTGTATTTAGCTGCACTGAAGGAGCCCAGACAAGAAAGCAGGAGCGAGCCCTTGGGCTTGGGGAGCGATGGGGTTGATGAGTCCTCTTTTCAGCCATGGTTGCACCTCCCTTGTTCCTGGCTGTTTGCTTTAACACCTTCCTGGAAGATGAACTCCTGCGTTTCTGTGACAAACCATGGATCTGGTCAGGGATCTGATCCAGATGGATTTTTATCTTTCCCTCTTTCTAATTCTTGAGTTGCCTTTCAGCTCAATTCCCTGGTCCAGATCTCAGTGTAGTCCAGCAAACAGTTGCGGAAGAAGTAGAGATGATGGGAAGGGTGAGGAATTGCTAAGGAGGCAAGCCATTAGTCACAGAAGAAAAGCCTGATAGAGACTGGCAGCTGCAGGGAGAGTTGGCGTGTGACTGCTTGATGGGGTAATGGGTGTGGGCTCCACCACAAGAAAAAGGCTAGGATGAAATAAGAAAAGAAGTTTAAATACAATGGGAGGCTTTCTTCTGCTGGAGACATTTCTTGTGGTTCTTCTAGGAGCAGGGCTGTGCTATTTGTTGTGCAAGTGGCCTGTGTTGGCTTTTCATAGTGTATTACATTTGATTTAAAGTGATTAAAATCTGGGCTGCCATCATCAGGCATGGTCTCTGCCCAGCCTGTCTGCTTGTTCCCATTGCTGTGGGACTGAACTGATCTGGGGCTGTATTGTGGCCCCTCTTGAGCTCATACTGACACATGTGTCACCGTGCCACAAGCAGACCGAAAACTGTGCTAGTTTTTGTTTGGGTTATTTTTCAGTGGGCTGATTTGATTGGATTCATTTTTAGCTCTCTGCTTAGCTCATGGTCTCTGGTCAGAGGGTCACCAGTATCAGCACAGGCCGTGGGCTCAGCTCTGTTTAATGTGGCATGAAACCATCCCTGCAGCTTTCTGCCAGCTCAGAGCTGACCTGGCAGCTAGAGAGCATGGGGAAGGGGTGGGAGATGCTTCTACCTTTGAGAGCACAGGCTGCACTTAAATCACTGGGGGTGCTTGTACATTCAGTCAGATACATACTTGGTGTGGTATTGGGCCTATACATGGGTGAAATGGCCCTAAGAAAACTGCACAGGGATGTGGTTTTGTTTGGTGTTTTTATCTCAAGGTTGGTTTTTGTTGCTCAAAGTTCTTAATATTGGCAGTAGAGGAGGCTCTGGATGGAGCTGTGCTATGAATCCTCTGACAAGCTATCATGGAAAAGGGAAGGCTGTCCATAAAATCACTTGTCAGGCTTTTCTGTGCTGCTGTCTTTATGTCCTCATCACCACTCAAGTTTCTTCCTAATTCTCAGAGAGCTAATGAACTGCTGTTGTCAATGCCAGCAAAGGAAGTGCAGATCCTGGGGCTGTGCTCTGCTTTGAATGGAGGAGGCCTCGATGATGGGGTTGGAGTATACAGGAGTGCTTCATGTGTCCATTAGTGAGCACTGGCCTGTGGGGGATCCTGTGGCGGTAGGCAAGATGTACCTCTGAGCACCAGGCGTACAATGGCAACTGTGCTACCTCCACTTGTGGCTGAACATCAGAGATGAACCGGGCTTGCTCATCTGGCCAAGTGTGTGTTCTTCTGTCTCACACTTCAGTTCTTCGACAAAACATCAAAGCATCCATTTTAATTACAAGATAAGTATCATCCCTTAGACTTCCTCCTTCCTTTCCTAAAAGGGAAGTGAAGTGTTTTACACTGGCTGAAAAGAGCACAGCAAATTGTGCTGCCTGGCTCCTTTTCCTCAGTGAGGACCTCGTGAAAAGGCATTTGAAGGACTTCATAATTGAGCAGTTGAAAATAATTGAGGAGTTGAAAATACTCTTCAGGCAGCCTGAAGTAGTCTTGGAGTTGCTGGAGAAGTGCCTTTCTTTGCTCTGGTTTCAGGCAGTTGCTGCATTCCACTCGCTGACCCAGGCAGCTGAAGCCTTGGCTCATTCCAGTGGCAGCTCTGTGTTTCTGGTAGCATCATTCATACTGGCCTGGTGGGGTGTGAGGAGCAATCTCCAGGCTGCTCATACCTGTTCCTTCTGCGTTGTTTTCAGCTAATTGCTGTGCCTTCATCATAAATCCAGTTGAACCACCTGAATGATCCAGGGTAACACAAGCTGGAATCCTTTGGAAAAGGGGACCCGGTGTGACTCTTGTTTTTAATTTAGTTGATACCTGTGTGCTGGTCAATGTGGGCTTAACATATAGAAATAATCAATTATTTTCAAGAGTGGGATGACCTAGGTAAGGTTGTGGTATAAGCACTGCACGTAGCTGCAACAAAGCAGTATGCCATGATGCAGTTAGTCTTGTGAACATGTATTTGCTTAAAAAATCCCCACATGGCTGCTTCTGAGTAAGTTTTGCACAGTAAGCATCTAGGGAAAGACTGTGATGTATGCTTATATGTATTTTTTCAGCTAATACAGATTTCTGTCTCTAAGTAAGTATTTGCTTTTATCTTTTGATTTATGATCTGGTATTTTGACCCAGTATAAGTTAAGTCTCCTGTCTTCCAGGTAAAGGAAGATACTGAAGAAAGTTTGCTTTGATGAGATGTGTATGAGTCTTGCTGGTTTTCTGGTACTTTTGGTTTAAGTCAGTTTAAGAACAGTGAGGTTTTGCTTTTCAGTAGTAGAACTGGCTTGTTACGATTCAGTATTTAAGTTTTGGTCTCAAGGAAAGAAACTCTTTAATTTTGCTTTCTAGCATGTGCCATTTGATCTAAGTCCTGCTTAGTTTCAGTCCCTCTCCCCACCGTTCCCCACATGGGCCAGTACCTCAGAGCTGGCCAGAAGCAGGGTACCTGCTCAGCTCCAGAGCTGGGAACTATTACATGTGGGCTGGGTGAGAGAGGAGATGCCAATGCTGATGGCGTGGCAGTGCGTAAGTGACAAACAGCAGAGAGACAGTTCATTCAGGTGCACTTGTAAGTCCTTGACACTTGTGCTGTTTAAAGGTAAAAATGGATCCTGTACATATGCTTGGATACTTGTATCAATCTTTTATCTTAGTTTTTCTGACTTACTCAGGTGTGTGTTTTCTCTGGTTTGGGAGAATTCAGGTACAGAAGTAGTACTCTATGTTTTCTTTAGTTGTGGAAAAAACCCCGCTCTTCTGAAGGAGCAGAGGTGGTGTTGCTGTTGATCAGTAGCCCTGTGGATAGCTAATGGGACACTTGCCATTCAGCGGAGTCTGGCTGGCCTGGGACTAACTGGCCTTGTGCATGAGGGCAAGGAGTACCTTCCTCACCTGTACTGCTTTTAGTGAGAGCTTCCTGAGATGTTTTCCCTTTGAGCATAATCAGTGTCCAGGACTGAAGTTCATGACGGTTCTCACCCTTAGCTATCTGAGAGAGTGCAGAATGCCTCGGCTCTGCCATGCCATTGCGTCCGTGATCCCTCTTAGCCTGCCTTCAGGTCTTAACTGCTCATGTGGCTGGAGCTGTTGAGAATCCTGGTGAGATACTACACCTATGCCATGCTTGTCATTGCTGCAGTGTCTGGTCATTTAGTGCGTGTTGTTGCAATGGCAGTAAAACTGTGGTTCTCTTTTCTGGAGAATAAGCACATTTATTGGATGCTGACAAGATTTACCTGCTTGTTGGCAACTCAGCTGATTTCTAGAAAGTCCTGAGTTTCTTGTAGCTGTAACTGGTGTCAGGCTCATCAGTAACAGAGGTCATGCAAGATAAGCAGCAGTAGGGAGGAAGAAGAGGAGTGACCTTCTGACTTTGACATAGCTTTTTTTTTGCTTCCTGAATTCTTGGTAGGTCACTATTGGCCCTTCTCAGCCTGGACCATTACTTGTTTTCTTCTGTTACCCAGCAGTTTGGACTCCTGGCTCCTGAGGAGCTGCTTTTGACTTAGTGCTGAGTAAACAACAGCAGAATGGAGACTGAGGGCTGTGAAAAGTAGCTGTTGTGGCCATAAATGATGCGTCTGGATCTCACTCAGTTATCCATAATAGTAATTTTGGAGACAGTACATTTTAATTCGTTAGTTATGTTCTTCAAATTTTCCTTTCTGGGTGTTATGGAAGCTTTGTCCTGTGAACTGAAGTAAGGATTTGTGGTAGGACTCACTCCAGGGATCTTAAATGTGTTTTTTTCTTTGCTGCAGTAGAAAAGAAACCAAATTGCTGCCCTTAGCCAGTGACTTAAGATACCAAAACACTATCTACAGCATGCTGAATTGCTATATTTCATTGCAGCAGTGAATGGTAGCAATTTACCACTAGCTGAGTACTCTCAGGATTTTGAAACGGTGGCGTAACTTGCTGAAAGATGACTGTTGGTAAGCAGAGGAATGAACGGGCTTCTGTATGGGAAAGTCTCAATGACATGGAAAAGTGTCTATGGCAGTGCATGGAGCAGAAACTTATTGATGGGATTTTGCATAAGAGAATCTAGTTGAATGCTGAATTCGCACTCATTCAAGCTATGAGCAGAAAATTAGGCTCTGCTCCAGAGCTATATTTATGAGATCCCATGGCTGCCTACTGTGGGAGAGTACTCCCTGAGATGAAGCTACTATTGTAAATGTTTTTCTGAGTTTACAGTTGAAAGCAAAAATGCCTACAGTGCAACTTGTAGGGGCTGTGAGGTTAATGCAAGACTAGGGCTAGGTATCCTCCAGCTTTCATTTACATGTTTTTCACCTCCTTTCCTCAGTCTTCATGGTGGAGAGTGGGAACACACCTCTCCTTGGGTTATGTGTAGAAATGGGGAGATCCTTCATGAAATGCTCTGGTTTTAGCTTAGAGGGAGAGGGGTGAACATCACTGTTAAGTGATACAGAACATAATAAACTTAGGAGTTTATTATGTTGGGGAGAAACAACTAGTTCTTGTGTGGTTCATCTTTAGGTATGAAGTCCTGTTGCCGTCCAGGAAAAGCTATGTTTTGAAGATTCTCCTCTGTACCATTGCCTTGCTGTATGTGTGCAGCGTTCTCCAGCACCAGAATAGCACAGAAGCACTGCATTTCTAGAGCTCCTCACTACTCTGGGGAGCACTTCGAAGGCTTTTGGAGAGGAGTGTTTGACAGCTTTAAGAACTGCATGCTGCTGGCTCAGACAGAGCTACAATTACACTTAGAGAGAAAATGGTAGAGAGCTCCTGGGTCAAAAGGTATTTAGTTCTGCAGGAAACCCCTTCAGAGATTATATTTATTTATAAATGTAACTGGAAATAATGATATGATTCTTACTTAATTCTACCCTTCCTAAAGTACTTCAGGACTAGAGAGCTGTACACGAATAGTGTAAGTATTTTGTTGGATTGCATAGCTAAGGTAGGAAGAAACGCATGGGGTGTGTAGGCAACACAGGTTTTCAGTCTAGTTGGGAGAGGTGGATGTTGGACAGGCAGGCTGTGGACAAGATGGCTGGGAATTGGACAACTGCTGGAGCTGTTAGTGTTGCATGGTTTGTTCTGAAGCAGCCAGATGAACTTGTCCAAAATGGTGGGGTTTTTTTTCCCCTGTTTTGGCAATTAATGTAATGCATTTATTATTACATAATTACACAGTTGCACTGATTTATTTGGGTTTTCTCTTTCTTACTCTCCTTCTTTAGAGATGAAGGTTTCCTCCCTCAGTGTTGAGGGTTAAATATACAAACCTTGATGTTGCAGAAAAGGGTAGATTTCTGTTTTACAAGTTCTAATAGTTTCGAGACTCTTGGCTGCATGGCAGAGAAAGAGGAAAGAAGCTGTCACAGAGACAAATCGCACAGAAGACTCTCTATGGTGCTAGCTCCCAGCTATTGAGACAAATGGGATTTTATTGCTCAGGCTGTACCTCCTTTTCTGCTTAAATGAATTTATTTTTGTATCTATCTGTATATGTGTATGTGCGTACACAAATACATTTTATATATAAAAAATGCTACATGGTCATATAGGATTTTAGATCATCCAAACCCTTTTAAGGTAAATTGGGAGCAAAAAGTAGTATGGGTTTGGGTTGTCACACAGAGGTTTCTATTTACTTGTATCTCTGCGTTAGGAAAACAAGATGCTGCCATAGTGATGCATCTCTGCAAAATTTCCTTGGGACAAATCTGTTCTGTTGCCACAACCGCTTACCTGTTTAGCTTCACCAGAACTGTTTAGACTACAGTTCACTCAAAATTAACAGCTTAACTAACCATCTCTCTTGCTTTTTCTGAACCAAGCCAGCACTTAAAATTTAGTGAAACGTGTCCACTTTGACTAGTTTTTTGTCCTTTCAGGTTTTGCTAAAACACCTGTAAGACTTCACTGCCTTTTGGGCAGTGCTGCTTTTGTTTGGAAGAACAAAGTTCCTTGTTCTTGGCTTAGCAGGTCTGCTTTGATGTGTCATTTGCTGTTGGCTTTTAGAGCAGAGGAACTTTGAATTTGGAAAAGCAGAAACGTAATTATGACCCTTTCCATTAGGAGGCAAGCTTTTCTGTTATTGTTTGACTAAAAAATACAGCATTTTCATTTAGAAAGCTTTGATTTTAATTTGTAGCATTGAAATGAAAGGAAAGATCTTGCTTTCGCTTCCTGTTTTTCTGCTGACTAGGAAAAAAATGGGAAAATGCCCTCCCCCCAGCTAAAATGCTTGTGTTATTTTAGTTTCAAAGTAAACATGCTTGTGATCTAACCACTTTTGCTAATTACCATCTGCTTCTTCACCAGTACTCGAGTCCCACTCACCCTCCAGTGTCTAGTATGCCAAAAATGTGTTTGGCTGGGCTTGAGCTGATGGGATGAGAGTCCGTGTCTTAATTATGGTAGAATTATCCACTTGTGTGCCACATCAACTTCAGTTTATTTCCCTTGCAATTTATAAAACAGGGTTCACAAACTTGTTGCTGAATTTGCACTCTGAGCCTTTAATTTTTAGACATGCATTAAAAAGGGGGGGAATTCGCTTCATCAGTATTAAACTATTGTTTTTTTCCTGTTTTGACTGTCTGTCCATTCCTGTTGTTTGGCATCAGGTTAAACAATAAAACAGTTTGAGAGCTGGTCTAAATAGCTTTTCAGTCCATGCCACATGTAGCCCCAGCCTTCTTGCACTCTGTAGAGAGACATGCTTTTGTTTGGAAGGGGAGGCAGTTCTGTAATTGTCCAAATAAATCCTCTATGTCACATGGCTTTAAGTTAGACCAAGTAATGCTAGCATTTAGGAGCGTGTGTGTGTGTAGTAGTATGAATGGATATGGTAAAGATGAGGGGGTGCCTATATAGAGATTTGGGCCTTGTAAGTTTTGAAATTGGCTTTAAAAATCATGTAATCTAAAATAATGGGGAAGAAAGGGTGCACCTTATTTTAGAGCCTTTAAGATCTTTTTCAGGCTGTTCTACAGAAGTGAAGACGGCTAGAAATACTTTGGTTTGGTCCCCATGTCCTGTCCCGTCCCCATAATTTTGCACTATCTCATGACTTTCTGATGGAGACATCTAGAATCCCAACATGCTGAAAATGCTATGAATTGGCATTATTAAAGCCAGATTCTGGGTGTTGCAGTGAGTTGTAATCTGTCGAGTTCCTTTCAAACTCTTGGTGGTGGTGTGTTTAGTATTGCCTCAGAGAGTCTTTTGCAGGGAAAATAGAGCAACAGAGATCATCAGTCAGTGTAGCGCAGATGTCAGCATCTGTGGTCACTTGGCACAAGTATGAAGAGAAGAAGGACCCTTTGGAGGGTGCCAGCCACTGGCTGGTGCTTTTACACTGGTACATCTGGCTGCCTTTGTGGGGCAAACAGTACTGGGTTTTCACACCACCAACATGCTCAAGGGCTGGTTACTGTTTTACAGCAGGACTTTGTTCATTGTGCAGTTTTGAAAGGTAAGATTCCTGCTGTCAAAGTTTTTTCATTATCAGTTGGATCAATTAAATCAATTATAAGGTGCCCCTTCCTTTTTGCTCAGCCTTCAGATAGGGTCTTCAGCAGTTTGGACATCACTTTCTAGGTATATGTTTTTCATGAAGGAGTTTGTATGTTATTTTTGGTTGCTTTTCACATTCAGCTATTCATTTATGATAGCTATTTTTGTAATTTTTCCCTCCTCTTAATTCTTTCTTTACTTCCATCACTTAGAAGTGGAACCGTTCATAAATGCCTGTCTGAGGAATGTGTGGCATGGGCATTGCACCGTGCTGAAAGTGCATTTGCATTTCGTAAGAGAAAAAAGTTGCGATCCTTCTTTGAAGCAAAGTTTTTATTTGTAAACCATCTGCTATTTTTGGTGTGTCAAACATGAAGGCTTCCTGTGTGAAACTGATAGAGAAAAGATCACAGGAGACCTGGAGCAGTGACTCAGGTCACAGCATGCCTGTTTGCATGACACCTGTGTCATCAAAATAGCCTTGCTTTGGCATCCTTAAATGAGATTTTCTTTTTCTTTAGATGGTAGATCTGTTCAAAGGCATATTTGATCATGAATAATTTGGAGGAAAACAATTTTGCGTCCTTCTGAGAATATCATACATCATCCCGTCCTTATTAGTTCTGAACTCTTCACAGCATCAACATATGATGTTGGGCAAGTTGTCAATTTTCAGTACTGGAGTCTGCTCAGAAATGGTTTCTCCCTGTTTCCTTCACTTCAGGCACGTTAAATTAGATAAATTCATACACTGATGTTTAATCACTGAGCACTAATCACCCTCGTGCAATATTGATCAGCATCCTCTTCATATATGATGATCAGAAAGACTAATAGCTTGCTGGTGAACACTGAGGACTGGGAGGGTGAGGACTGTGAGTTAGCCCAGTGTAGAAGCTGATACAGCTTTTTGAGTTTCCAGAGGTTTCTAGATGTGTTGTCCTCTGGTTTTCCTGTCCCCCTGCTCCAAGCTCAGTTTTTCTTTCATTCTCAAGTTCAAGCCAAGCAGTGGACAGTGTGTCTTTTCATAACTACCCCAGTTCCTCTTTCTCTTTTTCACAAGGAGCCTGTCATTCCTCATCCTCCTCCCAGCGCGCTCAAAGCTCATGCCGGCTTCCCGTGCAACCCTGTTTCATGGGGGCTGCCTGTGAACACTGCACTTGAGAACGACTGCGTGCGAGGTAATTCAGTTAAAAAGAAGAACCGGGGAAAACCCAAGTAGGCAGGGCTGCAGTGTGTGGGTTGAAAGCTTGTTTTTTTCTCCCCTTCCTCCCACTCTTTCCCTGCTGGGTAAAAGACCCGGTCTGTGCCTGAACTTGCTATTTTGAATAACCTCTTCTCTGCACACAGTGCCTTGATGCTCACATCCTGTTTGCTACCAGCTTAGCTGAAAGAGCACCCTGAGGAGAGATGTTTCTATTTCTGTTGGGTTTGTTTCAGTGGGTTTGCAGGCTGACTCTGATGCTGCCTTCACCACGTGCCTTTCATAGAATAGTTAGGGTTGGAAAGGACCTTAAGATCATCAAGTTCCAACCCCCCTGCCATGCGCAGGGACACCTCGCTCTAAACCATATTACCCAAGGCCTCGTCCAACCTGGCCTTGAACACTACCAGGGATGGAGCATTCACAACCTCCCTGGGCAACCCATTTCAGTGCCTCACCACCCTAACAGGAAAGAATTTCCTCCTTATATCCAATCTCAACTTCCCCTGTTTAAGTTTTAACCCATTACCCCTTGTCCTAACACTACAGTCCCTAATGAAGAGTCCTTCCCTAGCATCCATATAGGCCCCCTTCAGATACTGGAAGGCTGCTATGAGGTCTCCACGCAGCCTTCTCTTCTCCAGGCTGAACAGCCCCAACTTTCTCAGCCGATCGTCATACGGGAGGTGCTCCAGTCCCTTGATCATCCTCATGGCCCTCCTCTGGACTTTTCCAACAGTTCCATGTCCTTTTTATGTTGAGGACACCAGAACTGCACACAATACTCCAAGTGAGGTCTCACGAGAGCAGAATAAAGGGGCAGGATCGAGTCTCTTCTGTGAATTTGAGGGGACCTTCTTTTACTTTTTTTTTTTTTTTTGTATGGAATAGCAAAATCACTGTGGGGTTTGGAATCAAATCTGGAAAAATAAGGTAGACTTTAAACGGAGGAAGAATCTGTATCGGGTCAGGATCCTTAAGTATTTAGAATTTGATTAATGCGCTGCTAATGCAGAACTAGTCTGCCTGGGAAATAACATGAATAAACCTGTGAATCCTACTCTTACCAAGCTGTAGGTTTTGATCAGGAGCTTGCTAGCTTCCTTGGAAAAAACCTAGATTTAAATATTCATTTTTTTGCCTTAAATCCATGCACACCAGTGAAACTACATCTTATTTCTCTAATGTAATCACATTACCATGTTTAATAAACTGTCTGCACACTTTCAAATCTGTTTTACTGGTGGAGGTGCTCTGGGAGGCTGAAATGCAGTATTAATTATCCAGTCTGAAATATGCTTGACTGAGTGGCTCATGCTGCAGCAGTTCCTCATGCCAAGTTTTTTGTTGCATTGGCTGCTTTTAGCATTTTAAGAGCTGTGACCCATGTAGCCCTGCTTGTAAAAATACAGCACCTAAAAAACCCAAGGCAACAAAACCCCTGTAATTGTCAAATCTATTGTTGAGGTGCTGCATGGAGAAAAATAGTAAAGGGAGTTTTCTTATATTTTTAATGAATCTTACTGTGAGTAAAACTTTGAAGGCTAAGCAAGTCCATTTTCTTACTGTCTTTACAAGCTGCGCTTCTACAGCAGATTAAAGTAAAAATGAGAGGAAATGCAAACACATCTGAATTAACTGCTCCCACAATGAGAGGTTCCTGTATTGTTCCTTTTAACTTACTCCACCTTCAGGATGAGTTGGATGAGGCCTGGCGATTTGGCTTGCTTTTGCTCCTTGGCACTGCATCCTTCTGCTGAGAAGGACAATTTCTCACCTGCTTCTCCCTCCCTGACCTTCCTGGTAGGATGCTCATCCCTGGGCTGGGTGCAGGCTCCCCAGCTGTGGCTGATGCCATACACCTGCAGGTGGGGCAAGGGGTTGTGTTTGCATGGCCAGAGTTACAGCTAAGAGCAGGACATGGTGCTTTTTAGCAACCTGTGACATGGTTGTCAGTGGAGGCAGGCAGGTGGCTTAGCAGCCCATTCCCCCTCTCTGCCCACGTATGTAATTCCCTTGGACTCTTGAGATCAGAGTCTTCCCATGCTGAAAGTCTTTGGTGCAGTTGAGGTGTGTTTCTTCCTCTCCCAGGAAGGCTTTTATGGCTGGTTTCGCAGAAGTGCAGGAAGAGGTTGGTGCTGAAGGTGGTGGTGCTCTTCCTCCACAGCCAGGCTGGCGGGGCCTTGCTGCTCCCTGTCTGGCCGTGTGTAGGTCTCAGTGGTGTGCTCTTGGGTGGGTTTCCTCTTGTTCTGTGTTACAAAGAAAGCAAGACCTCAGATCCAGCCAGGTGAGGAAGGCCTTCTCCTCAGGCACTACTGTTTCGGTCCCACCAGGGTACCCTGTCTCTAAGAGCAAGCACGCTTGCTGGAGCAGCTGGGTTTGGGTTCTGACCTCCCCACAGGAGGGTGGTTTGCTCCTGGAGCTAAACTGGTCTTGCCCTGGTTCACCTTCATTGCAAAGCCATTGATCAGGCTTAGCAATTTAGGAGGCATTTCTCTAGAGCCGTGTGACACTACCTGGCATGTGGGAGGAAGGAATGTTGGTGTGCTCTTGCTCTGCATGCAAAGGTACCGGGTTGTGGTCAAGTCCCAGGCTTTTTAGAGTCTGTGAGGTTTGGGCTTGTGGCATTTTGGCTGTGACTTGCGCTGTGTGAATGAGGTGAAGGCTTCAAGTGCAGTCAAGCAGTTGCCTCATTTTGGAGGATGCTTGGAGCAAGGAGGGTGTTTGGTTTTGCTTTTTGGGGTTTCATTCAGCCATGAGAAAGAGGAGAGAGAATGAGGAGTGGTAGTAAAAAAGAAGTTATCTCTGAACTCAGTGTAGAAATTGGACACAAGCAGAGTAAAGTATATGTATGTAAATGGCAGAAGTAATTTGTGTGTTGATACGCTGAGGTCTCTGTTGCAGGAGGACAGTTTTCCTTCAGCATGTGCCTGTTGCAGGGGACAGGGATCTGTTGAGCTTGCCAAGCAGGGCCATTTCCCTAAAGAGCCCAGGGACACTTGGAAACCCCACATCCAGGCAGCTTCTCAGACCGTTTACCTAAGTGCCTGGTTTTCCCCGTCAGTTCATCGTGTGAACTAATATTAAATACTAAACAAGGAAAAACCCTACATTAAATACACAGTTATGGGGGAAATGGTGCAAATCCATTAGCGTTTGTCAGGTTTTCCTTATTTCTATTTTTGTTTGTCACTGCTAATGGATTTAGTGTGACCTACTCCCTCCCTCCAGTCCCTGCTAGCTGTTAGCCCCTTCCCCTGGAAATTCACTCACTGGCTTATTTCATCATTAATACAGTAGTAGGCAAAAAGTGACCTGTGAACCTTTAGTACAGATGTAAGTGTTGAACAGTTTTTTTAGTATCTATTGTGTGAAAGGTTGTGTTTTAAAATTGTCACTAGATTTCTGTACACGACATAACTGTGTGTTTGTAAGAAAAGGCAATTTGTGTCTTTTCTAATTGTATAATGTAGATAACATGAAGAGTATCAGATGACCAGTGGGTATTTAAATGAATGCCCCTCTGACATGAAATTAGCATACCCTGCTAAATGGCCTATGGCTTGGAGACTCGGGGATTTTTTTCTTTTGCCTTTGACTTTATAGGTGACCTTGAGCACTTAACTTCTTTTTTTATTCTTTTGTTTCTGTGTATCCTCAATTTTCTTTTCAATAGAGTAGGGGTAATTACACCTTCCATGTATACACAGGAATTCTATAGGCTGAAACAGCATTATTAATGCCACTTGCTGTCTAGTCTCCCTCAAGTATGCCTTGTGACAGCCCGCAAGGCTGAAAGAGTTGTCTTCTGGGCACTCCTGCCTTCCCAGCCCAGTCTCCCTGCATCTGTTTGATCTTGCACTTTGCTCCTCCCTAGCAGTGTCACAGCTTGTGTTCTTCAGTGCCCAGACTTCTCCTAGCCTGGGGAGGCTTTGGGGAACGTCTGGTGTTGCTAGGCGCTAGCATGAAACAACATAGTACTACTTTATAGAGGAGCCAGGTATTGTTTAAGGGCAGCTAACGACACTGCTTTCTTCAGTTGCTTGCAGGATTTCCATATGGCAGTTTAATAGCTTTATAGGGTGATGTGCATATAAACTCAATGAGGAGATGTTTAACAGGCTGAATATGACTCTTGGGTGACATAATCCAACACCTCCTGAGCCTGTTGGAGGAATCGTTTAATGATGAGAGCAGTGGGAAGATACTGTGGTGTAGCAGATCCGCTCGCTGCTGGCTGTTGGCAGTAGTACTGTGAGCTTACCTGTACTAATGCGCATACAGGTGCTGGTGTGCTGGAGGAGCAGTGGAGGAGCTAGAGGAGCAGCAGTGGACCAGCTGTGTCCATGGTGTTACCTGGCAATGTCACTGTGATTGGAGTAATAGCGGAGGATCACCCCTGACCTGGTGCTGAAGTGCCCCTTGTGGGATGAGAAGCCTGGACACTGGGGACATACCTTGGGTTGCTGGGTGCCCAGGTCAAGCATTAGAAGACGTTTCTGACTTACCTGTACTCAGGAGGGGGAGTGCTGAGGCAAAAAACTGCTGAAAAGCCTGTGAAGTCCTTCATTTGTATAAAAACTGAACGCAGTCCCTCGGGTGCTGTCTCACAGCCATCACTGTGAGCTGTTGCTTACAGTTCCTTGTCCTGCCTGTGGCAGGTAGGGAAGGACCTGTGCCTACCTATGTATGGGTCACTCTTCAGAGGTCTGTGTGGGGTCCAGACTCCCAGACAGTGCTGGAGGCGGCAGGGCCAAAGGTACAAAGAAAACTTTCTAATATGTGTTGTGCTGGTGAGACTTGAGCTTGTTCAACACTGAAAGACTACTGCACAGTGGTAGCACTTTCTTGTGTTGCAGGATCTTGCATTGTGTCTTGCCTGTGAAATAGGGTTGGTTTTGTTGTTTTGGATTCTTTTTTGACTGTGGAATACCACAGCCTTTCCTTTTCTCCAGCTGTAACTTCCCAGCTCTGGCCTAGCTTCATTAATCCTGTTGCATTGTTTATTTGCATGCTTGGCTTCCTGTTTGGTTTGGGGCTTTTGTTTTATTTCTTTTCAAGGATAAGTAGCCCTTTTCCACTATAACCATACTTCTCAGTGAAGTTACTTACCCTGTTTCAGAAGGACACCAGGGGCCTGGAAATGCTCAATGCCCCTGTGCCATTTGGGCAGAATTGGGCCGCTTTCCCAAAGGCAAACTAGGGGTTTAAAAGGTTGGTGGCTGTGTTAGTGTCTGGGGTAGCTCATTGAGCAAGTGAGCTAAGTTATCAAGAGATGAGCATGAAAGCAGAGACTTGGACCTGTGTGATTTGAACTAATGGATGTTTTTACTTGGAGCAAAATAAGATTTAAAAAGCCCCAACTTTCTGTTTTCTTCAGAAGAGCTGGTGCCTCCTTGATGCAGCCAGTTTATTTGGGTTGAACACTATACTCCAGCAAGCCTTCCCATCAGACCTTTAATTTCATTCATTAAATGAGCATACATTTATGGTTATGTAATTACGTTTTAGCTAGTCAGAGCTCTTTTTCAGCTTTGTGCTTGGGCTGTGACTGCTAGTTTACTGAAAAAAGACCTGAAAACATGCAGGAGAGGTGGGTGTGAGGGCTTTGTTACGCTGCATGCAAATGATACTTTGATTTTCTTCTCGTGTCAAGCTGTCACTACCAACTTTTCTTGGAAGGGCAGGGGAAGTTCCTTACTCTTTTGAGTTCATAGGTAAAAGGGGGATTTTATGTAAGGGTTTGTGAAAATTAAATGCTTGCCATACAGTTACTGTCATTAAAATGGCTGTTAAGGTCGATAACACAATTCTTTAAAACAGGCTGCATAGGATTTCAGTGATCTGTGCTACAAATGTTGGAAGAAAATGAAGAAAATCTACTCTTAAGCTTCATGAATAGTTATTTGTAATTTTTATGTGAGATTACAGTGAATCTAAGGAATGTGTTTTATAATAATAGCAATCCTTGGCAGTGGCTTTGTTTTTCTTTCTTTAAGAATTCCTTAGCAGTTGTATTTTCTTTTTAAACCAGCTGACCTCAAATAATTTAAATGCTCTGTTTGTGTCTTTCTGCAAATTACTTCATTTGTTTAAAAAGGGAGCCTCATCTGCAAGGTACATAGCTGTTAGGGAGGATAAAGGTTTACTGTTATCTGTGACCACTCATAAAAACTATTTAAAGCTGCAGAATGAATGTAGACTAGCAGAGCAAGCAAGGTGATGTCTGTCTTGATAACTTGAAATACTGATGAGTAAGGATAACAGTGTTTTAAACAGACCAGTGGACCAGTTTTGGCATCTTAATCTTGAATCCTCCTGAGCATTTGTCAGATAAATAGTTTGAAATTTGTTATATAGTACCTTTCCCCAGTTTTGATACTAGTATGCTCATTCTGCCTCATGTAAATGAAGTTGAATTCATGTAAATTAAATGAATTCTGAGTTGCTCCTATTATAGCAGTGACACCCTTCATTTAGAGGAGCATGATACTAATGTGGAGGGTAGGTAGCTGAACTGAAAAAGTAAGGTGCACCCTTCTCTGCATCACTGTCTGCAAGTGAATAGTGCAAAGCTGACCTTTGAGTAGCACTCATGGTTGCCCAAGTTCTCTTCTGATACTGAAAAGCCTCTCTGCCCTCCCTGTTGCAGCGCTGATTGAGCATGGCTTCAGTGGCTGCAGTAGACCTGCATTTTTTAGTCTGGGTGAATTTTGTCATCATAAGCCACTTGTTTCCCACGGTGCCCGCACGATGTTTGCAAATCTTCAAGAGCAGCAGCATATTTGGAGAGAATGTGTAATCTGTGTTGTATTGTGGGATGGTTTTGAAGTCACTTGGCTGGTGTCTCTGCATAGTGCAAGGAAGTTGTTTAAGCAAGCTGTTCTATCCTGAGGGGTTCTGGGGTGATTATTATGTTCCTCATGGTGATTTTCAGAGCTGAAGGGAGGGTGTCATGAAGGATTTTACTTCCCTTTCTCCTGCCTTTCCATCTCCTCACAAAAATCCCTCAGTTTGCTAACGAAACAGGTTTTTTTGTAAGGTGAGAAGAGCAGAGTTTGTGTTCAGGAGTTCTTACTGTTCACTTGGCTGTCCCTGCGAACCAGTCAGAAAATTGGTTTAGTCAAGGTTCCCAGAATTGCTCTGTGTTTTGGGTGACAGTGGTGTTGGGTGGTGTGTGAAGGACCCTGCTCTTTCTGGGGGTAGACATTTTCATGGTGCCTGTTCTTGTGAGGGTCCTTGCTGCCTGACAGCCCTGGGTATGCTTTCACCACCCCAGCAGCTTCATGCGCAGATGGGGGCCCTCAGCAGTGGCTCCAGGTACACGGTGTCAGTGAAGAGGAGGCTGATGACTTCGTGCTGCCACATGAGACGTGGTGCAGATGTAGAAGTTGGGAAATGTTGTTTTCTTTTTTACCTTACACACAGAAATCTGTTTCTGGTCCGAAACAATTATTTTTTTCAGGTTTTGGTGCTGGCTGTAGTTACTCAAATGGTTGTTTTAAATTGTTGTGACATCGTGGATATTTCTATCATCCAGTTATTTTTGATCATATAGAAACACTTCTGTGCTCTCATGGCATCCTTGAGTGTATGATATTCCCATGGATAAACTTGGTGGTGAATCTGTGTGAAGGGTTTGCTTGAAACCTATTCTTGCAGAGTAACTGGGCACAATGAGCTCAGGATAAATATTTCGTTAGAGTAAGAACCTATGATACCTGGTAATCTCTCCACTGTTACTTGCAAAGAGATAATTTTCTATAATAGTAGGTTTCATCCATGAGAGCAAACCCTTAGATCAGTAATGGTGAGTACTGACCCCAGAAGGTTCCTCATCACTGCAGAAAGTGTCCTTACTGTTATTCGCAGGTCCTGTGTTAATGACAGCAACAATTTGCACTGAACTAATCAGGGACTTATAAGTCACAGTGGTGTGATTTCGAGATTTGATAGTTTGGGATTCCAGATGCTAGTTGGAATTGCCTTTTTTTTTCAAGTAATAAGAAATTTCTGCTTTTTCTGTTTGCTTTGAGTTCCTGAAGCACCCTTGTAGCAAGCATGGCACATTTCTCAGGCAGGGTATGCTACGTCAGGGTATACTGTACTCAGTGGTATGCTACGTCACTTCAGCCTGAGTAGCTGCCATATGCCTAATTCATACTGCTGATACTTTTGGTTCAGGAGGCCCTAGCCATGGCCACACATCCTGTCCTGGTCTGGCAGTGAAGAAGAAAAAGGACAGATCTGTTGTTTGAAGTACTGTGGTCCTTAACTCAGAGAGCTCAGTGTAACAATTCTTGCCTTCTGGTGCAGCTTGCTGGTGCCTGCGCACAGCTGCTGGGTTGCTCACACAGTTGTGGGTCTCCTGTTTTGGTTCATCTCCTCTCAGCCTCCAAGCCTACTCCTGTGTCAGTGCCCAGCATCTCAGTGTCTCTGGTAAGAGCCTAGTGCATGGCTCTCCTGGTCTTGCTGTTGGGGACATGTTTGTCAGCCTTGCTGCCCAGCGCACCCTGGCTCTCCAGTGTACCCCTGCTCCATGTCAACTACTGGTTTTCCCATTCCTCTTCGAAGCTGATTTGTGTCCAGAGAGAGTCCTAGTTTCTCTTTGTGCTGTTCCAGGAGCTGCATTGAGGTGTCACCACAGCTCTTGCTACAGAAGGGGAGAGCTCACGTTCCCGTCCCTGGATCCCCTCATCCGTCCTCCATTTTCCAGCATCACTGGGTGCTCATCAGACCCTCCATGTGACTCAGCTTTAATGAGTTTAAATAACAAAATTGTACCATCAAAATAGTTTTCGAGGAAAATAACTGAAATGGGCTTGTGGAAGAAGGGCCGAGCACATGCAAAGGGGCAGGGAGAACAGTGCAGCAAGGACCAGGGAGGCAGCAGCAGCAGTTCAGACCCCTTCATCCTCTACATCCCTTTTTGGGGGGTGTTCCCTTAGGGGTCATTTGCTTTAGAGACCCTCTTAGTGGTGATGCTGCTGTGAGAGATGTGGGTGCCTAGAGCTGCTCCTGACTGGTTTCAGCACAGTCCCATGTGGATTCAAAGCGTATGTGTAAGCATAGCTTCAGAAAGAACAATTACAAATTGTACTTTCTTCCCTCTGAGCCCTCCTATTCTGTGGTTCCTGTATCTGCTGTCTTCCCAAAGCTTTATTTTGGGCAGACTGTTTGTACGGCAATGAAAAGAACAACCCTGGAAAAAAGTTGCATTCCTAACACATTTCAAATCTGTTCTGAAATAACCAGGGAACAAAATCCCTCAAATAAACATTTTCTGGAATTTTTTATGCAGACAGGGTATGTATTTTTTCCCAGCCATTGATCTTGGAAAGAGCTCAACACACAATTTTTTTAATTGATCTTTGGGCTCAATAAAATGATAGGTGATATGTAAGACCAGGCAGTTAGTTTGCAAGGTTTATAATGAGGAGTTTTAGTAGACGATAATGCTCTTATCCCCAGCTGTAACTACTGAAAGAGCTGACAAGCAGCATTTCTATTCTTTTATCTTCAAATTTCTTAACTTCTTTTTTCATTTCTACTAAAAGATGACTGAATTTTTATTTGGTTTCTAACAGGTTGTGTAAACTAGGATTTTAAAACTTTTGTATGCAGCCTGTTGGGAGAAGAAACAGCTGGACACGGAGTGTATCATGTACCTTTTCATGGCAGTGCACTGGTTTTAATAGTGTGGGGGGGAATCAGGTTTGTATATTTGAGTTGAGAAAGAACAAATGAATTAGGAAGTTGGGATTTAGTACACAATATTCTGATACATAATCTGTGTATATATTAATAAGTGACAGGAAAAGGCATAGTGATTTCTGAATAGAAAACATAATTGTGATTTTTTTTAACGTGTATTCAGTCATAAACTTCTATGGGGTAACTTGTACGTGTTGCTTTCTCTCTCCATCAGTACCTCTGAAATAGCTGTGCACTTGTAGTCTACTCTAGGACAAGGTGAAGGGGATTTATAGTAACACTCGCCTTGTTTTTAATAACCTTAAACATGAATGTAGCAGTAGTAGCCTGTGATTGGCAGGAGGCAGGAAAGGAAGGGAGGGAGGTGGCCTGTCGGGAAGTCTGAAAGTACTCCAGTGCCCTGATGGTCAGGGGGCTGTTAGCCACTCTTCAGTCACTTGTTGCCTGGGAGACAGGTGTAATCCAGGGACTTTTTTTTCCCCTCCTTCCTTGCTGATTTTTGACTGGAGCCACTATTGACTTTTGGCTTGGAGGAGGTAGTGAGGCAGCACGCCAAGTGTCATAAGATGGAAATTAATCGCTTACTGATAGGTCTGAGTTCCAATGATTTCCTTTCCTGTGATTGCTCTGTATATGGGAGTACTAATGACACATCTAAACAGACAGTAACAGAGCTCTTCACACCTGTGCCAGTCAAGGAGGATTCTTAACTGAATGGCACTTCAGTTTTTGTTTTATTTCTGTTCTCATGTGTGATTGTGGAAAACCGAAAGTGACAATCTTAGAAAGGGAACTTTGCATGGTTGGAGAGCATTACCTTAAACTGCAGTGCTAAATTACAGATCAGCTCAGTTGCAGTGAAAATAGGGCAAATCTGCCTTCCCAGTGTTTCATTTAACAAGGAGTGTAATTGTTCTCAATACTTCTTGTGTGAGAGAGTTTCTGGTTTTCAAGTGAGATTATTTTTGGCTTTTGCAAGAATACGGGCAAGCCAAACAAATTTAACTCAACAATAATGAAAGGTTTTGAAGTTACTCTTCAGTAGTGACTTCATGTTGCAAGGCCCTCAACTTGAGCTAACTCTGATGGGTTTTGGGGAGTAATCTTTTCAAGCCAGATGAAAAGTCTGTCTTGGAAGTAAATGAGAAAAAAAAACAAACCTTAGGGAAGTTTGGAAACAATAAGCTGTGTTCCAGTAAGTACAAATAAGGTAGATGGTATTTAAGCGTAGCTTTTTTGTAAAGCTTATCCCATGCTGTAAGGAATAAGGAATCCAGCAAAGGTTTTCTCCTGAAAAATGTTCCTAGTTTTGCACATTGCTTGCTTAAAAGGAAATTTTATGGTGTTCTTGCTGTGGCTCTTGGATGGAGCATAGAAGTGGAATTTGAGAGGTTTGGATTCTATTTTTGACTCAGTGCTTTGCCTAAAAAGTCACTTACTAGGCTTATGTCAAGTCTCTGGCTCATTGTCCCATATTTGAAAGGGCTAAACATAACAACCTCCTTTTTGCAAGCTGGTTTGAGATGTATGGCACACAGCTTCTAACACTGACACCAGCAGCAGATCGTTCAGTCATCTGCTGTAGGGCTTTACCGAGATAAAAGCCCAAGAGCCTTGCTTGCTCATGCTCTCTAGCCCCTTGAATCTATGCTTTTTTGACCATGCAAGGGCACCACTTCAGGTCAAGAACAGGGAGATGTCTCCCCATAGACTCTTCAGTGGCCTTCTGGTAGGGCGCCCTTTGGAGCAAGGGTTGAGATGTGCTTGAGCCTTGGTACCCTGGAGAGGCTTGACCCCATGTTCCTGGTTCCACCAGAACAGCGTGGAGAAGGTGGTTCCTTCTTCATGCCCTCCATCAGATGTACTTGTGTCTGACAGAAAGCGTTTGCAGTTCCTGTGGGTTGTGCCAGCCCCCTAACCTTTTCTTTAAAGCCAAGTCTGACAGTGCTGTGGACTTGCCAGATGCTCTCACACAGCCATCCAGTGATGCTGGAGAAGATTTTCCTCTTTCATTTTTCCATTTTTTTGGGGAAGAATTTACAGCATATTTGCTGTCTTTAAGCTTGGAAAGAGATCCTTAAGCACTTCACACATTGTGCTGTGTATTTCATCCTAAAGCAGTCTGTGCAGTAGAGGAGCACTTACAAGTTGATAGGGCTCCACAAACATGAAAAGTTTTTGAAAGGAAACAACTGTCCAGTTTTGGTCTTCCTTGTGGCTCTAGAAAATAGCATCCTGCTTTTGGTGTGGGTTTGTGTGTGTGTGTGTGTGTGTGTGTTCTTCAACACGAAACTGAAAGCCTTGCTCCACTTACAGAAGTTGGAGCTGGGGAAAGGGATAGTCCGGGGCTGAAAAGTGGCTAGACGGTAGTGCAGCCTCCCCTGCCTGTTCCAGAAAACATCAGCATTTACTGAGAACCTTATCCTAATGCCTTGAAAGCCTGCCAGTGGAGTTCAGTCAACAGTTAGGATTGGTGTTTGTTGTTAAGTGTGCTCAAGCAGACCAAGGCTGCTCCTGAGCTATCATTTTGTATGGTTTCCTAGTGGAATATGAGGGAAAGTCATTTTTCTGTTTGTTTTGAGAACTCAGACAAAACAATTCAAAATATCTGCACCCTGACCTCCGATGGGATTGAGATAAGAACTGAAACTGCACTGGCTTGTAACTGCAGAATAAATACTGGATTTTAGTGTAGTCCTCACATTACAGATTGACTGCTTGAGTTGCTCTGTGTGTCTAGAAAGGGTAATTACAGTAACCATTGTTTCAACCGATGACAATTTCACGGCATCCTTAAATGATTTAAAACATGATTATACTGTGAACTTTTTGGCTTTTGTTGTTGTTGTTGTTTGGGGGTATTTTTTTCCCTTTAGGGGAGAAAAGATGATTGATTTCCTCTCGTAGTATAATAGCAGTGATGTCATGTGGGTTGAAGGATTAAGTCCTTTTATTTTTAAAACAGTTGCTAGGGTGTTTAAACCCCTCCTTTTTTAGCCCTGTTTTTTGTTAGTATCAGCAAAAGGAAAAGAAAATCACTTTGAAAAAGAATGTTTTTCTTCAGTTTCCGTCTAATAGTAACTCAGTAACTACAGCTTCTTATTTTTCCAATATGGGGTGATGGGGAAGTTGCCAGGTGTTATTAAATGATATTAACTAGTAGCAGTGAGGGGTGGGGGGAGCAACCAGACATTCATTCTTACTTTTCCCCCTCCCTGAAGTGGGATTTAGACCATACAGTCTCAATACATTATTAATGGAGCAGTAATCTCTGGTAAGCAAACTATGTTCCCTTCTGTCAGACAAAAACCCCAAACCCACTGCTTTTCCTGACAAATACTGCTGAATAAATAAGGATATGCCAGTAGATCAAATATTTGATTTTTTTTAATTCTTTTTTCTTTGCAGAGTATTGGAAAGGGGTCCTTGTGGTGTATAGACCCAGAATATAGACAAAATCTTATTCAGGCTTTGAAAAAGACACCCTATCACCCATATTCGCATGTGTTCAGTACACCTCCCACATCTCAGGCATATCAAAGGTAAGAACTAGATGCATTTTACAACTCTAAATGTTTTCATCCAGTGTTGCATATGAATCTTGAGTAAGACATTAAATGTAATTAAGTGATGCGGTTTGGAAATGTGCTGGTGAAGAAATCTGGGGAGTGGTGACACCAGCCTGGCCTTGCTCAGTGTGTGTCTGGGCACCTTAACTGCCCATCCTGTCCCCCTGCATGGCAGCAGTGAGTCCAGAGCCAAGCTTGCCACTCTCATGAGCCACGGAGCCTTTAGCAGGTGAACACCTGTGATTAAAATGCGCATAAGCCAGTGGAGAGCTCTGAAGTGTCTGCTGATCCCCTTGGCTGTAGGTGAAAGCACAGTACCCTTGCTTGGAGGAGATGAGCTCGGTTTTCCCACCAAGTGCAATACGGGGCTGGGTGTGCAACTGCTGGGTTTCTACAAGAGCATGTGCCTGGATGGCAGACATTCTCTGTCACAGGTACTGCTCCCTGGGCAGTGCCAGCCACAGGTGATCCCAGAAGGCCCTGAGGACAGCGAGAGCTGTTTCTCTGCCTGGCTGCAGTGACACAGGCATGCAGTGAAATCTTTCCTTTGCTTTGCATTTGTTTTGATCTGGCCGCGGCTAATGTTAGTGAAGGAAGAGAGTTAATCTACAGCTGCTGCTTGCCAAGCCGGAAGCAAACAGTGGGTTTTGACACAGCTGCTTCTCTCGCTGTGTGAAGAAATTTTCTTCACTTTTTCCCGATGTTGTTGGCTCGGTCATGACTGGGTCAGACAGGCCGGTGATGGGCTGCGCTGCGCGGCCCCCCACACATCCGGAGGGGTCTGACCCGGCCGTGACAGGGATCAGCAGCACCACCTGGACTAAGAAGTGGGGTTCGGGGAGGGAGGAGAATGGGGGTTGATGAGTTTTACCCCGAGCCATGTAATCGCTCGAGTTGAGGCTGGGGAGGGGAGAAGGACGAGGACGGGGGCCGGGACCGTGGGGCTGGCGCGGGAGAGGCGCCGGCGCCCGCCCGCCCTTGCTGCCCGATGAGCGTGATGGTCGCCATAGCAACGCGGGCGTCTCCCTGGCAACGCGTAGCCCAGACAGGTGCAGTTGCATCACGGGGCCGCGCGGCGCTGCCTGACGAGAGGACCGGCCGCGCTCCGTTGCCGTGGTGACGGTGACCCCGCGCGGCAGCCGCTGCCGCACGGCCCGTTTTGAACGCGGGGATCCCGCGCCGGGCCTCGCGTTGTGAGGCGAGCGGCAGCTGGGGTGTCCTGAGGCAGCGCAGCCGCAGCGCTGGGTGGCGTGTACCTGCGGGGAACCCGAGAGAGAGATTCCCAGAGAACCACCTCTAGAAGGGTTTTTTTCCACTGTGCCTTTTTCCCGGCTCCCAGTTTGATCGCAGTGCTGCTGTGCTTTGCAGGACAGATAAATAATTGAACAATGGCGTTAAAATTGTAATTTGTGTGTTTGAATAAAGCTTGTGCCCAGAGCCTCTATCATTTGTTACCTTTTTAAGAGTATTTTAATTACACCCATACAGATTTATTCAGAGGTTCTCATGTCAAGTAAAAATGTGATGCGAATCTGACATGGAAATAGAGGGATTTTGATTCCTTGTAGTCCCCACAAGCAAAAATTTCAGCAGACACACAGCTGAAATCAGGAGGATCTTGAAGTGACCTTTGCCAGGTTTGCCAGAACTACTGTGCAGTTTACTGGCAGAGCCTGCTTGCAGGAGCTCTCAGCCGGCTTTTCCAGGCAGGGCTGTAGGAATCTACTCTCTTCCTTTGCTGACAATAGCCACAGCTAGATCAAAACAAATGCAAAGCAAATGAAATATTCCACCACGTGGCTATGTCACTTCAGCCAGGCAGAAAACCAGCTCTTGCTGTCCCTGGGCCCCTCCAGGATCACCTGTGGGCCAACACTGCCCAGGGAGCACCTCCCGTATGAAGACAGGCTGAGAAAGTTGGGGCTGTTCAGCCTGGAGAAGAGAAAGCTGCGTGGAGACCTCATAGCAGCCTTCCAGTATCTGAAGGGGGCCTATAGGGATGCTGGGGAGGGACTCTTCATTAGCGACTGTAGTGATAGGACAAGGGGTAACAGGTGAAAACTTAAACAGGGGAAGTTTAGATTGGATATAAGGAAGAAGTTCTTTACTGTGAGGGTGGTGAGGCACTGAATGGGTTGCCCAGGGAGGTTCTGAATGCTCCATCCCTGGCAGTGTTCAAGGCCAGGTTGGACAGAGCCTTGGGTGACATGGTCTAGAATGAGGCGTCCCTGCCCATGGCAGGGGGGTTGGAACTAGACGATCTTCAGGTCTTTTCAGCCCAAGACAGTCTGTGATTCTAAGTGATGCAGCAGCAGTGCTGGCACAAGCAGTCCTCGCACAGGGAAGCCCATAGAGATGCCCCATTGGGCACTGGGTGTCAGGGAGTCTGCCCATGATGGTTGCCCAGCATCCTGCACAGACATGTGCCCGCCGCTCTCCCATCCTCATCCTCACTGCATGTTGCAAAGGATGCCTGCATAGCTGTGGATCTTGGGCAAAAGCCATGCTGCCCTCTTCTAATGGGGTAGGGTGGCCAGAACCTTGCAGCATTTTTCCATGTGTGGGAGAGAAGACATTTACTGGCACACGCCAAACAACATGGGATTCGATTCAGGAAAGTGTTTTGAAAGATTGCCTGCTCTCCTGTCCAGTTGTCTCCTGAGCAGGGGAGGGGAAGGGTGCTACTGAAATGCCTGCGAGTCCCAAAACCAACAGAGAAACTTACTCTCTTTGGAAGCTGTAGAATGTCAGAGCTGCTGCTGCACTGCTTGTACTTCCAAGTGGTTTTGAGTCTTCCTCGTGATGGCTGCATCATAAAACAAAGAGCTTGCGTGTCTGCAGCAGCAAATGCCTTGCAAAGAGAGGCCCAAAGGAGGCCAGGTTTTGTATGAAAAAATTGTTGTCTTGCTCTTATTTTTAGCTGGCTATCATTCAGCAGTTCTGCTGTTAAATAAAACTTAATCTTCCCATGGTCTTCTAAAATATTTAGTTATTAATCTACTAATGACTGGTGAAACATCAACATGAGGCTGGTCTAGGCCATCAGTGACTGTCAATTTAATTATGCATTGTCAGTTACATGGTGAAATATATATATATATTTCAAATACATTTCTAATGTATTCACAAGAAGTACATTTGGAAAAAACTGTAATCCCAAACGTTAGTGATTGCTTTCTCACGTGTACAGACTTCCGCAGCGGGTAGAAAATGTAAATCTACTCCTCCATCATCAGATCACCACATCGTCATAGTAACAAATTCCAAGGGGAATTCTTCTGATAGTGGAGATAATATGTCTAGAAATAATCTTTGGGTGACAGAGGTTTTGCTCTCCACCCATCTTGCATAACTGAAGTCCACAACTAAGGGAAACTGTGTCAGCTGATACTAATGAAATATGACTGGAACCAGATAATTGGCCAGTATTACTCCTGCCTCTAGGAATGGGATTAATTGGAGGAATTACAGTGTTCATAAGGTGTGATTCTATAAGGGCGAATTGACCTATTGTTTGTCTTTATGAGATGTTTTAAAAGAATAAGGGTACACAGATGAATCACGTTGTTCTGTTTAGTATCTGTGTAAGCAGCTTAGGGGTGAATTGAGCACGGAGTGGAGGAGTGTATTGTAAAAATATCCCAAGGGAGATGATCATTGAACAGAGAGATTCTCCTCTGCTGAGCACAGTTAATTACATCAGATAATTTAGCTTTACAACTTTACTAGAGCATCCTGCATAAACATAACAGGGAGGAGTTTTGTGATGTGAACCTATGTGTTTGGATGAGTGAATCAGTGTTGTACTAGTAGCATTTGAGATTAGACATCTGACTCAAACCAGGAATTTTGGATTACATTGGCCTCTATGTACAGAAGACCTTTTTTTTTTTTTTTTTGAAAAAAGCAACCTTGCAGCATTTGTATATAAAAAGGAATTTATGCTTACAGTTACCTGAATTGCTACTGCAATTCAGCGTGACGTTTATCTGTAAGCTGTAATAATAATATAATAATGTGAATTATTTAATTTTAATTGGATTGGATGTGTATTCTTAAAAAACAATAGTCATGCCAAACAAGAAGCAACCCTTGGATTTTTATCTGGTTCTTATAATTGAAACATATGTCACTTAAAATGAATTTCAGGGGTGAACTAGCACTGATACGTAGTGTTACAAAGAAAAAACTCCTTGGACTGGAAAAATCTGTACTTTAGTGTAATGTGGGGTTTTTTTTAATATTCACAATTGTGTTGGCAATACAGTTTCAAGCAACCTTGAAATATATTTATAGGCATAAACTTGGTTAAGTAACTATGTAAGTCAGTGCCCTTCCAGTTTTCTGACTCCTGACTCAACTGTGTAGGTTGTCATGGTTTAAGCCCAGCTGGCAATCCAGAACCACGCAGCCGCTCATCCACTCCCCCCCCTCCCTCACCCTGCTCCTGGAGGGATGGGGAGGAGAATCGAAAGGGTGTAACTCCCATGGGTTGAGATAAGAGCAGTCCAGTAACTAAGGTATAACACAGACCAGTGCTGCTGCCACCAGTGGTAATAATGATAAGGGAAATAACAAGGGAAGAGAATACAAGCACTCACCACCCGTCGACCAATACCCAGCCCGCACCGAGCAGTGACCTAGCCCTTCCGAGTAACTGCACCCAGTTTATATAGTGGGCATGACGTGCTGTGTTATGGAATACCTCTTTGGCTAGCTTGGGTCAGGTGTCCTGTCTCTGTTCCCTCCTGGCTTCCCCTTCTCCCTGGCAGAGCATGAGGCTCACAAAGTCCTTGGTCAGAGTAAACATTACTGAGCAACAGCTAAAACCATCGGTGTTATCAGTGCTGTTCCCAGGCTGAAAGTCAAAACCACAGCACTGCACCAGCTACTAAGAAGGAGAAAAATGACTGCTACTGCTGAATCCAGGACAGTAGGTATAGGGATTTTCTCTTCTAGTAGTACTTTGAGGAGATCTTGAAATGGATTTTTCTTTTCTATGTATTACATGGGGCTAGTTCTTAATTGTATTTCTCCTTCTGTTGCTGAAAACTATAAGGAAAGGTAATCTAAAATAACAGAAATCATTAGTTTCCCAGAAGGACAGAAATAGTTGAAGATTTGGGTATCCACCTAGGAGTATTGGCTAGATCCCTTTATAGAGTTATGGAGCACTGTTGCACTGCTTTTCATTTTCTGGTGTGTTTTGCTGATTGTAGTTTGCTAAACCAGTGGCAGATGTTGATACATCTGTCTTGTCATGTAACTAATGAAATGGCAAACAAACTGAAGAACAGTTTCTTTCTTGCATTGCCCCAGTGTGTCCTTTTGTAAAGGCTTTGTTGGATTCCCTGTTGGTTTGTTACTTCCTATTGGAACAGGTTCTTGGGTGAGCTTGGTTGATGTATTCTACTTTGGGAAGGATTGAGACCCCAGTTAGTCCTGTGCTACGTCTGTGCTTAGCTTTGGCCATGGAGTCCACCTGTACATATCAAAGCACTTTTGTGAGAAAAATTCCTCCTGGTGTGCATCACTGCATTTCTGATGGGCCAGGCTGGAGCTGACAGGGAGAGTAGCAGGCACTCCACTGCAGCACAGTTTTGGTGGTTGGAGAGCAGTCGATCCACACTCAGTATACATGGCATCTGGTTTTTGGCAGAGCCAGGCTCCTGGCCAGTGCTGCAGCTCTGGTGGCTGGGAGGGACCAGGCCCCACAGGTGGCAGAAAACCACCTCTGCTTCCTGTGTAGAGTCACTTTCCAGAACCGTGCTTTTCATTCAAATGTGCATGACTTGCGATCTGGTTTTCTTCTCCCCGTCCCTTGTTGAAGTGTATGGCACAGGGATAGGCCAGTGCATCGCAGAGGGCCTGCAGGTTCATAAGTGACCAAACTTCTCACGGAACTTTACTAGCCTGGGATTTGAAAAGTTTTGAGTGGCTATGTTTTATCAGATTTATTGTCTTTTATCACTGTTTGCTGCTGCTGGCTTCCCTAAAAACGCGTGAGCTCCTTAAATGTTCAGCAATTCTCCAGCATCTTGTCTTTTGATACCTGTTTCTGATAAAAATATTTTTCCTTATTCTTTCCTTATCTGTATGAAAAAGAGATTAAGAAAACGGGACTCCGTGATTAAGAACCTCTGTCTAACTTTTGAAAGCTATTAATAGAAACACAATAAAAAGTTCATGAAACATGGACTTGGGGAAGAAAGTTTTAGCTGCCAGGACCTGTGATTGGTGCAGGCCCTGTGGTAAACAGCAACAGAGGTGGCCTGGACATGCTTACCTTTGGATTTGAACTAACAAAAACTGAATTTACCTATTCTGAGACTGAAAACACAGTCTTGCCAGTCTTAGTCCTATCTTTCTGCTTCTGTCTCGCTAGTATAAGCCCTCCTGCCGTGCAGTGAGGTGGGTGAGGGGTAGCTGTGCAGCAGGAGCTCCCCAAGCAGCAGCTCTGAGGGACCATTGCTGTGCCCATGCCTCCCGTCCCTCTGTGCCTTCCACACTGCTGCAGCAAAATTTCCTCAAGCAGTCCCTGTTGGTACACAGCCTGCATACAGCCCACTTAGGTTGGGGAACTTTGAAGGTGTTGCATGGGTATGAAATGGGCAAGTTGGCTGTTGTAGCTCTGCTGCTTAGGAAGCTGCTGTTGTTGGAACAACTTCCTCAAATATTTGGAGGTTTTGGCTTTACTGTCACAAGCTTCACCTTTTCAGAGTTGTTTATTGAAACTAAACCTGCATCAGAGTCAGTATGATGTAGGTTATCATTTGGACAATGTATAACTTTTATCCTTACATGTTATAACTTGCCAAGCAAACATCAGCTCCTTGCTTTATGGTATTGTTATTCAAAGTCCCATTTGTTGATCAGACTTTCCGGTTATTTGGCTTTTTAGGCTTCTTCTTTCCCTCGTGTCATCTGTTGATAAATATAGCCTTATTCCAGAGATAGCTTGGATGGCTTGGAATGATACCATAGTTGTTTCCACTTCAGTTCACGGGAAAATGAAAGTCTAGGGATAGGGTTTTATATTGTTAGTTTGTTTGTAAATTCTTCTCTAGCCCTGGGTATGTCCCTGTGAAAATAACTAGGATAGCCTGTATGGCAGAGCTGTGAATTGCTGACTGCAGAAACTTGGAAGCACGTGGGTGCTCTGCTTCTGAGATTGTCTTTTGCAACTCCCCATCCGTCTTATTTGCTGTCCCAGGGTCTGTTCTTGTACAATTGGGGTATGTGTCGCACAGTGCATGAGCTGCATGGTACAGCAAAAAGCAGGGAGCAGGGGCACCCTGCTGTGGTTACTTGGCAGTGTTCAATCCATCTCTCTCCCATTGTCCCATTAATAGCTATAGCATCGCTATTACAACTGCAGCAGTTGTGTGGATGGGGAAGCCTGTGTAATGCAGTTCGGTAACAGTTCACTGAAGTCTTAGTAGATGAAAGTTTAGGACTTGGGAACAAGTGTTCATGTGGTGAGCAGTGGCTGACATTAGCGTCACGTTTGTTAATCATGCTGTATTACACCAGCAGTGATCATCTGACTTCTGCATTTGAAAACAGTCTCATGAAGCTTGGAAAGCCACGAATAGTATCACATTGTGTCATACCTTACTGCTGGTGGATTCCAAAAAGGTTTTTTATTTCTAGAACTGAAGTTAAAATTTTAAATTTTTTTTTAATTGTTTTTTTCCTTTTAGATTTTCTTCAGTCCTCTATTAGTTTTTGGACTTCTTTCCTTTGGTGCCTGTAGTAAAAATGACTTATAGGGAAAGTTGCCTTATTTGCAGTTCTGTTGTAAGACTGATGTTCTTAGAGCAGTTTCTAATGTATATTAGTATTATATATATATTATAGTGTTATAATATGTACATTATAGTATTATAATGTATATTGGTATTATTATAGTAGTAAACTTCCTGTGAGTGAAAAAAGTTAATGGTAATTTCAGAATAAACAGTAGGTAAGGGGTGGCTTTTCTTTATTACTTACTGTCATGATTTTAAGGTATTTTGCAGTTTAACTCTTCATTATTTCTATTCTTATTTGTTTAGACTGAAAGTAAGGAGCATTGACTGTTTCCAGTAATTGAGCTCTGTCTTGAACAAAAAACCTGTGTGTACCTTTCATCCTTTGAACCTGTCATTCACATCTATATTGGGGAATGGAGAACACATGTAAAGTGTGAGGGAGCTGTTTCACTTCATGTGAAACTCCCAGTATTTGTGTAACCAATGTGTTCCATGTGTAATACCCTTCTGAGAATGTCAGTTCTCCACACAGGTTCAGTGGCCTCTGCCAAGGAAGGAGGTCAAGCAGACTTACTTGGCAGCCCCTCATCATCTTGGGACTGTCGGCTTGAGTCCAAGAGCTGGAGGAGCTGGCTTGCAAGTCACCTGGCTTCTCTCATAACAGAAGGTGACAAAAGTACCATAAAAATGCTGGTTGTCCATAGAGAAACATCCTGAGAAATGAGTATGGCTAGTGAGAATCAATTCCTCTTTTCTCTGCACAGCATCAGTGAGAAGCAGAACATAAGAGGGTTCTGTTTTGTTGCTGCTGTCACAGTGTGACTGTGGAAAAAAGTGCCGTCCAAGTGGTTGGGGTGGTGCATCTGGCCCTTGGTTACCCGTCAGAGGTGGAAAACTGAACTAGATGGTAGAGCTCAGCTCAGGGCTGGAGTTGCCACATGCAAGTCAATCAATGGCTTTTGTAACTCCATCAGCATGGTACCTGAATTTCTGTTCTATCTCATTTTTAATGTGTGTGCATCTGTCCTGTAATTGTATGATCTTTCCTGTGTAAAAATTATATCCCTCCTATTTAGATGGAACTGGGTTTTGTATGAATAAAACTATTTTGCTAGAGTTGTTTCACAGGAATTTAAATGGCTCAGAGGAATAGAAACTGAAAGGGCTTAAACAGTATTAAAATGTCTCATTCTGAGGTTTTGGAACAAAAAATACAGTCTCTTTTCATACTGAAATTTTTTTACACTTGGGTTTTGAATTCTGACTTGGAAAAATTAAGCTGCTTGCTTCATCAGAATAATTTATACAAAACTTGTTCTTTGGATGACATGGGGGTACTTACTAGAAACATTTACATCCTCAGCAAAGCCCTGTACAGCTGAGGAGACTGTCTTCCTCACATGTTCACCAGTTTGTTCCAGACTAAAAAGATGGGAGGTGAGAGCTATGGCTCTTGCCTGTCCAATGTGTTTTATGCTGCAGGAGCCTGATAAAATGTTCCTTCCCCTTTCCCTTTGCAAAACAGAAGTGCTGAGCATTTGTTCTTTTTCAGTAAATCCACAATGAAATGCTGAAGGTTGCATTTGATTGTCTGTACTGTATTTTTTCACAGATGTTTTGACTCCATTTTGGGAACCTCACTGTTGTTTAAAGAAAATCTGTCAAGTAGTTTGGGTACATCTAATCATAAATGAGAATTAAGGGGCTGTGTTTTAGATAGATTTCAAGAAACTCTTGTTGGGTTTCTTTCCATTCCAGGTGGCCCTGAAGGCTGTGTGTATGCATGGGGTGCGCGTTGATGGCATTTGTTCTGTTTTTAATTATGAAACTGTTGTAAAATGGAGTATTTCCCTTTCTTTCTCTACTGGTTAAAAACAAGGGGGGGGAAGGGTCTCACAGTGTTCAAATCAGTTAATGGATCTTGCTACCACAGCAAAATACTGAGGCTAAGGATTATGCAATAGTTCCTCAAAAGGTGGAGTTTTGTTTAACTGCCATGTCCAGGGCTAATACAGATGGATCTGGAAGAGGGTACTAGACATCATGGGATTTTTAGGTTTAAATTCTCTCTGATATTTCAAGCCCACATGGGCACAGATTTACCGCACGATGCCACTCTTCTGATTTCTGTGAAACTTGCATCTGGCATTGGGTTGCAGGCACTCTGGACCAAACAGGCTGTTGGTTTCATCCATTTTGGTGGTTTTCATGGTCCTGATGAAATCCATCCGCGGGTCCTGAAGGAGCTGGCGAACGAAGTTGCTAAGCCATCATATTTGCTGGCCATCATATCTGAAAAATCATGGCAGTCAGGTGAAGTTCCCAATGACTGGAAAAAGGGAAATGTAGCCCCCATTTTCAAGAAGGGGAAAATGGATGACCCAGGGAATTGCAGAGCAGTCAGTCTCACCTCTGTGTCTGGCAAAATCCTGGAGCAGGTTCTCCTGGAAGGCATACTAGGGCACATGAAAAACAACAAGGTGCTTGGTGACAGCCAGCATGGCTTCACTAAGGGGAAATCCTGCCTCTCCAATTTGGTGGCCTTCTATGATGGGGCTACAGAACTGATGGACAGGGGTAGAGCAGTTGATGTCATCTACCTGGACTTGTGTAAAGCATTAGACACTGTCCCACACAAGATCCTTGTCTCTAACTTGGAGAGACATCAATTTGATAGGTGGACCACTCGGTGGATATAAAGAACTGACTGGATGGCCACACACAAAGAGTTGTGGTCAATTGCTCAATGTCCAGCTGGAGACCTGTAACAAGTGGTGTCCCTCCGGTATCAGTGTTGGGACCGGTCTTGTTCAACATCTTCGTCACTGACATGGACAGTGGGATTGAGTGCGCCCTCAGCAAGTTTGCTGATGACACCAAGCTGTGTGGTTCGGTTGATACGCTGGAGGGAAGGAATGCCATCCGGAGGGACCTTGACACGCTTGTGAGGTGGGCTGATGCCAACCTCATGAAGTTTAACCATGCCAAGTGTAAGGTCCTACACCTGGGTCGGAGCAATCCCAGACACAGCTACAGGCTGGGCAGAGAAGAGATTCAGAGCAGCCCTGCGGAGATGGACTAGGGGGTGCTGGTCGATGAGAAAATGAACATGAGCCAGCAGTGTGCGCTTGCAGCCCAGAAAGCCAACCGTATCCTGGGCTGCATCAAAAGGAGTGTGACCAGCAGGTTGAAGGAGGTGATCCTGCCCCTTTATTCTGCTCTTGTGAGACCTCACTTGGAGTATTGTGTGCAGTTCTGGTGTCCTCAACATAAAAAGGACATGGAACTGTTGGAACAAGTCCAGAGGAGGGCCATGAGGATGATCAGGGGACTGGAGCACCTCCCATATGAAGACAGTCTGAGAAAGTTGGGTCTGTTCAGCCTGGAGAAGAGAAGGCTGCTTGGAGACCTCATAGCAGCCTTCCAGTATCTGAAGGGGGCCTATAGGGATGCTGGGGAGGGACTTGATTCTTCATTAGGGACTGTAGTGATAGGACAAGGGGTAATGGGTTAAAACTTAAACAGGGGAAGTTTAGATTGGATATGAGGAGGAAATTCTTTCCTGTTAGGGTGGTGAGGCACTGGAATAGGTTGCCCAGGGAGGTTGTGAATGTTCCATCCCTGGCAGTGTTCAAGGCCAGGTTGGACAGAGCCGTGGGTGACATGGTTCAGTGTGAGGTGTACCTGCCCATGGCAGGGGGTTGGAACTGGATGATCTTAAGGTCCTTTCCAACCCTAACTATTCTATGATCTTCTATGATTTATAAGGTTCCCCATTTTGTATTTGAGGCTTTTTTCCCTATGACTGAATGCATATGATTTCAGTGATGAATACACAAACCTCGGAGGTTTTCGATGCACACGTATATATGTATGTACAGTGTACTTACTATGTCAAAAGGCAGCCTTGCTGCAAGGTGAGCTGTTCTCTTTTGCACTTAGAAACAAAATACACTGTTTCAATGCAAGTGACCTATTTTCATTACCAAAGAGTAAATGCTCACAGCAACAGTGATGGGAGAACAGCTTGAGACAGCTAGTCTGAAGTGGGTTTGTGTAAGCTGTTTGGTTAAGAAACATTTTAAAAAAGTTTATTTTGTTGATGAATAACTTGCAGATACTATAAGAGAAGCATTGGTAAGGTGCAGCCTGGCTCTGCAGCTTGAAGTGAAATTGGTTTGGTTGTCACATATGCCTTTGTACCAGTTTACAGAGGAGCATGGTTTCCACCTCCATGCTTTTAAGATGGTTTCTTTCCTTTGTGAAAGGGGGATGGCTGGAGGGACTGGCCAGCTCGGATACGAGAGTGGATCAGAATTTGTAAAACATCTTTCCTTTCTTTTCATCCTGACTCATTTCTGCTTTTGTTGGCAATCTTCTCCTGTTAATTGCCAGAACTTGCTCTGTGGGCTCATGTATATGCTTCAGTTACTTGTGGTAATTTTTCATTGCTCTGCTCTTAAAGCATCGAAGATTGCACAGCCAATGGCTCTTGCTAATACAAATGTAAATGCATTTCTTTCTTGGCTTGCTGCAGCATGCGTGCACTTGTTAAATTTTCTTTTCATTAGCTTGTATGACATGTTTTTGGTATTAGAATCAGTACTACATGGATTTTATTTGTGAAAATGGAATAACTGTAGTATATTATTCTGCCCTTTTCAAGGGTAGTAGTCAGTGTCCAGCTTTATAAGCGGATGTTTTTTTTCCATTTGTTGCTCATGGCCTCTTATATCTGACTGCTGTTGCCAGTTGTTCTCTGTGCTGCATTTTTTTAACCTTACTGATGCTTCTGTGTGTTGTCTGCGTGGATAATATAAATATTGCAGAGCTCTGTGCCTCTCACTGCTTTTTTCAGTAGCTATTTTTATAAGGATTCCATTATATATCCTTCCAAAAGAAATTCTGTTCAAACAGTGGTTATAGGCTTGATGGAAAACTTCCTAAGGTTTGAAAAGAAGATGCTCAGAACAGACTTTCTTCTTAACACTTCCACTTCAGTGTTTTGAAGTCTTTATAGTTCTGTGGTTTAGTCTTGTTGAGTGTGACGGTGGTGGTATTTTTTAAGAAAGAATATGTGACATTTGGAGAAATTAATTGCACCTTAATGCAGGTACAGAAGATGTGAGTTATGAAAAATGTGGTGATGCTTTACTATGTCCATACAGCATTAGGAATTCATACCTGTGGCAGTACAGTAAAAGTATATGAAAAAGAGATGTAAACTTAGCAAATTCAGCATCATTTGAATTTCATTCATTTTAATGTTTAATCCAGATTAGCAGATGGAGGAACAAACAAACAACAACAAAAAAGGAATTGGGTTACTCTTAATTATGTAACTTTCCTGAAAAGCTTATTTTTTTCCCCATGCAGCTGTCTGATCAGTGGCAAAATTCATAACAGCTCCCTAAGTATTTAAGATCTCTGTTAATTGGAGTTCCACCTCTGGATGAAAAATGGTTCTTTTGTTAGCTGTTTTGCATATGAAAGATGAAGACAACCATTTTTCTCATGAGATTAAAAAATAAATTAATTAGAATGAAATAATTTTCTAAACTTAAGGGAATTAATAACAAACAAAGCTTCTGGAGTAGCTAGCATTTATTTTGCAACTTGCAAGTGTGACATAACATAAAAGGAAGACTTTATTCAAGCACATTTATTCCATGATAGTTTAAAAGCATAATCAGCTATATTGCTAAAGCAGTGTAGATATTTTGGTTATTAATTATATTTTGCTGCTTCTGATTTCAGATGTAGAAATACACTTACTGAGATTTGGGGGAAGAAGAGAATGGAAATTTGTGCTGGAAGTGCTAAAGCTGCTTGGGGATATTGCCATCAAACCCCTGCTTTGAAAACAGAGGGAATATTGAATTGATGGGCTCTCTATTTTGTAATGATACGGAGCAAGAGCTTGAGGAAGTTGGTTTGTGTTGAATGGCATTGCCAAAACAAATTCATTTTTGTCTATTTCTGTGCCATTTGCCATCCTTGGTTTGCTATGGGTGGGTGTGAGATGCCCCCAGTATCAGTGGCTTGCACTCCAAGGGTGGAACTACGGTTAGAAACCCCACTAACAGTTACCATCCGATCAGTTAAAACCCCCCAAACTAACTGAGGAAACTTTTCACAAGCTGTTTGGATTTGCCACTGAGTTTGCCCTTTGGCTAGTATACAAAAGCGTTGAGCTTTAACCATGCACATGTGACAGTGGTGTGCAGCAGTTTCCAGGCTAGTTCTCAGACAGCTGCCTGAGGACTCCGGGAGCACTGTCTTCCGACTGCTCAGCAGAGGGTGGGTTTTGGGGTATGGTTTGGTTTTATTTTGGTGGCTTATTTCTTTTTTTTTTGTACGTTTTCTTTCGTTTTCCTTTGCAAAGTAATTTTAAGATGCTCTTGTTGCCCTTGTACCAGTGAACTGTCAGGTAGCTGATGAAGACACTTGAATGGTTGCATTGTAAATGAGACCCTGGTGATACTTTCTTTTTGAGGGATTGGAGCTGATCAAGGAGAGATGAGGGCTACCAGAGAAAATGTCATTGAACCATAATCTCACTGAAGCTAGTTAGATGGCACAGTGCTGTGCTAGTAA
The DNA here is from genome assembly GCF_033783945.1 of Neopsephotus bourkii. Taxonomy (NCBI): domain Eukaryota; kingdom Metazoa; phylum Chordata; class Aves; order Psittaciformes; family Psittacidae; genus Neopsephotus; species Neopsephotus bourkii. Next base: position 2,928,379 of record NW_026901490.1, read on the forward strand.
AGTTATGCTATGTCTGGCTCTAAAAGCAGAGTTTCTGCACAGAAGAGCATGGGAGGCATCATTGTGCCAAGTGTTGACTCAGGTGTATTGTGGTAGGTGAGTGCTACTAATCTGCCTTAAAAGTTTCTTTCTAGCTTTGGCAGCACGCATACTAAAATTGGAATGATACAGAGGAGGTTAGCATGGCCTCTGTGGGAGGGTGATATGCAAATTCGTGAAGCCTTCCATCCAAAAAGTACTGTAGTGGCTTAACCCCAGGTGGTAACTAAGTACAACGCAGCTGCTCATGCACTCCTGTGCCCCCCACAGTAGGATGGGGAGCAGAATCAGGGGAAGAAAGGTAAAACCCATGGGCTGAGATAATAGTTTAATAATTGAAGTAAAACATAATAATTGCAGCAGTAATAATAATTATAATGAAAAGGGGAGAGATAGAAGAATAAACCCCAAGAAGAAGAGCCAAGTGATGTACAGTACAGTTGCTCACCACCCACTAACCAATGCCCAGCCCATCCTGAGCAGTGATCTGCCCTTCCAGGTGACTACCCCCAGTTTATATACTGGGCATGATGTGCTGCGGTATGGAATACCCCTTTGGCTAGTTTAGGTCAGGTGTCTCTGCTCCTTCCCAGCTTTCTGTGCCCCACCTGACTGACAGAACATGAGAGATTGAAAAGTCCTTGATCAAGGTAAGCACTACTGATCAACAGCTGAAACATCGGTGTGTTATTAGCATTGTACTCAGACTAAAGCCAAAACACAGCACTGCACCAGCTACTAGGAAGAAAAACAGATTATCTCAGCTGAAAGGAGGGCACTTGCAAACTTGTGTTCTGAAGTCACTTACATGCTATAGTAAAGTTTTGCAGTGCTGGGTAAAGCAACAGCTGGGGAAAGAGGTGCTGCACCTCAGCTTTGTGATTCTTTGCACTTCACAAGCTTGGTGAAAGAGGATGATTCGCATGGCACAGTTCAGCATCTGCGGCTTCTCTCAGCTTGTGTTCTAAAGCAACAGCAGTAGGGCAGCCTGGGCTGGCACAGGAGTTTGGGCTCCACCAAGACAGGCAAGACTCTACCCAGGGACTCTGACCAGGGGAGAGGGGATTGGCAACAGGCACATCTTCACTTGTTGTCTTCTGATTTCCAATTTTCAAACTGTAAGACAGAAAAGGGCAGCTGCTTGTATGCTATAAACAAGTTACCAGTATCCCTCTGAATGCAGGTGCTTGATTTTCACAGGGATGTCTTTCTGGCTCTGTTGTATTGCTGTTGTGAACAGACTTTGACACTTGGATGGAAAACTTGTAATTTTAATAGTGTATGAGAAGGAAACAAGTACACAGACTCTGGTTTATCATTCCTTGGTCACTGACCAGGCGCAAATAATGAACTTATTAGACTGAATTAATCTCTTAAAGGAAATGGTCTGAAATCCATCTGGTAGAGTGCTGAAAAGCAGACTCAATCAAATCCTAGAAAATTGATGTAGGAAGGAGTTTTCTGTTGGCAGAAAGCTGAATTGGGTGACCTGAGGAGAGTCCTCTGTCTGAAATTTCTGACGCAAAACCAAACAGAAACAAGTGATGAATCCTGAGCTTAAGGTTTGCAGTGTTTTTGAGAGATGGAGTATTTAAATGCACTTGTACCAGCTGTATCTTCTGTAACACAATTCCCTTAGCAGGGTGTCACATGGGGGATGGCTTTACTGTGGTGGGTGAGCCTGGCACTCAGAGGACGGTAATATGCACAGAACTAAGCATTCTTATTACATGTCTTAATTCAGCAGCCACTGAGAAGCTGCCTGATCTAAAGTGATGCAGCAGACAAAGAAATACCACTGGTAATTTCAGCTCTGTGTTCAAAACCTGCTTTTTGGTTTCTGTAACTGGAGATAAATGACTAGTTCTTACCAGCTGGCCATTGTGTACCCATACCACTTCTAGAGGGTACTTGCAGTAAAAGAGTATGCTTTTTTTCTCCAGTGGTAGATGCTGGCTGAGTGTACCAGAGAGTGTCCCTTTTTAAACAGAAGCCTTTGGTGTTGCCTCTTTGCATTAGCGGTGGGTTCCCTAAATCTAGTGAGACCCTGTGTGTGCTGGCTTCTGCAGGAATCTCAGCACCTGACAGCCTGTCTCTTAATGATGCTCCACAAGAAATTGATCTTTCAAGAGAGTGAGGCTAGTTGTATCTTTTTCCTTTTTGTAATGCTAATGTATTCTTCATAGCATGCCTGCTTGCAGATGCTAAAGATGTGCAGTAGTGAATGAGGGTGTGGATGTAGTCACAATTGTGTTTAAACTCTAGAGCACTCCTTGGGGATATGATGGAAGCAATACCTATTTCATCAGATGGACTTTCTTGTGTTGTCCTTTAGTTTCAAGACAGCAGAAGACACTGTACAATATCTAAGTGTCACAATTTTATGTAGACTCTTCTCTTGGTGATGCAGTCCTACCAGTTTGAAAAACTTTCGAAGCTTTTGGTGTATTCTGTGTGACTCAAAACTCAAGGTTAGCATTGAGTTTTCTAGAAAAGAGCATCCTTTGAAAATAGTTTTTTTTGTGTTTTTGTTTAAATGTACTTGCTATACTGAAGTTTCCAATTACAGAAAAGCTAATTTTGCTTCCAAGTCTGGCTCGGAAATGGTCAACACTGATAGTCCCTCAGTAAGAGAAGCCATTGTTCCTTTTTGGCACTACCTGCAAATACAGTCATTAACTGTAAAGTAGCATGCTTTCTTATATCTCCTCTTTGGTCATTATTCTTCAGGGAACTGTATTGTGGAACATTCCTGAAACAAAGGCCGTTGTTTCACCACCCTGACTGGGTCCAGTCCTTGGTGGTAGCATTGATGCAGTGCTGGAGGTGAGATGTTCAGGGTTATCCTTTGCATCCATCCTCCTGCCTGCTGCCATCGAAGCTTGAGACACACTTGGCACTGCTGGTGCTGCCCCGTGTGCCCAGCTGGCAGGGTATGGCCGGGGCACAGTGTGCAGCTTGCACCCCAGCTCTCCGGCTCTCCAGCCAGCAAACTTGTGGAACTCCTTGAGCAACAGTGAAGCGGATCTTTGGCTCTGCAAAATCCTGCTGCACATGCTGTGCAATTTAAAGACAAAATGCTTCCTGCTAATTATTAACAGTTACTCTGTAGGAACAGACTCATTACAGAGGCACTGAACCCTGGCCCGCCGTCCCTTTCAGCACCTGAACAATGCAAGAAGGAGGGGGAAGAAAATGGAGTGTTGGCACCAATTAGTCCTGAGATTAGTCCTGAAAGAGGATTGCAATTTCAAGGCCAAAAAGAGTAGGGAGTGAGTAAAAGGATTTGAAATGAGATTATAGGGCCTAAAAGCGCCTTTCTTTTGTTAGGGAAATAATTCAGCAGTTTTACTCAAGCCAGTGAGACAATCTAGTTCAGTGGCTGAAGTAGGAGATGTATGTCCTGTTCCTTTTAAGGTTTTTAACTAAGTTGATCCCTGGTTGCATTTATTAGTTGCTTCCTGCAAAATCAAAGTGTTTTCAACAAACAAACAAAAACACAGAGGAAAGCTACTGCCTCATCAAAAGGCCCGTTGTTTTTCAGGAAACTTATTGGTATTCTTTAAAAGGAGAGCCAAGGAAAGGAGGCAGATTGAGCTCTCTTTCTTACTCCGGGCAAACTTCTCCTGGTGGTTACTATGAGACTGGCACTGGAGTCACCCTTTCGCCACCCATCCTACAGATGAGTTTCAGTGCTGGGTTTTGTTTGTCTGCTCAGAGATGCAAATCAGGCAGTTCCTACTTCAGTTAAAAGCACTGTCTCCTGTCAGTGTTATAGTGCTGTACATTGTCCTCTTCCTCCTGGACGGAAGTGAACACTAAGCCTTGCTGCCCTGCTGAAGAGACTATGATACACACCCATGTAAACAGTATTCGTGTCTGGGGCTGAAGAGTGGAGTTTGCTTGGAGACAGCAGAAAGAGAGGTCTTCCCTCTCCCTCTGCCCCCAGAAGAATTATGAAACGGAGAATTACTGAAGAGAATTACAAACATTGTGGCTTTAATTGGAAATGTTTTGGTTTAGTATATTCATGCAAGACTGCAGGAAATTATGGCTTTCTTTCTGCCCTTCCAAAGACGGAATGGTTTCTCTTGAGGTGGCTTAGACTCAGAAGGTGTGAGGAATCATGAATGTGTCTATTACCAGCTGGTGTTTGTTTTTCAATAGAACTTGTCAGTATGAAACACCTATGTAGCATGCTCAAAAGCCTTGCTTTCAGTTCGCTATGCCTACAAGCTTAGGGGAATTACTCAGCATGAAGAAGGGGTGAGTTCTGCCATGCTCTTGGATTTCCCTTACTGCTGCATTTCACACGAGCCCTTGTTAAACCTGCTTTTATAGACAAATGCTTAAAGCTGTCTTCAGATGTGGCACTGAGAGGTTAGCAGGCATCATCTTGCTACTCAGACTGGTGTAGCCTAAGTAATGGCCAAGATTATGTTATATGGGAAATACGCTGTTTGAGAAAGGCCTGTTTTGATAGAGGGGCCCATTTTTTCTCTAGACAAAAACATTTAAGTGGGATATTCTGCGTACTGTTCTTGGAGTTGCATTGCTCTCTTCGGTCTTGTTTATAAATAAGTGCTTTAATTCCTGTCCAAAGCACCTGTTAAATGCTAAATTTTCCTCCATTTTGGTTTTTATTCCATCACACTACTCTAATACAATCTAGTGAATCTGACTTGCTGCTTTGTAGCCTTCACAGTTTGTTCTACAGTCCCTCCAAGAAAACAGTGAGACACCAAGAGACGAACTGCCAGCAGTTTCGACACAAATTGGTGAAGAAACACAAGCTCATCCTGTCTATGGGACTTGTGTAAATGGCTTTACTAAGGCTTTAGTTGTGAAGTTGTCCCATGCTGAGGTGGAAAGGCTTCACAAGACTGTCATAAACTTTCTGAAATAGAATGAAAACAATAACAAAACCCAGAATGGATTCAGCAGAGGAGTTTATGTGAAGGAGGGGTTGGCAATGACAGAGGAATACCAAGTCCTCTTAAGAGCAGGACGGAAGAACAGTTTGAAAAGGGTGAAGAGTGCAATGAGATGTCGACAGTTTCTGCTTATGGCATCCAAGACCTGCTTTACTTCAAGTCATGTTTCTCTATGACCTAGAATTCAGGTGTAGGGTTTTCTAAAAAGGAGTTATTGGTTGAGTGTGTTCCAGTTGAACTGAGAACCCCAGGTGGTATTTGCTGCATCTAGCAGAGGCAGCTATCTGGATGGTTCAGAGCCGCAAATAGCTGGACTTGCTGCTTTCCAATTTACACATGCTTACTTTCAGTCCTTTGTATGGTGGCTAGAAAATCCAGGGATGTGCTGTGCGTGTCATTGAAAAGAGTGACTTGACATCAGTGAAACCACTAACATGAGAATTAACTGGAGTGGTCTGGTAAAGTTGTTTGTTCCATTCTTTCCTCCCCCATGATTTGTCAGAAGTTACATTAACATGTAAAGAAAATATTTCTGCTTAACTGTTGGTAGTAAACAGATGCACTATAGACCAGTTTCCTCTTTAATGTTTTAAAAGGTTATGTCCTGTTCATTTTATGACTGATTAGTGTTATTGCACTAGAATGAGCAAGCTTCGAGGTCATCTCATATTTGAAAATATAGTTTGTTACTCTCTGTGATTCGCTGCCTTAGAGAGCTCATATGCTGTCTGGGATTGTCAGGGTGTTGGTGTCTCTAAACACCAGTGAACCATAATTAATTGTTTCCTGTAATCTAACTCATTGATTTTCTGTATTTGAGGTGATCCAAGGAACAGCTTTACTCCAGGGATTAATTACAGAGAGAGAGTGAGAGTGTGTATACACTCATGAACATATTTGTGCTAGTTAATACTAATGAGGAGTTTTTGCAGCCACATGGCAGATACTGATTCAACTGGAAGGTGGATTACACAGGATCTGACAGATAAATGTGCACATCCTAAGCAGCTCCTTTTGGTACCCACAAAGATTTTGCTCTTAGAGAATAATCTCCATTTTTGGGGCTGCCCACCAGCAGATGGACCTCCCAGAACATCTTAGTTTATCAAGGAGAGATCTTACAGTCCCACTGGTTGTTAAACTAGAGTTGTTCAATGAGGGGCACAGAGGACTGCTGAATTGTCCTATTTGGTTTTATTCTTTTAACTTTCTTGAGTTTTACCAAGAGAGAGTGAATGGCCTAGACACTCCCTCTAGGCTTCTGTGTTTTGGCACAAGATTGTTACCAAACTGCTGTTCAGATGTACCATGCGGAAACAGTAAATGTAGATACCTGCAACTCTTTGTGACTATTCACATCATAACAGTTTTTTCCAACCTTTCCCACACAAACTTACAGCAGATAAAGCAGAGATACAGAAGCCAGTATCTCATTGCAAAAGCAATTGCCTGCCCACCTTCACCTTTCTTCATGCAGCTTATTTCTACACCTCTGCTTTCTGTCATGAATCCCAAAGTGAAAAGCAGAGTGTTTAAGCCCTGTCTTACTGAGTCGCATTCAATTTCTGCACAAACAGCTGAGGAGAAGCAGCAAATAGAAGGAAACTTAGACCAGGAAAGCTGATATCTGATAAAATAACAGTGCTGTAAGACAGTTTCTGGAAGAGTAGTCTCCTTGGTAGAGATAAAAACTTCATCAGTCATGTAAGGAGTTGCTGGCTTAAAGGTAGAAGGGTGACTTCTCACTGTAAATTATGTGAAGGTCAGCTTTTCTTTTCCTTACTGAGCTCCTTCATTCATGCAGGTATTACTGTAACTTGAGATAATTATTAGAATATTATTAAGTACAATATTAATATTCTCAACAGGCTGTTCAGGGAGGTAAGGATTAGGGCTAAAGATGCACACTGGGTTTTATTTCCCATTGCAGGTAGGAGGTTTATTTTTCTGCTAAGATGAAAGTGGCTAAAGATAATTTAAAAATGAGTCACAATGAAGTATTTGTTTACAGTTAGATTTGCAGAACATGTGAAATTCATTATTTCATAGCTCTGCTTTGAAAACATTAAGTAGAATATACTGGGGGTTGGGTGCTATAGTTATTGCTACTGTAAAAGTAACTAGGGGTACTCTTCGTATGAAGCCCAGACAAGTACAGATCACACAGAGTTCCCAGCCACAGTTCAGTGAGCATCTTCATTTTGGCTCTAAAGAGGGAAGAGACTCCTGCAGCATCAATATCTGTGAGGTTTCATTTGCACCACCCCTTGAATTTGAGGCTTTGTTGAGTTGAAGACTTTTCTGGAATAAATGAAAAATTCCCATCTTCTGCTGACTGGATGAGGCTGATAAGGTAGAATTCAGTCAAACTGGTGCCATTCACTTTGAATTTACTCTACAGTGGGAGCCGTATTCTGTTTTTCATTTTATCTGCATCCAACCTGAGGCATTTGGTATCTCTTTAGGAGAAACACTGTATGGTTGTTGTAGGTGCAGCTAATGTGAGTCATTGATGAGGTGTGTGCTGTCAGGGGCCTGGAACTGAGAGGTGGGGCATCAAGGGGTGGGTCCTGGTCTGCCACCATTTACTGACTCTTTTGGAGGTAAGTTGTTATCTCTGCGTGTATGTTTTCCCTTATGGTAATGGAATGGTATTTCTATAGCTCTGTGGGTGGGAAGATTGAGCCAGATGATGTCTCTACAATGCATCTGAATGCAAAAAAAGCTACATTCTCTTACCTCTTTTGTTACATCTTCAGACCCAGACTGTGAAGTGAAACAGCCAGGTGTTAGATGCTGTAGTTTCATGTGTGTGTTGGTCTGTACCTCCCCCATTCCTAAAATACAGTTCTTGAGTGCTTCAAACTGAGTAATCACAGAAATGTGAATGAGTGAAAACTGACAAATTTTTATACTAAATTTTTTATGCATTAGGAGGTTATTTCTAAAATTGTATCTCTGAGGATAAGTTGATACTTACGCATTGAACTTTCATGTTGGTGATAGAACACCCACAAACTGCCTTTCATTCATCTTGTGAGCACCTTGCACACTGTGCAGTATGGTCCTCAGGCACTGGTTGTCTGGGGCACAAGAGCGTAATCATCGAATGCAGGACTTGTAGTAGACATGCATGAAGAGGTAGAATAAAAAAAGTGTAATTGGGGCTTTCCAAATATGTGAGTATTTTACTTCTGTTTTATTATTATTTATTGTCGTGTTCTGCTTTTATGTAACTCTCTGACGTATGCATCAAGCGCTTTAGTGTATGTCTGTGACGGGAAATCTCTGCACACTACTCTGCAGCAGTGCTGGAGAGCCTATAAGCACATTAAACTTCCCAGGGAAAAACACCTTCAGCATCTGGGAGAGGTTAAATGTTCTGGGGGAGAGGTTAAGCATTCGATTGTCCTCTGCTGCTGTAATTCCAGAAGCCAGATTAGTTCTGAATCATCTGAACCACATTCATTCAAGATTAATGAGAAAGACCAAATATGGAAAATTTCAGCTGGTAAGCTCCTTGGCTTTGAGTAAGTGGTGGAGAGGAACTTCATACTGGCAGCAGCCTGCAGGTCATGTTTAGTTTTGAATTTCCTTAGTACTTAAATCAGTGAAACGGGGAATCGCACCATACTGGATAAACAAGAATTTAAGCAGACAGTGTGAAGCATTTGTGGTGTGGGACACATGCTTAAAGGCCTCCTCTTCCTTCTTCCCATCTGTTTCTGTTTCGTTGGAGATCAGATTTGCCCTTTTGTGCATGCGCATTTATAACATTGTGAATGTTAGAGGTACAGTGGTCTATTTAAAATTAACAAGTGGCATATTCTCACTAATGGGTAAGAAGCCATTCTAGCAGAGATGTGCATATCACTAAGCTCAAGTCCAGTTGACTTGACAGGCCATGGTTAAGCCATGGTTAGAAATCTGAGTGAGAACCTGACGTAGAAAGTATGTATGAAATCCAGCTAGGTCTACCAGGAAAGCTGTTTGAAGTTCTGCAGAAATAATAAATGGAGAGTTCAGGACTAGGATAACAGAAGTCAGTTGGATGACCTTGGGCTTTTAAAAAATTGTATCAGTTTCAATTTGGGAGTAATGTTTCTTTTAGTAGAGCTGTATATTATTATGCCTGGGTGGCAACACTGCAGCTTCACTGTGGTTCAGTTACTCAGGTGGTCGGCATGGAAGTTCTCTAGAGCCTTGTGTGTGCTGTAGCATTAACTATGACTTATATCAAGTTGGAAATGAAGGTGAGCCTAGATATAGGCAATGGCTAGGACTCATTTATTTTCTGGAATCTGAAATTAAAGACTGTTTTTTCCCTTCCAGTGCAGTTCTAATCAAGTAAAACAAGAATAGGAAGGAACCTCTTCTTCCCCATCTCTTGTTTTGGAGCAAAGTGAAGGCTATAATAAAAAAACTGGAGTGCTCCAGTCCTCATTTTGTGGAATACAAGAGAATCAAACTGCTCCCCATTGGCCAGGTCATCATTTGATGCTGCTATGGCCCAAAAGAGACCACAGTCCTCTGTGGTCTCAGAAGTCAGTGGCTGTCTGTAAATAGGATCTTCTGTTCATCTGGGCTTTAGGGAGCTGACCTGCAGTGCCTGCATGAGCTGGCACAGGCACGCTCCATAGCACATGAGCAAGTTTAGGTAACTCTGAAGTTTCCTCAGCCTGATGACCGCCACTTTTTCATCCAGTGATAGGTAGTCTAGGAACAATTTAATAGCAGTTGTGAAATAAGGAGAAACACAGGTGCACTACAGCATGTGAAGTAACCTACAGTGGTTTTCCTTACTTCAGGATAAGGAAAGCAGGCACAAGTATAAACCTATGCTCTAAGAGGGAGCTCTGTTATTCCTTCTGTAACTACATGCACTTCAAAAAACTATTCCCTCACCTGTTGTGTTGTCACTTAACAGTTTTTTATTCCTCCCAGAGATACGTAGACTGTGTCAGTAAGAATTTATTTCTGGTTTTAACACAAAAGAAGAAAAACGAAACTGAGACCAAAAGGATGAAGTGACTTGCCTGGTGTCACTGTGTGATTCAGTGGTGGAGACAGAATGGGAACTGGAGTCTGATAGCAGGCATCTCCCAATTCTCAGTGGAGATGAGCCTTTTTTCTTAATTAGAAGTAACACAGGAGAGTTGTTTCACCATGCATTTCCAAATATGTCTGGACTTTTTCCTGTTTCAGCATTCAGCCTGGAATTGTAATGTGTTCACAATAATTGTGTGAATAATTGTAATATTTAAACACAGATTAGTAAGAAATCTGTTTTTTGCACTATGGCTGACCTTCAAATAGCCATCTCTTTTAAAACAACAACTCTCTGGAAATTGTGATGTTTTTATTTGTTTAAAGAACAAATCCACCATTATTGTCCATAAATACATATTCAGCTCTTGACAAAGACCAAAAGTCTGGCTGAAGTGTCTCACCAAGGGGACAGGAAGGCTTCATACCTCACGTCAGCAGTGAGAGGGGTCTTGTGAGCACCACAGCAGGGTCATTGATGGGCTGCAAGACACATGACAAGACAGTGTTTTTCCTGGAATTAAGAATTACTCTTTTAATCCCTAATTCTATAAATTTGAGCAGCTTTTTAATACTTTTTTTGTTTTCCCCTTTCTCTCCCTCTCTCTGTTTTCTTGCTTAATTACTTAAGTGGTGACAGTGGCAGGAGTGGCTTTGGCTAGCTGGAGAACATGAAGATTTGGACAACTTCCCACTTCATCCTTCAAAAAGTAACGTTAAGTTTCATATTCAGACATTTTGCTCACGAATAGTTTTCCTGAGCAGTTTTCCTTTTGTCTTTAATGAAAATTTAGATGTAATCCCTCTGGCAGCCATGTCATATAGAAAACTCATTTAGAGTGCACAAGAGATCAAAATTTTATTGTTCACTCAAAAATGTGTTAGGCACCCTAGAGAAACCAGGAAAGGCTCCATCTAGGAGCTTAAAGTCTCAGTCCCACATGTTGCAGTAAGGGAGAGATACCGAGAGACAATAAAAAGGGGAATTGCCAAGGAAAGAGAAGCATTACCAGAATATTAGATCAGCCTTCATAAATTAAAAATTAGTATTATGAATTCATAAATCTCTTCAAGAATAATGTTTTGTCAGTTATGGAAAATTTGAGAAGATGGGATAATGGGTTTATATATTTAAAATCTCTAAAGTAATCAGTTTTCATTAAAATCAGGGAATACCTTAGCATGCACCTTCCAGATACTTTTTAATGTATTGTCATTAGCCCAGGTTAGTGGAGGCTTTTGCCTTTGATTGCAGAGGAAGCTTGTTTGCCTGTTGCTGGGTGATTGCTAATTGTGATATTAACTGCCAGCAAGCTGCTGGCAGGGATTATACATTTTCTTTTCCTTGTTAACAGAACACATGTTAGAGGTGCAGTGTTATCTGAATGCTTCTGTACTGCTCAAAATTTATAATGGGAGTGATAAATTCTTTAATACAAGTATGGTTATGTACCCTGTGTAGAGCATGAGCACCTCTTTGCAGTGCAGTAGTCTTGTTAGCCCTCATCCAGTAATGGCATTAAAGTTGAATGTGGAAAACAGAACTGATAGGGCAGCAGAAGGATCTGAGCTCTCCAGTGCAAACAGTGGAGAGCTGTCAAGCGTTAGAGGAACCTTCAACAAAAATGAGATGCTGCCTGTCCCATGTTCACTCTGCAAGCTCGTGGCAGTATGGTTTGGACTGAGTGATCTCCTCCCATGCCATCTGACAGCTGCTCCATAGACCTCATTTGTGCAGTGTGGGAGGCAAGGAGGATGCTCACTGCTGTAGTCATGACTATTTCTCATGCCTTACACAAGGTAGCTGCTGTAAGGAAGTCTTATTCATCTTCCAGCATCAAGGGATGCTGTATTCCCACAGAATTACACTTCTTCAGCTTTTTTTTTTTTTCTCAGTTACCACCTAATCCTAAAATAACTTCTCAAGGAATGCTAAAAATTATGCTCTTCCAGCTTAGTTGGACATCCGATTAAATACGTTATAGTAACAATCTGTGTCCAGCTTTCGTTGGGAGCTCAAAGTACCTGTCAAGAATATCATTCCCTGCTGCCACTAGATAGAGGCTTTCATGGGCACAAGACAGATAAAGGCATTTACAGCTATTGTTATCTCAGCAAGTTGAACATAAGAATAACTGTGATTTTGCCTGCATTTCAGAAACTTTTGTAGGTGGGTTTCTATGCCTGCCAAGATGCTCCATTGGCTACTCTTTAACAAAATGGTTTATTGTTTCTAGGCTTGGTGTCTTTGACATTTCTGTCAGTTCACTATTTGTCAGATGTGGATGGTCGGTAATGGGAGTACCTACAGTGTGAGTACATTGATGCCTTCGTTCCTTCACCTGGCAGCTGCAGCTTCTGCTCCCAAGAATTTTCAGCTGTATTGCTGTCCTGGTCACTGCTTCTGATCCCAGGGCAAAAGGTGGTGCTCTCCCATCTACTCATTGTGCATTACTGGGAGCTTACTGCACTTTTTGGAAGGGGAGAGTTGTATTTCTTCCTACCACACCTTTTTGCAAAATCCATGGATGCTGAGCTGGATGTAGAGGTGCTTCAGCTACCAATCTTCACTTGTCCTCATCGTTTTTGCCAGTAGTAAGGTCTGGAGAGGGGATGCTCTGTATCACTGCAACCTATTTGCTTACTGTGTTGTGTTGTGTATATTGTGTGCATCAGCTTGTTAGCTTACAGCTGGTACCAGTCGTCTTTCTACCCCTTACTAAGGTGTCCTGGCCTGTACCCCAAGCTTTTCTGAGAGCGACGGTGTGCTTTGATGCCAGTTATGCCCCAGCAGCTGAGCCCAAGTCACTTGGCCTTGGTGGGCCTAGGTGTGTGTAGAACACCTTCCCTGCCTCCCTGCTGAGCTTTCCTTCTTTGGGCTAATAGCTCTCCGCTTCAGAGGAGAACTGGGGGTAAGAGCGGTTTTTGTTTCCCCACTCTCTGTGTCTTCCTGTTTTACCATTACCCTCTGGACATACTCGGTAACACAGTCATTGTCCTATATTTATTGCCTGCCTTCTATGTTTTCATCATCCCTTGATTGCGGCATGTAGTCCCGCACAATTGAATTTGTTTTGAATTTTTAGTTGGTTTTTTAAATCTATTAATCAAGCCTCTCTGACACAAAGGCCTATGAGAGTTTTTGGCATAGTTGTGAAATGCCATAACTGCGAGAGAGAATTCCTACCCTGTCTTTATTTTAGTGCTTGGCTTTAAGAAGTTCAGTCTCCTTGCTCTAATGTGGATTCCAGAAGACAAAGGATTTTTATTTCCTTTTTTATGTCTGTTGAAGCCCATGCACTTTTTAAAGGTCTGCGTAAATGTGTGACATACATTTTGATGGAAATGCGTAACTGGGGGAACTCACACATTACTGGTTCTGTATGCCCTGGGAGCTCCTGGTTGGGCTGGCTGGCTAGCTGCCATGAACCCTTGCTGGCTGGCCAGCTAGCCTTCCCATCAGCTTGTTTTCCAGCACAAATGGTGTCCAAATCAACACATTCCCATGGAGTATTCTAGATTGCAACAAAGCAATATTTTCCTGTGGAGAAGCCTTCTCTCAGGAAGATCCCTGCTAGCCCTCAGTCAGGCAGCTTCTCATGCCCGGGGCCCTGTGGCACAATGAAGTTTCCTACTGGTTGCATCATCAGAAGACAAACAGTTTGTCACTTACCTTGAGTGGAAATTGAGTCCCACTTGTCCTTACAAATTGATAGCTAATCCCCAGGAAAGGTTGGGTTTGATCAGCGGTAGCTCCTAGTTCCAGGTATGTCATTTCACATGAGCAGATGCTCATGGGTTAAAACACTGGTAGTGGTTTTCAGCAAGCATGTGAATACTTCATTTGCTGCATTTCAGAAGGGGGTGCATCTTGCACTGGATGGACTGGACACAAACATGCATCCTCAGATCCTGTTTTATGCATTTGCTACTGAATACTTTTCCAGCCTAGATATCCCTTTGGCTGAGGGTATGCTTGAAAAGATAGTGTTTTCTGCAAATCAAAGTAATGGTCCTTGTCAGGTAGCTGTTGGTGTTGCACATCTCATTGATAAACTATACTGATCCATGTTCTTCCAAGATATTTGTTTGAAATCTCAGCTCTTCATGATTGATCCAGGTCCACCTCATGCCCGACCCCCACCAAGTACTCTGTGCTCAACTGCTGCTAGGAGTTAAGTCAGTCCAAACCTGAGCATAACAAAAATGCATTAGGCCACATGTTACTTCGCACTGATGTAAGAGTTCAAGCTAGTAACTGCTTTTCTTCCATTAGGTGTGTGGGGATTTAGTCAAGATTAAATATTACTTTAGTCAGTGTGTTTAGTTGATAGGTTTTGGGGAAAACTGCCATCTGTAATGCTAATTGTATAAATACTAATGTTATGGCATGTATTGATTACAAAAGAAAATTCTAAAACCAGATTTGCATTTTTATTTTGCCTAAATATGGAATATGCTGCTACTTCTGTAGGAGTGCCAGCCACTCCTCCGACTAGCTTACAGACTACACTGAAGAAACAACTTATTTGAAAAAATGCTTGGGATGGACCAGAGTTTTTTTGTTTTAGAGGATCTTTAGAAGAATGAACTTCTTCAAGTGGTTTCTTAATCTGGAACAGGAAGGAAGCAGCTTTTGAGCCCTTTGAGAGATAGTGTAACTCTATCATTTCTCAACTTGAAACATGTTTTAATAATTAATATGCTCTGAGACTTCTTGTGCAAAAGTTTGTGAGCAGAAAGAGAATTCATCCAGCACAGATCAGGCATAGCTTAACTTCATCAAAGCCCTGGAGTTCTGCAAACAGAAGTTTGTTGTTTGAAGGGTTTGACCAGTCACCGCGGTACACTATTTACATGCTTGGATTCTTCAGCTTCCTTCCCTGGGAAGGCACGGTTGATTTTCTCAGTTCATGTGGGTTTGTGCTGAATCAGATGGAGTTTTTATGAGAGCCTTGGGCCTTTTTTGAAGTTGGAAAATAAGATAAATCAGTATGGCTTTGTTTCTCTAGTGGAGACATATTGTCTATTCAAATATATAGGCTTTTATCTCCCTTTCTTTAACCCTCTTCCACCCACAAACAGGCATACAGAAGCCTGGATAGTAGGTTTTTTGTATGTCTTAATTTCAGAATGTTACCATTTTTTTCCTTGGGCTTTTGAAAAGCATATAGTTGTCATACTGTAATTTCTGGGGCATATTTGTACAGTATGAAGATTATTCTATGGCTTTCCACTTGTAGCTTCATGTGTCCTGTCCCAGAGATTATCCTGGACTCCAGTGCGCTATAAAACCTTGAGCCTGTCCTACAGGAGCGTGAATGCCCTCAACAGCTCTTGACCTTCATGTGAGTTGAGGATCTACACTTGAAGAGCTGATGCTTACTATAAGGAATGCAAACAATTGGTTACATTAAGCACTATGAAGTGAGCGTGCATGTTCAGATGAGTGCATGCCCCAGTTGCACTCCAGCACTCCAGAACGCAGACCTACTTAACTACTTCTTGGCCATTTTGCATACTCGCTGTCTCTCAACTCCCCTTTTTGTTCAGGAGTATTGAAGGCTTTTGTTACTCATGTAATTGCTTTGTATCCTTTTACAGTCTGTATTTTAACACAGTGAAGTTTTCATACATTAGCATGACAGTCTGTGCAGAATAATTGTGAAAGCAGTGTGTTTTTTATATATAGCATTCTATCAGAACTTTGCTAATGCTGTCAATGTAATAGACAACATCTGTTTTACATTTCATTGCATTTTGTATAGTGGTAGTCAACTCAAGAGGAGACAAAAGTAACTTTGAACAGAAATGGCGTGTGGGGCTTGCCTCACAGTTTTCGTCCAGAGAGGAAGGTGGATTACCTTAAAAAGGCAGGGTGCCTTACAGCAATCTACCAAAGGATATTTAGTCCCTTGCTTTTAATTTTTGCTTGAATTTGGGCATAAGACAATTACTTATATATTGATAACATAGTTTCATGATGCAAATTTCAGTAAAAGCTCAGTATATTAAAATAGTGGTTACTGTCTTCAAGATAGAGAGGATTTTAAAACCTGTTTCATAACCACAGGCAGGACCCCCTGGCAGTCTGTCTCTTCCACTTGCCTTGACAACACTGCAACAAATCTTTCCATGTTTTTAGTTATTTCCCCTAGGTGTTGTGCTCTTTAAAATACTTGCTGTGCCTGAGTCCTGTGATGTGATTAGTGAACTCCTACGGGTACTGCCTCTCCCATCGAGGGCTCCGCACCCAGTAGGAGCAGGGGTGTCCATGCTCTTGCTCTGGGCAGCACTGCCTGTGGAATGCCCTGGGAGGGCGAGCTGTGCTGCGGTGGAGAGATGGGCACACCTGGCCAACAGTCGCTGTTAAGAAAAGAGTGAGGTTTCCTTCTGCGTGCAGGGAGTTTGGTCCTTCTGCCAACAAGACAGGAAAGCTGTTTTGGTGTGGTGGTAAGGGTGCAGCCATGCTCCCATGCCCTTACAGGAGAGGAGGGGTGTGGGCAGCCATGAGGCAGTTCCTCACAGCCTCCTGTCTTCTCTGACTCCCTGACACTGCAGAGGTTATTGGAGTGGAGGATCCACAGTCCTACTGCTCACAGCACCATGGGGCTGCTCTGAGGCAATGAAGGAAACAAGGTTTAGAGGTTCATACTGATGTTCCCTCCTCTTCCCTTTCCCATGTTTGAATCTGCTCTTCACCTTCATGTGCGCTTGTCACAGAAGAGACCTCTCAGAGGCCATTGCATTCGGGCAGCCTCTGTGTGAGCAGGAGGCAAAGCAGAAGAGAGATGTGGTGGTGTCCTGAGTGCAGGGCACAGTGCTCTGGTGGAAGCATGGAAACCACCTGGTGTGTGGCCAGGGCCTTTCTGGTTTGATGTGTTAGCTGGGGCAGCATGTTGTTACGGCTGAGTAAAAGGCCGAGAGATTTGGTTTTTTAGCAGATGGCTTTGGGAAAAGACATCTATTTTGCTGTACTGAGAATTCAGGAAATGTTTTTTACATTGACTTTGTTTTGTGTATTAGGTTTTTTTTATTTATTCCAAACTGCTTTTTTCTCTCTTCCTCTAAGAGAGTGTGGGTGTGTGCTTTGCTAGGGAGGTTCTTCCTTGCAAAGAGAATGTAAATCTTGAATTGAATTAACCTATTTTTAACATGAAATTTTAGAATCTTGCTTGAAGGCAAAAATGCCATGATGTTACATTGGCTTTAAAAACAGAACAGAATTCAATCAAACTTGTAATTGTTTAATGTAAACGAGATTTTCTTGACATTTATTTCTTCTTACCTTCAGCACATCAGGTCCTCCCATTTGGCCAGGAAGCACCTTTTTCAAGAGAAATGGAGCCCTTCTACAAGGTAGGTGATGGATATTACATCCTGAAGTAATCGTTGTACTTAATAAATACCTCTTGCAAATTGCATAGCTTTTGTAATATTTACTGGGTAATAAGTAACCAAATGTTTTTTTGTTTCCTTTAACCTGTCTCCTTTATTGCGCATCTGGTGCCTTGAAAATGATGATTTACTACATACAGTGAGTGTAGTCTATGAAAGTTGCTGCTTTTTTTTTCTTTCCTCGGATTATTAATTTGCTTGCTGTAAAATATGGCAAAGGGTGGTTTGGGTTTTTTTCTCCTTCGTGTGGATAAAGAGTGCCCAGAAGGAAATGTTCCAAGAACACTACCTTTAGCGCTGTGGATGAAGCAAGGTTGATTTTTGAGAGATCCTTTCTTTTACTACTTAACTGGGTTGGTAGCAAAATGTACCCAGAGGTAGGTAGCAGTTCTGTATTGGGGAAAACAGTGGCAAAGTATTTGTCTCAAGAAACCTACCATATTTAATAGTGCTTATACTCACAGAGGAATGTTAAATATTTTTTAGTTTTGATAAGTAAAGATTTTTGTTCTATCTTACTAGACTTTTAAAAATCGTTATTCACTGCTAAGTGTGTTCATATTTCTGCCATTGAGTACACAGAACTACCATTGCTGTTAATAGAAATGTCTTGGGAACATGGAAGGCTATTTCCCCAGACTGCGTGCATTTGTGGTGCAAAAGTAACTTACACTGTTTAGGATGGTTTTATGGTCTTTCAAGTATTTGTCTATGAACTGTCTCAGTTTTGTGTTCACTGTTATGGTGCCAAGAGTTTTCTGGCCTTCTTTCTGGCAGAAGATGCTGTACAATGTTCTGCAGAACATTTATCCAAATCACCTAGGATGGAGCCTTACTGACAACTGGGCTCACAAGCAAATAATTGGCAGGTGGTACTGCTCACCTTCCACACACCAGAGTAATCCAGTATCTGTAGTTTACCTGGGAATATTTTTCAACTCATTCCTTGCGTATAAGAATATGCAATATCTAATATCTAAGCTGACATTTGTTCAAACAGATGTTTAATGTATTAAAGCTTTTGGATCCTTTCTTACCAATAGGAGATGGATAAACTGTAGAGCTATGCAGCTTTTTGATTTAGTCTTGATAGGATAGATCTGCTACCTTTGCAGTCCTTCCTAATGGAAAGAATCAGGGGCAGTTTGTTGGTTTTTGTTGGGTTTCAGGTTTTGGGATGGGTTTGTTGGTTTTTTTTGTTTGATTTGTTTTCAGTTGTTCGATTCTTGTTTTAAATGTATACCTGCACATACACAGTTTTTGTAATTTGAGTTCATAAAATGTAAACTACTCTGTTAAGCCTGTATGGTACAAATGTTCTGCCTCTTATGATTCAAGATATCCAGGAATTAATGGCAACTATTTTGTAGTCCTTCCTATCTCAGTTGTTGCTTACAGCAGTCTACCAGTAAGGAAGAGTTTGCTGTTCTCTACATTCTTCTTCTCTGCCCTTCCCCCCCCTTCAAAGTGGGGAAAAAATACCTGAAAGCCCAAAACATTTCAGCGGGTGAAAGAAATAGGGAAATTACTGCATTTTCAAGCAACTAACAAAGCCTAACGGAACTTTAACTGAGTTGGCATTCTGCGTTGCCATTTCAAGTGGAAAATGCAACCAACTTGAACTTCAGTATGCATGATACTACTGAGGTTGGAAGGATGAGAAACTGTGAAGAAAAACCTTGTCGACATCTTTTAACACTTCTGGTTTTAATTTTAAAACAAGAAAATAACTCAGCACGCCTTTATTTCTGTCTGTCTTTCTGTCTTTCACTTTTCCCTACAATGAGCTTTCTCACGTACATGATTCAGCAAGTTGCAAGGAAATCATGCATCCACCTCTTTGCTGCTTCTGATTGTCTTTTTCCAGAAGACCTGTGTAGAGGAGTGGTAGCAGGGGCATAAAGGTGTGAGATGAGGAGGTGCAGAGGTTTGTTGAGTCCTACCATACATGACCATCTTAAGTCTGTTTTTCCACTGCTTATATCCAGCTTAATGCAAACAGGAGAATGAAAAATTGACTTAATTATTGCTTTCAAGTTATAGTACTGCATTTTGATATGCAAAAGTTTGGGATTTTAGGTAATTTTTACTTGATAAATCGTATTTTGCTACATTTGTACATTTGAAAAGAATGTCCAATGCATGTTATGGAAAATAATACAGAATCATTCTGAAATTTTAGTAAATGTGATATTTATGTGCACTTGTCACACCTCAGTTCTTGTGAGTTGTTAAGGAAAATGCTCTTTCCTGGTCTGGGGAATGAAGAGAAAAAAAATTTTGCAATGTAAGTAGTGCTTTTTTTAGCCAAGAAAGACTTCTAGTCGCTCCTGGTTTCCATTCATTTTATACCTGAACTATTTGGCAAAGTAATGTTAACTGTTGTAAAGCATTTAACGTATTTCTCCAGAGAAGGTGCCTGAGAAACCAGTTAGCTGTGTACCTCAAAACGGCAAAGGAAGAGAAAGCAAAGCTAAAATTAATTTGAACTATTCTGTGTCCTTAATATTTTTGACATGAGCAGTATTAATTCTCTTTTCCTTTCTGGCTGTCTTTGTGTTATGTATATATGCAGTTTTCTTTTTGCCTATTGTTTTATTAGATACAAGATGGCTACCTCCATTTGTTTACTGACGATCATAGTACTGTTGGTTCTAGCATTAGCTCCCTAATGAAAGCAAGTGAACAGTAAATTTACTTTTGATGTTAAGTCACCTTTTCTGGTGCTTTTTGAAGTGTTGAGCTCCTAGTAAGTGAAGATTGCTCCTTATATTCATGTGCTCTTTGTCTTCTTATGAAATCCCATGCAGAGCTTAATATAGGTAGGACCTTCAGACCTTATCAGATTCTGGTGCCTTCTCTCAGAACTTATTTGTACATCCATGCAGGTTGCTACATTCTAGCTTTCAGGATTCCCAAATGTCATGTTAAGGGTAGGTTCTACCCCAGTAAGAGGGGATTTTACCCCCTTACCCATATGTTTGAAGCGTCTATTAATGTTCTGGGAAAGGTGAGACCCTTGAGCCTGATTAGCCTGTCGGAGCCCTCTGCAGGGGCTTCATTGGGCAACATACTATATTCAAAGGTGATTCAGCTATCCTATTCAGGGATTCACTGTAACAGATTCACTCACCGAGTTAATTTTCTAAGTTTCTGGAAACTCACACAAAATAGATCTTAGATGAGTTTTTTTTTATTACATAAATTCATGGCAGCTTAATGTTTGAGGATTTCATTGACAGGCCATTAAGGTTCAAAGATTGCTGTTGACAGTACACTAACTGTGAGAACAAGTGCGACGATAACATATATATAAAGCCCACTAAAACTAATCATTAAATGTGCATAGAGTATAGCTCTTATCCAGTAGGCCTCTCTGTGGAAGGTAGAAGGCAGGTTCAGCCTGTCAACCAACCCTGCAGTTACAATGCAGTCTTTCTTAGTTATTTTACTCTTAATTGTGCATATTTATGGGATTTAACTCAGGTTAGTAACTCCCCATTTTACCCATTACTCCCACCATTTACCCATTAGGCAGTTAATTTGCATAAGGTTACATTGTTGTTTGCCTAATTCCACATGCTCAGGGAAGGGTCTTTCGACCTGAGCAGGGGTCTCTGGACCTGCAGGTGTGACATTTGGTATTAAAGTGAAATTATAATGGGGATAGTTCATGGAAAGGACAGCCTAATCATCTTTTGCTACTTGTGAAGCCGTGTTTGTGTGAACGTCCAGGTGGTGTTGGGATGTAGCAGACATCAAGGATAGTCTTTCCTGATTAGAAGTTTGTTAGTCTTGTTTTTTTCAGTCCTGTTTTAATTTAGTCTTCCCACACAAGGCCAAAGCCTCTCTGGCTATCAGTTCTGAGCATAAATCAGTTATGTTTCTCTGGTCTCCTGACCATTCAAGAGGCCTTTGTCTATTCATGCCCCTTCATAGTCACACAAGTTTCAATTTCTTTGCTAAATACCTATGGAGTTTGACTATATGGCTGTGGAGCTTGAGTATGTGCCTATGGAGCTTTAGTAGCTCTATTCATACATATTTTATTAATGATTGGTGTGAAATTCTCTTGCTTTACAATCCTTGTCTATCAGCTGCTCTGTGGCTTATCAGGACGTAGAGTCTTCTTGTTCCCACAGGGAGTATAACAGAGCCTGGCTGTGGTGTGTTCGTTCTGCTCCGCTCTTCATTCAGTTTATCTTCACATATGCCAAGGTCGCAGGGTTGCCTGGGGAACTATCGTAGGGTAGATTCTGTACATATCAACTGCATTCCATCGTGGAAGTTAACAGCTGCATTCTGCCCTAAAATTTCCTTAATGTTTTAATATTATTTTGAGGATCTAGGAAGAAGAGGGTAGTGGTCTCTAATTTCCCCCATTATTCCACACCAGATAAAACAGGTTTTTAGTCTTACTGCTTTTCTTCTTCTGTCAGTTTTTGTTATTGTACATATTGTGGTTTTGTTTCAAATCGCAGTTTTGTTTGTTTCTTTGTTTAAAGCTGCTGTATGTAGAAACTTTGTCCCACTTTTTTTCTGTTATCTCCTGTCATAACACATCTAATTTTATTTAATAAAATGTATGGCAGGAAAAAGTCTTTATGGTAGAAGAGATTTAGACATACCCTTAACTCTTCACAACCTTGTGCTGAGTGAGATAGGTGGGGACATAATCACATTAACTTGAAACTAATACATCATGTTCTGATAAGGTCAGTTTCATTGCTTCTCCTCTCGTCTTGGTGATTAAGCTCATGTTATAGACTTGAGGATGCAGTTGCTCACAGATCAGTGGTAATAATAAAATTATTTTGCTCTAAATATATCTAACATTCTCCCTGAATAAATGAAAAATACATCTTTAAGTTAGCTTAGAAGCAGTCCTGTAAATTCCATCTACTGAGTGCCACCTATAGGATGTAATTGAACTGTGGATGGGTTTGGTTTTCTTTCTTAAAGATACAAGGTCCATTTTGAGGGGGAAAAATAGCAAACTTGCCACTCTCTTTTTGTCTTATTTGCCCTCACACTTTAATAAACTAAATGCAACATATTACTATGTCTTCTTGTATTGAATTTGTTCTGTCCTAAGTTTCAAGGAAACATAGGTAGAAGATGCTTGTGGGTGTAATTACAGCTGTCATGGAAACAGAGCGCTGTGCAGTGAGAACAGTGATCTTTGTCTGCTGTTGCTGCTGCAGTGGGGATTGAAACAAGAGCGCAAGAGCCACAGGAATTGCTCCAGAAGATGTGAGAGCCTCATGACTGGGCAGGGGCTGATATAAAGCAATGCCTCTCCTCTGTTTTATGGCAAGTATACATCTACTGGTGTAACCCCATTCCTGGGTAAGCTTCCTGAATTTCCACTAACAGCCTGGCAGAAGCAGGCCTTTGTGGTAGCACGGTTAGCGATTCTTCATTGTCCAGGCAAGGAAAGTGAACCTGAGTAATCCAGACCCAATTGCTGTTGAAGCTGAAAACGGAGGTAGCCCTCATCAGTGAGACTAGATGGTCCACCTTGGATTAACTGCTTTCAGCAGTTCCTGACCAGCTGGAGATGCAGACGTGATCCTTGCCATGCTGTCTGCTTTCTTGTGTGAGCAAGGTCCTCCACTTCCTCTTCTGATGATCAGTACAGTTTAAATCTGCTGCCTGTGGATGTTAAATCAAAGATATGAGCCCTTGCTCCAGAAGAGGGCAAGCAATAGGATGCTTACATGGGGACAACCTGGACTTTTCTCCTCTGGAAAAGCGGTGTATGGGACACTTTCATCACTGACTGATGCTTCCAGCAGCCCATGCATGACCTACGTTGGTCCAGCAGCTATGGCTGTAGCTGGCACTGCCTGTGAGGAGCTCTGCTGGGAAAGAATTGGAAGACGCTGTCTTCACAGGGCCAGGTATCACCAAAACCATCATGAGACGGTGACTTTGCAATTTGTTGCAGAGCGGAAATGGAAAATCTGGGCATGGCTGCTGCATTGATTCTTCAATCTAAGATGGTGGCCCTTGCACTTTACTAAATCCATCTCAATCTAAGATTGTGACTTTCACATTTTAGTGTACTGACATTTGGTATCTGACCATATGTCGTGGTTTAACCCAACCAAACAGCTTGTTCACTTACTCCCAGTGAGTGGTGCCAGGCTGGAAGCAATCGAGGCCCACGTTAGTCCGCCCCCCCCCCCTTCCCCAGGGGCTGCCGCCCCCTTTCCCCGCTCCCAGAGGGGTGGGGAGGAGAATCGAAGGAATGCAACTCCCACGGGCTGAGATAAGAACAGTCTAGCAACTAATGTACAATACGAATCACCACCGCTACCACCAACGACAACAATGATAAGAGAAAATAGCAAAGGAAAGGAGTACAATACCACGCGCCGAACCACCAGTCCGACCCGGCCGACCCCCTCTCCTTCCGGGTACCTCCCAGTTCCCCCCTGGGCATGACGTGCTGTGGTATGGAATACCTCTTTGGTCAGTTTGGGTCAGGTGTCCTGTCTCTGCTTCCTCCCGGCTTCCCCTCCTCCCTGGCAGAGCATGAGACTCACAAAGTCCTTGGCCAAACCAAAACATCATTTTTATCATCTTTGTTCCCAGCCTGAAAGTCAAAACACAGCACTGCACCAGCTACCAAGAAGGAGAAAAAATGACTGCTGCTGCTAAACCCAGGACATTATAAAGTGAGACTTCAAGGAAATTTCCAAAGTACATGAATCACTT
Source organism: Neopsephotus bourkii (assembly GCF_033783945.1). Taxonomy (NCBI): domain Eukaryota; kingdom Metazoa; phylum Chordata; class Aves; order Psittaciformes; family Psittacidae; genus Neopsephotus; species Neopsephotus bourkii. Next base: position 2,952,519 of record NW_026901490.1, read on the forward strand.
TATTCTTGGTTGAGAATGGTGATTTGAGAGAGCAAAGAAATTGCATCCCTGAGTCAGAAAGTTTATTTTGAACAAAATGTGGACAGACCAGAAGAAGCTGTCTACATAAAGGGAAGTCCTACATAAAAAGGTGGGGAACCAGCTTGTTTATAAGCACACGCACTCATTTGTACAGACATCTTTTACTTCTCTAATAAGCTTGAGAATTCCTTGAAATGACCAAACAGGCTGTTTAATCCATTGTCCATTGAGTAGTTGTAAGAAAAAACTTAAAGAAGTGGTGAATGCTCCATCCCTGGAAGTGTTTAAGGCCAGGTTGGGCAGAGCCTTGGGTGATGTGGTTTAGCGTCCCTGCCCATGGTGGTTTGTAACTAGATAACCTTAAGGTCCTTTCCAACCCAAACCATTCTAGGAATCTCTGATTCTGTGAAAGGAGAGAGCAGATTCGGGACTTCATATTTCCAAGTACTAGCTATTAATAGAAGCACTGGCTGAGGCTGAGGTAAGTCAGCCAGGGGTGGGGGAGGGAGGGGAGAGAAGGGGTAGGCAGAAAGGGGGCAACTGTAGCTGGTTTCCCTTGAGAAGGCTAAATTAGTTCAGTTTTGTAAATTGTGATGTCCTGTCTGCATTTTCATGTTGATAGTGGCAAAGACTATTTGGACAGCAAGTACTGTACTCAGTCTTTTCTCTGGAGAGGTTTGGGAAGAGTTATTCTTTTTACCTTCAAGATGGAAGTTGACAATAAATTCGCAAAATGAAGACACCTGCATGCACGCAGCCACACGTTTTGTCTCTGATAATGTGAAAAACTCGGATGTTTGTCAGCACCTATCAATAGATCCCCAAGGGCCCCTGAAGGCACAGAGGGCTTCTTTCTTCTGGTGGAAATTCTGTTCATCTGCTTTTTCCACTGCACGGCAGGATAGGTGCAAGTCCTGGGCATGCGGACAAGAGGTGGAGCCCATCCTGGAACACAGGTACCTGTTGATGCTAACAGGGGTGACGAGATGAGGAGCAGGGGAGTGCTGAAAGATGAGAGGATTCAGTAGGTCTCACTTGCATCTAACTTTCAGAATTTTATGTCTTACACCTCAAAAGAAAATCAGACTTGAAGAGAAATGCACTTCTGCTACCTTGAAATGCCAACATGACAAGGTAAAACATATATTGCAGATAATTTAATAATACATAATATTTAGGTGTAATGGTGACCATAAGAAGAAAGGCCAAAAAGGAATGTAAGACAGTCCAGCCTTAGGATTTGTAGACGTAGGTGCTGTGATCTACAACACGGCCTTGGGCATCTTGCATTCCCCAGGAATGTAAATACTTCTTTTACTTTGAGGTTATAATTTCTTGGTTTTTTGCTCCATGAAATGAGGATAATAATAGTGATTCTTACTGCACAAAGCTGTCAGTCTACAAAATACTGTTTCTGTACTGTGTTCTGATGCTCCACCAATGGGAGAACCGTAAACAGTGGGAACCTAACTGTAAAAAGCCATAGTGCTGTTAGCTTTTGCAAGGAGGTATAATTTGGGGTTTTGGAGGTTCTTTCCCCATTGAAGTTTCAGTTACGCTCCTTACTCTGAGAGATACACTTGGAAATTGACTGTTTAACTCCACAAATGACTGTTTTGTGTGGAGATCTGGGTTTTAAGTGTCCAGTTACAATTTAGTTATTTTCATCAGAGAGACCAAACCTTTTGACCTCAGTATGTTTCTTTTCAAAGTTTGCTGCTTTGAGTCGCTGTCCAGCCCTCTTTGAAACTGTAGTGGCAGTCATGTTCTGTTTGCTGTTTTGGTCAACCTGTTAAATTAACAGTAAAGCTACTATCTCTCCATGTCACAATAAATCACTTTTCATTCACAAGGCACTGTTACTTAAATCAGCTTTTTTTCTTCTTCTTTTTGTTTCTCCCACATGGAGGGTACCTGACAATCTTCTCAGAAGTTTCTTTTCACAAAGATAATTCACATGGTGCTTCCGTAGAGACCGAGTATTTGAATAGTTTATTTAGTATTAGCATTCAGTGTGTTTGCAGTGATGTTATTGAGAAAGTAAAATTAAGTCAGAGGGGTTGTGCAGCATGTCCCTAAGAGAGTAATTTAAACAGCAGATCTCTCCTTTGTTTGAGAAAATGGGTAAAAGCATAGTGGAGCTGCTAGGGTCCGGAGAGTGCTGGTAAGGGCTCGTGTTTGTGAGCAGATTTTTAAACGGCCTTAACACTGTGCATTCAATAAAAAATCCCACTGAGAGACAGCGTTTTGCAGTCATTCATATAGAAATGGTCACTTCGGTGTGACATTTTTAACTGTGTGTTCTGTGTAGGACATTTGTATATGGGGTGCTATGGATTACCTGTTCAACATGTATGTAGTCTTTTCATTTCTGTTTTTCTAGTTGTGTGTGTGAGACAATGGCAAAAGCTGTAACTAATGAAGTGCCTGCAGTATGGTCCTGTTAACACTGATATCAGAGCCATTAGTAAGGAAATACGACGGCTGACTGCTTATGTTCTTTGTAACCAAGACGTCTGAGCTACCTTTGGCATCTAAAGCCGAGAAGGAATAAAACTGAACTGTAGCAGACAAGTCTCGCTAACCGTGGATCATGTTGCAGAGCACACAAAGATAAGTTAAATTCCTGCCATGTTTAAACTCAGTAACTTATGTTTTAGATCTGCATAGGTGTTTTTGGTATCTTTACAGATAACTTTGCTTGTTTTCTGACAGTCCTGACTTTTGAAATTATTACTTCTGAGTGACTCAAGATGAAGTTTACTGGCTTTGTTTATTTTCCTTGACAACTGGAGAGTGGGGGTGAGTGCTGCAAGGCAGGTTCTACCACAGTGCTAACCTTGGGCAGAGGAGAGGACAGATCTGTGTGTACCCGCCTGTTTTACCTTCAGTGTCAACTGCTGTGTGAGTGGTGACAGCTTTTCTCTTTCTTTGGTGTGTATTGCGATAACTCCTACTGCTGCAACTCTCCGCAGTGCTGGCCCAGCTGCCTCTAACTAGGATAGTGTAGGAGAGAAGAGGGAGGATACCCAAAGCATGGAGGAGCTGAAGAGTTGAGTGGTCCTCACCCAGAGTTCAGTGCTGAGGTAATCTGCAGGTAGTGTTTCTCCAAAGGTGATGCTAAATGGCTTCGAGTAATGTTCTTAGCTTCTTTTCGGATTGGTCCTGCAGGTGATGTGGTTGTAACTTTGTGGTTTGACCACCGGAATCTACTTCCTTTAAATTGCCAGTATCTGATCTTAGGTTTTTAGGGAAAATATTTTCTGTGACTGGCCCTTCTGTAGCCATCATCACAAGTGCTTTTGTCTAGAGACATGTCCCGTCCCTCCACAACACACATAGGAGACTTAAAAATGGAAAACTCGCTGTGCCACCCTTGGGTGTCAGTTGAGTGAAGACCAGCTTTCTCCTTTTCCAGAACTGCCTTACATTCAGGATTCCTCTAGTGTTTTCCTTTCCTGACCAGGAGCAGTAGTCTGCTCAGAGCATGTGGATTGCTTGCCTGTGCCCAGGGTTTCTGCATGCCTGGTAGGGTGGGAGCATCTCCTAATGGGCTGTCGTGTAGCTGGGAAGTCCTGGATGTGACCACTGCAGACACAGAGACAAGCCTGGCAGCAGTCATTGTCAGACCTTTACTGTAGGTGGAATTTGGGGCAAGGCCGCCTCTGGTTAGGCTGGAGCTTAAAGTAGGAAATTGCCATGTCCTGTGACAGAGATGTAGTGTACCACGAGTTAGATCCTGTTGTACCACAACAGTTCTCTGAACAAGTCGTAGTTAGAAATTAGCAGTAAAATGTGTATGGTAACTTGGAAAATGGTAGAATATGTAAAGATTTATTTTCTGTAACTGTGAAATTATTGTGATCATTGCCATCAAAATCCCTGGGCTGATGAGCTGGAGCATATGTTCCATGCTGTGAGCCTGTGAATGTTTGGCATTCCTAAAATGTGAAGGTGGCTGATATTAGAAGTAATCTTGGCTTTCATAATTCTAGAGTCAATTTGAAGGAACAGCTGTGAGAGAGGCGTAAGCCTGTGCTTTACATGGAGATTACTAAAATAAGAATAATATTGCAGTGGTGTTGCTATGAGCAGTTCTGGTGATGTGCAGATTGCTATGAGCAAGGGAAAGCTGTTGTCAAGTTCCTTGACTATATGTTGGGTTTTTTGAGATAGACTCATATTGAGAGAATTAAAATAGAAGCTCTGGGAATTTTTAAGATGCTCTTCTGCTATGACCTGCTTGTGTGATGGGCAGTTACATGTTTTTGGATCCCTGGGGAAGCCAAATCTTTATGACTAGCAAACAGAAGAAAATTATGGGAAAAATAGTAATGGTCATCAAGTGGTGTCCATGTCTTGTGATTTTTTTGTATGCTTTCTGTGGTTACCCTTCATGGTTAACATTGTCAATAATTTTTCTTATCTAACATGCTAAGAATTTCTCCCCGCTGCTGGTTAAAGACTGGTAAGTTCTTGGTTGTATAAAAGGCATTTCTTAAATATATAGAAGAAATGGCAAATTAATGGAAATAGCGTATTACTAAGAGAGCTTAATTTTATTTGAACAGGTGAGAAAAGTAGAGGCTCTCTTATACTAGAAGGGTGGTCAGAGGCTTGCACATTTCACTGCTGTGCATTCTTTAAGCTAGATGTGAAAAAAGTCTGTTGTTTTCAGATACTGGAATAAATCTTACTAGACATTCTTCAGTTGTACACTTGAGAGTATGCAGAGTTCTAAGATGGCCAAGTTCTTCCTTACAGCTGTGAATGCATCACTTGATTTTCCTGCAATTTATAAGAAACTCAAAACTGAGTTGGGACTTCAAGAGGGAAAGAGCCAGGATTTTTATTTTCTTTATTAGCAGAAGTACAGTGTGTTCAAAAGTGCCTCAAATCAAAGCTAGGGCTCCTTTTGCGTAAGTAGTGTTTTATACTACTGGTTTCAAGCTACTTGAAGTACACCTGACAAGGCAGTAGACTGTGAACATGAACCTACTACATACAGCACTTCTTCCTCACATCCCTCCCCTTTTGCAAAGGAAAGATAAGTTGCATCCAGACGCTGAATGATGAATTTTTGCACAACAGTCTTCTCTAATTAGCAGAGCAGGATAAAACTCATTTTCTCACAAAGGTAATCTTTGGGAAGAGTCTGTAAGATTTTTAGGCCAGTAAAAGAATTTTTCCTCTCTTTAATGCATTTAATACCACCACATATCGGTATAAAAGAAGTATATGACTTCTTTCTTAAATTATTTTAGGACAACTTCTGTCAATTTGGAAATACCATTATAGTATCTATGGCTTCATCCTACATGTTATTTCTCTTAGTTTCCTTTCTCTTCATAGGTCAGAGTCTCACAGTGCTTGCAATTGCATACGATAAGGGTAATAAATTCTCTTTCTCTCTGACTATTTATGTCTAGCCTGTCATTACTAGTGCACGAGGAGGATAAGGTGAAATTAAAATTAAAATTGTTCATGTACACTGGTGGGAAATTGCAGTCCTGATATTTATATATATGCACAATTTGAATGAAGATGCCAAGAGCACTTCCTGCCTTTCATTTTCGTATTTCTACGCTACATCCTTACTTTGCACTTTTAAACATAATCTATTTTGTGCGAATACATACGTTGTTTTTCCTTATAATAGAACAGGATATGCTGCTTTATGAACCACATGTTGAGTTTCAGTACTCTGTTTCTGATACTAATACAGCAAGTTAGCATGTTTCTACTGAGAAGCAAGAACAGTAAGTTACTTCTCCTGGAGGTGAAAAAATAAAATAGCTAAGGCCAGACCACCTTATCAGCTGTGTATATATAAATAAATACAAATACATTTAAATATAAATATGTGTGGTTGTCTAATACATTGAGTATGTACAGAGAAATACACAGGTAGAAAAATACCCCTTTTGGTGCTGGATATTCGGTGCATCTGCCCCATTCTCATGAATGCTGAAACCTACCCATGGCAGAAAAATTACCTGTAAATATGTTCTAATGTTTACCTGGGAAACTGGATGGTTCCATTCTTGTTTGGAAATGTTGTCTGTGTCATCCAAATGCCAGGTTTGAGATATCAACACATCAAAATGCTAAGTTTTATTGCTTTTTTTTTTGTGACGGATACTGCCCTCCCCACCACCATGTGCTATGTCTCTCCCTTTCCCCCCATTTTTATTCTCTGTAAACATTTCTCTCATATTTTGAGAGTGAGTCTTCCCTTCCTGTCCTTTGGAGCAGATCTGGAATTGTTCCCTTAATGATTTTCCTGCCCTTTCCCCTTCAAGCAGTTACACTTTTGATCACTGCAGTTGACATTGCTAAGGCATAAGGCAGTTTGGAGTTAGAAAAAATAGGTGTAAAGTTGTTGCGGGGTTTTTTTTCTCCATTTTTTAAAATCAGTTAGGTTAATCTTACCCTACCGCTATTTTGTTTTGACTTTTCTTACCTAGTTCCCCTAGATGTCATTATGTCAGTACCAGTTTACTCTATTACGAAACAGAGGTTTCTTGTGTGTGTCTTAAGTAGAAGACACGTTATTTGCTGTATGGTGTCTAGAGGTCAAGGTATATTTCTGCATGTGTTGCTTGCAAATTTTGCGGTAGTGGCTGGTGAGAGAGGAGATTGTTTCATTTTTTTAACACACAACTTGCCTTGGTCACTTGACCTTGACTGATAAAGCACAAGAATAACTAGTTCTACATTTTCAAACTTGTAGAAATCTGTTAGAGGCTTAAAAGCATAGAATACCAAATGCTGGCCAAGATGATTGATTAAGGAATTAGAGAATTTAACTTATTTGTTGGGATGTAGTCAGTCTCTGAGGTATTCTATTTGATTTTGATTTATGGCTTCTCTAGGTAGTTACTTTTACTGTGCTTGTAACTTAACTGCTTCTTTAAACGGGTTACAGTATCTTGCACAAGTAAAGCTGTTTCTACCATTCCTGTGCAGATGAAGCCAGTGTAGTATTTATAAGAAAATGAAGCCTGAAACATGAAAACTGGTGTCTGAGTAAGGGTTTGGCACCACCAGCATGGAGTATAGCACTGATGCTTGTTCTTAGTGCTTTGGACAGTACTGATCACTGACGAGGCAACCTGTGTACGACATGCGTGCTCGGAGTGCAGTTTCATGCAGACAAGCAGGAGGAGTGTCTTGATAGTCAGCTCAAATTGATACTCAAAATACCCAGCAATCCCATAATTTTCCTAATGCCATCTGTTGAACAGCTTAATGCTCAGAGGCAGAAAGGAGACAGGACAGAACTGGATGGGGACAGAGCCTAGTGAGCACAGGTCACAACTTCCTGGCTTTTCTGCTCAGTCAGGATGGGCCTAGCCAAGCTCCAGTTACTTTTGAAGAGCAGGATCCAAATTTACTGGAAGATCTCAGAAATGAATCCTCCTGAAATTTTGTTGCCAGGATCAGCAGTTACTTTCCTCTACACTTGCAGATGCACATAGGTCAGTGGCATCATGATTCATTTTGTAAACATTTCATGATTTGACTGCTGTCTTCAGAGGTATTCCCTCTTGAAGAGTTACCCACATTGAACTCTTCCAGGTAGCCCTTAGTTTCCACTCTTGTAAGGACAAAGATTATAAAACAAACATTGCTGAGTTTTTCACCAGTGTTTTATTTTCTCTGTGATAACTGCAAAAAGAAATCTTAAATACTTGTTTTGTGAGAGAAAGAAAATGAAATGTGAAGGTCCAGAATGAGATTTCCCAACACACAAAACCACTGAACAGCTGTTTTGGAATCCACAGATTGAGGAAAATGGCTTAAGATGATGGTAGTGATCTACCAGTCTGACTAAAGGCATCTCTTGGGTGTTTTGATTTTATCTCAGCAAATAGAGATGTTGTGGCAGTCCTGTGGGTGAAATAATAATCTTTCCTACTGAAGATTAATTTAAAATAATAATAAGGAAAAAATGTACCTTAGAACAGATCTGTTATGTGAAAACAGATCCTAAAGTATACAGTTCCTCTAGATGTTTTATTCAGCTGGTAAACCTGTTTTATAAGCTGAAATTCTTTTCCAGATAATATCCTAGGGGAGTGTGCACTGTCAGCCTGATGGGAGGAGGGACAGCTTTATAGGCCTGAGACAATACACAAAGAATCTTAAAACTGCTTCTTGGAACAGCCCATACCCTGCAATTTGGGGCACACCCAAGTGTTGCAGCCTCTGGCTGAGGGTCCTGAGAGAGGAGAGGAGCTACGAGCTCCATTAGCTCGTGCTGCCTGTCTGCTGCCTCGGGAAACACTGGTTTGAAACTGACCAGCCATGGTTTCATGTTAAACTCTTAACTCACTTGAGCTACCATGTCTGCAAGCGTGTAACCTCTCCGCCATGCTTCACACACATTTCAGGTCATTTTTCATAGATTACTTCACAAATAATCTGATGAAAATTGGAATATTCTTATTGAAGGACATGAATTGTGTGAATCACTCCGTGGCAACTGTAATTAGCATTGTGAGCCTCAGCTTGTATGTCTGTGCTAGTTAAAACAGGTTCCTTCACTGCTGTTTTGAGACTGCCTGTTGTGTTCAGGTGCAGCACCCGCCACACTTGAGGCATTGTCATATTACAGGTATCTTTTTCAACACCTCAGCTTCCCTGGATTCTTCATTTAGGTTGTTTCTTCAGTATTTATGAACCAAAAATCAGGAAGCAAAAAGCTGTTGAATTTACATAGGAAGCCAACGAGCTGAAGCCTGCAGAAGTTCTTCCCTGCTGGCACGATGTTTGGCCACTCAGAATCAAAAAGCCTGTGTGATAAGCAGCTCCAGGGATGCAGACTGCATGCAAAACAATACTTGAGGGTTTCCCTGTTGTCATCAGTGGCTGAAAAGTGGTGACTGCCTTTAGCCAGGAGACTGGCTGCTTAGGGTTATGCTGTGGGAGCTGCAGTCCATCCTCCTTAGGGAAGGTGGTCATCTTCAGGAGGCCTCTGCAGAGGGCAGAGCAAGGTGGCCTTTGTAAAAGGAAGCAGTCTCTCAGTTGGATCCCCCAGTTTGTGTGAGCAGCTCATTGCAGAGAGGCAGTCTGAAAAGCAGTGTTGAGACCCATTAGAGAAGAAAAGAGGTATGAGGACTAATTGGGGTAAATTATGGTTAATATTAAAGATGTCTTTAGAAATGCCCCACTGCATCTGACTCACCTGAGAATAATTTAGACAGGTACATTTTTCTCTGCTCAGATTCCCTGAGCTAGCAAGGAACAGTTTTACATCAAGTAACAAGTTTCCTCATGACTCACAGTTTTACTGATGCTTATGAATTTAGGACAAATGCTGAAGTTTGGGAAGATTTTGACATGCTGTTCTTGTTACACTAACACAAAGATTCGTCCCAGTTTTCACTGTGCTGCTTTGTGGTGGTGGTTTCACAATTCATATTTCTTCTACACTTGCTGAACCCTCTCAGGCTGCCGTTCTGCCATAATATATTCTACTGACAGAGTTGACTGTTGGTTACATTAATTAGCTATTGGTAGTGATTTGTCTGCTACAAGTGGAGTATAGCCTGGAAAAAAAAAGTTTGTGTGCAATTTTAATTCAGCTCTCCTGTTATGTGTACTTCAGGATACAGATCCTGTTATGCAATTGCTTAATCTTTTTTTTTTTTTTTTCCATTAGTCTCCTGCTTTACTCAGTGCATTAACTGTGAAACTGAGATCAGGGGGACTACTGCAAATCTGAAATGCAGCATTTCCTAGCTTGTAGGTGCTTCACCTTCTGGTGGGTGCAGTTGGGTTTGGGGTTTTTTGGTTCTGAATCTTTGTGGTTTTCATTTAGGTTAGTTATTTGTATATGTAAGAAAATCTGGACTGCCATTTCTGCCATGCATTGGCATGCATTTGGTGGCCTTCTATGATGGGGCTACAGAACTGATGGACAGCGGTAAAGCAGTTGATGTCATCTACCTGGATTTGTGTAAAGTGTTCAACACTGTCCCACACGACATCCTTGTCTCTAAATTGGAGAGATCAGTTTGATGAACGGACCACTCGGTGGATAAAGAACTGACTGGATGGCCGCACACAAAGAGTTGTGGTCAATGGCTCAATGTCCGGCTGGAGACCTGTAACAAGTGGTGTCCCTCAGGGATCAGTGTTGGGACCGGTCTTGTTTAACATCTTTGTCCCTGACATGGACAGTGGGATTGAGTGCGCCCTCAGCAGGTTTGCCGATGACACCAAGCTGTGTGGTTCGGTTGATACGCTTGAGGGAAGGAATGCCATCCAGAGGGACCTTGACACGCTTGTGAGGTGGGCTGATGGCAACCTCATGAAGTTTAACCATGCCAAGTGCAAGGTCCTACACCTGGGTCGGAGCAATCCCAGACACAGCTGCAGGTTGGGCAGAGAAGAGATTCAGAGCAGCCCTGCAGAGAAGGACTTGGAGGTGCTGGTCAAGGAAAAAATGAACATGAGCCAGCTGTGTGGGCTTGCAGCCCAGAAAGCCAACCGTATCTTGGGCTGAATCAAAAGGAGTGTGACCAGCAGGTCGAAGGAGGTGATCCTGCCCCTTTATTCTGCTCTTGTGAGACCTCACTTGGAGTATTGTGTGCAGTTCTGGTGTCCTCAACATAAAAAGGGCATGGATCTGCTGGAACAAGTCCAGAGGAGGGCCACGAGAATGATGAGGGGACTGGAGCACCTCCCGTATGAAGATAGGCTGAGAAAGTTGGGTCTGTTCAGCCTGGAGAAGAGAAGGCTGCATGGAGACCTCATAGCAGCCTTCCAGTATCTGAAGGGGGCCTATAGGGATGCTGGGGATGGAATCTTCATTAGGGACTGTAGTGTTAGGACAAGGGGTAATGGGTTAAAACTTAAACAGGGGAAGTTGAGATTGGATATAAGGAGGAAATTCTTTCCTGTTAGGGTGGTGAGGCACTGGAACAGGTTGCCCAGGGAGGTTGTGAATGCTCCATCCCTGGTAGTGTTCAAGTCCAGGTAGGACGAGGCCTTGGGTGATATGGTTTAGAGCGAGGTGTCCCTGCGCATGGTAGGGGGGTTGGAACTAGATGATCTTAAGGTCCTTTCCAACCCTAACTATTCTGTGATTCTATGATTCTGTGCTGCATGTCAATTCTGTATGAACTGGGTTTGTTTATTGTGTTACCTGAGCTGCGCAACAAATAATAAAAAAGGAGCCCTTGAGCACCCGTTCTGAAAGTTTGAATCTACTCAGGTAGAGACTGAGTCTAATCTTCATTTAACAAAAGAAGGTAATTCTGTTACTTAGTTATTTAGTAGGGGGTTTGTTCCTCTTGCCTCTGCCCATTATGTGCTAGTGTCATTATTATTTTCTTCACTGAAGTTGAAACTCTCAGTCAGTTTCTGTTATCAAGACAAACCATTTGCATTTTTTAGGACTTCATAATCTGGTCACTCTAATACTAGTATATAGTACCTAGGTTTATTCAGGCAGTACTTTTCTATAGGTGGTGTGGCACTCTGCAGAAAAAATCAAAATGACAGTCCTTTGCCCTGCTATATCCAGTATCTAAATTTAACATATCTAAATAGGACATTTCTTTTGTACTCAAAAATTACAAAATAATTTTAGAGAATGACTGCTTATTTGGTTGCCGCATACAGCACTTCTCGTCTTCAAAATACTTGAAAGCATTACCTAATTGAATCACACAATACCCTTTTTAATGTGCTTAGGTGACCACCAGTACCTCAGGCTTAAACGGAGACTTTGAGCAGCTTCTGGGGAAGCTTGAGCCATTCAGGTGTGGCAGGAGGCACAGGATCCCTGATCCCTTCTTGATCCCTGGGGAGGGGAATCGGGGAACAAGAGATTACCGGTGTGAAGTGGTTGTAAATCCCATTAGTACTTCCAGGACCAGAGAGAGTATCTTTTTATCCCCAGTAATCTATATGACTCTCCACTGCACGTATGGCTGCTGTGTAAGATCTGAGCCATGACAAGCCCCAGTGACACATTTCACCATGGGTTCCTGAAGTTCTGCATGTGAACCCTCTGAGATTATGGCCAGGAGACGAAGGATTTCTCAGGTATCATTGGTCAGGTGTCTGTGCTGGCAGCTGGGGCTGCACATATGCATACAGCTCACTCTGCTGTTTACAGCTGTTGGAGCAGTCGCATAAGCAAGTATGAGGTCTGCCATTTCCTGCAGTATTTTCTCTATTTAAAGTACTTGAATTGCAGAGCACTCAAATTAAGCAATTCATGCACTTCGGAACTGAAGAGATTTGCCTTGGAGAAACTCTCCAACTGCAGCTGAATTAATGCTATCCAGGGCTTGAGGATTGCTAGAAATACTAGTGGAATGAGGGGCTGAGAAACGTGGCAGAGTTTCAGAATGCAGGGGTGGGGTGGCTGGGGAGCATTATCTTATCTAAATGGTTATTTCTGTACGTTAATTAAAACACATAGTGTACAAACTAGCATTTAGGAAATCTTTCAGAGGATCTTTTCCTAAGGGGATGTTTTTGAAGTAAATATTGTACATGCCTGCTCAGTGTAGCCTCTTAAGAACTGTACTGAAGTAAACAGTCCAAATCACATGCCCTCCGTAAGCAGTGGGGTTCTCTGTGTGTTCATACTTTTGGGGGAACCATTTTTATTTTGTTCTTAATAATGCCCATTAGGTATCCTTGTTCTATCAGGGAAGCAACAAAACCATGTTTGTCAAATCAGTACAGATTAACAGTGTAAGATAGAGGAATTCGGTTCAAAAATGTGGAAAGGAGTCATGAGTTTTAAAAGAAAATTTTTTGTAGTATTTGAGACGTTTTACTTACTTAATGATTCTTCTTTTTGAAGACTACTTAAATTTATCCAGGAGCCAGTTTGGATGAGTTAAACCTATTATAGGTGGGTCTGATTGTGTATCTATTACAAGCGTATAAACAGGGTTCCCATCTAGTAATCAGAAAATGTTTACATGAGAGGCATGTTTTCATGATCTTGTCAGTTTCGCTTTCTTTGCTGTCTTATTGTGCATTCATGACTGATTTGTACACATCCTTCCTGCTGCATAACATCCCATATTCTGTGTCTCGGTGGAATGATCTCATGCACTAGCAGAGGTGGGTACTGCTGATATTTTATTTGCTGCTTTGCCTTTTTATGGAACGTAGGCACATACTGTCTCAAAAGAACATCAAACCAATCGCCCAGCAAAATATTTCTCACTTGAAAAGCTAGAATTTCTTGGCGTCTTAGTAATTGCAGTGACATCAGATCTAGGAAATGAATAGCAATGAAAGCCAAATACTGGTCTTCTGCTGGGTTAAGAGGTAGACATTTTTTAGAGAAAAAAACTTCTGCAGAGGGACAAATACTTCCTGTCATGGGAAAAAAGAAGTTCCAAACGCCTGTGTGGAATTAAAAAGGATTTAGAAATGAAACACAACCCTGTGCCCCAAATATGAAATTGCATGTGGTTTGTCTGGGTATTTCAGGAAAATCCGCTCTCCTAATCTAATCCGAATAATTAGATTTTGGATTAAGGTAGGTTATAGTCATCAAAACTGGAACAGGTAGAGATAATTTCATCCAATCTGGACCCTGTCTTGTTATGCCTATGTTATTTTTCCTATTTATAAACCTCTGTATCTTTCACTTCAATGATCAATCTACAGGCAGAGTGCACAAGTTATTAAGGCTAGAAATAGACAAAAAGATAAATGCTGACCTTTCAAATTGGTTCTTGAAACCTGCAATATTTACTGCTGGAGGATTAGTAATGGTTGTGGAATGCTTTGTCATCCAAACTAAGTATTTCTTGCTTCTTCATGAAGCTATGCTAACCTCAGAAAAATAAGTGCTGGTGCCTCCATGTAGTGGATTTTTGGACATCATCATAGAAAGAAGGCTTACTTCCAGGTGAATCACAATAAACTCGAGTAGCCAAGCATACTTTACTGCTGGTTCCTTTGCTTGCTGTGCTAAGTGTGATCATGGCTGGAAATGAATTCTTTGCTTCTTTGTCTGTAGTCTTTGGCACCATGAATCAAGACTTAATCATTCTCTGCATTCATGGGTAGCAGAGCATAACACTCGCTCAAACCTGACAGGGTGGTATTTTGTTCTTTAGTGCTGTTCTCCAGAGCTAGTGCAGAAGGCTATAAAACCTGTGATTCTTTGTTCCACTATGGATTAGGGGTTTTCAAGCATAACTCAGAGGTTTTGTTTTTTTTTTCTGGTGGTACTGATGCTGAGATGTCTGGTAGTAGTACCCTAGAAAGCATAACGATGTTGCCACTGAGAACATGCTTGGTTTTATGTGTTCTGCAAACTAGCTAGGATTGACTGTTTGCATTGCACTGTGGTACAGCAAGTTTTACTAGCAGAGAATAGTAACTTCAGCATTTCACTGACAAATCTGTAGTCTCTCCTCACAATAAGGATGCGGGAAATGTGATGAAACAAATTGCTTTTGTTGGAGTATTGGTCTGTTAAGTGACTGTGAAAAGAAATGCCAGAAAGTACTATACTTTTACAAAGGGAGAGGGGGGAACATGCAAACATAAAAAAAGACAAAAAGACCTTTCCTGTGGCTTTGTTGCTGTGATAAATGCAGTGGGTTCCAGTAGGCTTCTGAAAGCGAGTCTTTAAAACTGGCCCGACACACAAAAGTGCAAACACTGAGCTAATCTTGAAGAGCAAGTAAAATCACATTGTATTTGGCTTTAAAAGGAATGGTAAACTCTATCCTGCTGGGCCCCTCATGGATAAATGAACATTGATGTTTCAGAATCAAAGTAGCCTGTGTAAATTCAATCTTCTGTGTTATATAAAAGCTGAGGATTTTAGGAGAATTATGACGTAAAAGCCTGAAGCTTATTTAATAAACTGATCATTAATTACAGTTAAACAATTTACTTCTGGAGTGAAATGAAGAGTAGCTTTGCAGCTCTCTTCATTTTAATTGCAGCATCTGTTGCAAGCCTCAGTTTCTCTTCCTTGACAGAGTATTTTGCTGCATCGGTGCAGTGTTCTTGGCAGTGTTGCCATTGGCACAGCTTGGTTGTTTATTTTGGGCGTGTGTGTGGTATGTGCCCACTCCATGAGAAGCTGACCAGTTTGCTCAGGACAAACAGCAGGAGCAAATTGTTGATGCACTCTAGCTGGTTTTTATCATGGTTTCCTAGCCGTGCTTTTCCTTCCCTTTTCCTCCTGTCCCCCACTTCTTACCATTTACAGTTAAATCTTGTAATTGTAGAGGAAGGCACATGTCTTTTTATCAGCGTTATAAAAAATATGATTTTGTAGGTCATCTACAATTAAATTTTCTCAGAAACTGCTGTGTCTGGTGGAGGGATACATCAGTAGCTAGCAAGTTCTCCAATCAAAAGCTTCAGATAAGGTGCCAGCTCCTTAAAGCTTGAGACTACCTATCCATTGCCCATCTGAATCTGCCATACACTGTGGCAGCCACTTCAACTTTGAAGTTGTTGCTATGCAGCGAGGAGTAGGCTCACTCTCAAAGTGTTTGAACTAAATTGCTGCCATTTCTGCAGCAGCCACTGAATGAATCCAGAAAGAACAATGGCCTTTTTGTATGTAGGCTTTCCAGGGCATTGGTGTCCTGTCCTAGAAGGCAGATTGTGGAAATAAGATGCAAGTGTTGTAGAGAAGGAAGCGTTAGTACCTGAGCTGCTAGAAAAAAATTAAAATAATTTAGCAATGACCCGACTCCATGGACACAAATTAAAAAGAAAAGAAAGGCAGTATTCTCCTGTTGAACTAAAACCAGAACATTTCAGTTCTTCCTGAAAATCTTTCTTTTCCAAGAGTAACCCCAGACTTTGCAGTGAAGAAGTGAGCTTCTTGTTGTCCAGAGGTACGAATAAAAATTCACATTTCCTCAGAGGGTTAAAGAGTTCAAGATAACTGTGCTCCAGGTTTGGTGATATTTCCTGCAGTCATCTCTTGTGGTCATTAACGGAATAAAAGCAAACAGGTTCCTGTTACTTGAGCCTGTGGTATAAGGCAGTGCTGGTTTGTTAAGGTTTTTGGGAAGTCCCAGTTTCACACAGACAGTTTAATAGAGAAAATAAATTGCACGAGATTCGCACTGTGCATGTTTACTGGTGTTGATGCAGAGGACAGTGTTCTAGTATTGCCCTGGCTAAATACAGGTTTTAGTTGTTTTTCTTCTTTTACAAGGGAGCTTTAGGGAGCAGTGTATCAAGCTGACACAACGGAATAAAACCCTTCATCTACACAGCTTATGAAAACCAGTATTAAAGCCACTTCTTTTCTGATCATGTGTGGAGTCCTGGCACCAGTCTGTGTGTCTGGTACACACATTGCAGCATGGTCACCAGTGGGCTAACCTGCAGGTGACTGACACCAGCAGTGATGTTCAGCTGTGTCACGAGGGACTTAGCTGTGCGGCTGCATGACATTTGTTGAGTGCAGGAGCTTTCACCAAAGGCTGTGTGTGTTCTCAGTGAAGGGCATTTAAATAAAACTTCCCCATTAAAGGCTAAGAGTTTGTCGTGGAAGTTATTGCTGACAAGTCCTTTTCACATAGTCATAGTTTGAACAGGCTAAAAAGAGCTTGTTCCAAAGTATTGGCATATACTGGGGTCTTTAAGCTTAATTATGGCATGTATGTTGTAAAATGAATTGCAGGAGGGGAAATTTCCACCTTATTTTTAATTATATTTGTACAACTTTTTATGCAGTAATGATGTGTTTTACTCTGAACATCAAGTTATATTGGGAAATAAATGGTATAGGCTGAGTGAATTTTAAATATGAGCAGTGTTTAAGAAGCAATTAACACAGAGAGGTGTACTGAGTGATAAATGGGGGAGGAGGCAAGCGATCGAAACTGAAATGATCTTGCTGTAACAGTTTAATGTTTGAGAGATGTGGTAGGGAAGCAACTCACGCATTGCCCAAATTTCTGTGGGACTTCTGCACAAGGCAGATCCTGGTAGCTTTGACTTTCCCAGTTTTTTTCCTTTGCCCACAGTATTGACTAATGTTTAATAAAACATCATTTACTGAGTAGCCGATTATAAAAAGTTTAGGGTTTATTGTGGTTTTAAAGAAGACATTAAAGAAGTGAGATTTCTATCCATCCAACTTTTCCTCCTAGAGACTCTTGGACCTTTATGCAGCACGCTGATAGTTGTATGCTTTACAGCTGGGGCACGTGTCTGAAAGTAAGCAGACAAACTCTGAAGAGGGTGCAGCAGTACTGTCATGTTATCTAAGGGGCCTTTTTGGCTACTAATCAACTTAAAATATGGTCTTTGTATGCAGCTCTCTCATGCAGGTGTGCCTGACTGCCAGTCACATTACTGCAGGCAACACATGTACAGCAGGAGGATAGCTCCTGTGGCTTTTATTTAGCTGGATCTTTGCATAAAGCATTTCCCTTCCAGAAACAGCAGACAACACAAAGTAATAGAATTTGTGAAGTAAATTTAGGGAGATGCAGTGGGTGATGAGTCATTACTTCAGATTCTGTGTTTTAAAATGTTTCTTTTGTATGTAACATAAAACTCTACCCAGATGTTGGTCCAGTTTTAGTCCTTTCTTGTGCTCGAGGAAGAGAGTGATTTACTGAAGTTAGGGAGGGTAAGCTATGGTACTGATTGAATTTGCCAAAAGAAATAAAGAAAATTAAGTTTCTTTACTGTTTCAAAAACTAATTTCTTTAAAGACCTTACACATCTTTTCTAACTCTTGCAAGCTCAATAGAAATTATTTAATATTCAAAGTGGCAATATTTTGAAATATGAGTAACTTTTTAAAGCATAGCTGCAGTTACTGTATTTAAAAGTACTTATTCGGAAATAATTGAGAGCACTTTTTCTTACTTGATGGGTTGTGCTGTGTTTTGTTCTACAAGAAATGCTGAACTGTAGCTGTACTTCCCGAGCATTCAGCTTGGATATATTTTGCGTTGGTGAAGGTTTGTTAGTATTGGGTTTACAGGTGGATTCTCCTGGCAAGAACACTGTACACCACCAAAAAGCATTTTTCCTGGCACAGTTGCGTTTAGTAACTCGAGTGTATCTGCAGAGGCATCACCAGATGCAGATTGGCATGCGGTGACTCTCTCTGTGTTAGGCTGCAGCAGCGCTCCATCACTGAGCCCAGGTACCTGCTGAGAACTGGCTGTGATCGGTTCTCAGGAGCGTGAGATGGTGCACACCAGCACTGTTCCTGGCCCGGCTGCACTCTGCTCACCCCTGGTTTCATCCGAAGGTGATGTGCAGGTGTCCCTGACTGGTGGTGGGCAGGATCCTGCTGCAGTGGGGTATGCAGTGGTAGGCAAGCACCGCACCGGGGGACCCCACCAGCATATGTCAACTATACCTCGGTGAGAAGTTGGAGTTGGCGAGTGAGTTAACGTATTATCTGTATTAAAATTGGAAAATTTCTTGGCATTGTTGCTGCTGAACAGCTTTAAGGTTTTGCAGATGAAACTGACTTTTGAGGAAGAATTGCCACTAGTAAAGTATTTGAGAGCACAGTGATAGTATCAACAGTAAGCAAAACTCCATGGTTATAGATTAGATCACATCTGCAATGGAGATACTGTGCTGGGTAGGACTTGTTTCTTCTGGCACAGTGCTGCACACCTCACCCGTGTTCATATGGTTTGTAGGCTCTTTGCTGTGTCACAAAAAAAACTACTTCAGACAGCTGTTGCTATTGCTGAGAATGGAGCACAGGTCTGAAACCAAAAGGCTTCTGGATTTCAAGTTCCAGCTGTCATGGGGGAGAGCAGAAAATCAATGCTGCCAGTGGCAAAACAGCAGACAAGCAAGGGGAATAAATCTGTCTCTAAGGCTGAGAAAAGGAGGTTACAAGGATTGCCTTTGCCATTGGTTATGGTGGGTTTACAAACAAAGACTCCATATACATTTGTAATGAGCCCCTTATACTGTAGGCCACTCCTGTTTTCAGTAATTCTCAGAAATGCATTGTAAGTTGGCATTTTTTTTGCTATAATTAGTTTAAAATACAGGGCATAAAGGAACAGGGTTCAGGTATTGGGTATTCTTTTCCCCAGGTCTTTGTTTCTTTAAAAAATTGCTTATATCAGATACGTTTAAAATGTTTTGGTTTATGCTGCCAGTTTGAAGTGGAGATCAAGTCAGAATTGCAGCAGCCACCGCGTGTAGAAGAGCATCTTTTTGTAAAGATCAGTCAATACGCCTTTCAGTGTTTTAGGGAATGTAACATAAAAGGCACATTCCTTGCCAAAACTTCCTTTTGTGCTGGGCTTCTCTCTAATGTAATTTCTATCAGTTAAAGAATAAAGAGAGCATGTTTTTGGGCTCATTTTGCTTGGCAGTGCACAAAGGAAAAGAAGGTTGGGGGGGGTTGAAAGTACTATTTCTCAGCTACTTCACACAAAGGAATACTGTACTGCTTTCAGAAATCTCTTGGTACAAATGCCTCCTGTCACAGGCGATCAGTGTTACGCCATTTTGACACGGCTGTATGGGATACTACAGTCTGTTATAAAATTGTTGTCCTGGACTTGGTACAGGAGGGCTGGACCTGGGCAAGAGCCATAGGTCTGATTTTCCATACTCCCCTGGGTGCTAATTGTGGAGCAAGAATCATTCAGTGAGTAGCTTTTTGGAAACAGTGCTAACACAATGCGCTTAAAGGCTGAGGTTCACTTACTACAGAGCTGCTTGGAGAGAGGCTGGCTTAGAAGGCCTCAGGGTGTCTGTCTTCAGGTCTGTGCAATCATGCATACTGTCTTACAAAGAGGAGTAAGAGACATCCTCCATTGCTTGCACGGCACTCATGTTGACTTGGCCTTCTGATTTTGTCAGCGTGTCTCTATCACAGCCATGATGGTTTAAAATCAGGTTGTTCTTTCCCTAGTTTCAGCTTAAAGACAACTTGTAAATGCTCCATCTTAAAAAGGGTCTAAACAATGTAAGAGCACTGGATGTTTTGGGGGACTTCTTATTCCAAGCTTTTATATCTATAGCAATAGATACCCTACCAGTGCGTTATCCCAGCCTGAAAAGTTTGACCGTAGAACACAAAGTGCGTTCTGTCTTCTGCTGTCAGGGAAGTGTTTTCTGCCAGTCCTCTGTACTGGGACCCGAAGTGACTGAGAAGAAGAGCTGAACTCCCTCGCCTCAGAGGGGTAGTGAGGGAAGAAGCCAGGGGCTGTAAACTCTGTGGGCAGTGCTGTTGCCAAAGAGGGAACGTCCCCGATTGCCAGCAGTTAGCCTGGTTCAGCAGCTGCCTAAAGACATCAGGAGGAGAGACTGAGCTGCGTGCTTGGCATCCACTAAAGTTGTTCTGCCGTCACAGCCCCACACAGGGAGAAGGTAGACGGTAAACTGCTGCAGTTTCCTGTGCTTGTTAGCATAAACATATGCATACGGATGAGCTTCATGCTTGTTAAACTTCTGTCCCTGTTGCCCTCTTTCAAATGATCTGTGTAATACTGAAAATGAGATAACGGTAAATAAAATGTTAAGCTTACTTTGCAACTGTCAATGAACAAATGTCTCCATTATCTGTTGTGTACACACACTTTGTTGTCAGATGTTTCATGCAGTCCTGCTGCTTGATGCTCTTTTTGTATATCTCTTCCTTTTGGGACTAGCATATGCATTTTCTCTCCTAATTACAATCTTGCACTGCTTTAACTAGTTTAGTAAAGATGAGAGTG
The DNA here is from genome assembly GCF_033783945.1 of Neopsephotus bourkii. Lineage (NCBI taxonomy): Eukaryota > Metazoa > Chordata > Aves > Psittaciformes > Psittacidae > Neopsephotus > Neopsephotus bourkii. The sequence continues at coordinate 2,973,230 of NW_026901490.1, forward strand.
GCCATTACTTTATTAGCGTGTAAGAAGAAAGTAAGATCCAATTCCCTTGACTTCTGCTGGTCAAAAGTACTTTGAATGTAGTGACTTTATTCCCACAATTAAAATTTGAATACGCTATCTTTTTATGTCGGAAACATCAAACTTCCTCATCAGTGGACTCTACCATGAGAACATCCTCTAGATCTGGCTCTTTGACTGAAAATTTTATCAGACTTACTTCTGTTATACTGAATTCCATCAGATTTTCTTGGTGTCCTTACGTTTTTCAATTTTCATGAAAATGCTTTGTTTAGAATTTAGTTTTAAGAGGTGGTTTCTTAGTGTTGGTTCAGTATTGTAGTGCGTCTCTGGTATATGGCCCAGTACAGCATGCTGTCATGCTTGGAGGTGACAGTAAGAGATTTGAGAATAAAAGTAAAGAGTAAATTTGGAGATTTGAGAGGAGCCAAAGGGCTGTCTGTACTTTTCCACTTTTCCCATGTTCATTTGGGCTTTTTTGTTTAGTTCTAATTAATTGCCTTCTAATAAGTGTGAGTCCTTCAAACTACATTGCTAATTTTGTTTTTTCTGTTCTTTTTATTGAGGAAGTACATCAATATTTGATTCTGACATGTTTTGAAACAGAATTGGCATATTTCTTTTCTAGTGTATTCTAGCAAAACTGCACAGGCATTACATGATGAAAACAACTAATTTTTGCCTTTAGTATTCATTTTATTCACAGTGAGAAGGGGAATCCTGATGTGCAAATGAAGGGGACTCTGTATTTGCATGAACTGTTTTCTGTTTTGTCTTTCAGACTGGTGTTTCTCTGCTGTTCTGTTTGTAGGCATTTATGTGTCAGTTTAACAGTTTCCTTCAGTAGTTTCTGTAGTCTTCCAGGTTCTTCTGGGTGCTTACTCTTATATTTCCCTTTAAAAGACTTTTCTGTCCTTCTAGATATAGATACTCTTACAGCTTTGCTCAAACTGCAGAGTCCGATTCTGTACCTTCAAGTGAACTAAACTTTGTGTTCAGCCTGGATCAGGTTTTAACTTCATTTGCCTTAAAACTATGGTTCCATGCTTTACTTTCACAATAAAGTCATGCTGTTTCAGTGCAAGTACATAATGTTCCTTCATATTTGATGTTGGTGTGGGTGTAGGTTACTACTAACACAGTAGGAAGAAAGGTTGGTATCGGTATTTGTATAAGGTGTGTGGTTTATTTTTCCCCATTGAATGTGTTGTTAAATAATAACCTCTATAACTCAGTGCTGTTTCTAGGTAAGTTTATAAAAGTACACACATCACTTAAAGGACTAAGGTGTGTTTTTTTTTATTTAAAGTATTGCATGGAAAGTACTGTCCAGTCTATAATGTGCTAGACTGCAGCAGTGAAAAGTGTTCTATAGGTAAAAAGCAAGATGTATGGCACTCTGGTGACACGTATATAATTAGTTCTGGGGAAGCAAGAGAGAGTTACGCTTTGTGATCATCTGTGTATTAAAATAAGTTTGTGTCATTTCCTGAAGCAGTTGTAGGAAGCTTTAACCAAGTTGAAGTAGCCCTGGTGGTACATTTTGACTTGGCTTGGATAGAGCATCCTGCACTCTGCGGGCAGAAGGAGACACATGCAGGTTACCTTACTGTGGCACAAGAAACAGTTACTTGCTCCTGCATGTCATCTCGCCTTGGTTTTGATCTGCCCCTTATTTGGCTGCTATGTGGAGGACTTAGGAGACTTCCTGCTTTCTGAGGTGGAGAGCTCCTCCCCACAGGCTGAGCCTGGCCTTGCTGAAGGCTAAAACTCTGTGAGGAAGAGAGATGTGTATTTCCAAACTGGTCGGCGACTGCTTAAAAGAAGAGGTAAATGCTGAAAAACCAGGCTGCCTCCTGCCTGGCTGACCAAAATGAGGCCAGCTGGGAATTTCTGTCAAGCAAAACATCTCCCCCTTGGAGTGATTTAAAGCACAGTCTGCAGCCAAACGTGCGGGGCAAGGGAATGGTTTATGGTGAGCAGGTAATTTCATCCAGCATCTGTGAGAGTTGTTTCTTCTTCTCTGCTGTTTTATTTTCTCTTTAAGGAAGGTGGCTTTCAGGTATGGCACACCGTTTCCGTCCTGCCAGTGACGGATATGGTCCTTGGAGTGAGGGATGTGGTCCTCTGTGGCGTGCGGACTGCTGCTGGTTGCCATGGCAATAGAAATCCTTCCCAGACAAGGATGAGAACGCTCCATCGCAATGTCTTCACTGGGAGATTGCTAAAGCAGCAGAGACATCTCATCCTGCTGGGCAGCAGAGCTGCCTTAGAGTATCTCAGTCATGACTGAAATGTACTGACCCTACCCAATGTCATTGTGGATGTCAGGATGAGGGTGTTTAATTTCAGACTGAAAGGGTATCACGGCATATTGAAATACATCTCTGCTGTCATGTGAAAAAACAGACATTTCTGCCATACTGTGTTCCTTCTGCCTAGCAGTGATGCTCTTCTCTCACCTTCTCCTGTACAAGAGCACAAGTACTACAACAGACTGCCTTAGCTAGATCAGTCAAATCCTGTATTTAGTCATCTTTTTCTTGCTTGGCGAGTTACATTTTGATATGCCATGGGCAAGTATAAAGACGATTCTTATATGAGCCACTTTAATTGAGTTTGTCAACTTTAATATCCTATTCTGATCTCATTTACTGCTCTTCAACTTCACTGACTTCAGCAGATTAATTTCTGATGCATGGGGTCACAAGAGAGTTTTAGCATCTGAAACACCCAAGTGCTGCAGTGAGGAGAGAGAGGCAGGCGGCAGCACTCCCTTGCATGTTGCTGTTTTCACAGTTTGGCCTTTCCATCAAAGAATAATCCTGGTCCTCATGTCATGCAAATACCCATTGATTAGAAGGGAAACTGATAGCTGTTGCTGTCTACAAACAGAACATGTCCTGAGTTTCAAAGCTGTTGTATTTCCTCACTCTCTCTGCACACGTAGAAATTCTATAGAATTGTTTGAATTGTTTGTAGGCTATAGCCTGTATTTTCATGACTCTTATTTTACTTCATCTAGCCTGCTGTAGGTGTTGCCAAAATATAAAAGGCAAGCAATGAAGGGAATCTTCAGTACGGTGTATTTGAAAAGCTTTTATAATAGTTTAAGTCCTTGCCACTGTGTGGGCAAAATGTAATTAAAGCAAGAGCTGCATTGCAAATGATGCTAATTCTGAAAATACATTAAGTGTATATCATCAGAGTTTTTCTTTCTGAAAGCTTTAATTTTGTAAAAATACGGGAAAGCAATTGAAATAGAAGCCTGGTAAATAGTGCAAAAGTATTTTAGTAACTGTAGTACTAATGAGCAGAGCATACTTTTTTTTCCTCTTACGTTTTTAAATGGCATTAGTATTCCAAACAGCAAAATCCCTGGCTGGAGAATTGTAGAAATGATGATTGCTCATTAGCAAATAGAATACAGATGTTCTGTTCATTTTGCCTGAGTGCTTCACATAAACACCTTGGGGAGTGACTGGCACAGAGTACAAAACTTGATAGCATAACGCTGTACTAAACACTTTGGGGCTGGCAACAGAAGCAGAAGCATACCATGTAATTTTGTAAAATTTCATGTAATTTTTAATCATTTGTAGTGTTTGTGTAATGCGACAGCCTTTATGGGAAGTGTTGGGGGGTGTGTATCTATACAGGGCTGTAATCAACACCAGAAACTAGAGTTGGGTCAACATCTTTTCACGTCTTTTTGGTTGACTTTCTGCCTTCAGCTTAGAAAAGAGCAAACTTTCACCCCCCCCTATGTCTATGAGTCTTGTGTCGGTTGTATGGTTTTGTATTTGCCTGACCACTTGCACAGAATTTCTTGGGCCTCTGAGGTGGCATCTTTTTGGGTGTTTTCTCATGTGACTTCAGTTGGTGTTACCAGGTAAGACATTTGTTGTTCCTTCTCTCCCTTTCTTCCATTCCTTCATGCTCCCCTCCATCAGTAATCTTAATTGCTTTTTTTTTCTTCTTTGAATTTTTAATCAAATAGGTGCTATGACTGTTTTCAAGCACATACTAAATAAGGACTTGGGGTAGTAAGTCATCTTTGGGGACTTTCTGATAGTTGTGTGTTGGTGGCTGTGGATTTTTACATCCCAGTATGATGTTGCTGAGTTCTCAGTTCTCTCTGCCAATGCCTGTGGTGCTTATGGAGTAGCTGAAAGGGGGGATGCACCTACTCTGCTGGAGGAGCCAAGTGAGTTAAGCCTCTCTGTGTCCCTTAGTCTTGGACTCTTCTCCTTGCAGAATTTTGTAAAAGAAAGATGTCCCTTCCAGTGAAGATGCAGGAATTGTTTGGTTTTTAAAACCAATGTACGAAATTCTGAACCACATTCTTGCGATTTGGTGGACTTTTAAAGAACGGGGATTCCTAGCTGTGGTATTACTCTGGCCTCTTGCCATGATGTGTGTTGTACTTGTTTAGTTGCCAGGGCCAGGCTGGGAAGAAGTAGAATGAGCTTCTAATGTTTCAAAACGCATTTATTTTATTAAAAAATGTGTTGATTCCAGTGGGTTGGTTTTGTTAATTTTGGGTGGGTTTTTTTACATTGGGTAAGAAGTCTTCAAATTGCTGCCATAACGCCATAGAGCAGTAAAGTTGTGCTTCAAAGCAGTTTCCAACCTGCAGTTTCAATCTGCAGCTGAACTACCATATGCCAGGCCTGATTGCCTGCTGCAGCTACTCTGCAAATTATTATGCAGCAGTACATCCTTGGCAAGCACTTATTAAAAAATGCTTTTGTGGGGTTTTTTTTAGACCTTTTAAAGTAGCTTTTGCTTTTCCACCTTAGTGGAAAAGTCTTAAAAGTATTAGCAATCTCAGCACAAGATTTGGTCAGATGATAACAAATGGGAAGATGGTGTTGGGCACCCAGAGAGCTGGTTATACCCTCAGGGTTTGTTGGTTGTGAGCTTCCATCCTCTTTTAAAGCAAATATTCAAAACTAAATTGAACTTACTAACATCAGTTTGTCCTGCTGAGTTAAAAACAATCTGTCTAAATGTAAAAAAAATAGTAGGTATCAAAGTTAAACCACTTCTAGAGGCAGAATCAAATTAAAGTGAATTGAAGCAAGTTGGATCAGCATGAAGTGACTCTGTTTGTAAAGAGTACTTTGCATTTTTGTATCTTTTCACAGCCATAATTGAGAGAATAATATATCGACTTCACTTACAAAGCTGCTGTTTGCTTCCTCCTTTTGCCCTAAAGCAAACAAAATAGGAAGGCTCCCAATTTGGAATCTATTGAATGAACCCAAATCACTTATGTGCTGTTTAGTTGTCGTGGCAGCAAGGCAAATAGACGTGAAAAGATTAGCCAAATAAAAAGGCAGAAACCTTGGCCCTCTTGTAAGGATTTGGAAACCCAGTTAGTAGTTCACCAGTTGTTGAAGCTGCCGGATAAAGGCACATAGGAAAAAGCAGGCTGAAAGTAAAATGCCTCATCTGTGAGATGTGTGGGAATGGGGCAGCTCTTGGGATAAAATTTTAAGTTTCACTGTTGTCTCTTCCTTTATCTTCCTGTTTATGTTTCATTGCAGCTTCAATATGTATTGAAAATCACATTAATAGCAAGGTTGTGAACGAAAGCATGTTAAAGAAGAAAATTAATGATTATGTAAGCTTAATGTCTGAGACACTGCCCTCTTTTGCAAAAAAGATATATCTAGAGGTGTTAGTGAGGACATGAGGTTTCTCATTCAATCACATTAAAACCTGATGAATTGGAGAGTTCAGGACAGCTACGGCAGTTATTGTCAGCTGAGACACATGTAGTAGGAGAGACAGTCAAGGGCTCAGAAAGCTTGCAGAGTGAGTACAGCAGCCAGGCAGCCCGTGCAAAGGAGAAAAATTAAACTCCTCCATTTAGAAGGAAGGGTGACACACATTACCTGAAACCACGATGTCTGCATGGAAATAGGATATGCATTTGAGGCGGTGCTATTCGCAGGTCTTTGCTGACACAAGTTTAGTGGACGTAGGTATAGGTGAGGAAGGGTTGTTACTGTATATCTTACTTTAGAGTCCATCCTGGAATATAGAGGCCCAGGGCTCTGTTAGAGGGAGTCCAGATTGTCTGAGCCTTTGGTCTCGTGTCTGTGCTGAAGATCTGACGTACTTTACTTTGAAATTGATAAACTGAATTGTTGGTGTGATATGAATTATTCCCACTGTTACTAAATAGTAAACATGACCACAGTGACCTACTCACTCTCTAGACTGGATTCTTTCTGTGGCTTAATCATAGTAATGACTTTGTATTTGAACTGCAGAATGTCACAGGTGAGATGTGGGCTGTTGAAGACAAGGGCAGCAGATGGAACATGGTAGATTGATGCCATAACATGTGTATCATAAAACAAGGTAGTAAAAAGCTTCAGGAAATTATATTTCTTAAGTAATGCAGTCAGAACTGCTCTTAGACAAGATTGCTTTGTATTTACTAGCTGTGTTTACTGCTTTTTCTGATGTGCCTAAATAGGAAAAACAGGTATTTGGAAACTTCAGGGAGTGGAAAATGGAGTTCTAGATTCGAATCTGTACAGTTACTTTTGGGAATAACACAGCAGAACGAGTGAGCTTGATGCGCTGCACAGCAGATGCCAGGATTATATGATGTGGAAGGAATTTTTTACTTTTAAACCCTTTCAGTGTGATGAAATGCAGGGGAGAGGAAGGAGGGGCTGACATAAGTGCCCTCATTTTTTTTTTTAACCTCTTCTGTGCTCTGAATCCAGAGGTACCAGTTGGTTCATGCAGGCACAGCCCATCTGCGTAGGTGGACTCTACCAAAACAGTAATTAAATGTAGTGTATGTTTCTGGACTGGAGCTAAAAGGGAAAAGAAAATAGTACTGTTTATTCTGTGGTTTAAAGCTGTGCTGCTATAAACAGAAAATGCAACAAACAGAGAATTGAGTTTGTGTGAAAATTGATGAAGAATACAGTATGTCTATTTTGGTATTTATGCATTATTTAAAACAGGTTTAGCAGAGTATGAAGCTTTTGATTATAGTCAGCTTGTGTGTTCTGCTACATTGTGCAGCATCTCAAAGTAAAGTGGACCAGCAGTTGTTTACAGAAGCTAAAGGCTTTCAAGACCAGCTCATGGGAGGAACAGATGGTATTTGGGCATTGTTTTGTGGTCTTGCAGTCCACGCAATGCCATGTTGGGTTGATTCATGGAGATCCATTTGCAGAGGCATCATGGTGAGCTGCTTCATTTAGAGGAGAATAAATGTTTAAATGAACTTTATTGACTTTTGCACTGTATTTATTAAATTCCAATAGCTGCTGATAAAATGACAAGAGGATAGCAGAGCCTTTATTAAATAAACCGGTGTCCTTTGCGAGTGATGATCCTTTCATTCGGGAGAGCTGTATGGGCTGTGACAAGATGAAGAAGCCACACGGGTAGGGTTCAGCCCCCATGTTGATGGGGGGATTACGCAGGACTGTGTGGGTCACTGCAGTGGGCCTGGTGAGCCAGCAGCACAGAGCTGCTGCTGCTGCTGCTGCTGGGCAAAGGCCCCAGCGCTGACTCTGCACCAAGTTTCACTCCAACTTCCACCTCGTTGTGCAACTGAAACCAGTGCAAGGTGAACGGCATTCCCGCATGCACAGTGTGCCGGAACACTTACTGAACAGCACGAACATGTTTTGACTAATTTAACGAGGGTCAAAATGCTTCCTTGCCAGAGGGAGGGAGGGAAAAGGCCGGGGGCCTTATTTTCCATAATACTCTAAAGCAGGGACAGCAGTGAAAGCCCAGGTGACAAGATCTTTCCCTTTTAGGCACTAACAAAGCTCAGGCTGACTTAGCATTCAAAACCTGTTGAACCTGTTAGTAAGCGGGGAGCCCTGTATCCTTGCTGCAGACGCTTTGTTTGTTTCTGCTAACTGCATTTCAATTGCCTAGTGATAGTGTTTGTTTTCTTGGAATTTGCTTTCGGGTGCAGGGTTTCAGTGGTGCCTCATGACCAGCCCTGCAAAGGTGGGGTTGCTGCAGGCCAAGGTCCAGCCGGGCTGCAGGCACCTCCAGCCCTGTCCTGAGCACAGAGGAGTAGTGTGGGGCTTCTAAGGGGCTGCATGTGTGGAAACGGGAATACTGCAGTCTCTTCCTACTCCCGCTGGCAGGCACAGTCGGCATTAAACCGGTTGCTTTTATAGGAACGGGCTGACCTACTTATTAACGCATTGTATTTCAGTGTTTGGCAGTGGCTGTCTGCCCCAGAGGGGTTGTGTTTCTGGCCCCGCCGAAACTGGGGGCTCCAGCCCTGACACAGCTTTGCTGAGGGCCTTGGGTTTGGTGTGCTGGTGTGTCTGGCCAGTGATGAGGAGCTCTGGTGTCACAGCAATGGGCACCATGTGGAAAATGGGAAAAAGCTGCTGGAAGGACTGATAGATGCCAAAGAGAAACAGGAAAATAGAAGGGAAAATTGGAGGGGAGTGATGCTTAAGTATCATGAGAAGTTTTGACGGGAAGTGTAATTTTGATTGCCTTCTGTAGGGTAAGGAGGGGCAAGCCACCAACTGGCAATAGCTGTGGGCATGCTTAGGGTACTTGAAAGGAAAACTGTTTTGCCAGCTTGTGAAATTGAGAGATGGTTGTAGTCAGCTGCTCTTCCCTAGCCATAGTTGTAAAGCAGGGTGAGGTTTGATAAGAACACAAGTAAACAAGCAAATTTGGAGAAGACTGAACATCTGTGAGGGGTCAGTTCAGTGAGCTTCCTCTAGCTTCGGTCAGCTGGTGGCACTGTGGTAATGTGAGATTTGTGTGTGTGCCTCTCATCTCTTGGAGGTGATGGCAGCAGCCAACACGGGAGACAGTACTGCAGGTCTTTTCTACCAGGGCCTTGGTCTGTGTTTTCAAATTCAGATTTCTGTGAACAGATAGATGATAAGTGTGGTGGTGGAAAAGATGGGACAGCACCATGAAATGTCCTTCCTGTAGCAGACTGTTGCTGCTGCTTCTGCTCTGGGGGGCTTTCAGTTTTTCAGGGCTGTTGGATGACCATTTTGCTACGCGTCTGAGGAGTACGTGCTCCATCCATCTTCACAGTGACTTAGACTTTCTCTGTTGGTCTGGATGGAATATACACCCTTACATGACTTGCCAGTAAAAGCAGATCTGCTGCTGTGACGGAACTCTTCAGCCGTTAAAAAAAAACAAACAAAACCAAACAAAAACAAAACAAACAAAAACAAACAAAAAATTGTCTGGGTTTTATAGAGGTTTTCTGAAGATGTGTTTAGTTCCCAGTCTGAATAGCCAACACAGTTGTCCAAAGAGTTAAAGCTTTCCAAGATATTTCTTCAGTTTTGCCCCATGAAAAGCTGTGGCCTCCTTTGTTAATGACACTGCAGTGTAGCTTTAGCTTTGGGGACCATGGGAAGTGGAGTTCATGAAGGATACACACTCGGCCAGAGTGTCATCACAGGTTTTGCTGCAAATTTCAGTTTTCTGTCTTTTGTGCTTTTTCTCCAGTACCTTGTATGCACATGGATGTCTCTTTTTCTTTGATGTACACATACCCCCTTATCAAACTACTTAATCTAAAAGTTTTGAAAGAAAAGAGAGAATTTGTGTGTTTAAATTCTTGAGAGGCACTCCGCTATCATAATGATAGAGCTGTAGGATTACCCAGAGATACAAAATGACAGACGTCATAGTTAATACTCATCAGCATCCTTTCTAGCAATCTCAAAGCAGTCCCATCAGTAAAAAGCCTAAGCAAGCTGTGCTGCATTATCATGATCGAGGGCCAGATCAGATTTGATCTTGCTGGCTGACATAAGTAGAAAAGGAAGTTTTCCCCCTTCTAAAACTAACTTTATAAATAAGCTGGCTGTAACATTGCAAATACTTGTGTTAAAATACCCAGTAATTACATGAAAACCAACCTCAAACGTGTTTCCAGACACTTTGCCTTGAAACTGAAAGGAAGGGAGCTTCTTACGTTCATCCCCAATAAAGGAAGATGTAGCTCAGTGCTTCCCCAGCATTAAGATTATTTGGGAGTTTATGAATTCCAGGCCCTTCCCAGTCAAAATAAAGTCCAACAATATTGATTTTTAATGGGGCATAATTACCACTATTAGTCTCCTCTGAAACGAGTGGAATAACTTACCTTTAGCCATTGTAAGGCTTTACACTGTTTTCCATAACTGTTACCATTGTGCAATCTGGCACTTGGTTTTTGCACTAAGGTGAACCCTGGAGCTATCAGGTCTCTACTGGAATTTCACTGAAAGTTTTGCTTCAAATAGAACATTTTCATTGGTGTGTTCCCAGTGGAAGAATCTTTGTGGCTTTTATAACAAAGGCTCTACAAAGACTACAGTGCATGCCGTTAGCATGGTTTTCATACCAGATGAAATGCTGCATCAGGTTTATGAATGTTTTAAAATTGGTTTGTCAGGTGTGTGTTAGGGGAGGACAGAGGATCATGATAAAGTTTTCAGTTCCATTCCTGACTGCTTGAAAGACAGCAGTTTGCCTGTAAATGATGACATTAAAATGAAAAATAAATAGGAGCTTTTTCCATCTTGAATTTGCTCTTCTGGAGGTCCTCCATCCTTATACTTTGGGATTTTTCTACCCCCTGCTGGAGACAGGAAGAAGGAAAGTAGGGAGGTTCAGCGTGGGGAGGGAAATCTTCCACAGACACTGGGCTTAGAAACTCTTCATCTTGTGGCCATGAGGGGTGGTGAGATGGGTCGGGAGGGCCTCTCTGCGGCAGTGGATAGCTGTCCTGTCTGTCCATTTGACTCTCCCATGAGGGGGCAGGCGATCATTAAAGATCAGTGTACAGAGGCAGAGATGGGAGAAGGGCAAGATGAATGTGTGCTCTCTGTTTTGTTCTGTTGTAATCGATCTGATTACCAAACGTTATTAAGATTTGTTTCCCCAGACAGCCTGTGCCTTGCTCTCACAGACACACAGATCTGATACACAAATCATGCTAGTAAATTGAATTTGAGCTGGCAGAGTTAATATGAACTGTTTGTGGTATGTGTACATGAAGCAGAACTCTCTAAAGGCCAGAGAGATGCCTGTGTGATGCACTGGCAAGGATTACAGAAACTCATGCTTAAAATCAGTAGACCAGCTCTCACTAAAATTTGTTGAAATAGTGGCATACAAAAAGAAATGTGGGGCATTTTTTCTGTTTAGTTGTAAACACAAAATTGAAGACTTCCTACTTGCCAAAAACAAACCCTCTCTTTCTTTGTGGCAGCCTTTACCATGCCCCCTTCTTGGCTGGAGTGACGGATGGCTGTTCTTCCCCAGCAGGGACATGGCCTCCCCATCCAGCAGGGATTGAGAACTGTGCTGGGGAGCTGCAGTCAAAATGAAGTCTAACACCATTTAAAAGGTGTTTTCCTCTCCAGCGTTGCTGTATGCCCACAAGAATGGCACAAAACACACTTGTGATTCTGTTAATGAAAGCACTAATTTTTAACAAAACTGTCCTGAGCTATAGCTAAGCTGCCCAGCTGTTCCAGCGTGGGGCTGAGCCCTGCAGGATGCTGGCACACTGATCCTCTTCCATGGCCACTACTCATTCTCCGGATTGTATACCCCTGTAAGTGCTTTCCTGGCTTACAGCCACAGCTCTCACTGCTATCTGGATAAAGCTTCATTTAATTTTATTTTTTTTTTAATGTCCAGTAGCTTCTGCTAGGCTCAGCCTGTGCACGTGGTCAGTTTGGATCCTTGTTCACCACAGGAGCAGAATGGGATGAGAGCCCCTCAGCTTACTAGCTCTGTTTTGTGAAGCAAATACACTTTACACCTTTCAGCTAAGGATCTGAAAGAGTTTGCAAAGGAATTCTGGTGGTATTCTGCCCGTTCCTTACTCTTCTGATAGCCTCACCTGTCAGCTAGTGGCAATTCAAACTCCAAGGAGTTTCAACAGGATCATTCATAGCAAATTAGAGGTTTGCAGAAGTGGTATCCTGTGTCTTGACTTCTTTTTAAATTAAAATGTAATAAAAAATGGTAAAAGGTTAAAGGTTGTTTCAACCTTTTTCAGTAGGAAGGAGCTACATGATCGCAGTTTGTCAAGCTAGAAGTGTTCAAGGAGCATGTAAATGCCACTTAGCTGCAAAGTCATGCCTTAGTGCTCGCTCTCCAGAGACTTGGGTGAATTCTTCTCTCTCCACATTTCGGTTCACAGCATTTCATATTTCCTCTGTTTTTGAAAATGTTTAAGTAAAGAATTCCAGCAAAGCTAATATTTAACTTACAGGTCTGCTGCTATGTAGTGCAGAAGGCACTAAATATTTGCATTGGCGAAGTGTTTACAGAAAGATCTGAGATGCATATGCAACTGAATTCAAGAAAAATGTAAGCAAAAGTACATTAGCTAGTTTTTTTCCAGGTTTGCAACATCCCTTCTACAAAATCTCTTCTGTGAAGTATGGAAGTAAGAAAGAAAAAACCCCTAATAACTAGGATGTACTGTTTAGTCTAAACAAGCTCTGTTGCAGTTGTTTTAAATAAACCCTATTATTATGTGTGCTGTTTAAGCTAATTTCACTCTTAAAGTCTCTTTAGGGTTCAGGCAGCTTATGTTCGCTGTGTTGCTTTCAGCAGGACCGTTTGCAATATTCTCAGACTATCGATTGTTGTAATTAGAAAGCAATTTTATTACTGTAGGGGTTAACGCATAGGTGTTTGCTGTGGGAATGTGAAGATCTTCAAAGGCTATCTTTGTTTTCATATTTCATTATAATAATCCTTCAAAAATGCCATTACTTCCTTCACTGCCTTACCTGTTAGCCAGCATCTCATCCCTCAGCACACCTGGAAGCTCTCCAGCAAAAAAAAGTCAGAAGGCCCTAAACACTAGATCCCTACTTTTCTGTCATTTACTGTATTTGAAAATCAAAATAGGTATTGCAGGAAGAGTGGAACCTGTATTGTCAGATGATGGCAGTATTGCTGGGGCTGTCTTCCTCCATTGATTTCCTTCTGAGAAGCAGAAGAGCATCTTGTTCCAGCCATGCTGAACATCGCTCCCTGTGGAGCGTGCTCAGCCACCATCCACAGACCTGGGTGAGTCTTCAGCATCTCTGTGCACAGGCTGGGTCTAGCTCACAGCAACGCAAAATAATGATTGTCAAGCGCTGTGATAGAAAATAGGCTTTAGTCTGCTTCCATTTGTTTGGGTAAGTTTATGTCTAGCCCTGTTGGTCTTATAATGTGGATTCACTTGCAAAAATTGGTGGTGGTGGGGAAACAGCTGCCCCAGAATGGTTTTCAAGCATGTTTAATAATAGATTTTCAAATCTAGTAATTTGATTTATTTGTTTATTGATTGATTCATGCAGATGGTTGTTAGCTGGTCTCAACCTTGGGAAGAGGGAAGTAAATGATACAGACTTTGATTTTTCTTTATAATTTGCCTGTCTGCCTTGGACATAATTCTATAAACAAGAAGTGATCTGTTCTCTCAGGTGTGACTTTACTCAAGAATTAGCACTTAACATATCTCCATTTATCCACTGTCGCTCCTGGGGAAAAGAACACCTAATCTGGAATTTGAGGGCAAGCCTGGGCTGCCTGCCACAGCTGTTATGGTGTGGACTTGAGCCCCGGCAGACTGCATGCCTGCCTGTCTGTGAACCTGATAGTTGGTTGTGTTTATACTGCTGGTTTGGTAACATACTTCCTGTAGCAATTCTAGCTCTCCTGAATACATCCACGCCTTGAAACCCAGGATTTTACAGTGAGAACTGTTGGGCTTGCAGCGAATTTTCCCAGCCGTTCCTAGGCTCACGAAGAAGCCTGTGTGCACAGACCTCCCTAAGCTATGGACCACCATACTCCCCCTCTGGTTCTCCCAGTCCTGCATCTACGAGGCTCTGTCTGCTGGCACCTCTCTGCACTTTCTGTCTGGACTGGCTCCACTGTCCTGCAAAAAAAGCAGAAGAGAGAAGGCAAGAGTCTGAGCAGGGGTTTATGTGCAGGCATGGGAGTAAATTAGGAGAGTTGAGACCACTTAGAAGCCCTGTGGAGAAGGACTTGGGGGTGCTGGTCGATGAGAAAATGAACATGAGCCGGCAGTGTGCGCTTGCAGCCCAGAAAGCCAACCGTATCCTGGGCTGCATCAAAAGGAGCGTGACCAGCAGGTCGAGGAGGTGATCCTGCCCCTCTACTCTGCTCTCGTGAGACCTCACTTGGAGTACTGTGTGCAGTTCTGGTGTCTTCAACATAAAAAGGACATGGAACTGTTGGAACAAGCCCAGAGGAGGGCCACGAGGATGATCAGGGGACTGGAGCACCTCCTGCATGAAGACAGGCTGAGAAAGTTGGGGCTGTTCAGCCTGGAGAAGAGAAGGCTGCGTGGAGACCTCATAGCAGCCTTCCAGTATCTGAAGGGGGCCTATAGGGATGCTGGGGATAGACTCTTCGTTAGGGACTGTAGTGATAGGACAAGGGGTAATGGGTTAAAACTTAAACAGAGGAAGTTTAGATTGGATATAAGGAGGAAATTCTTTCCTGTTAGGGTGGTGAGGCACTGGAATGGGTTGCCCAGGGAGGTTGTGAATGCTCCATCCCTGGCAGTGTTCAAGGCCAGGTTGCAGAGAGCCTTGAGTGGCATGGTTTAGTGTGAGGTGTCTGTGCCCATGGCAGGGGGGTTGGAACTAGATGATCTTAAGGTCCTTTCCAACCCTAACTATTCTATGATTCTAAGCCAGGTCTCCCGTGGCTTGCTCACTGGCTTTCCTTCATAGTGCCATGGGTTAAGTGCTACTGGAGTAGCCCCTGCCAAAGTAGTTTTGCTTACATGCTTAAGGTTGCTGCCACAGAGCTCAAGCTGGCTGCATGTGACAACTGAGGACTTGCATTAGCTCTCCACTGCGTTGTCAGGTATGAGGCTCCAGCTCTGCGCTGCTCTCCTCCAAGTGCAGATAGCCACTGTGTTTCAGGCATCCTGCCTGAGTTCAGCAGCTCACTGTACATTGCACACCGGATGCTGATAGGTATGGGTCCTGTGCATCCACTGCCCATAAACATTTTGCAGGTCGGCTTTTTCATAAAGTGATGCAAGATCTTGTCCTGGAGTGTCAGACATGATTCTGATGCTTCTGCAGGTTTGTGTAGATGGGCCTTTCTGAACATGTCCACTGGCATAGTTTTTTCATGACTATGATTTTGTGCTCTTTCCCCCTCTGAGTTTTGCAGAGAGCTTACTGCCCTACAGAAGCATAAATTGGAAGGCAGGCTCTGGAGAGTGGCTTTCTGTGCGTCACATTGTGAGCAGCAACACTGATGCTCACATTCTAACTTTTTGCTTTGTTCCAGATCCTGTTAGAAGAGATTTCCTAAAACAACATTGCTCTCTTCTCTAGAAACATTCTGGTTACCAGTCTGTCTTCACCAATCGTTAGTTTACTGAAGCTGTCTTTAAATCTAAGAGTTCTTCTTCCTTGATTTTTCTACCTGCACCCCATGGTCACTTATTGATCTGATAGAGTCTTACTTCTTTTCTGCCTTTGTTTTGCTTAACTGAGCAAGCCACGCTCTCTTTCTTCTGTCCCAAAGTCGGTTTCTTATCAGTTCAGTTGCCCAGCTTTGTGGTTTCTTTACTCCTTTTTCTTTTTTTTTTTTGTTTGCTTCAGAGAATGGAGCTCTCCTACTTATCTCAGGATACATTTGGAGCAAAATCTTTGTGCAGTGACCTGCAGACACTGCAGCCTCCCCCAGGCTGAGGCTTGGAGCTCCTCAGCCTGGTCTGTTTCCCAGAGGTTCCACGGGAGCAATTTAGTTCATCAGAATTTGTTCTTTGGAAATCATAGATCTTAAGCAAAATTAGGTTTGCCATTATTCTTCCCATTTAATCTAAACTGAATCACTTTGTGGTTCCCTGTTCCAAAGTCATCCTCATTACTTAAGATAAAGTGTAGGAAAGAATCTATTCTTATTCATTCAGCAGTGTGGATAAAGAAACTTGTCAGCTGACACAGTAACTGGCCTGACCATGGGTAATAGCATTTGTTCTCCAATCTGTACTGTGAAGTGTATGTCTTGTGTTGACATAATTCCCATTTCTTTAATGACACAGAACTCTATCCAGATCCGTATCTGATGCAAGGAGTCAAGAGCAGACTCAGTGTCTCTCTCTTAGAAGTCTGACCATCTTTCCGCAGCGTTTCCAAACATTTCCTGTTTTCTCCTGTTTCCGAAGTCTGGTATTTCATTATTGCATGACAGTATCCTACCATATAGAATCTGTATTTCTTTTCCTTGAAAAGCACAGACCTTTTTGACGCCCATTTCAATAATAATTGCTGTTCCACCCTGTTTGTGAATTTTCCTGTAATAACACTGGTGCCTTCAGTTCCTCTTTTATTATGTCAGTCTGCCTGCATTATTAGCACACAGCTACTTTAGCTGCTAGGTTTTTGTTCACCTTTTCCGCTCTTGTTTTTGGCTTCAGACTCTGTTTTGGCTCCCTAGTTAGATTATATACGGGCCTTTCACTGGTGATGTCACATGCCTGACCCCTTTTCTTATCATTAGTAGCATTTTTTTTCTTCAAATCCCTGAAATACTTTGTCATTGTTCTTTTCATGTTTATCTTACATTTCCCCCTTTGTTTTCTGGATCTTGAAAGTGGTGTAGAATTTATGTTTGCCTCCCCAGGCCTTCTTCCCTTGCTGTGTTCGTGCAGCAGCTTGTGCCATAGTGGTTCCAGTAGTTGGGATGTTTGGGTGAAGCCCTCCTGAAGACTCACCTTGCAGTAAGAGTACCTAAAAAGCCACCTTTTCCTTCAGAACCAGTGGGCAGTGTCTGAGAGAGTAGGGGATGGCTGTATACATTTCCCCTAGGGTCACTCAGACCATGCGAGCTGCATCAGCCTTTTTCCGGTTGGAACATCTGGCACTTGCAGGACTGAATGACATACTCTATTCCCAAGGTCTAGTGGGAACAAATGTATTTTGAAATAGCATGAGAAGGAAACGAGCACTTACAACAAGTAAGAGTTCTTCTTAACCTTATTTAACAACTAACAGTTGTATGGGACAATAAGATATAGTTTATTTGGTCTTAACTGGATGGAGTTTCGTAGAGGTCTTCCTCCTGCCACTTTGCTGGAAGAAAAACCTATTGTTATCAGCAGGGACACTGTGGAGGCTTGAGCAATGATGACCTTGGTGTCCCAGTTAGAGATAACACAGATCTGCATTACTGGAGACGAAGAGCATGTGTGTTTGTGTGTATGCGTATCATTTGGTCAAAAACCAAAACTGTGTGCAACCTGTAAAACTGCAAGGAATTACAGCCCTCATAATCCTCGCTTCCACTGTAGAATCTGAGTTGCAGCAATCAGCTAAGAAGACAGTTGAAATTCCTGATGACAAATTAGATGAGTACATGATGGAACAGAAAATGGTTTCTCTCTTCTCCTCTGCTAGGCTCACTGACTAGTGCTTTCTCTAGCTGGTGTTTTCTGTTCAGTACTACAAGTTGCATAGGCTGGATGGAATCAGAAAGGACTTTACTGTCACCTTTGTGATGGGTAAATTTTATTCTCACATCCTTCAGCACTGAAAATTAAGCTCACCAGTAGCATACACCAATTGAAAAAATACTTTAAAAATAAAGGAACAAAACCAAAGCAAACATCTCTGTCCTGTTTTTAAGCAGAGAATGTATTATAATATGCCATTTTTATGTATAAGATGGATATCTCACTTCTTTAGTCGGCTGTCTTTTACAAGATTTTTATCATACACTGGTAAAATACATATCAATGTTGTAAGTCTTTATTTTAGCAGTTAATTGATCTTAATCTTTACTACTGAGATGAAAAGTTAGGATTATGCATTTTGGTTTCGTACAACTTCCCAAATGATAGATGAACCTCTTCAAGTTCGTGCATGACCTTCTGTTAACTCTTTCTCCTACCATTCTTTTTATTAGAGGTAATATTTAAACAAGAATACAAGTTGTAGCTGTTTGCTTATACAGTTTTTCAGCTGATAAAATGGTATTGTTAGAGAATGGAAATTGTACATTATGACAATGCAAAATAGAGGAGCAGGAAGAGGGCTTCTGTTACAAATGTTCTGTGTTTTTGTAAATAAGACCTCAGAATAATTTGTGCCATGGTTTATTTGGCAGTGCCGGGAATGAACTTCAAAACCAGGAAAACTGACTGGTTTGTTCAGACCCGTACCTTTCTTCTTCTGTGTCTCATACTAGATACTTTCAAAGAAGTGGGAGAACCACTGTGACTGCCAGACCAGTTTTGTATTGCTAGTGAAATTGCTTTCTCCTGGCCTCTATTATATAGCTTCCAGAATTCTGATGCTTGGTCTTTCATGCACTGTTGTTGAGGTGTGAATGTAACTTCTCTTTCCTTCCCAAGATCTTGGTTCTGAATCCTACTGATTTACTGTACACTTCCACAAGTATTCTGTTGATTTTAAGAGCTCTTCTCAACCTTATTTAAATACTTCAGAAGTGGACTCGGGGGCATCCTACACCAAGGAGTTTGACAGAGTTACAGTACTTACAGTTATCTTCAGGTATTTCTTCTGTCTTGTGCATTGCAGTTTTGTTTTAACAGTCATGTTCTTATTCTGTCATCAGTCAAAATAAATTAAAAATAGAAAACAAAAGGGGGGGGGGGTAGAGGGAAGGGGGAACCTTCTCTGTATTAATTATTCTCTGTGTCTTTGACCTAACCTGACTCATACCAAGGTTAACCATCATGATGTAGGAGGGGAAAAGGCACATGTATTAACAGAGATGTTAAGAAGTTAAAGCTGCTGTTTGCTGTGTTGCAGTTTAGTAAACCCAAAGGTAAAAGGTGGGAGGCATAGTGCTGCTTTTGCAATATTATCCTACTGCTGAAAATTGGAAACATCAAAAAATCAGATCACAAAACAATGAGTAGGAGTCAGCTGTGCTAGGAATTGAGGCAGGAATCTTGTAGAAAACGAGTAAAATGGACTTCTGAGAACAGTGGAAGTAAGTTCTGTGCATTCAAGTCACAGTAGAGCATTAAAGTGGAAAACAAACCAGTGGTTGGTGCTGGTGCGGAATGAGCCAAAAACTGACATACTGAATGGTGACGTGAAACTAAATCCTTTACAAAAATAGTTGTATTTTAGATGTAGTAACTTTAAATTGGAGAAGATCTTATAAATTCCCTCCTGATGAGGTAACATGGCAATGGTTGTAGTGTACAGATGGTGCAGTTTATTTACTAACTATTTTTTTTCATCAGTTGGCAGTAACATTTTAGTAGTACCTCGATGTGCATCTTAAGTGCCTTTCTCTAGGCATCTGTGCTGGAAAATCTAACCCATGGTTGCTTTGAACTGCTTCAAAAGCTATTTTCTTTAAAACCTTACAGTATAGCAGTAAAAATAAATACCCTCTAGCAAAATAAAGAGGTACTCTGTTATCCTAATTTTTATTACCATTCAGTTGGATGGGAATGGATTTGAAGCATTCAGTGAAATCAGATCGAAGCTTGAAATCAAATATCAAAATAATACCAATGATTTTAAGACACTTCGTCTCTCTCTGAAATGAACTCAGATCAGAGATCAGAGTAATACAACTGCTGTCACATCCGGCTTTCTCACATACTTGTTTTGGTTTAAGTATTTTTGTCAATTCTAGAGTAAACAGTCTGCTACCTGAGGGTTACCCTCCGCATTGCTGAATGTTTATATGTTATCTCATGCCAAAATACTTCATGCCTACTATTTTGCCTCTTCATGTCTGTGCCAGGCAGATTCTGATCTACAGGTAATGTGCTGAGTGAAGTTTGGCTCTATGCATGTCTTGACAATATGCGCTAGATTGTAATTCCACAGAGTGATAAATTGTAGGTTAGTTCCTCAGTGAAAAAGCTAGATGCTGTTTACCAGTTTGCTGTTCGCTTTTGAACACTGTGCTGAATAGGGGCTTGAATCTAAAATGCAGTGAACAGACGTGCCATGAGGTTTGTGACTTACCCTTTGTTGGTATCATCTTCATCAAAAGAAGTTTTGTCTTTGAAAGCAATGCTGGCAAATATCACAGGCTCACACTGCAAGGGGAGGTGCTGCAGCTGTGGTGAAGTTCTTCCCTCTTGTCGGCTTTGAACTGCATTGGGATGTATGCTTTCATGCCTTAGGAGCTCTTGTAAGTGCTTACGGTTGCTTCCAGGCCTTTTCTGACACCATGTGAAGGATACTTCATGGATGAGGGACCAAGCACTGAAACTTCAGATTGTAGCATAAAGCACCAAGCGTATAGACAGCAGTCATCTGTTAGGGCTGCGCCTGCTGGCAATTTTTGTCACTGCTTTTTTGTCACTCTCCAATGTTGCCTGTTTGAGGCTTTGACATACTCTTTCTTCTTCATACAACTCTCAAAATCCTTCATTTTCTTTGTTGTTCCTTACTTTTGTCTTTCACTGACAAAGCTGTGTGTCTAATGCTTTCAACTAGCAAAAAAATGATCATACAGTTTGTGTATGCAGTCAATTCACCACTTTAATTAGCAAAAAGAAACCAGAATGCCTTCATTTAAAAACTTAATTTTTTAAATTCTGAAACTTTGTGTGTAGGCATGAAGATTTTTAACCTGGTTTCCTAGGGAAAGGAAATTCCTGCAATCATTTTTCACGAACCACCCCTGTTAATAACTTCAGGAGCCTCAGTGTTGATTGCAGGCTTCGGGTAGGGCAGAATTCTTAGTTATGAAATTCACTGCTTCATGAGCACAGAGAGGCAGATAGAAGGGAGAGGATTCAATTACCAGTCTGGATCCATGCAAGGTCAGCCCTTGTTGCTGGAAGTGAGAGGATACACATGGAAGAGAGTTAAAAAAAGCACCAGCTGTGTGGAAATGGCTGTCAGCACTGGGGCACTGGTGGGTACCAGGACTCTTAAGCAGGAAATGCCAGTCCAAGCAAAGGCGCTCTTCAGTGCTGCTCCTCATGACTACTTCTTCTTCTTGACGTCCTTCTTAGGAGAACACCTCCAAATTGTAAACACTGTGCAAGGATGAACTGGCCTTTGTCTTCCCTCAAACATTACATCTCTTCCTGTGGACTCTGGCTGCTGGCCCTCAGCCTTGTCTTTCTTGTGAACCTAGTCCCTCCTTTTTCTTTTCTCCCTGCAGAGGGACAACCCAAAGCACATTGTCCTGGATCCTACTGACACCACCCTGGGTGTGCGTCTCCAAGCCCTCTTACCTCTGCCAAGGCATTCTGGAATAGCTGTCTGATTTCTTCAGGAATACACCAATAGAAACAGACACCATAGCAGGTGTGAATGGGCTTTGAATCATGGTTGTGCTTTGGAAACTGCAGCTGTGGATACAATCCTGTGTGTAAAGAGCTGGTGTTTGTATTGTGAAGTCATCACAGAAACATGGTAGTACCATTAGTGATCAGAAGGCTGAGACTGCACCTTTTGAGATAAACTGGTTGCATTGATTTTATCTCAAAGCACAGGGTTTTTTACACAAACAAAGCCCAGTCAGCAGGAAGCATGCTTTTCTGGTTGTGTCCTTTTGTTCTTTAAAGAGCAAAATTAACATGCTACAGTGCTACCCAGTGGTGGGACCATATTTAAAGTAAAACAAGAAAACTAAATCCAGGAACAGCTGATAAACAAATGCTGAAGTTGGCTGCATGAATTATGATACAGTAAATTCATCTGCTAACAATCTTCTGATTTTAGAGTATGAAAGAGATGGAAGAATTCTGGTTTGGTTTGGCTTTATTTCTCAGGCTTCTTTGCTTTTTGTCTTGCTTTTCAATGTTAGATACAATATCCCTCTTCAGTTTGACTACGGGGAAACTCCTGCTGTGTAATATGTGGACCCAGTCCTGCAACATGATGTGTTCTGGAGTAAAGCTGTTTGGAAGTGGCACTTTCAGCATAGATGCTTGCAACAGGAATACTGCCTTTGATGTATCTTCAATAATCATGTCATAGAATCATATAATGGTTAGGGTTGGAAGGGACCTCACAGATCATCTAGTTCCAACCCCCTGCCATAGGCAGAAACACCTTCCACTAGAGCTTGAACATTGCCAGGGATGGGGCATTCACAACTTCTCTATGTGACCTGTTCCAGTGCCTCACCAATCGTGTGAAAACTTTCTTCCTAATACCTAATTTGAACCTACCCTGTTGCAATTTGAAGCCATTCCCCCTTGTCCTGTTGCTACATGCCCTTGTAAAAAGTCCCTCTCCAGCTTTCTTGTAGCCCCCTTTTAGGTACTGGAAGACTGCTCTAAGGATTTGAAGATGAATGTAAGTTGGTAAAGCTGCTTTTTGTAGTAGTCTGCGGGTGACTTTTGAAAGAGGATATGCTGGCCTGTCCAGGAAACAGTTAAGCACCTGCCTTCCTGTATGTGGGTACCTTTTATACTTATTTCGTCTGCTGTTGCTTCAGCTCTTTAGTTTACACCCTCTGCACTGTTGCTTTATTTACTGTTTTGGCAGTTAAATATGAGTAGCCATTAGAAGTGTGTTTCCATCTATTCACAGAAAAGTAGTACATACTTAAACTAATAAAAAATCCCTTTCTTTTCTTAACCAGTGGAGTAAATTTCTGATTCACTTAAGCAGATACTAAAATCTTCTCTATTGTATTGCTAGTAAATTGATGGGCTCTATACCACATCACATTACTGGAAATAGATTTGAAATATATAAAGGTACAATATACGTATATTTTTAACAGCGAAAAGTAATTTTGTGACATAATAGCTAAAATAAAGTGCTGTGAAGCTGTTAGTAGTGAATCGAATTTTTTGGTATGTAATTTACTATAAATACTGGCAAGCTGAAAAAAGCCACCTCCCGAACAACAAATGCATACTCATTACTCATTCAGTTTAGTGGCACAGAGGCAGCAGTCGGCCAGGGTGTGCGTTTTTATGTCTGCTTCAATTGCACACTTCATTTATTTGTACATGGCATAGGCGGCTTTTTCTGTCACACGGCATCACTGCGCGATTAGCAAGTTGCGCCTCAGGGCAGCTGGGACGCTTTGCTGGGGCAGATGTTCTTTTCAGCTTATTCAGTGGCCGTTGTGGGTTGTTTACTGTTGTCATAGCTACCTACATTTCCATAGGAGCTGAGCTGCTGTGTGTGAAGCAAGTGAATATAGTTATAAAAGAATCATATTTTGTTCTGTCCCTGTAACTTACCATCTGTCAACTGACTGTTCATGATGGATTCGGAAACCCATTTAAGAATAGCAGCAGCCAGCTGATGATTTTTGCTTATATTTAAGTGACAATGGATAAGGATGCAAATAAGTTGGTGCTTCAGTGGAATCCTAGTTTCTTTTTTTAATTTCCCCTTAACTGTAGCAGTTTGGCTTCGAACACTTTCTCAAACATCGCTGAAATCCCTGTCGACAAATCAAAATGATTGTTGTCTTCTACACCGGCTCAGGTGTAGGTGTTCCATATGCTTTCCCACTCTACTGTCAGCTCATCCCTCTGTGTTCCTTCTAAATTGTGATTTCACAGATCCTTTGTAATGCAATCTAAATACTCTCCACAGAGTTAAAGAGTGAATTCATGAGGCTAAGAGTAAAGGTATCATGCACACATGAGTATAATTTGGTGACATTCATCACTGTGCTCTACTTAATAGTCGCAATGGGATCACATGCAAGTTTGGGGGTAAATTCAACATGTGATTAAGGAGCCCTCTGAATAATGAACTCATATCTCTTCACTGCAGAGATTTGGTTGAGCCTGTAGTTTAGCAATGGGGGCAAGAAGATTGGCCCAGTTGTAAATAATGTATTTATTGGTTGATTTTTCCAGATCCTGACATTGATGCTGCCACTGCCATGATGCTTTTGAATACTCCCCCTGAGATACAAGCAGGTTGTGAGTAGATATTTCTATAGCATATAGCAACATAGACATGTAAAGTGAATATTCTCTTTTATAAGTATACAGCATACCAGATCAAAAGAAAGATTCAATGAAGAAGTATAACTTCCCTTGTAGACCCTTAACACTTCCTTGACCCTTAACATCAGTATAATTTTGTGTTATATATTACATTCTTTGTTACATGAATAATAGTAATCCATGATCTCTGATGTAAAAGAGGGGTTATTGTTATTCATGCCATACACATAATTGAGTAAACATACTATTATCTGCACTGATAGACCTGGGGCAACAGCCAGGAGAAATGCAGGGAGAGAAAGGGTACATGGCATATGGTTTTGTTTTCATTTTGTTTTGATTTGACTCCCATCGTGTGAGTTACCACAGCCATCTGGATACTTTCCATTCACTTGGGCACTGTTTCAACTCCTTCCTTGCACACATCCTGCCCATTTTGCTTTTTTGCTCTGCCTGATGCAAGGCAGTAGGCAGGCTCCAGGCAGCAAGGAAAGGTCTCATTTCCTGCCAATACTGTCACCCTTGTTCTGTGATCAGACCCAAGGTTTTGATGCTGTGTATTAGAGCATTGAAGCGGCCTTGGCCTCCACTGTACTGGGCTGTGTAAATAGTGCAGGAATCATCCTGCCCCACAGAGCTTGCAGTGAAGGTATTGGAGGAATCTGTAGAGGACTACAGCTGCAGAAACGCAGGGAGTACAGGAAGACAAACGTATTGCTGGTCAGCAAGCGCAGTAATGCCAAGTGACAGGCAGCTCTAAAAAATAAAGGCAGAAGTTAAAATAGGAGCCATTATCAAACCTGTTTAACATCACCACTATTGTTCTAGCTCAGGCAACCAAATCCAAATTCCAGGGAAGCCTTGATTAGCTTTGCAATTTGGTACTCTGCCTGGAGAAGAGAGTCAATTACCATCAACGCAGTTCCTGTGCAGCCAGAGAAAGCTATTGTGAGCCTGCTTTGTGACCCTGCCAGAGAAATGCCTCTTGAGAAGCTCCTCTTGAGGGGAGCATAATGTACCAAGAAACTGCCTATCCTGGAAAGAGAGAAGAGTGCTCCTTGTCTTCCTTTCCTAAACAGACTTCAGGGACTCTTGTGCGGTAAAAGGGTGAGCAGTCCCACAATGTGTAGGTAGATAAAGGGAAAGATTTTACTAGGGAGAGGAGGTTATTGTAAGGCTTAGTGGGAAGAATAAAGTGAGAGATCTTCAAAGGATCAGAAATAAAAAGAAACCAGGTTTGTGAGGCAGAGAAATGGGGGGAAAGTTGGAGTAGAATGAGAATGCAGGGGTAAAAGGTATGTGAGAGAGGGAAGGAGATGCAAAGCAGTAGGTGCACAGAAAAGCATAGGGAAAACACAAGGATAATCTATACTCCTGGAGTAATTGGAGGGCAGAAGACTGCAGACAAGAAAGAAAGGAGATTCATAGTAATCTGCATGTACTAAATACACTATAGGTTTTTATCACGTGCACGTTTGCCAGCATTGCAGGTGTTTACATGGAAGTGATTTGGAGACTTGAGCACTGTTGTTTCATAGAGACCATAGCTTGAAGGTTGGCAGATGTTTTATTGCTATTTTAGTTTGTAGAGGTCACTCTAAGGAAGGAAATTATAGCACCTACAAGTTTGGCATAACTCTCTCCCCACGTCACCTTCCCAGTGGGCTGTTGTGTCAGGACGTCAGGAGTGAGAGGGGGGTGAAAGCAGAAAGATGGGTTCTCACTTGCATTGTTCCCTCCTTGATGTCCACAAGTAACAAGGCCTTCCTCCGTGCCTTTAAACTGAAATGCAGGGTCTGTTCAGAAGTTCATGAATCCTTCCAAACTCAGAGTAGAACTGGCTGGTGCAGGAGGAAAGGGCAAAAGTTTTTATCGTAACCTCAGAAGTCCTCTGAATTGTAGAGGAGAAATGTTTTACTGTGTGAGTGAACAGATACCCAAGGAAGTTAATCAGCCTGTTACGTGCATTGCAGTTGGGTAGCACTTATTATTTACCATGTTGGGAGAACGTTAGGCAACTTAAAGCAAGTTAATTACTACCACACATTAAGAAAAAATTGCATGAAAAATCACATTTTAAATTAGTTTTCAAATAAAAGGCAGTTGAGCTGTAAAGATTTCATCGCAGTGCTGAGCATCATTTAGAAGCTCAGCATTCGTTCTCTGTTCTGTTAGTGACTACAGCGATCTGTAAGTCAAGCTGTGAAAGATCAGGGCAGTAAGCATGCTGGTACTGTTTGATCCCTTGAAGACTGAGAGTTCTGGTTTTTGTATCAGACTGTGGTGTTAAGCATGTGCTCAAGCCATCAGGGCTGCAGAATGCCCCGTCTTCTGAAGACAAGATTTGAAGAGGGAGGGTCACAGTTAACAACTTGGATACAGGTGTTAATACCTGACTGAAAACCACTGTTTGGTCTGAGAATCTGACTCAGAATGTGCCAGTTACTTCCATAACAGAGATGCTCACATGGAGGCAGAACCCGAGTTTCATTTCACAGTGTAACAACTTGACAAGTCAGAAAGTTTAGAACTCCAGTATATTAAGGCCTTCGCCTGTCTTACAGACGCTTAGCCATCATTGTAAAATGTGAATACCTCCAAAGTAGATTGTGGCAGCCTGGATTCATGTTTGTGTGGACAGTTACAT
The DNA here is from genome assembly GCF_033783945.1 of Neopsephotus bourkii. Classification (NCBI taxonomy): domain Eukaryota; kingdom Metazoa; phylum Chordata; class Aves; order Psittaciformes; family Psittacidae; genus Neopsephotus; species Neopsephotus bourkii. Next base: position 2,999,815 of record NW_026901490.1, read on the forward strand.
GTGTTAGCTTTTGACTTTGAAGGCATCTTCTTGGATTAAAGGCTAACTTCTGAGCAGGATAAAAATCTCTGCTCATCTAGGCAGTGTGGGTGCTAAAAGCATCTTTAGGATGAAGCTATCTACAGCCATTATTAAATTCTTATTAAAATTTATTCCTTTAATATAGACTGTCAGAAGGGAATCCCATCTCAGTGGCATTAGAAAATCCACAATAAACTATTCCTGCTTTGTAACAGTTTGATTAATTAGCTTTACGTTTTAAATGACCATTTAAAATTCCTTACCTGTGTGTGAAACACTGCTAACCACACATTAATCCTAAAATCAGCTTTTGCTTTGATATGAAATCTTGAAATGCTGTCTGAGCTGTTACAAACATTGCTTACTGTTTTACCCCAGTCACACTGTGCTTTAGTTTTCATGCAGAAATAAAAGAGTAAAACTGTCACTCGGATTATTTTGTGTTTGTGAGGGTTTTAGTTCACAGGCTTATGAAGTTGATTGTTAGCATTGTCACTAAAGGTTGGAAATAATGTGTTTATAGTTGGGGTGTTGACATCAGAAGTCAGTTCCTAAAGTATTAACACTTTATAGTATTCTTGCAGACCAAGTATTTCTAGATTGTGACTAAAGGCGGAAGTTGAAATTGCCTGTTCTGTGCAAGGCTGTACTGAAACATACAGTCCAGCTGGCACCAAGAATAAAGCATGAAAGATACTGTGATGTGCTCAGAAAGGACATGTAGGGACATAGTTTTAATCCTTTTATTTGCTTTGGTGCATGGAAGTCATTGTATTTCAATCAAGTTTTGATTATGTTTAAAAAGAAACTGCAACTCAGACAACTGCTTTCTTCAGTAGCAGCTGTCACAAGTTACAAATACTTTGGATTTTATTAGTAGCCAGTACGTGAATATTAATTCCAAAATATGTAGCTTGTATTAAAAACTGTATGTTGTCCTGCAGGACACTGGGGCCTGGCTAGACCATCTTCAGCAAGTTGCGTCAGATTTCTGGGCCTCTTTTCCCTGCTGGGAATCCAATTCACAAGAGGGGACAGAGGAAAGGAAGGTGGTGAATAAATGGTAAAGCTCAGTTCAGAAGTCATAGCCACTAACTCAGTGAAGCCTGTGGGTTAGTTTTGTACAAGTGTTCAGATTTTCAGTACTTCAGTTCTTACCAATGTCTTGAAAGTAAATCTTACCAGCTGTTACTCCAGTGTAGCATTCCCGATTCTTACAGAGTGTCGTGTCATGGGCATGTCGTTTAGTATTGCCAAACCACTGTGTTTTGCCATGAATAAAATGGAGATCGGTCTTGGTGGCTTTGCAGTATGTTTTGACTTCCTGAGATTCAAGTCACTGTGAGCATTTTAAGTAGCAATACCTTCTTAAGTGGTGAGGTCATTCTGAACTTGGAACTACTTCCTCTTCAGGAAGGACCAGTAAGAAGGGAATATGTGTAGTGCATTGCTGCTGCTGCTGCTTCTGAAACAATGCTGCATCAAAGGGTTTATACTGGAAATCTTGATTTAATTCAAGAAGCTCCTCAGTGATATTATACATAGCTTCAAGTTCATGAGTAGTTCTTTGCCTGTTGCTGTATAATTTGGAAATTGCACACAAATATAAGTACGTTGCTCAAACTGGAGGTTACCACTATAGACATCTGTAAACAGTGCTCACAGAAAGGGTTTGGGTAGAAACCAGGGCTCTCAGCTCTTTTCAGCCTTCTGTTTTTGATACTGCTCGCCCAGGTTATCTGGAAAGTGGTGTACTTAAGGAGAATTTGCGGCACTGGATTTGTGGGTGGTTCCTTAGAGCAGACAGTACTGTGGTAAAGATGTTTGGGAAGATATGTGCGTGGATTTTGCTGAGTGCTTCTTAAAAAGCAGGCTTTCCAAGGGTGAGATCAGTGTCTCTCTGGTTTGGAAATCTTTATTAATCTGTGTCTCAAAGCATATGAAATCTAGACTAGATACATACATTTTAAATCTGGTTGTAGGAGAAGCAATTCCCTCAAGAGTTCTACTAATATTGTACCTCTAGAGTTCTAAAATAGTACCCTGATGAAATTTGCCTTTTAAGCTAATTCAAGTGGATTGTCTATATGGAAAATATATTTACAGGAATCAAGACAAAAAAAATGATACAGAATTGCCTTAATAAAAGACAGAAATCCTGCAAATAGGATCAAATGGAGCATGCTGTTTTCTTTGGTTGTTTTTATTGTATATGAAACTTGATACCTATAATGTTCTGTTTGTACTGCTGTAGACAAGTCAGCTTCCAGCCTAACTTTTTACATCAGAAAATGATGAATCATGGACAGTAGAATGTTTCATAAAGCTATTTTTGATGACGATTTTGTATCAAAGTGGAAATTGGGAAAAGATATTTTCAGTAGGGTTGAAATTTTCCATTCCAGTTGCTGGGATTTTGGGGGGAATGGCATCCTCAACTTCTATTAAAGAAGATTTTTTCCCCTACCACTCCTCCCTCCCCCAGTGTTTCAGTGTTAAATTGTTAAAGCAAGGAAATAGAATTGGAAAGAAAACTTGCTTTTATGAAATACTTTATACTTCTTTCTCCCTAGTTCTCATTTTGATTTAGCAGCATGCCTTAGTTTGTTGTCAAGCAATTCCAGCATCGCCAAATTGAAGACTCTCTAGCCAGTTTTCTACTTACACAAATAATAACTTGGAAGATTGGGTTATTTTTATTAAATGTCTTTAGACAAGGTATGAGTGTGATAGGTTTATTAAGATACACTTCTCTCCCCCCACCTTAAATTCTTGTTTAGCGTAAATGGCTTGGATGCATCCTTGATTTGCAGTTTGTTAAGACTACAGAGTCTGGCATTTAAGAGCTTTAAAATCGTCCTTGAGCAGTAAAACAGAAGATGTTAGGCAAATGGTATCAAACTTATTCCTGGGATAAGAGAGTTGAAGTGAATAAAGTTACACATTTGGCAGATAACATTTGCTTTTGGCAACCTCTGATGTCCTGTCAATTACACATGATTAGCAATTTCCTGTTTTCAGTTCTTGTAGCCTGAGGTACAGTATTCTGCTAAACGCTGTCCTGGAGGAAAGATTGGCAGAAGAAAGCTGAAGCTGACATATACTAGGAGAAACTTGGTACCTCTCGTCTATAATGATTTCTTCTGTACTACAAGAGATGGGTCAGGGAAGAGAGCACTGAAATAAATGCCTGTGCCCCATGATGACAGAAGGGGCAGAGAACCAGTCTGTCCCTACAGGATACCTTCATACTCAAATATTCCAATTTTTAAAGTTCATTTTCAATGAAGTTCACTTTCAATGAAGACTATTCTATCTTCCTCAGTATGCTAAATATTGGCTACCTTAACCTAGAAAGCTTAATGAAGTGTATGCTTATTTCCCAGATGACATAAAGAATGTGTTTGTTACCCCTTTCTTTTTAATTTCCTTGCACAACAAATCACTCTCAGCACTGATACTTTATTTAGCTTCCATGTGCCAACCTTTATCCAAGAAGTTGGTTTCCTTATTTAGTGAGCTGTAGGGGTGGCTGTGTGTCTGACTCTATCCATTGGGTATTTTCGTTCTCCATTTCAGATTGCTATATTGTATGTTTTTCCATTTTTCCAGATTGCTATATTGTATGTTAGACAATCAAACCTTCAGGGAAGGACCCAGTCTAACATGGTTTTGATTGTAGTGAAGGTCTTTGATGGGGATGTTATCTTGGGTGCATGGGGGAAGTTTGCTTCACTCGCACACATGCTTGCAAGTACGAGATTATGAATGCAGTCTGCCAAGGGATGTGATGAAAGAAGTCCATAGTCCAAAATATTTTACTCGGCTAATGTACACACAAGACCATGCTCTGAATTAAAACAGTACTGCACTGGCTGTGGAGTGATCAGGTACCTGAGTATGGGCTACAAAACAACACCGGATTTTTCAGGGCTTCTGTCAGATCTTTTTAACACTACGTAAAAGTAGTTGGAGTTTTGATGGATTCAGATTATAGTATGTTCTTCTACATGGCATTCGCTTTATTGTCTGTTAAACTGTAATGTTGAACTTTGCTACAAAAGACAGATTAGTTTCCATCTTGGAGAATTTTCAGAAATGCAGTCTTGATTTTTGACATTGGATGAATTGCTTCACTCTGCACTTTGCCAGTGGAGACTTGAAATGCCAGCAAATCCTACTCAGGTTGTGGAATTCCACCAGAGCAGCATACAGTCCAAAAATAATTTCCCTATTCATGAAGCATATTAGGGGCAGATTCTCTGTACAGTTTTAAGTCTACTCTAGTGTAGGTATTCCCAGGGTTTAGGCTTCCTGAAAGCAAAATGAGATCCATTGCCTCCTTGAGAACACTGCAGTGGTGAAAGCCAAAAGGTAAATAATGATTTTGTTGTTTCAGGCTCTTTGTGTTTCACCAAACATTTTGTAAAACCTTATCAAAAAAGATGCATGGATCTTTTTGCATTGTTTTCTTGAGCTGAGTTTCTCAGATACAAATGTCTCTTGGCAGTTGCACAGAAGAGGTGTAAATTACATTTCACACTTCTGCCTAGGAATTGGGAACCATGTAACCTGCCTGTGCTGTTGGTTAAAGAAGTATTAGAAAAGAGGAGTCTGGACTGTAAAGTGTTAGTCCAGAGTGGCACTGATTGATGATACAGCTTAAAGTAAATTATCTTACCCCACACCATGAATCTTCAGTCTAAAATACCTCAAAGTATGGTTTTAAAACATAATTAAAGCTTGTAAGGCGTAAATGTATCTTTGTAATAAAAGCACCATGTATTTTCCAGTAAATAATCCACAACCCTTCAAAAGTACCAACATATGGAAATAATTCCTTGGATAGTAAGTCACCATCTTCATGCAGCCTGCACAAAGACAGGGAAGTGTCCAGCTATCAGGGACAATGTATTAGCAGTTTATATGCATAGGGGTTTTGTATGGTAGGGTTTTTTTTTCATTGTGGTTCCAGGTGTTTACTGAAAGGATACCCTGAATTGTCCTGTGTCATCCTCCAGTTGGTCCCTTTCTGTTTGTCTGTCTGCATGATTTGCTAGTGAAGTAGTGGTATTGCTGCATGGTAATTCAGAGAGTTTGGGGAAATAAACATAAAAATCAGGAGCCATAACACTGCTGTTTCAAGCTGAAATAGTTACTGAATTCTGGGTGGTGATTTCAGTATACAGAGCTGTGGTGTATTCAGAGGGAAGCCAAGGCATGAGGTCTCTGTGTGTGTGTGTTCCCTGAATAGCACATCATGACTTGCAAACCTGCAAAGGGTCAAGGAAGATGGAGAATGGGTTTGAGTGGGAATAATATATAGAAGGTCTAAGCAATTAGACTTGGCAGTGTATTTGTATATACAGGACAGCAGGAGAAAAGGAAACTTACAGAATGTAAAGAAGGAAAGACAGGAGGCAGTATTTTTAGAGAAGTGATGAGAAAGTGAAGCGATGGTATTTGTCAATAAGGCAGAAAGGGTAGGAGAGAGGAAAGCATAAGATAAGCATCAGTTAACTCTGCCAACAGCCCAGTATAATTAGATAACCATGGAAAGAAAAGTTTGAGAACCAAGGAGCCTGTTGTTCTCTTTTACAGTAGAACTTTCAGTGTGTTTGCTTTAAAGTTTTACATGTCTATATATTTAGGCAACATCCACAACTAACTGGCACGTGGCTCTGTGTGTATGCATAAATCCTTCATTTCAGTATAAAACTCTGTGGTTTGTGTCAGAGTAAAGAGAAAATGCCCAGATCTTTCCCAGATCAAAACTCCTGGTTCATTTCTTTTAACAGGACTTTGTAAACATAGAGAAACTGTAATGTATAGTGCAGTACAAAATCTGTCCTCTTGAAAGCCTGTTAGAAAAAACATGCCCATTGAAGATTATGTCTTTTTACTGATCTTTTGATAGCAGGTTTATCTGCTGCCTTGAATTTACCTGTTACCTTTGCATTTTAGGTTAGCCATATCCTTGAGAAGTCTTCTTTTCTATCATGTCACTGGTATTTTGGCCATCTTAACATCATGCTGTGGAAATAAATATAGTAAGAAATGCATATTTTGAAGCTTTTAGCAAGATAACATTCCTCTACAGTGTCTACAAACTCAGACATGGGAGCATTGAAAATCTGGTAGTGTCCCCTGAGTGAAACAGATTGGATTTATTTCCCATAATCTAGTGCTGGAAGAAAAAGTGCACAAAGTGGTGAAGTATAAATAGCAAAACACAATTTTTGGATTATTTTGGTCATTGAAAGCTGATCCCAGTTGTTATAAAGCAAGTTCTGTAATTTTAGCCATTTGAGGCTGCACTTAAGCACCTAAATATAAATGACCTATTCTTGAGAGGTGCTCAAAAGTAAAGGTGGGTATAACACAGTGACAGGATTTGATTAAGGGGGTGATGTACTCTCACCAGCAGGAGAAAGAAGATTATTTTCCCAGACCTAATCTGCGTGGTCTGGAGTGAAGCAAGGTGATCATGAGGGTGGCAGGAGAGGAGGTGTGGTTCTGGCTTGGTGTTGAAGCCGAAGTGTACCTCAGTGGCTTAAAAATTATGTACTTCTGGAGCCTTTATTTCTCTGCCTCATAATACACTTATATTTTGGGGTGTGAGTGTTTGAAATTGGGCATATAAACTGTGTGTTTTGATTCTTAGGCTGAATTGATTTTTCTAGTCTCCCTGTAATTTGTTTAAAAATAAAATTCTGTGGGTGTTTATAAGGTGATTACATTTCTTACATGTATTTATATAATATCTGTGTGTTTAAAAATAATACATCCAGAGTAACAATCATCATTCTCTTTTTGGACAGTCCCCACCAGGGGATGTTGCAGTATGAATGATGACTTACGGTAAAGAAAAAGTAAGTGAACTGGCTAGCCGTGGGTGTTAAATAAGCAAGTTCAGGTTAAGGCTGCTAGGGGTTACTGTTCCAACCTGTAGGGACATAATAGCAGTACAGACAATTGGCATTACATGTAAGTCCATGGTAAGCACCTAGGATAAGGCCTGTGTGGAGAAGTCCTGCCATCCCACAGTGGAGGAGGAAAATGCTGAGGGCCTGCTGAGGGCAGACTCCTCCTTTTGTGGTGCCTTGGTAGTGCTGCCTGTGGGAGCTGGCTGCCCTGGGCTGAGCAGTGCACAGAAACATGCCTGGGTAGAAAAGAAGTACTCAGTTGTAGGTTAAAATCTTGTTGCCCAGAGCAACCTTTGATACACAGCCATGTTAAAACACCCCAGTGAAACCTCTGATCTGTAGTGGCCAGTACCTACACAGTTCAATGTCTGTGGCATCAGTCCATTGTATGGGGGAGGCTCAACTGTGACTCAGCCGTGTGCTGGAGAGATATGACTGAAATCAGGGTGGATGCCAGAGGCCATCGATGGCAAGAGAGGGGCTAATTAGTCATATGGAGCTAGTGCCTTTTTAGCCTCTTCTTTACCCTTCCTGGTAAATCCACATTTGCAGTTAACACTTTATTTTGCAGAAGACAGAGGCCAAAGAGATTGCTGCTGAGAAAGTAAGCTGGGGTGATAAAAACCTATGACCTGTATTATTGCAGTGAGGTGCTTACACTCTGTTTATCTGTAAAGGGTCATTGTTTCTTATTGTAGGCGAAATAGTTTCATCTATGCTCATAGCTGGCTTTGACTCCAAGCACATGAATTCCCAGCAGAATGGTGATTACAAAACGAAAGTAATTTGGTTGTGCAGGGAATGATCTGCAGCAACTAGGTCAGGCAGTGACTTCCAGAAGCCATGTTATCATTGGTTGCTGTTACTTTTTTCCATGAAAATAGCATTGTAAACAGCATGGCATTCACAAGAGTTGAAGCTGAGATGTTCAAGGTAAGCAGTGTACCACACAAGCCTCTCTAATGCTTTCTTTTTTCATGACAAGTTAAGTTCCACATTTTGCTCCTCCATTTTCCTAACTTTTCCTTTAAAAGAAAAATTGTTCTTTTTTTTTTCTTGGTTTTTGTTTTTTATAGTTCCTCCAGGAGTGATACAAAATGGAGCTCGAGTTCTGAGTAGAGGAATATTTCCTGGAACCAGGCCATTGCCAATCAATCCCATTGGAAGTATGGCTGTTGCAGTAAGGTAAGAATAGCTCATAGCAGGACCTTTATGAAATAAATCGATGTTTACAGAGAATGTAAAGGTATATGTAAGCTCTGGTCATCAGATATCTTGCTGCTTGCTAATACTTCTGAGGTTCTGCATGAAATAAAACTCTGCCACCTAAAATTCTTGGGTTATCATTCATTGCAAGATAATCATGGCATATCTGCCTCTTGCACACTGATTTGTAAAAAACAGTTTTATTTTCACTAGGAAATTGCAGGTTGTTTATGGTGAGAACCTCCTACAGTGACCTGTTTTTCTAAGTGCAAATGCTTTTCCCTGCTCCTCCCTCCCTTTTCCTAAAGACCTTTTCCTGCATTAAATACCAGTGAGAATAACATCAATAATATTAAAACAAATTCTGAAAGATATCTGAACATATAGCTGTCCTTTTGTTATTAACTTAGGTCTTTGTGAAGCAATTTCTTTCACTGTGGTTTCTATTTCAAGGTTATACTCAAACATTCAAGGGTAAAATACTGTTTGATGGTAACTTTTCCAGAAAGCAGGGCAGTAAGAGACATCTAGTGATGGCATTAAGAACTGTGGTTTAGTGGTTTCCTTTACTTAAAGCAGAGATGGTTTATTGGTGGCAGAACAATTTGCCTCAGGTGTAGCTCCATTTTCAGTCAGTCACAAGAGATTAATTTGGTCAAGTGTGCTGCCAGTGCCCTTCTCTTTCGGAGCTCTCAGTATCTGCAAACTCTATTTCAGCTCAGGCAGTTGGGTATTCTGGGTGTGGTTTCATAATTAGCATGGGCCCCACCTTGCTGGGCTGCTCCAGTTATACCCTCTGGTCCCAGTAAATGGCTACAAGGCAGTGAAATGAAGTATCTAGATAGTAACTTACTCCGTTATTATTTACTTGGTGCTTTCTTTTTTCCCTGTTTGCTCTTTATTATTTCTATCCCTGTTGAGAATCAGTGTCTAACACTTTGGGTGCAGTATTTCCATCCAATAAATGAAGAGAGAAAGAACCTATGACATTCATATACTCTTAATGCTTAAAATGCATAGAGTGGAAGACACTAACTAGAATAAAATCCATATATTTTGGTGGGCAGCTGCTTCAGCTGTTTTTCCCATTTGCTTTGCTGAAGGGATGCATCACTGAGGGTCATCCTCCCGAAGACTGCAGAGTTCCTCTCTCCATCTTGCTTTTCCACAGTCTGGCCTTGATAGCAGTGGAGGTCAACGATCTTCAGCAGCTTTGCTACTGGCTTTAGCTGGAACTTGCATTCTGCTCCAGTGGGGATTGCAGAGCTGTGGGACTACTGGATCGTTAATTATATGTATCTTTTATGAGGTGTCCAAGCTCAGTGGAGGACACAGTGGTCTGAATATACTCTCTTGAGTTTGTTTGCATTTCTTATTAGATCCTGTTTCATAATCAGGGTTGACTCAAGGAGGAGATAGATAGAACTGTTTTTCTTTCCAGGCCACTTGAAAATTTCCTTCTGTGTAGAAATCCTCAAATTGCTCTGCTGTAAGGCCACGCAGTTGAATTATATGTGTTTTCTGAGGACTAGTACTCACGCCTTTTCCCAGCAGGCAGAACTGGATCTTTACCAGATACTTGCTAATGTAGATCTGGGAAATTAGGGATTTTACCCTTCCCTTGCTTACATTCTTTTTGCTCTGTCTCAGCGAAAAGTATTTATAATTAGTTAATGCAGACATTTCTAATTCTTTTTGTTCTCTTCTCCAGCCTTAGGCAATATTAGAAATAGCATGCTATGAATATATTCCTGGTCTGCATTATGTCTGCTCATATTTAAGAGTTACTGCAATATCCCCTCTTCTAATTCTTGAAAAGGCAGGGCAAGGAGAAGAGGCTTTGAAAGCCTTTGAGAACTTAGGAGAGTCTCTGCAGTAGAGCAAGTTCAGCAGATAGCTTTGTTTCCCTTGGAGATATTAAGATTCAGCATTTCTTTAGGAAGAAGGTCACTCTAGATGCACGGTGCCTCTTAGAACATCATCAGATCCTTTCAAAACTGGATACTACAGTTACCGGTTACTTAAAAAATGGCAGCCTGTTTCTTGGTGCTTACCCCTCTCCTGAGGTATACAGGGCTAAACAGGACCTGTGGTGTCAAGCTTTCATGGCAACTCATGAGAATAACTTCTGCTTATCATGTGCAGCGAGGGGTATTTACCACAGCATCTGTGCAGCCTTCTACTGTTGCAGTTGAGTACTGCTCACATGGAGCTACCATTCCTGCATGGAGAGAGGTACTCCAGTCAGGATCACAGGGGGTGTTTTCAGACCTGTTCAGGTGCAGGAAGGTTGATTTCCCCATTCAGCTTTCACCAGCAGGGAGGTCTGCTGGGCAGCCACAGGAGGTGGCTGTTGTAGTTACCTGCAGAATTAATGTGCCTCTGCCTATACACTGAGAAGCCAGACAGCTTCTTTTCAAGAAGTTTTCACACAAATATATATTTTCTTGAGAAGAGTTCTTTTGATGTTCTAAACGAAACGCCTAAAACCACCTAAAAAAGGTGGTTTTCATAATTAATGTGGGAGACCTCTAGTACCTTCTTGGTAGTGGATCCTTGCATAATAAATTAAAACTCTTAACTGGTTTTCTTTAGGTACCATATGTAGGAGTTAGAGATTCTTCTGTAAGGTGCTGGTCTTCTGTTGGCATTTCCTTGCTGTCTGAGCTGTTTATTTCATTCTGCATTTATTTCCTTAGTATCTTAATGGTCTGTGGTTTTGTTGTCCCCCAGAATCCTTGTGAGTAGCATGCAGAATGTTGTCCTGTTGTGCAGACTGCCATTAGTGTCAAAGCAGAGTAACAAAAAGGTTGGTCTTGGGTTAAACTTGCAGTTGTAGTTAGGTGTTTTGACTGATCTGTTACTCAGAAAGGAGGTCAGAACCATACCACTGGACTAAGTTGCTGAAATCTGTGATTTCTGGCGTATTCGTTTCCATCATTTGGAAAGTTTACTGTGCATAGTTCACTGTGTCTTCTTCAGCAGTGTGATTGAATATATTTAGCCTATTTTGTTCCTGCACAAGGTATTGATGTGCTGCTGTTCTTATGTAATTACATGTGATTACTTTATTTGTTATATATAAAATAAAGAACGATTGAATTAAGTAGTTTGGATTAAAAAAACACTGCAGAAAAATATTTAACAAACATGACAAATCCACCACTTCCCATGAATAAAGAATAGCAATTGAGGAGAACATCATTATGTTGTAGTGCATTTGGCTTAAATTGCACGAATAGGCCTTTCATTCCAAACTAATCTACAAATGGAAAAGGCATCCCACACTATTTTTGCTTTGAAAATCATCCTCTGATGTTAAATCTCCACAGTAGAGCATAATTGGATGTGTTTTGACAGTAGCTTTTTATTTACTTTATTCACACCACTTTCAGCTTGTTTACCATCCGTATTTTCCATGTTGTGGCTGACAAGTCTAAGACCCACCCAGAGACAGCAGGGGAAGATAACGCTTCAAAGCTGCACAGTGTGTAGCGTGTCTCTAACATGAGATCCATCATATATATTTTTGGCAGACTGTATCCCCATACAGTTCGCTGAGAGAATCTAAAAGCAAATGCAGTGATAGTCTGGATATGTAGAAAAGAAAATACTGCCTTAGAAAGTTATGAATTAAAGCAAGCAAAGCCAGTAGTGCCTTTCATGCGGCAAGCAGTTGCTTGTGCTTTGAAGGTGAGCTCTTGCTCTTCCTATGTACATCCATTGAAAAAAAAACCTTCTAAATGTTTACTTAGGAGGACATCTGTGTCCACCTCAGTAAGTGTAGTCTCTGTCAAAGTGGCCAGTGCATCCGCCAGCTTGCATCTTGGCAAGGTGCAAGTTCTATATCATATATAATCACCTTCCACATGAGTAAGGTGTTACCAGTTACACCAGCCCTTTGAAATCAGCTTGGAAGCTGATATAATATTAGGGCTGTTTGAACTATGATTTCTGTACATTCACCAGACGTCCTTCACCATGATGCTTGTTAACATCCTTTGTAGTTCTGTATTAGTCCTTTTCTTCTTTTCCTCTGCCCAAATTCTCACTGCTACAGAGTCCGGCTTGGTAGGAAACCTGAAGGAGGGGGGTTAAAACCTTTAGGATTTGGTAAATGCTAAGCAGAGCTAGTCCCAGTAAAGATACTTTGGCTGGATTTGCCATTCTCTTTGCTTTTTGATGTGTCAGAAATGTCAGGATGGAGGATGGTATAGACTTCATTGCCTTTTTAGCATAGGTTTCCCCAGAATGAATCCAAGATAATTGTTTCAGGCTAGTTGAAAATTTAGGGAAAACTTTTCTATATGCCATGTATGCCCAGGTAATAGGTTAGATTGCTTTTGGTAGTGTTTGTTAGAAATACATGTTTAATTTTTTTTCTTCTGATAATTGCAGGTTAAAAATAAAATTTAATAGGAAATTACATGGGTCTTTCTCATTTTGTCAATTCTCCTTTCTAACCAAACCACCTGTAGCTTTTCTGTCTTCATTTCTGGGATAGTGTTAATTTTCTTCCTAGTAGCTGGTGCAGTGCAGTGCTTCAGCTTCAGTCTGAGTACAACGCTAATAACACACCGATGTTTCAGTTGTTGCTCAGTAGCACTTACCCTGATCAAGGACTTTTCGGTCTCGTGCTGTGCCGGCAAGGAGGGGCACAGGAAGCCAGGAGAGAGCAGAGACAGGACACCTGACCCAAAGTAGCCAAAGGGGTATTCCATACTACAGCACGTCATGCCCAGTATGTAAACTGGGGGGAGATGACTAGGAACCACCAGTTGCTGCTCAGGTTGTGCTGGGTATCAGTCAGCAAGTGATGAACGGTTGTTCTGTGCAGCACTGTCTTTCTGGCTGGGGTTAAACCTATGACATTCTCAGGGAATTTCACAATTACCTGTAAATTGTGAACACAAGCTTCCAAGAGAATTTCCTGAAGTAAAAAAATTTTCCATTCAAGGTTCCAGGACAAAAGGCTCCCTGTTCCTAGGGGGAAAGCAAGTACATCCTCACTGGCTACTGAATAAAGCTACTGCCCTTCCTTTATTTTGGGGGGGAATCTTCTTATAAATTCTTAATTATATATTCTTAACACTCTTGCTTATTACTGGCATGATCAGCTTAACAAACCCCAAGTCATCCTTGTTGCATTGCATTCTCCTTCTCACCTGTAACAAGCAAGATGTAACAAACTACCTTTGGGAGCTGAAGGAATCCTTCAGTAACTAAAGGACAAAAATGCTAACTAACTTGGTAATTCTTGGTAATTCAGAAGGCTGCATTAGTCTTCAGAACTGCTGTTGACGCTGACAAAGTGCTCTTTCTGCTGGCAGTTCATGGCTGGTATTTATTGTGGTCCTTGGCATACAATTATTCAGTGAAGTACCTTTGTAAGAGCTCCTATCAATAGTGTGACCAACTTGTTGACCTTTAACTCAGTAACTGCTGATGGAATCTCATCATACAGCAGCTGAGCACCACTTACTTTTAAAATGCTTGCTCATCCTCTTGTCTGCTGGTACGTAGTGGTTTTACGTAACAGTTCAACTACCTGTAGATAAAAGTTCTGACTGTCCTGAACTTCCCTTTGGAACTGTGTTACCTGTACAGTAAAAAATAGTTACTCTTTTTTTAGCAAACCTGGAACCTGTCAAAATCCACAAACCCAACTTTCCTGTACTGCTTTCTTTGTAACTTTTAACTGGGTGTGTCCAGTTCCATACCGAAACCTGGTGTACAGTGTCTGATATCCAGGAGGATCAGAGGTAGATTAAGGTGATACTTAACCTCCACATAGGTTTGCTTTGTTCGTCAGTGAATTCACCTGTCTTCGATGTGCCATCCAGTAAGTATATTTTAGCAAAACTTTCTGCCATTTAGCAAACAGAATGTGATTACCTATCTTTTTTTAAAGCTAGCAGAGAAATTTAAGGAAGATGTATCTGTCCTTGTTAAAATAACTGAGACATACTTTCATCTCATCCTGAAGAGGACCTCTTTGATAGGCAGTGGTACTAACACTGTGCAAAGGATGGTATTTCCTTACCAAGACTTGAGATCCAGAAGTTTTGAGTCCCATCTGGCTGCTGGTAACATTAGTTAGATAGAACTCCTATCCATTCACAGTGGGGATGGCGTCTGGCTTTCTAAAATCCAAACTTACCTCTGCAGTGCTTGAGGGTTGTGTCATCAGCCAACTTGAAATATTTTAAGAAGAATCTGTGCATGGTACTTTTATCTCTACAACTATGGTTCAGATCCCTCAAGCAAATAAGAGAGTCCACGTCAGTAGGTTGAAAAGTTCTAGAGACTGTCCTGTTCTTAAGGACAAGCCACCGCTTTAAAACATGTAGAAATGTCAGTTTCTGGAAATTTTGAAACAAAATTCTGGAAAAAAAGGAATAATGGGAAAAAATAAGGTATTACTTGAAATAAATTTCCCCTCATTGTTATAGTAAGCACAGAATTTTTAAATACCTTGTCTTCCCCTGTAATTTCAAACTAGTCTAAACATCAGAGCAAGCGCTTGTTTTAAAAATCTGTTATTGTTTCAGTAGCAAAGTTACAGTTACAACCAGAACTGTGAGCAAAATAGATCCAGCTGGCCAGAGTGTGTCCCCTGAAGCCTAGGGCAGTTTTGTCCACTCATGGTGTAGATTGATCTAAGAAGATTGCATTCATTCTTTAGTGAGTATGTGGCTGTATAAAATCAATACAAAGCTTTAGAATGTCTCAGAAGCACATGCAGCATGCGAATGGTTCCAGTATTATTCAACTCATTAATACCAATTGTAAGTAGTTCGTCATATCTTATGTTTGAGCTATTGCCTGTCAGGATACAAATCAGATTAATTTCTTTTCAGGGTACATTACTTTTGATATGGTGGATATCCTAAAACACTCTGCCTGTATAACTTGCTCATTTCTGCAGACATCCTTTGCTAATTCTTTCCTTGACCTGCTTTCTCTTCCTTTTTTATTTCCCTAAGCAGAACTGGTTGGAAATCTCTCAAAATGTAAGTGAAACCCAGAGGTTTTTCTGAGATGCAAATGCTTTCCATTTCCTTACCAGTTCCACCATAGATGCATTTCTTCTCAAGTGTAGTGGTATTCCCTTTCCTCCCTTTTTTATTTTTTTATTTCTTTTTTGCACTTTTTGTGGTCTTCAGTTTTCCTCCATCATCACCCCTCCTTGCAGTCACTCCCTGTGGAATGCTAACCCCATAGTAGTACACCTTCCCCCAGGACACTGCTTCTGTAATCCCCGGGCCTTTCATTCTATTTTTACACCTTTTTGAAATGATTGGGATTTGGAGTAAGTCCCAGGGGCAGAGCTTTTGAATCCAAATTTTAGTCCTTTTGTGTAAAAGCAAAGACTAGAGTCTCAAGAGCAGGACAAGTTAGGGATGTCTTTTTGGCACGTGGTTGCTTTCCTCCATGGAACTGTAGCTTTTCTTTTATTGATGGTTTCTCAGTACAAACTAGCAGGAGTAGCTCTAGTAACATGAAAATGGGCATCTTGATGTAAGTCCCATCTGTCAGAAGCTTTGTTCACTAATAACTTAGTAGGAATCCCGTTTGAGTTTCCACCTATTCTATCCTGTGTTTGTTTCCTTGGAGCAAGAATTTATTGCTATTTTTTAATGGAAAATTAGTACCAAGTGATTTTTATTAAGCCACATTGCTCTATTAGCTGCCTAGTAAAATCAAGTAACTAATTTTATGCTAATTTATGATAATGTAAAACATCTTTAAATGTAAATTTACCCTAAAAATGAAGAATCTGTCACTTAAAATGCATCATATGCTTCCTTGTAATGACTGATCTTAAGGACTTGGTTATAAATTCACCTTACAACTAGTTTAGTATGGATGATTTCTTCTTTTAAGCATTTGGCATCCTTTAATGACAACCCCTGCAGTGGCAAACCATCACAGAGTAAATGCAGCTGGCTTGCTGCACAGTCATGAATGACATTGCATTTAGATATTAATAATTGAAGGATCTTTGTGTATTCCTTCTGGGTTCTGTATATAATTTATGGATCATAAAGCTACTCAAAAACGTAGGGGGAAAAGATTTGTTGAGCAAAGAGGTTGGCAGAAGGCTTTCTATGCTAATAACTGGGCCTTCTAGTGTATACATTTTTTTTAAACACTGTAAATGAGAACATTTGGAATGGCTGATTAATTTGCTACCTAGTAGCATTATCCTGTCACTGGTTCACAAAAGCCTGTTTCTTGTTTTAGCAAGCTCTACAGACAAAAGCATTTAGATTTATAGGAACT